>NC_073636.1:35472500-36097500 GCF_029407905.1 Bubalus kerabau | reverse complement strand
AGATTGAAGCTTACGTTTTGTAATAATCTATAGTAGGATCGGAGAAGGCAATGGCACCCCACTCCAGTACTCTTGCCTGGAAAATCCATGGACGGAGGAGCCTGGTAGGCTGCAGTCCATGGGGTCGCTAAGAGTCAGACAGGACTGAGTGACTTCACTTTCACTTTTCACTTTCATGCATTGGAGAAGGAAATGGCAACCCACTCCAGTGTTCTTGCCTGGAGAATCCCAGGGACGGGGGAGCCTGGTGGGCTGCTGTCTATGGGGTCTCACAGAGTCAGACACGACTGAAGCGACTTAGCAGCATAGTAGGATCTCTAAGACTAGGATTTGATAGGGACGCAGGGCGTTAATTACACTTAGTTAAAGTCTCCATCTAATCTCCTGGGCATGCAGCACTACACGGTGCACTTCAAAGGATTCAGAATTACAAGATGTTTCTTACTATCTGGAACTTAGGCCGCTCATGGTACGAATTTGTGTCCATGAGACACAATCTGATGGGGACAGGTAAGTGACAAGGGGAAACAAGAGGTGGTATTGGTGCATCTTTCTGGAAAGTTCATGACCATTTCTCCCTCCCAAGACCGACTTAGAGGCTCCCCACCACATTCTTGAGTGTCCAGCTTTGCGTTTCCATCTTTGTCCTTCTCCCATCCTTTCTAATGGTCTGTTTACCTGACTGTCTTCCTAACTGGACTGAAGACAAGGGTTTGTTCACCTGGAGATCCCCAGCAAGTACCATGGCATTTGGCACATAGCAGAAGCTCAACAAATGTGTTGGTTTGAATGAATGAGTGGAGGGCAATAAGTTGAACATTCTGGGCAGAAGGTTGGTGCAAGAAGATGCTCAGGGGTGGGGAAAGGGCAACCTCATGCAAGTCTGTGAAGATCACCGGGAGGAAGGGGGGTGCCATGTGACTGACTGAGCATGAGGGTGGTTGGGTGGAAAGGAAGTGAGGGGACAGACACTGCTCTGTTTTTGGCTCTTGAGGCCATTCTCAGCAGGAGTGGAGCCGGGGGGAGTGGTGGTGGGGACGTTCCTGGAGGAGCACACCCTGCTGATGTGACAGGCAGGGGGGGCAGAAGGGATGAGAGTCTGGGCCTCTCAGCTCAAGTCCTCAATCTGCCAGCTGTGTGAACTTGGGCGCATCACAGAGACCCTCTAAGCCATGGTTTTCTTGACAGTAAAGGATAACGCCAATGACCGTGACCCATGGATAAAGAATGCAGGTCATGTAACAGCAGAGTGCCTGGGATGCAGGCAGGTCTATGTAACCAGGAGGCTGAATCTCGTCTGGGAGGGTCCTCACTGAGATACTGTTCACACCACGTGGTCAGCAGTTCTGACTGGCGCTGCCATCTAAGCCTTCTCTGGGTGCCTAGGGACTTGTGGGACTGTCAGGTTCCAGAGAGGCCTTGAGGAGAAACCCAGGGGCTGTCAAGGGCAAATCTTGACATCTCTCATACCTCTGTGTGGGCATTCACAGTAATCGGCCGTGTCTGAGGTCCAAGTATCAGCCCTGGGTCCACAGTCGACCTCCAGCTTGCAAAGCACTTGCCTTATTGCAGGCTTGAGAAACTGAGTGCAGAGGCGCTGGGAGCTTTGAAGCCCCCTAGCTCAAAAACAGGGCCAAATAAGACAAGCATTAGTGCCACATCTGACTTTCAAGCTAGATGAGATCTTTGGACGTACCTTTCAAAGAGATTAAACGAGGAATCAAAGCTAGTGGGCCCCTTCAGTGTTCATTGGAATCAATTATAAATATCAACATAGAAACCCCTCCCCACTGTTTCTTTTGGTATCTGTCACACATGCTGAAGAACAGAACTTGAATACAATTTTTGGAGAAATGCTGGATATTTAAAAGGTCTTCATCTTCACGGTGATGGGTCCTCCGTGGGTTTCCTCCTCCCCCAGAGGGTGAAAGGTCAGAAGGAACCAGTGTATTTCCAATGACTTGATGGACTGGGTAAAACCCATTTACCAGCTGGAATATTTTTGACTAGATGAGGTCCTCACCAGAGTTCTAATTAAAAATCAATGTGATATATAATTAAATTCTAGTGATCACATATGCACCAGCCCGTCTCTGTAGCTTTTAGCCTGAGGCAGAGGAAAAGCGCTGTTATTGATCAAGCCAGGAGCCCTCTGAGGTTGTCAATACACGATGTCTCCACTGAGGGAGGGCCTGGTGGCTTCTCGGAGCCTGAAGGACATGCCACTGACTCCAGCTCAGGGACCTGACCATCCTGCCCAGATTGTTTAAATGCTTTGTGCAGAGGGTGGGCCCAGTCCGCAGACTCCACCCTGCCCTCCAGCTCTCCAGGCAGGAGAGGGGCCGCTGGGGAGGCTCTAGAAAGAGGACGCTGACATTGTCCAGACTCATGCTATCTTTGAGGCTTCCCTTCCCCCGGCCTCCCCCACAGGCAAGCTGCCTTTCGACAAGGTCTGTCAGGGACACAGCGGCGGTGAAGTCTGGAGACTGAGGATCCCCTTGGCCCCAGCCTTCTGTGAAGGCTGTAGTGGCCTCCTTTGAACCTGGTCCTCCGATGCACTCCACCCTTTATGCGGAAAAGTATTACTGATAGTTTACAGTTTCTTTAGATGCGAAGACATCCGTGTTGCTTGGCAGGCACTCAGGGCCACCTTTCAGTTTCACAGCAAAAGCTCCCATGTGTAAAGCCTCTAGTCCTTCTCAGAAGACCTCCACATTGTCTCTCTGTTCCCCCCACAACTGGTCCCATCACAATATGGCTGTGTGAGGCCCAGAAAGGCTGTTTCCATGCCCACCTTGCACAGGGGCACTTCCTCCTTCAAGGATCTTGCCAGCCTCATCCAACTTGATGGACTTCCAAAGTGAAGGTCAGGGTGCCCCCTCCCCCACCCAGCAAACACCACCCACCCCAACTTTTCCTGCCCTGTGCCCTGCACCCCCCACAGGGCTGCCAGCTCTCCAGAAGTTTCTCTCTGTCTCTCTTGTTTTAAGCTGAATTTAGTCAGTATATGTGTGTGTGTGTGTGTGTGTGTGTGTATATATATATATATATAAAATTAATTAGCTTTTGACTTCTTTGCTGCTCAGGGGCTTTCTCTAGCTGTGGTGAGTGGAGGCTACTCTCTAGTTGTGCTACGTGGGCTTCTTTTTGCTGTGGCTTCTCTTGTTGTGGAGCAGAGGCTGTGGGGCCCTTGGGCTCAGTAGCTGCAGCTGCTGCTGCTGCTAAGTCACTTCAGTCGTGTCTGACTCTTCGTGACCCCATGGACTGCAGCCTGCCAGCCTCCTCTGTCTATGGGATTTTCCAGGCAAGAGTACTGGAGTGGGTTGCCACTGCCTTCTCCCATTAGTTGTAGCACAGAGGCTTAATTACCCAGAGGCATGCAGAACCTTCCTGGACCAGGGATCGAGGCCGAGTCCTTTGCATTGGCAAATGGATTCTTAACCACTGGACCACCAGGGAATACCCAGTCTGTATGTTTTTTTATTAACGATTCTTCCCCTTTATTCTCTTTAGATTTTTATTATATAAATATTAATATATTTTTGTTTTAAGATATGGGTGAAAATGTAGAGCAAAACACCAAAGACCCCATCCATGGCTTGGAGCCCATTTATCCACACTGCCCCTCCCCCAAGCTCCTCCCCCCTTCCCTGTTCCTCCTCCTTTTTTACTCTCCTCCCTCCCCAAGTCTCTCTCTCTCCCTCTCTCTCTCTCCCTGTGTATTTAAATAAAATAACACATTGATACTATTTTGCCCACAGAAAAGAGGAGCTTTAGAAGCCCAGCTTGGTGGCAAGCAGGAATTTTGTCAAGTCCTTTGGTTTACATGAAGGAAAGTCATTGACAGCCTTTGATCACAGATTCTCACACAATGTGGGGCTGGGGCTGAGGCTGCGGCTGGGAAGAAAGTGAGTGTGACACAGATGAACAACTCTCATCGTCATCAAAAGAGAAGTGTGAGGTTCACCAGTCCAGGCTTCTTTAAAAAAAAAAAAAATTTATTTGTCTGGGCCAGGTCTTAGTTGCGATACATGAGATGTCCTTTGCAGAATGCAGGATCTTTAGTTGTGACATGCAGGGTCTAGTTCCATGACCAGGGATTGAACCTGGGCCTGGGCCTCCTGCATTAGGAGCACAGAGTCTTACCCACTGGACCACCAAGGAAGTTCACCAGCCCAGACTTCCTGCAGAGACTGTGGGGAGCAAGACCAAGAGAGCCCCCGAGTCACCACTGATTTCTCTTTCTCTCCCATTCCACGTATAGTCCCCCAACAGACCTTAGGTCTGTCATCAAAATATATCCAAAATCTGACCCTGACCATCTGCCCAGCCAACACCCTGGTCCTAAGCTATGAGCATCTCTCTCCTGGGTTATTGCAACAGCCTTGATATAAATTACAAGAGCCAATTACATTTCCAGGAACTTTGCAAGGTTTTCTTAAAGTACAACCATGATTCAAAATTAAATAATGTGCACTGGTGGATGAATGGATAAAGAAAATATACCAATGTCTATATCCATATGCACAATGGAATATTATTCAGCCATAAAAAGGAAATCCTGTCATTTGCAACAACACAGACAGCATTATGCTAAGTGGAATAAATCAGACAGAGATGACAAATGCTGTATGATCTTACTTATATGCTATCTTACTTATAACTTTGAACTCACAGAAATAGACAGTAGATTGGTGGTTGCCAGAGACTGGGGAGTGTCAAAGGGTACAAGCTTCCAGTTACAAGGGGAACATGTTCTGAGGTCAGACATACAGCACAGTGACGATAGTTAACTATATTTTATTGTATATACTGTCTGCTGTGCTGTGCCCAGTCACTTCAGTCGTGTCGAACTCTTTGCGACCCTGTGGTAGCCCACCAAGTTCCTCTGTCCGTGGGATTCTCCAGGCAAGAATACTGGAGTGGGTTGCCATGCCCTTTTCCACTCTACCTGAAAGTTGCTAAGACAGTAGATCTTAAAGTTCTCACCATAATAACAATAAAGTGGTCACGATGTGAGATGAAAGGTATGTTAATTAACTTTATTGCAGGAATCACTTTGCAGTTACATACGTGTATCAAGTTATCATATCATACATCTTAAATGTACACAATGTTCTATGTCAGTAAAGCTGGAAAAATTAGATAATATAAAGTTTCTATTAAATTACAGAAACCAAGATAATACATATCTGAAAGTCATCACTTCCTACCTTTGCTGCTTTTCTCTATTATCCTCGCCTTTGAGGTTGCTATTGTCTGCAGTCCGGTGGAAACGCTGTATAATGATGACCATTCAGCATTCCTCCCCAGGTTTGCTCTCAGTTGTACGAGTAGCTTGAAACCAGCTATGAGGGGAGCACAGACACCATAGAGATTGGCAAATTCTACGAATCAGTGGAGATCAACACTTTATGAACACTTACTGTCATGTTTCCCTCTGAAGGAACCAAAGTCCTCATCTTCTGGTGAAAGAGTTCATCAGACCAGAAGTCACTGCACACTTTCCAACCTCTCCCTCTTTCTCTAACTTGACTCAGTTTATCCTGGTTCAACACCACTGTTAGATGCCAAGCTACGCTCCCCCATTTTCAGTCTTCCTTCCACAGATTGGTACAGTCTTAATAGTAACCAGTCCTATGTCTTTGACGGGCGCTCTGTAAGTCCTTGGGGCGGAGCCAGTACACATTAGATGCTCAATAGTGATGTAACCATTGATTCAGGACTAGGAACCTGCCCAGGAGAGGCAAGTGTTGCCAATGGCAGTGGAAATAGTTGTTACATAACATTATCATCCGTCTTATTTTATCATCTGATGGAATTAATATTTCCATATTCTTTGTCCTCCGTTTCACACATTCCCATCACGACCTGCGAGGTAAGGAGTATGAGCTTCACTCTACAGACAAGGAAGTTGGGGAACTTGCCCAGACTCAGACAGTTGATAGGAGGCAGAGCAGAGACTTAAGCCTGTCCTCTTTCTAAAGGGAGGACTTTCAGCAGACATTATTGGAGGGAAATGTCTGAGGTCTCCGTGGAGAGTTGAATTTTCTTGGGAACTGACACTACTGGAGACTGCTGTGGTCCCACAGAGGCCCCACTGTGGACTATCCTTGTGCTCCAGATAAAGAGACGGTGACAGGAGGTATAACGGCAAGGTCCCCCACACCCAACGCTTTCTATGCTCCAGACCTTTGTAACGAGGGGTCTGTGCTGTTCTGTTGGGCTGGCCCTTTGGAAGTGATATGTCTTAGCTTCTTGGTGGAGGGGGAGTTTCAAGTTGGGGGCAAGTGGTGCCAAGGTAATCACAGTCTTTCACACCATGGGAGGCTTTGACAACATGCCCCCCAACTGGAATGGGACTCCTGGGGACTCGAGAGGTATTGACTAAAGCATGGGCTTAGATGACCCTCCTCTCTAGGGTCCATGTGAGTTATGCCGAGGCACTCATGCTGGCCTCAAAATCAAGTCAACCCGGATCCACGTCAGCATATCTGATAGATTTGGATCATGTATGAGGAGGGCAGCTAAGGTCCCAGCTGTTGCGATTACATGGGCTTACCTTTGGCCCTTGGCTTCGGCTCTGTCCTTTTTTTTTGTCCTGAGGCCAGTGAGCTTGCTTCCCTCAGCATCAGTTTCTTCTGTTTCCCATGGGGATAAAGCTGGGAGTCAGTGAGATACAGTGTGTAAGGACTGTACACAGGCTCTGGGCCTGGATCGTGGGCAGGGACGTCACATACAGGTTTTCTTCCGCAACAACAGGTCAGGCCCTTCACCAGGGCTCTGCTGGCTCCTCCTGGTGCTGTTCTTCCTGCCAGGTTCAGACTGGGCTTCTTGTGGTGGCTGGGGAGTGTGCTCCGAAGCCTTCCATTGGCCCCTGCAGGTCTGGAGCTCGTGTGTGTGTGTGTGTGTGTTACAGGGTGTGCCTGGCTCTTAAAGTGCTTTGATGAACATGCCTTTGTGCTAAAAGCTCTATAAATACAAGGAGCAGACCTGGGCGTGGTGCTTCCAGAACACTCCCAACTTTAGCCGTCATCAAAGGCTCAGGTCAGAAACAAGTTGGAAATGGAGGCCGTTAGCAAGTCAGCGATCCCCCAAAGCAGAGGTGGCTTTTCTTTCTCAGTGTCCACATCTTGACTCACTTGTCTTAATGGCACGAGGCCCCTCTTGCCTTTCTTGTGTCTCCAGAACTGCGCAAATGTGTTTTCAAGCATCTTTTAGAAAAACTGCCAGTTACATATCCTGTCTCTGCCCACCTCTACCCCACCCAATCCACCTGCCACCCAGCACCACCCAACAGCACCCCCTGGTGGCCAGCAGGGGGCTTCTCTGACACTCATTCATTTGTTCATTCAATTTCTATTTATTGGTTAGCTGCTCTGCAACCTGAATAGACACTGGAGACACCAATATGATAGGTTCCTGCTCTAAGGAGTCATACCTCTGTCATGCAGTGAGGGAACAGATAGAGACCTAAGTGATTATAATTTTAATGTGATTGGACCATGATAGGATGTCAGGCTATCTTGAAGCTAAGAAAGTTCAAGTTTCAGAGTCTGTCATTTACATGCGACCCTAACAAAGTGTTCATGTGGTCATAGATTTTTATAAAATTTGCAGAAATAGGCTATTTTAAGGGGCTTCCCAGGTGGCACTAGTGGTAAAATATCCGCCTGCCAATACAGGAGACATGAGACACGTGTTTGATCCCTGGGTTGGGAAGATTCCTTGGAGGAGGAAATGACAACCCACTCCAGTATCCGTGCCTGAGGAGCATAGCAGGCTACAGTCCATAGGGTTGCAGAGTCGGACACGACTGAGGCGATTGAGCACGCAAGCTACTTTAAAGGGAAGAAAAACCCTTCACTGCTTTCCCCTGGGCAAACCTAGCGTCTTTTCTTCCCCAGTGGCCTCCTCTCTGCCTTATTTCTCATTTTATTAGATGGCATGGAAGCGGCCAAAGGCATTTTTGGAACTGGCTAAGGGACAGTTGAGTTTGGGATACATTTTGTCTGGGTTTCATGAGATGTTTTTGTGTGGTTATAGTTAGGTTATTCTTAGCCCTCTTCATGCGGGAATGGCTTCCAAAAACACTTCCATCACCCACGGCTATGACTCACCCACCCTGTGACGTAAAGCTTCACAATCAGAGCCCATATCACAGTTTAAACATATCTCCCAGCTCCTGGCACCAGAACAGTGTGAGTAATGGGAGAGAAAAGTGGTTTAAATGGACAGAGCCGGAAGCTGGTCTGTGGAATGTTCTTCAGGTTATCAGACTGTTGTATTGTAAGCAGAAGGTCTGGTTACAGAAAAACTTGAGAGAGGTTTCCCCAGGCTTGATAGCAATCTTAGGATTTTATAGAACATTCCCAACACAGATCTCTGAGAACGAAAGAAATGTTTGCAAACAATCTACAGCTTAAACCAAACTACCATCAACTATGTTAGAGAAAAGATATTGGATCTTCCTATTCTCTGTATAGAAAATAGAAGATAGAAAAAATGTCTTTTCATAGTGAACAGGCTTGTGGTTGCGTGGGGGAAGTGGTGGAGGCATAGACTGGGAGTTTAGGATTAGCAGATGTAAACTGTAGTATATAAACTGGATAAACAACAAGATCCTACTGTACAGCACAGGGAACCATATTCAATATCCTCTGATGAACCATAATGAAAAGAATATGACATGTTTTTTCATATATAACTGTATTACTTTGCTGTCGGCAGAAATTAACAGGACATTGTAAATCAACTATACTTCAATAAAGTGAAATTTAAAAATTGTCTTTCAAAGATCAGAGCAAGGAGCTAAAAACTAGAGGGGAGAAAAGCAGTGTAGAGGTATGTGAGGCAATCACTGTTATGGAAGGAGTGTCATATTTGTGGCCTTTGTCAGGCTTTGTAGGTACATAATCTACTATGATTGCTTTTCTCATTCTAAATACATTTTCCTCTCATTCCCGATTTTCGTTTTAAACTTTATATTCTTTCCTGCAAAAGAATAGTGCCTCCATCTCAGATCCTTGGAGCAGACTTTGGAAAGAGACGCTGGGTTTGCCCAGGGGAAAGCAGTGAGGGTTCCCAGGGCATCTGTTTGTGAACTAGAGTGGGATGAGGAGACCCCCAGGAGGAAGAGCTGAGGTGAGAGGCCCGTGAGAGCATCTGTACAGCAAAGAGGGACATGGTCACTGTGGACACAGGAGGTCGGGCAGGGAGAACCATGGGAGGGCTTAGGCAGGGGGCGGACAGATACTGATTCCTCTGACTTGCCTCTGCCTTGTTACCTGAAGTTTGTGGTTCATTCCATCTTTCCCCATGCTTCTTATTTTTAGGTATATATCCACTTTACTTTTCCTCCATTCTCTTGTTGTTTTTTAGTTACTAAGTCATGTACGACTCTTTTGTGATGCCCTGAACTGTAGCCCGCCAGGCTCCTCTGCCCATGAAATTGTCCAGGCAAGAATACTGGAGTGGGTTGCCATTTCCTTCTCCAGGGGATCTTCTCAACCCAAGGATTGAACCCGTGTCTCCTATGTTGCAGGTAGTCTCCTGAAGCGAAGGCAAATTCTTTACCGCTGAGTTACCAGAGATTGGATTGTGATATATAACGAAATAATTATACAATGCACCATTATGCAGAATCACTAGGAGCCTTGAACTTGTTTTCCTGCAACTTGATGGTCCCATCACCCACTGGGGATGATGGGAGAGTGATGTGGAGCGGTTATAAAAAAAAAAAAAGTGAAGCTTTGCTTAGTTGCCCGCCACTCACCTCCTTATGTGCGGCTTGGTTCCTAACAGTCACGGACCAGTATAGTACCTGGCCCGGGGGCTGTGCACCCTTGCCATACACCACAATAGGTACACAGCTCGGGGGCTGAGCACCCCTGCCGTACACCAATATAGGTACATGGCCCGGGGGCTGAGCGCCCCTGCCGTACACCACAATTTGTTTGTGCATTCATCCTTTGATGAACACTTGAGCTGTTCTCACCTTTTGGCTTTTTTGAAAAGTGCTGCACAAATATGCATGTATGATACTTGCATGGGGATCAATTTTCATTTCTTCTGGGTACTTACCTAGAAGAGACATTACCACCACATTTGTTTTCGATGCTTTGTTGTTCTTGGCTGGCATCTTGGTTTGCCATTTTAGTCCCCTGGCTTCTTGGAGAAGGAAATGGCAACCCACTCCAGTATTCTTGCCTGGAGAATCCCAGGGACAGAGAAGCCCGGTGGGCTGCCGCATGTGGGATGGCACAGAGTCAGACGTGACTGACGTGACCTAGCAGCAGCAGCAGCCCCTGGCTTCTTCAGTGTTTCCAGTTCACTGTCTTTTCCTCCCTGGTGTCTAAGCTCATTGAAAGAAACAGTCACATAGCTCAAAAGAAATTTGATTTGAGGATATGGAGCCCCCTGATGTCCATCAGTTGTAGAAAATCTTAACCAAAAGAATCTGAAAAGTATGATGGGATCTGAGGAGAAGGAAAACCTCAACAAATGCAGTTGTAGGAAGCGACTTCTCATTAGCTTCATTTCCAGAGATATCACACTTGTTGGTGGTTCCTGTTTCTATGTTGCTTGGTTTCCATCATACAAACCAAGTTTCACACAGGTGGAGTCCCATCGCCCTCCCTTTCTAGATGAAGATTTACTACTTGATTTACTGAGTTTGTGGCTTCCCTGGTGGCTCAGGCGGTAAAGAATCCACCTGCAATGTGGGAGACCTGGGTTCTATCCCTGGGTTGGGCAGATCCCCTGGAGAAGGAAACGGCTACCCACTCTGGTATTCTTGCCTGGAGAAGCCCATGGACAGGGAAGCCTGGTTGGCTACAGTCCATGGGGCTGCAAAGAATTGGATATGACTGAGCAACTAACACTTTAGTGAGTTTGCAAGCATAGATCAAAATGTCAAAAGACACTTTGACAAAGTCTGATATGCTTTCAAAGATTCTTTCAACTTTGAAATCTTAAGATTCTAAATCTATTGCTGGGTTTGCCATCTGATTAGATATAAAAGTGGCACCATTCCTATCAACATCTTGACTCTGAGTCTAAGCATCAGAGATTTGTTGCACTATAAATTTGCTGATAAATATATTTCTGATTGTTAAAAGCACATTCCCTTTCCTTCCCTTTGAACTGGTAAGTTGAGCATATTTCATGTGGATTGTTTGGTAAAGAATGTCTCACTAGCGGGTCCTGGCTTTAGCGACTAGAGGAAATTCTGCAGTTGGAAATCCATGTAGTTTTTACCAGATACTTTTTCACGTCTCTGAACAGAAAAAGTAAGATGTCTTTATAAAAGTTTTCCTAAAAGTCTCAAGAGACATTATTCTGTCTGTCAGGTACAACTGTACCATCTCATGCAACTGCCACAACACTTTCATTCTCTGCTAACTTCAACTCAAAGACACTTGCTTTTCTATGAAAAGTGAAAGTGTTAGTCGCTCAGTCATGTCTGACTCTTTGCGACCCCATGGACTATAACCCACAAGGCTCCACTGTCCATGGACTTCTCCAGTCAAGAATACTGAAGTGGGTAGTCATTCCCTTCTCCAGGGGACCTTCCTGACCCAGGGATCTAACCCGAGTTTCCTGCATTGCATGCAGATTCTTTACTGTCTGAGCAGGGGAGTCCACTTGCTTTTCTATAAGTGACTTTATACATGTATATATTGGGTTGGCCAAAAAGTTTGTTCAGGTTTTTACATAAGATCAAATAAAAAACCCAAATGAAATTTCTGGCCAACCTATATATTTATGTTTGCTTGTTGTAACTTCTTTTACTTTTCTTTATTTGGGTGGCGTGTCCAAATCCATATTTTTAAGAAGCACGCTCAAGATCTGGGATGCTTGTTTTATCTGAGTAAGAGGTGAACATTTATGCATCTAGGCTTCTCCACACTGCTGTGTCACTTGCTAAGCCAGGTCCATTTCCCAAGTCTCTACCCATTTCCCCTTATCTCCTCTGAAGTGAATCGGTTGTGCTTTGTTTCAGTCTGTCCATGTATCCTGGCTGAGGTCACCTGCCTGCACTTTGTGACTCTTCCTTTTCACACCCATGTCCTCTGATTACAACTGCTTGCAGACACTGCATCATCGATTCTTTCTTGCAATGTTTCCATTACCTTTTGTGTTCTGACTCTAAAAGGGACTTACTCAAATCAAGTCTCCGGGATAAATGGCATAAGGCCTTAGTCATTTGAACATCTCCTGCCTATGTGTGTTTTCATGCATCAACCATGGCTGACTCATGGAGATACTGTTCTTATTGGGTCAATGGGCACTCCACCTTCAGGGGTCATCTGGTCTACCAGGTAAGTTGTAGAGATGTTTAAAAACATGTATTTCCTTTAATATTTTCTTATATGAGCACATAGGTTGAGCAACTGATGTTGGAGTTGCAGTAACTTCTTTTAAGAAGGATAGACAAATTTTACATTTTCTTCTTTAATCCCAGTAAGATGTTTTGGAGAAGGAAATGGCAACCCCCTCCAGTATTCTTTCCTGAAAAATCCCATGGGTGGAGAAACCTGGCAGGCTATAGTCCATGGGGTTGCAAAGAGTCAGACACAACTGAGCAACTTCACTCATTCAAGACTTTTTAAAACAATAAAGGCCAGTTTGTAATCTATGGGCTTCTCTTGTGACTCAGCTGGTAAAGACTTGGCCTGCAATGTGGGAGACCTGGGTTCAATCCTAGGGTTGCGAAGATCCCCTGGAAAAGGGAATAGCTACTCACTCCAGTATTCTGGCCTGGAGAATCCCATGGACTGTATAGTCTATGGGGTCTCAAAGAGTTGGACACGACATGACATAGATTCATTTTACAATCTATGAAAATGGGGTCCTCAGGAATTGTGTGTCTCTGCACACCAGAGCCCTGTATGTGTTTCTTCGCCCCAGAAGAATTTGCAAAAACATACTTCATTGACAATATTTGCGATTTTTACCCCCAAATAATGTGCATTGTGTAAATGCTTCTTCCTCAAGAATTTGTTAACTCAAAAATATTTATTGCTGGTCTGCTCTGTGGGAAGCACAGACGTCTGCACCCAAGACTTGTGTCCTTAAAGAGCTTGCGAAGTAACCAAAGGGGAAAAAGAAAAGAAAAATGTAACTAAGGGTCTGTTTGCATACAAACACTAAGAAGCGCCAGCTCTGGCAAATTTAATAACAGCATCCCCAAGTTAATAGTAAACAACTTTCCAGCCCTGAAGGCTTTATGCCCCTGCTGAGCCTGGATAAATGATTTTAGCACAAAATATTGGATTAGAAGAATTCATTTATGGTTTACATGGATTATAAAAAAAATGGGAATGCCGTTAGAATGTCTAGTCTAAACTCAGAAAAACCTCTGAGCCTTTTCCTTTCAGTAAATAAGTAAATTTTCTTGTAGCTGCTTTTTGGACTTTGAAGACAGACTAAGAGAAGTCAGGATCTGCCTTGTGTTGCCTTTGTGTCTGTCATGAATCTTTTCAAGAAGCTGGGTAATAAACCCTAGAAACAGAGATAGAGTTGATAGTGAGCAGTTACTTGGCTCTTACATGGTTTTATTTGGAAGACTACTGGGAAATACAGAGCCATCTCATCGACCTTTAGATCAAAAATCACTAAAAGGACGCTCACGGAGAAAGAACAAACCCCATCCTCCTGATCTCACATGATGGCTGAGTCCTCTCCAGGCAAAAATGCAGTTTCCTCTATAGTTTGTGGGTTTTTCCTCTATCATTCTCCCCATGCTTCTGAGAAGTGTAATGTGGCTAGGTAATCCATGTCTACATTTATTTTTAGAAGCAAATGTGAGGCTATAAAAGGGAAGCAGTGACATGTATACCTCCTTTTAATAGTTCATTAATCATGTTAACATTTATAAGCCATAATGTTTGTACTGTTTAAGAGGAAGAATTGGAAAACGGTATTTATACAAATTAACTTTTTATAGGTCTTCACATCCTGAGAAATGATGCTAAGAAAAGCAGTGCTACAGTCTCACAGCACTAAATCCAGTCATTGCCTAGTTCACATGGCCTCGGGGGTGTTTTCTCTCACTTTTGTGTATTTGTCATGAAATAGTAAATGGAATTGATGAGTATTTGTAACAGGTCATCCTGCAATTGCCGGATCACTTCTACAAGTTTCCTTACCTTTTTCTACCCCTAAATGTACTCCATCATTATAATTAATGACATAAATGGAAATTAAACTTTCTATCTTTTGGTCTTCCATGAAGGCAGTGCCAGAAGTAGCAGTTGAGATTGGAAAGTGGATGTAATTCCACAGAGGTATGTTCTTTCTGACCATCGGCACTGACCCTTGGGCCAGGCCACTTTGAAAGGCAGTGACATGGTGATGATGGGAAAAACCATTTCTCAGGTCCCTCCATACCCTGAGCCTTTTATATTTCCAGGCACCTCAGTGGTATCAAAGAAGGCATTTTTGGTTGGTTTTTAACTTCAAATTTCTGGCCACTTCCATCACCAGGAGAAGCACATAAAACAAGAAGATGATATGTTTAGTTTCAGGTCGTGGGCTGTGAATGGACACCACCTTTTGGGGTCTGAATGAGAATTCATTTTGAAGTCCTAATTCCCTCTGGAATGGTATTATAAGGTAGGACTTGGAGGTGAGCAGGTCATATGAGTGAAGTCCTCACGCATGGGATTAACACTCTGATAGAGGCCCCAGAGAGCTCCTTTGCCCTTTTCACCATGTGAGGACACAGCTAGACATAGCAGGCTGTGAAACCAAAGGGAGCCTTCACCAGACACCAAATTTGCCAAGGACTTGATCTTGGACTTCAAGACTCCAGCTCTTCAAGAAATCAGTATCTGTTTTTCTTGTTTTACAAGTCTCCCTGTGTGTGTTCAGTTCAGCTCAGTTGCTCAGTTGTGCTCAACTCTTTGCGACCCCATAGACTGCACATGCCAGGCTTCCCTGTCCTTCACCAACTCCTGGAGCTTGCTCAAACTCATGTCCATGAGTTGATGATGCCATACAATCATCTCATCCGCTGTCATCCCCTTCTCCTGCCTTCAATCTTTCCCAGCATCAAGATCTTTTCTAATGAGTCGGTTCCAAGCATCAGGTAGGTGGCCAAAGTATTGGAGTTTCAGCTTCAACATCAGTCCTTCCAATGAATATTCAGAACTGATTTCCTTTAGGATTGATGGGTTGGATCTCCTTCCAGTCCAAGGGACTCTCAAGAGTCTCCTCCAACACCACAGTTCAAAAGCATCAGTTCTTCAGTGCTCAGCTTTCTTTCTGGTCCAACTCTCACATCCATACCTGACTACTGGAAAAACCATAGCTTTGACAATATGGACCTTTGTCAACAAAGTAATGTTTCTGCTTTTTAATATACTGTCTAGGTTTGTCATAGTTTTTCTTTCAAGGAGCAGGCGTCTTTTAATTTCATGGCTGCAGTCACCATAAACAGACAAAGACACCACCTAGCTGAACTCTGAGAACTGCTGCATCCATGTCTGGTTTGCAATTTAGCCATTTGGATTAACTGGCTAGTCTAACTAAGTGGTTAATCATGTAAAATGTCCAAGCAGGTTCTCATGTGGAGACTCTCTATAAGCTCCTTGGAAAGATATCATAAGTGTTAGAATCCAGATTGAATTTATGGTTTGTTGGGGAAAGGGAGTACTGGGTGGGGAGAAAAACAGGAGATCTCTCATGTTAGAATGGGATGGAAAAATTGTCAGTGCTTTCAGAAATGTAGTTACAGTCATACTTTCAGGCTCTGGGCAAGTAAGACTCTAAAATAACATGGAGAGAACTTTTTCAGCTCTTCTGAGATTCTGGACCAGGACTGGGTAGAAGTGACACAGTCTGGATTTGATTGCTGAAAGATTAATGCTGTCTGATCTCCTGATTTGGTAACACAGAAATGCCTCTTGTGAGTTTTAGGCTGGCTACCTGAGGACTCATCTTTCTGATGAAACTTCTGCAGAACAAGACAGAGAATCTGCTAGAACTGCTCTGGGGTCAGAGGTCACTGGTCTGCTCCAGTTTCTCTATACTCGCTCTTTTCTCTTACAGGAGTTGAAAGAAGGCCATTTCTGACCTCTCTCCACCCCTTCCTGCCCTGCTATGCACATTATTCCTTCCCTGTCCTAGGACCTCTCACTCAACACCCTTTTTGATGCTTCTATAGCTAAATCAAGTCTAAAACATTTGGGACCAGTCTCTAAAAGGGCACTTTCTATTACTGCCAGGCAGCCATGACTGGCAACCTGGTTCCCTGTGTTTTGATCTTCTAGTATGTGACATTTTCTATCTGTCTACTGACATACATTGCCTGGGGAAAATCTTTGATTATCATATGAAGAAAGAAAGAAAGTCAAGTCGCTCAGTCGTGTTCGACTCTTCGCGATCCCACGGACTGTAGCCTACCAGGCTCCTCCATCCATGGGATTTTCCAGGCAAGAGTACTGCAGTGGGTTGCCATTTCCTTCTCCAGGTATCATATGAAGAGTCATTACTAATTAACACAATAACAATGGAAGAGAGGGTTCCATTATTTCCTGTTTCCAGAGAAAGACTTCACTGATGATTCACAAATGTAATAAAGTGTTTCCATTTTAAACATCAAAACCTTAGATGCTTGCCTTCTTTTCTTATCCACAAATAGTATATGTTTATGGTGTTCTTGTACATTTCTATATTTTTATTAGCATATTTATTAGCATATTTCATGAATGTTTTTCCATGACATTAAATATTCTCTATGATACTTTAATGACTTTATTGTACTTCATTTTAAATTTCTTATTATCACACCATCATACTGTTTCCAATTTCTCTTTTTTAGCAATATCACAATGATGTACACTTCTCCTTAAAATGTAGGAGAGCACTCATTTCCCCCAAAATCATCTGCAGAGGGTATAATCAGTTAAACAATTTTAAAATCAATGTAATAGGTAAAGAAACATGTTATTGTTGCTTAAATTTGCATCTTTTTGATCACCTGTAGGACTTCCTCACATGAGCATTGAACATTTTCAAATGTTATTGCCCATCTGTGAATTTTTGTGAATTTCCCCTTTTAATTTTTTTGCCTGAGGAAGGTGAGTGAATTTTTCCCAATTAATTATAACCAATTTAAAATTCAACTACAGATGTGACCTGTTCCAAATAAATTTAGTTTTTTTAACCATTTGCCCTTAAATTGTATTTATAGTGTGGATTTTTTTAACATATAAAAATTTTTTAACTTTAGTGTTGACTGAACTGCTCCAGTATCTTGGAAGAAATAAAACAATGTGTAAGCCACTTTCTCTGCCTTGATACCTAATAATCCAAGTGTGGAAATAAGATGTATGTAGGGGAGTTGGTGATGGACAGGGAAGCCTGGTGTGCTGCAGTCCATGGGGTTGTGAAGAGTTGAACACGACTGAGCAACTGAACTGAACTGAACTATAAAGAATATAGTGTTTAAAGCAGCTGCTTGTCATGGAAAGGTGTGTAGTTACTGAAAGATGAGCCTGTTGTTGGTGAGAGTTTGGAAAAAGCCCCTCGGACGCTGCTGATCGACACTGTCCTGCTCTGAGGTTGATAAGCACAGATTTAAACATCAGGCTGGACAAGAATGAAGAGTTTTTCCAGGGAGAGTGTGATGGATTGCACACCTACATGATCGTGCACTCGGGCTGACCCTCCTGCCAAGACTGAGTTATTTTCTCTTCTCTGGGCAACCAACTGCATATTTGTGCCAGCATCTTTGAAAACATCAGTGATATAAATTGTGTTTCTCTCTGGTCTGTGCAAACTTAGAAAAGTGTCCAGAAAAAAATCTAGGGAGAATGAGAATAAACATTAGTTTTCATG
This sequence comes from Bubalus kerabau, assembly GCF_029407905.1. NCBI lineage: Eukaryota > Metazoa > Chordata > Mammalia > Artiodactyla > Bovidae > Bubalus > Bubalus kerabau. The sequence continues at coordinate 36,079,653 of NC_073636.1, read as the reverse complement.
ATTTTCTTTAGGAAAATTTCAAATGATACTGTGTTGTGGGTGAGAGTCAAGGAATTTGTGGCTTTTATGTCTCACCACCTATCAGAGTACCCTGTGCTTTTGTCAGAATTTGCAGTGTGCTTTAAGGATTCCAAGTCAATAAGACCTCACTCTGGTGTGTGTGTGTGTGTGTGTGTGTGTTTGTGCATGCAATGGGGAAGGCACAGGGAGACAAGACTAGGATGAAATGAACTGATTGCAGAAAGCAGGACCAGGAATGCTGAAAAAGCAGCTGCCCAAAAGGACCCAGACCCTGTGTGTGTGTGGACTGGGGGAGAGGCACTGTGGGGACAGCCGTCTGGAGGGTACAGCAAAGTGGAAGGAGATGGCCAGAGAGCAGGAGTGTTTCGAATTCAGGAGGACTTCAGCCAGTGGGGTGCTGGGGTAAATGTTTAACAGTTGGCTCTCTGGGGACTTCACAAAATCCTTATGAGAAGCATTTGCAATTTCTCTGGTGTAAACACCCCCAGTGTGGTAGACCACAAACTGCCACTGGGGGAGTCACTGAATGGAAGGCTAGAATGTGCACCATAGACTCTCATGAGCAGCTGGTGTAAGCTGATGAAGTTTTGTTTCTGCGCCATCCACCCATCCATCCATCTATTCAGTCATGGCAGGACCACAACCACTTCTTGAGGCAGGAGCCACAGAGGGGGCAGAGTTCAGCACTCCAGGGGAGGCCGTGACCACAAGCAGACAGAGTGTCAGGGCTCCAGCTCCACAAGCTGGATCATCCTGGTTAGAGGCAGCAGGACCTGGTGCTAAGTTGTAAAGCTGAAGCAAAATCTCAGCCTTGAGTGGGAAGGATAATGCTCGCAAAGAGGCTGCAGGGGTGCCAGCCCTCATCTCTCATCCATTTCAAAACCAGCATCATGACGCAGACACTAATGCTGTGGATGGCTTTCTTCTACTGGTCAGACCTGGGTCAGACATAGACAAGGGGAAACTGGCTATAGGAAATCACCAGAGACTCCCAAACCAGGACCAGATAGGTCAAGGACTCCAATTAACACTCAGTGATGAGATGACCTCCTCATCTGCCTGTACACAAGGAGAGGAGTATTCCTATTATTTCAGTATTTGAACCTTGATGAAGGGGTGACCTTACATCATTTATTCTGTCAACAGATATTGTTAGGTGAACAGATTTTGCTGTCATGGAGTCTGCTGTCTTTTGGCAGAGACAGGTGATCAACCATTCATAAAGGGATATGATCATATCAGATGGAGGCAAGGCCGTGAAGGGCTGAGCTGAGACAGAGTCAGGGACAGGAGAGGTGCTGCTTTAAGTTACTGTTGTCCTTGTAGTCCTTTCATCGCTAAGTTGTATCCTACTCTTTTGCGACCCCATGGACTGTAGCCGGCCAGGTTTCTCTGTCCCTGGGATTTCCCAGGCAAGAATACTGGAGTGGGTTGCCATTTTCTCCTCCATCGGATCTTCCCAATCCAGGGTTCAAGCTGTGTCCCCGTGTCTCCTGCAATGGCAGGTGGATTCTTTACCACTGCGTCACCTGGGAAGCCCTTAACCTTGCTGCTGCTGCTGCTGCTAAGTCACTTCAGTCGTGTCCGACTCTGTGCCACCACATAGACGGCAGCCCACCAGGCTCCGCCGTCCCTGGGATTCTCCAGGCAAGAACACTGGAGTGGGTTGCCATTTCCTTCTCCAATGCATGAAAGTGAAAGTGAAGTCGCTCAGTCATGTCCGACTCTTAGCGACCCCGTGGACTGCAGCCCTTAACCTTAATTACCTTCAAAAAGTATTTCCAAATACAAACATGTTAGGGGTTAGGGTTGTAACATGTGCATTTCAGAGGTGGCAGGATTCAGCCCTTTGCATGGACATTGCCTTCAAGCAGCACTGATCTAATATTAGTAATTCTCAAAATGTGGCACACATGGAATCACCTGCAGGACTTGATGAAACCCAAATTTTTTGGGCCCCCAGGGATTCTTGTTTGGTTGATCTAAATCTGATTTAATAGGTCCGCCTAAGTATTTGCATTTCTAAGAGGCTTCCAGGCGAAGCTGGTGCTGATCCACGGCCTGGTCTCTGAACACTGAATTAGACAACAGACTTGGGGAACCAATCTTCCAAGAACTAGAATAGCATAAAATGATCCAAAAGAAATCCTAAAAAAAATTCAGCAATTCGGAAGACTTTTCATATTTCAGTGCCTCAGAGATTGTTTAAACATCTTTTGCTTTTAAAATAATATATACATGTAAATTTTTTCTTTTTTAAAAAAATCTTTTAATTTCATTGTTATTCTGGCTAAAGGGTATTTCCCTTGTAATTTCCTTTGATAACCTGAAAGTGTTTTGCAAGCATTATTTTTAACCTTCAAATCTACTCCAGGGAGAATTGTAAGTCAAAAAATAAATATTTTTTGAGATATTTATTTTCAATAATAAATAACAAACAAACTTGAGATCCAGAGAAATCAGTGCCTTGTACGAGTTAGCACAGAGCAGAAAGCAGGAAGAAAGCTTGTTAAACAGAAGTCTGTCCCCATAAGGAGATGTGAGGGGGAGTGAGTTACACTCTGGGCAGCTTTTGAATTAAGCAATAAACTTTGTACATCCATTACTGCATTGATGTGAAGTTTCCCTTTTAATTTTAAACATCTGTGAAAATCAACAGAATCTTGGGTCACAGGTCTTCTGAAACTGTAATAATCAAGCCAAATGAAGGTACTTATAGATCACTGGTGATTCCTCCTGGTTAATTTGAAGCAGTTAACTTAGGACAGTCCTTCAAACCCAGAAAGTTGTGAAGTTTAGCAACAATGCAATAATGAATTATAAAAGCTGTATTGTTTCTACCATGCCACCATTTTATCTAATTATTTCTGGTATAAACCCCAGTGGAAACAATGCATATTTTGTTATGAAACTCCAACCAGAAACATTGGACCTCAGACAAAAAGGAAACTTTGGGAAAGATTCCAGCATCAAACTGTGGCATGTATATTCCCACATACATAAAATGAAGAATTAATATAAAATATCATGCCAAGAACACACTGCTTAATATTTGTGCATTTTCTATTAGAAACTTGTTTGGAGGATATCCAATTTCCAACCCCCTCCCCCACCACCCGCCATGAATCAGAACGATTCTCTCAATAACTGAAAGATACAACTCATTTCAAAATATATCATTTCAAAATTCACCTAGAGAAATGTTTAAGAGCAAAGACAACATATTTGCGGTCAGTAAAGACCATTCCTTTATAGAAATATGATCATAAAGATGCTATCAAGTAGTTGTTTTAATGAACTCTGAGTTCCCAGAGTTTTGAAGGTGCTCAAGAGAAGAGATGGTGCCATAAACATCACAGAAAGGGCTTCCTTCAATAGCAGATAGTTCTTGTCTCATTAAGCTTTTTATTTTGAGATAATTATAGATTCATATGCAGTTGTGAGCAATAACACAGAGAGATCCTGTGTATGTGTACTCAATTCCTCCCAGTGTTAACATCTTACAAAACTACACGTATATGATGACAACCCAAATACTGACCCTCAGTAAAATTCTCCAGGGTGTTTTCTGCACTAATAGTCACTCCTTTTTATTGCTGAGTACTATTCCACGGTATGAGTGAACCATAGTTTGTTTATCCATTCATCCACTGAAGGTCATATGTTTCTAGTTTGGGGTCATTACGAATAAAGCTGCTATATAAACACTTAGGTACAGGTTTTTTTTTTTGTGCACACAAATCTTCATTTTCTGGGTTAAACATCTAGTAGTAAAACTGCCGGGTCATACGGTAGTTGCACATTCAGATTTTCAAGAAGCTACAAACTGTTTTTCAGAGTGGTTGGACCATTTCACATGTCCACCAGCATTGCGAGAGTGATCCAGTTTGCCTGCATCCTCACTAGCGTTTAGTGTGGTCGCTATTTTTTTAAGTTTAGCCCTTCTGATGGAGGTTAGTAATAGCTCATTATGGTTTCAATTTACATGTCCTCAGTAGCTGCTGACGTTCAAATCTTTTCACAGACCTACTTGCCACCTGTGTATCTTCTTCACTGAAATGTCTGTGTATGGGGTTTTTGCCATGTTCTCTTTAGGTTGTTTGAGCTTCCCTGGTGGCTCAGTGGTAAAGAATTCGCCTGCCAATGCAGGAGATGTGGGTTTGATCCCTAGGTTGGGAAGATCCACTGAAGAAGGAAATGGCAACCCACTCCAGTATTCTTGCCTGGGAAATCCCATGGACAGACAGACATGACTTAGTGACTAAACAAAAACAACAGTGAAAAATTGGGTTATTTTTTTGTGTCACTATTGAGGATTAAAAGTTCTTTGCATATTCTAAATGCTAGCCTTTTATTTGATGTATGGTTTGAAAATATTTTCTCTCACTCTGTAGCTTGTCTTTTCACTTTCTTAACAGTCTTTTGCAGAGCAGAAGTTTTTTGTTTTGATGAAGTGCAATTTATCAACATTTTATTTTATAAATCATTCACTGACTGTTGAGTCCAAGAACTTCTAATCCAACCCTAGGTCCTGGAGGTTTTTTCCTGAAAGCTGCATAGCTTTACATTTAAGTCCATTTTGAATTGATTTTTGTTAAATATTTGACTTAGGTTTGAGGTTTGTTTTCCCCCTATGGACGTACAATTGAGTCAGCATCATTTATTGAAAATTTATTCTTCCTCCACTTTATTGCTTTTGCACTTTCATCAAAATCCATTGGAAATACTTGTGTGGGTCTATTTCTGGGCTCTTTATTCTATTCTCTTGACCTATGTCTGTCTGCCAGTACTGCATGATCTTGATAACTGTAGCTATGTGGTTAAGTCTTGAAATTGGGTAGACGGATCCCTCCTACTTTCCTCTTCTTTTTCAAACTTGTTTTAGCCATTTTATTTTCTTTGCCTTCTCATACAAATTTTAGAACAATTTTGTCTGTATCAACAAAAAATCTTGCTGGAATTTTGATAAAATATCATTAAATTGTATAAAGCCACACAGAATAACTCTCCATTTGTTTAGATCTTGCTTGGTTTCTTTCAGGAGCCCTATGCACTATTCAGCAAAGTCTTATATAAGCTTTGGTTAGATTTACATCTAAGTATTTTATGTTTTGAGCAATTGTAAATGGTATATTTTAAATGTCCATGTGTTCATTGCTAATTTATAGAAATATATGTCTTTTTTGTGTTTCCTTTGTATCCTTTGCTTTGCTGATCTTATCTATTAGTTCTAAAATGTTTTTGTTGTTGTTGTGTTTTCTTTTTGTAGATTCTTTGGGATCTTCTGTCAGACAATCATATCATCAGCAAATAGAGGTAGTCTTCTTTTTCTCCTGCCTAGTCAATATGCTTTTTATTTCTTTTTCTTTCCTTGGTGTTATGGCTAGAGCTTTTAGCACTACACTGAGTGAAATGATAGTAGTAGATGTCTTGTCTTGCTCCCAATCTCAGGAGGAGTCATTCGGTCTTTCACAATTATGTGTGTTACACATAGGTTTCTGTAGATACTGTTTATCAAGTTGGGGAAGTTCCCCGGTAGGATTTTTATTTTTCTTAACAAATTGAGCAGTTCAAATTATGTGAATATTATAGGAGTTTTGCCTTTTCTTTAAACTTTTCATGGATAGGATGAAAATCATACTTTTCAGGTTGACAAAAGACTTTGTTGTCTTTCCCTGCTGGAAGTACGTTGAGTCATTGTTTTACCTTTCCTGGATTTGTTAGGAAATGCACTGCTTTCGCAGAGAAAATGTTTGCTATCAATCTGAAGCTAAATTATCAGAATGAAAATAAATCTCTGGTCATAATTCGGCTAGTGAAGGACTCACTTGTTTATGGCATTGGTGTAACACAGGAACATCAGTGGGAAACGACAGACAAAGGGACCTGAGTCCTCCCAGCCTCAGCTCGCCCTGTCGCTTTCCTGCTCCACGTCTCCCAGACCTGAGGAGAGATGGCATTTCAAGCTATACCACAGGGTCAGGGAAAAACATGTATTGATGAAGTACACATAAACAGGATTCTCGCAGGCACATTTCTGTCTTCCTGTCAGATTTTCCACTTCTGGAAGAGCAGCTAATGGGTATTTTTTTAGGGTTGAAAAGCAGGGTAAGTTGGCATTGCCACCACTCAAGTTCAGGTCCACGGATAAAGATACAGCTGACAAGTTTGTAAAGATAAAACTATAGAGAGACAGACACATAGGAAGGCAGATAATAAACAGGACAAGGAAAGAAATAAGAGCTCTACCATCCATACACATCGGGAGTGGAAACACGTACCTGTCTTCTGTGAAAATCAGAAATCACCGTTTCTCTTGGAATGCACTAGCTCCATTTACAGCTCTCAGCACAAGGGGCCTCTCCCGGACCATGAATTCGACTCTGTCATAGACTGATTTCGGCACATAGTGGTAGACATTTATACGCTTGTATGCATATCTCACTTCTTCACCTATGTTGTATCACTTTTTAAGAACAAGGTCAAGGTCTTTCAGTTCTTCCTAGTGTAGTACTCAGCACTGGTAAGTGCTGGTAAGTGTTTCAGTTGATGGTGGTTGAAATCGAAATGAATGGAGACAAAGATGAAAATTCAAGGAAAAAGTGCTCCACTCCATTATTTATAAAATGTAATATTTAGGAACCGCAAAGTGTTGGCTTTATTATGTTTCTTTCATTCTGCTCCTGAGTGGACTGTGCTCTAGAATTTTTCATCCAGCTATGTAAAAATATCACCTTTGCTGCCTTCCCAAGAGCGAACATTGTTGTATGCTCACGAGCTGGTCTAAGCGCCAGGTTATAGGATCGATTTAAATGTCGTGATCATATCTCGAGTGGCCAAAGAGAAATTGGGGAAGGTAAGATGGGGTTTAGAGCAAACCATGAAAGGCAATCTTACCTGAATCTTTCCAGGGTATCACTTCACTGTGCAATGTTTCATTAGCTAATTGTTCCTGAGACAATGAAGGAGTCAGTTCCAAAACAGTCAATTACTTAGTCCAATTTGGGTAATAAAAACATTCTATGAATTGAAATATAGTTTACTTTGAAAGGAAATTGTGCCTCCCAGGAGGCTGCTTAATGGTTTGGGGGAAAATGGTTCTATTATTCGCCTCTTTGTTGCAACATTATATGTTGGAAAAATACACTTAATTACATTTTGTTGGCTCTAAAGACTTTCTGGTGCAAACTGCTAAAATATTAACAAAGAAACACTTGCATGTGAGAGCTGTATAGAGGAAGAGCCTGGGTCCCCCTCCTGGGTCCCAGGAGGAGGTCAGATGTACCCACTGTGTACCCAAAGTGCAGACCTGAAAGCCTCCATCTCTAGATTTTGAATCCAGTTGTTCTCCCACTACTTTTTATTTGTGGTGAAAACTAGAAATAACAAGACAGTGACTCACAAGGATCCCTGGTAGACTTTAGGTGATGTACAAAAGATGCATCTTTCATATCTTACATTGTTGTTTTTCGGTTCCTAAGTCACGTCTGACTCTTTGCAATTCCATGGACTGCAGCACACCATCCTGCTGGAGTTTGCCCAAACTCATATCCATTGAGTCAGTGATGCCATTCAACCAGCTCATCCTCGGTCATCCCCTTCTCCTCCTGCCTTCAATCGTTCCCAGCATCAGATAGGCAATTAAAATTTAGGACACAAGAATGCTGAGGCCTTTGGGAATTTCTAGATTGTAAATTGTTATTTAAAAAAAATTAATTTAACTCATTTTTAGTAGCAAAAATGCATATCCTAACCCAATAGCTACACTAGACGACTGCATCTATGCTCCATTAAAAAAAGCGTCTTGAGGGACTTCCCTGGTGGTTCAGTGGCTAAGACTCTGGGCTCCTAATGCAGGGAGCCCAGGTTTGATCCCTGGTTGGGGAACCAGATCCCACATGCCACAACTAAGGACTGGTGCAGCCAATAAATAAAATTAAAAAGAAAACATTTTGATTGCATTTAGGGATGCCTGAAAATGACTCATTGTCATAAAACAATGTGTTCGGGAGGCCTCAAGTCCTGGAAAGATCTCCTTTGGCTCTATTGTCTTCTCTGCCATGCTTTCAAGACAGATTCCTCTCTCCTAATGCCACTGTCACTCATCAGGCAGCTTCAAAGTGGGTTTTCTGGGGACAAAAAGATGGTGAATGTGGCAGCTAATTTCTTTTGCTTTTTAGAACAGTTTAAATAATTCTCTCTCTCTTCATTTAATTTGCTGTTTCCTGGGTAAATGGCTCTGTCTCAGTGGTTCCTATAATAAGAGCTGAAGTCAAGCCCCAAATCTTAATTCCCTGATCTATGATGGGAACACATATCACAACTGCCTGGGAGGCCTGGGCTCATCTGTAGGCAAAGCTTCAGGATGATCAGGTAGCTGTGGGACAGAGAAGAGTTTCTCAGTGGATCTGAGCCTCTGTTTCCTTATCTATGAAATAAGGATCAAAAGGATTTCTGGCTCCTACGGCAGCCTTTTGTATAGAATTTGTCAAGTTAGTGGAGTTCTGTTCAAGGGGAACTTGGCAGGGGGATGAGCTATTTGCTGTTCACAGAGCAGGTGTGGGTGGAAAGATCATGGACTTAGTTTCCAGTCTTCATTCTGCATCAACAGAAAGTCTGATTTGGGGCAATGTACTTACGCTCTCTGAGTCTGGGTTCCTCATTTGTAAACTGAGGTAATACTGACCTTGGGGGCTTGTTGGGAGGGCTGAAAGTCTGTGTCTAGAATTTAGTGGATATCCAAAAGTGAGAGTTCCTTTTCTTGCCTTAGGATGGCTGTGGGGGTCCCATCCTTATGTAGCCTTTAAGGGAACCAGTGAATCCAGGTAAAGAATTTAAGTGTATGTTTTATTACCCTCCCCCGCTCCCAGGAAGGCATCTCTGATGGCAATAAGATTAGTCTAGCGCCACCTGCTGGAGAAACCTCAGTGCCCTCAGATAGCCAGCTCCCAAGATGCCCACCTGCTCTTGTAGGTGAGCAGACATTCAGAGCCCTAACCCATCGGGCACACAGCAGGGGGGACTCTTTTCTCTTCCCCTTCCTTCCCCTGATGCTGGGAAAGATTGAAGGCAGGAAGAGAAGGGGACAACAAAGGATGAGATGGTTGGACATCATCTCAGACTAGATGGACATGAGTTTGAACAAACTCCAGGAGTTGGTGATGGACAGGGAAGCCTGGCGTGCTGCAGCCCATGGGGTCACAAAGAGTCAGACGCGACTTAGCGACTGAACTGACTGACCGACTGACTTCCTCCTCCTCCTCCTTCTCCATTGCTTTCTCCTAACACTACCATTAATTAGACCTAAGGTACTTTGGGGAGAAATTGAATCTCATGTCGGTTTTTGATGTTTTTACTTCCGTTTCAGGGATATATATATATATTTTTTCCAGGAAGTGTCCATGAGGGTGCCTGAAATTTGTACAGATCCACATGTGAATACACTCAGGCTAGAAATATTTCTGACTTATTGCAGTTATATTCTTGGCTAAAACTTCCCCTGGCTGCATGCTTACTCTATCCGTACTCTCTCTTTATAGTTGGGAGGACTTGGGGAAGGGGATGGTAAGCAGCAAGAATGAATGTCCCTGCAATCATTGCTTTCAAATAATAGAAAGAACAAAGAGAGAGAATGAAGGGAAGAAGGAAGAAGGAAGAAAAGTAAAGGGAGGGAGAGAAGGAAGGAAGGAACAAATTTTCAAAGAACACACCAGGATTGAAGTTTCCCAAATCAGAATTCATGTTCAGAAGACATATTGCTGTATTAACTCCAGTCTGTGGAAACAAGGGCATGTGCCTGCATCTACACAGTGGCCGCACTTCGGAGGAAGTCTTCCCCTCCCACCTGCTTTCTCAGCCTTTCAGAGGCATGCTTTTCTTCTGTTGGACTAGAATGGAGATCCTATAGGCTCTAAAGTGAAATGTTTTTGAGAGAAGAGTTAAAAAAAAAAAAAAAAACGAACTTGGCAGACATTCATCTGAAAGCAAAGAGCTCCATTTGGGACAAAGCTATTGAGTGAAAAGATAATGGAACTTGGGAAATCTGGTTCCGCTTAAAGTCTGTGACTCATTCACAGCCAGAGCACAAGTTCTTTCTTTACATAAACACAAAGCAGTAATTTGCTAAAATGATGGAGTTTCTCTCTGTGTGCGTCAGACGGCAGAGCATCCCACAAGGCTCTCCCGGGTCTGCAGGGACATTTTCGTTCCTATTTACTCTCCGAGTGGGTCATGCTAAGGTTTCACTTACCCTGTTTCTCAGGAAGCACAGAGGCCTCTGGGCAAAAGATCCAGTCATTGAGTTTGATTTCCTGTATTGGGTGACTCAGGTGACAAACTGGTGATTTAACTCCTTTAGAAAAGGTGTTATTATGAATGCACTCCATCATTCAGCCCCGATCTCCTTTCAGTCTTATGAAATGTCTTGAGTGTTTCTTGGGTCCCAGGCACTGCTCTGAGCACTTTCTGTGGGTGGAGTCATGCTAAACCTTGTGGGACACCACAGGATATTGGTCTGTTTTTGTTTGCAGATGTATCCCAAGGACCTAGAACAGAGTTTAGCAGAGAGTTGGCACTCAGCACGCTGATAGTAATGAACCAAAATCCCTCATTGCTTCCCAGTGAGGAAGGTAGCTTATGACTGAGGAAGTTGGAGCCCAAGAGAAGTTAAATGATTGTCCCAGGGCCATGTGTCTAGGAAGTGGAGGGGCCAGGAGAGGGCAGAAACTGGCTGTTGGTGGTGGAGCCCAGAGCCAGGGTCTTGGCCACTGTGGGGTGCAGTCTTGCTTCCCCTCAACCTGCTCCAGGGACCTGATGATTCAGAAAGGCTGGTCTTGCATAACAACCCCACATGTGGGCATATTTCTGCCTTAAGTCCACTGATTCCCCTCTGACCGTTACTACCGTACCCCCATTGATGCTCTCAGGCTGGTGCCTGTTAAACCCCATTCATCTTTCAGTGCCCAACTGAAGTCCCACTTTCCCCTGAGCCTGCAGGGATTTCCCCCATGCCACAGCTGTACCACACCATCAACACTAACCAGATTGAGTCTTGGCTACCTTTCAGTTATTTATTTTTATTGAAAAAAAATTTTAATTGAGGTATTAGTTTCACATGTAGATCATAGTGGTTCAGTTATATATATAAAATACTTCCCTGGTGGCCCAGTGGTAAAGAACCTGCCTACCGATGCAGGAGACTCAGGTTTGACCCCTGGGCTGGGAAGATCCCCTGGAGAAGGAAACGGTAACCCACTCCAGTATTCTTGCCTGGGAAAAATCCTGGACAGAGGAGCCTGGCAGGTACAGTCCATGGGGTCACAAAAGAGTCGGACACAGTGACTAAACAGCAACAACAACGTATACATCAATTCTTGTTCAGGTCCTTTTCCCTTATAGGTTATTACAAGATACTGAGTAGAGTTTCCTGTGCTATATATTGTTGTTTATCTGTTTTACATATAGCAGTGTGTGTATGTTAATCCCAAACTCCTAACATATTCTTTCCATCCCCTTTCCCTTTTGGTAACCATACATTTGTTTTCTGGGCCTGTGGGTCTATTTCTGTTTGTGCATAAATTCATTGTTTTTAGATTCCATGTACCTTTTACACTAAGGAAGGTTTTGCCCCCAATCAGGTCACAAGCTCCTAAGGGGCAGTGACAATTTTGGATGCCTGGACCTTGACCAGGTCACCACCATCTTCTCCTTCAACCCCTCTCCCCTTCCTGTGTGCCATCTTCTCCCTTCAGTGGTAAAGATTAGATCAAAGGGGGCTGGAAATTAAATAAAGCCTAAATAAACTCTAAAAGGTTTAGCATAGGAGAGGGAGTTTAGCCCAGGGGTTGGAATGTGGACTCTGCCCTCAGTTTGCTAAGGCTAGAATTCCACTGACACTGCATTAATTATCTCTGCTGAGGAATAAATTAACCCCAGGACAGAGTGCTGTAAGGTTGCAATAAATGTTATTTCATTGGGATCTCTCATGAGGCTGTCGTCAAGGGCTGGTTAGGGCTGCAGACCTCTGAAATTTCAATCAGGGCAGGTAGCTACTTCCAAGGGTGCCCCCACACCCAGGCTGGTGCTGATAAGACACCTCAGCTCTTTGCCATGTGGCCGTCTTCGCTGCAATCCAGCCACACTCCGTAGTCACAAGAGGTGAAACCAGATCCAGTGTGTGATGGCACCACACAGGGTGCGGATGACAGGATGTGAGGATCACTGGGACCATCTTGGAGGTTCATCTTCCACGTCCACCATTTCTAGCTATGCCAGTTTGGACAACTTACTCAACAACTTGCAGCCAATTCCCTCATCTGTAAAAAGGCTAATTTTTGGCATTGCATGTGTGCATGCTAAGTTGGTTCAATTGTCCCTGACTCTTTGAGACCCCAGGGACTGAAGGCCACCAGGCTCCTCTGTCTATGGGATTCTCCTGGCAAGAATACTGAATTGGGTTGCCATGCCCTCCTCCAGGGAATCTTCACGACTCAGCGATCAAACCTGCATCTCTCTATGTCTCCTGCCTTGGCAAGCGGGTTCTTTACCACTAGCGCCACCTAAGAAGCCCCAAGTTTTGGCATTGTATCACGTTATAAACCTGTTGCAAGAACCAAATGGGTAAATATAGGCACTTAGGTCACAATTCAAATATTAACTGTTATTATTTGAAAGTGCAAACTAATCTCAGAGTATCAGAAGGGCCTGACCTGGGGAATCTGGACCCCCCCACCCCTCTGCCCAGCCTGTCTTTCCTTCTACCTCTCCCCCAGCTCTGTGTGTGTATGCATGTGTGTGTGTGTGTGAGTGTGTAAGGTAGTGGTGGGGTAAGTGCTTTTTCAGCATAAAAGTGCTTTCTTAAAAGAAAATCCTTTTCTTAGAAAGTCCTTGCTGTATAAGAAGAGGTTTTTGTAAAGTTGCAGATTTACTTCCGTTTTTCTGCTCAGGTTTCCCGCCAGCCTATCTTGATCAGAGTGGGTTTATTTCTGGGACAAGGCATCCCAGGCTTACCTAACAGCCATGCAAGATGAAATGGGATGAGATAAGCCTCCCAGAAAAGTGGGTGACTATCACTTACTCCACTGGGGCCACTTACTGAGGATCCACTGGAGGGAGAGAAATGGTCAAGATGGAAAGACACAGAGAATAGAAAAGACATAGACTCGAGGATGGAATATTTTCTGAACATCTATGAGATGCCAGGTACTATGTTAAGTCTGGCAGTATAGGCAGACCTCAGAGACATTGCAAGTTCAATTCCAGACCACTGCAGTAAAGCAAATGTTGCAGTGAAGTGAGTCACGTGAATTTTTCAGTTTCCCTGTCATGCAAAATTTATGTTATACTATGCCGTAGTCCTTTAAGTGTGTGATAGCATTATGTCTAAAATAAGCGATGTACATACCTTAATTAAAAAGTATTTCATTGCTAAAAAAGCCAACCACCAACTCACAATGCAGGTAGGAAGGGGGCTTTCAAAACTGCCTCTAAAGCTTCTGTTTACAGACTGCTTCTATTTAGAGACAGAAGACATTGAACAAGCATTAGTTTTAAGGGTAGATGTGTGGGTTTGATTTACACACACTGGGTTTCCAGTATCTTTGAGACTAGACTAGCAGCTCGATACACAAACTGAAGTCCAGGGTAGAGGCTTGGGTTTGAGATGAGTTTGTGGGTCACTTGTGTCCGTTGTGTTTGATGACTGCATGAAAGAGATTGCTTGGAGGGAGAAGCATGGAACTTTGGGAAATTCCAGCCTTGGGATTGGAATGGCAGGAGTGAAGTTCACACACCGCTAATAACAGGGAAAACTGAAATTCACAGCTGAGAGGTTTATAATAATAAATGTTATTAAGACCTATTTTTTAAGAGGCAGAGATTTGCATGGAGCTATAACCCTAAGCTGGCTTCCCTGGTGGCTTAGCGGTAAAGAATCTGCCTTCAAATGCAGGAGACACAGTTTCGATACGTGGGTTGGGAAGATCCCCTGGAGAAGGAAATGGCAACCCACTCTACTATTCTTGCCTGGGAAATCCCATGGACAGAGGAGCCTGGTGGGCTACAGTCCTTGGGGTTGCAAAAGAGTCAGACACAACTTAGAAACTAAACAACAACAGCAATGTAACCTTAAACATGGAGTTTGAGGACAGTCACAGTTCCAAAATGTGGCTGAGAAAGGGACCATACACAGCAGCCAAGTAAGGGAGGCAGCTTCAAGTCCTGGCCAAGAGCAACCCAAAGGCACTGCCGGCCATGCTGTGAGTAATCAAGAGGTATTTTAGTATGAGTTGCTTCAAACAAAGCCTGGAAAGCCATAACCTTGGCCCCTTCTAGGAAAGGAATACAAGATCCACGGTTAACCATGAGGCTGTGAAAACATAGAAGGGATAAAGCATGGACAGGGCAAGTAAAGAGCTCACTGAAAGTGATTCACGAAAGCTTTCTCCCAGCTCTGAGCTGTTCTGAAGGTTACTCAGTTGTGTCTGACTCTTTGCGACTCCATAGTCTATACAGTCCATGGAATTCTCTAGGCCAGACTACTGGAATGGGTAGCTGTTCCCTTCTCCAGGGGATCTTCCCAACCCAGAGATCGAACCCAGGTCTCCCACTTTGCAGGTGGATTCTTTACCAGCTAAGCCACCAGGGAAGCCCAAGGATATTGGAGTGGGTAGCCTATCCCTTCTCCAGGGGATCTTCCCAACCCCCAAATTGAATTAGGGTCTCCTGCATTGCAGGTGGATTCTCAAGTAAGGATTTTAAGCACAACTCAAACAAAGAAAAGTCTGAGATCCCCCTTGGTCCACTGACCACATAGGGAGAAGAGGGAGACGGGAATGGAGTAAATCAGAAACATCACTGCTGCGGTTAGGAGAGTGGGCTGAGCCTGACTTGGATCTTGGGTTCCTTCTCTACTGGGTGCTGGGCAGGTGCCAATACAATCCAACACTCATGTTACCTATGAGCTCGTGCTGCAAAGAGTGCCTTGCTTGTGCAAGAGAAGTGTTCCTAAAAGGTTATGTTCCTCAAACTTTTGTAAGCCAAGTAATAATATATTTTGCATTTTTTTATCTGACATTCTCATTCCAGAGTTGGTTTATCCTTATTTATTTTCAAATGATGAGGTTTTGTAATGGAATACTACTCAGCCATAAAAAAGAACAAGCTAATGCCATTTGCAGCAACATGATGGACCAAGAGATTATCATACTAAGTGAAATAAGTCAGAGAAAGACAAACTCCATATGGTGTCACTTATATGTGGAGTCTAAAATATGACACAAATGAACTTATTTATGAAATAGGAAGATTCAGAGATGTGGAGAATAGACTTGTGGTTGCCAAGGGGGAGGGTGGTGGGGGGAGGGATGGATTGGGAGTTTGGGGTGAGCAGATGCAAGCTGTAATATATAGGCTGGATAAACAACAAGATCCTACTGTACAGCACAGGAAAATCTATTCAGTGTCCTGTTAAACCATAATGGAAAAGAATATATTTGTATATCTATCTATATATATAGATAGCTAAATCACTTTACTGTACAGTAGAAATTAACACAACATTATAAATCAACTGTACTTCAACTTAAACAATTTTTTAAGCAAAAAGAACAGCTTTTAAAAAGTGATGATGTTTCTTAACAATTTTGGCAAAAAGTTACTTTCTTTGTTCCTTTTCAAAACAACTTTTTATTTATTTATTTTTTTGCAGTAGGTCCTTGTTGGTTATGCATTTTAAATAAAGCAGTGTGTACATGTCCATCCTAAACTCCCAGTCTGTCCCTCCCCTCTTCTTCTCTCCCTCTCCACTCCAATTTTTTTGTCAAGAATTTAATGATCTAAAAACACTTAAAGCCATTAAGAAGTCACCATAGAAGAAGAATCCTTTCACAGTATTATTAATTCATGGCTCTGCTGGGGCCTTGAGGCTCAGCTGGTGTTGGAGGACAGCAGTCTGGAGACAGCATCAGAGTAGAGCAACTCTGCCTTCAGAGTCCAGAGAAGTTTACTATGCAGAGTAGGAGTGTAACTCTCTTCTGTTTTGATGTCTTTATTCTAGGCCCTTAGGTTTTCTAGGCCCATATGTGGACTTATGGTGGGATTTATAAAAGGAAATTCTCAAATACAAACATGCCCTATACTATAATCACAAACCCTGAAAGAGTGTCAAAGGAAAACAGAGGGGTCAGGAATAGCAAAGCTGGATTGAAACTTGAGCCCGAAGTCAGCATTTCATGCCTTGGCAACATAGTGGATGCAATGCTAAAATATGGTAGAGCTTCTAGCCTTGGGTGGGCATGAGGGGGCTGCAAATTCTGGGTTAGTTCTTTGTCCTTTGCACCTAGAATGGAAAACTGGCCCCAGCTTAGAGGCAGTGGCCACAGGAGGTGAATGAAGTAAAGACAGTTTCAGCTTGTACCCCACAAGTATGCTACCAAAATTGCATTTTTTTTTCCTTCAGTGAGTTTTCTGAGCAACTTAAACATAATTTAGGAAGAAATACTTAAAAATGAGAGAAAAATCTGTTATATATATTTTTTAAATGGCAAAGACTTTGAGGATGTCTAATATGGGGCTCCTTTTCACAGGTTGCATTTTGGGGCTTCATCTCTGTGTAACTTCCCCTGCCAAATGAAAGAGCTCTTTTGTGTAATCACTTTGCAAGCAGAGGTAGAATAAAATTTGTATTTACACAGGGACTTGAGTGTTCTGAGGCCCTTTGGATATTGTTCATCTGTTGCCAGGGGAGATTCTCAGACTTTGGTTCTGGATGTTTTCCATATACTTTGGGGCATGTTAAAGATGGAGGGATATTCCTCAACATTCCTAATGAAAGTTGGAGCCTATGTTTCTTCCCCTTGAACCTGGGTGGGCTCTGTGAGTGCTTTGACAAAGAGAGCACAGAGGTGCCAGTTTTTAGGTCCAGGTCTTACAGGCCTGGCAGCTTCCTCTCTGTTTCTTGAAGCCCTGAGCTGTCACATCAGAAGTCCTAGTATCTAGATGGCAAGGCTTAGACTTCAGGTGGAGAAGGGGAGCTGAGCCCAACTAAGCTCAGCCTTCCAGAATTTTTCACCAAAATATTAGGCGTATGCAATAAGCCATCCTGCACCTTCCAGTCCAGTCTTGCTGCCACCAAAACCCACCTACTGTCCCCCATCTCTGCTACGTGGAGCAGAAGAAATGCATGTCTAGCTGACCCAGAGATCGTAAGGATAAATACAAAGATTTCTGTCTAGAAGTAGGTTCTGATAAGAACATTTGAACTACCAAGAAAAAAAAAAAGTTTTCCTGTTCCAGGAATGCCTTTCCAAGACACATGACTCGTTTATAGCCACCTGCAGATTACAATCTTCAGCACACATTCCAGGCATCATTGGGGCATTTAAATTTGATTAGGCGGATGAAAAACTTCTGTATTAAATTCTTATCTGGTTTTGAAAACTTTCTCATAGACACCCTGAGAACAGATGCCATTCATTCCTCTTGACCTTTGCCCTACTGATTGTCAACACATTCCCAGCCAGAAAGCATAGGAGGTTAGAACAAGCCATCATTTTTAATCAGCTATTTCAGGAATAATCTACTAGATTTGGAGAAACCTCATTCCAGAACATCAAGGGTAATTTTATTGAGGAAATGTAAGAACCCAGCTCTTCTACTTCTGCAAAAGCTTCAAGGTATTGGATGGGTAAAGTTACAAATTGATTAGCTATACATCATACTTGGAGATAAGACTTGTCTCAAATAAATCAATAATTTCACTCAGTTTCATTGCTCTGTGCATGGTGTGCTCTCTACAGATGGATGAATGCTTGTTTCTCTAAAAAGGTCCGATAACGGAATGTTCTGGTTATTCACATATCCAAATATTTGACTTAATTGGAAATTCCTATCTATACCAGAAAGCATTTCCCAATTTCAAAAAAAGAAAAAATCAAGGAAATTAAATACTTTATAACTTCCACTGAAAGTTTCCCCCCTCATTTGATGATGTTGAAGGCTCTGGAATTTACCCAGTGTTCAAGGGCACTCCCCTGGAGAAGGAAATGGCAACCCACTCCACTATTCTTGCCTGGAGAATCCCACAGACAGAAGAGCCTGGGGGCTACGGTCCATGGGGTGGCAGAGAGTTGGACACAACTAAAGTGATTTAGCATATACGCATTCAAGGGTGCCCATAGGAACTCCGCAATGTAGACAAAGAAAGTTCAAGAAACTGTGAATCTACTATGAAGTCTATTTCAGTGTCAGAGTCCAGAGCTGTTGTGTAGAATTAATCCTGAAGAGCATGCTGTTCATGTATCATTTCTCCTGCATTTAAAAAAAAGTAGACCATGCTCAGTTGCTCAGCCGTGTCTGACTCTTTACATCCCCATGGACTATATATAGCCTGCCAGACTCCTCTGTCCATGGGATTCTCCAGACAAGAATACTGGAGTGGGTTGCTATTTCCTACTTCAGGGCATCCTGCTGACCCAAAGGCTGAACCCGTGTCTCTTGTGTCTCTTGCATTGGCAGGAGGGTTCTTTATCAACTTCTTTATCAACCACCTGGGAAGCGCTACAAAAGTAGAGCTTCGAAGTAAATCCACCTGTTTGCTTAAAGTTTCTTAGTATTTTAACTTGGTGGAAAGATGTATCCGCCTGCAATGCGGGAGACCTGGGTTTGATCCCTGGGTTGGGAGGATCACCTGGAGAAGAGAACATATTCTTGCCTGGAGAATTCCATGGATGGAGGAGCCTGGCAGGCTACAGTCCATGGAGTTGCAAAGAGTCAGACATGACTAGAGACTTTCACTTTCAAAGGGGTAGCTCCTATAGAGGATTATGTTCTCGTCCCTGGAAATAATGTGTCCTGCTCAGTTTCTGGGAAGCAGGGATATATTCTTACAGGTTCCCTACTGGAACAGTTTTCAAACTCCTTGGTGAGAGTCAGTGTTCTCCCAGGGAAGTAAGGACTGAACACACTAGGGCAGCAGCTTAGGGAAGGAAGGAAGGGACCACCAGGAGAAGGGAGTCCCGGTCCGTTTGTGATTGCAGCCTCCCAGAGCTCACTGGTTCACAAGCTTGCTGTCGGAGACCCCAGATGCCAGCTCACAAAGGGCTCCACTCTCAGGGAGTCTGCTTGGCTCAAACTAAAGAGTCACAGTCTGAGATTGTGTCACCTGCACATTCCCTTCACTGTCACATATGGAAATGAGGCTGCAGAACACAGCCTCTCAGGCCAGGTGGAGCCAAGAAGCAGAGCCAGAGGCAAGGTCTGATTTGAATATTTGATGTCAGCACTCAGGTTAGAAATCAACACTAGTTACCATAGGGGTGGGCCTCTAGTTCAGGGAGGAGGGGATGCTCTAGTTCCCACCAGCCCTGATCAGAGATGTTTATGCAGCCATTTCCCTAGTAGCCTTGGCCCTAACCCAAGAGGAATCTCTCAGCACCTTAAACTGCCTCACAGGCCAGCCTTGGGCCAGCCATCTCCCCAAAGGTATCCCTGTGTTCACACACGCAAACACTTCACAGCTGATTGCAGGCAACCAGAATGATCAGCGTGAAAGATTCTTTACTGAGGCTTCGGAGACTTAATCTCTACTGTTGCTTCAGTAGTGTCTGACTCTTTGAAACCCCATGGACTGTAGCCTGCCAAGCTCCTCCGTCCATGGCAAGAATACTGGAATGGGTTACCATGCCCTCCTCCAGGGGATCTTCCTGACCCAGGGCTTGAACCCAGTTGTCCTGCATTGCAGGCAGATTCTTTACCACTGAACCACCAGGGAAGTCCATTGTTGGCATAAGTAACTCCAAATTTCTAACCAACCTGGACCCTTTACCTGCAAACTGGCTTTGAGGCACATGGAATCTTGATATCAGTTTCTTTTCATGAATATACATATACACACATACATATATATATACTGCTGCTAAGTCGCTTCAGTGGTGTCCAACTCTGTGCGACCCCATAGATGACAGCCCACCAGGCTCCTCTGTCCCTGGGATTCTCCAGGCAAGAATATCGGAGTGGGTTGCCGTTTCCTTCTCCAATGCATACATGCATGCTAAGTCACTTCAGTCATGTCTGACTCTGTGCAACCCTATGGACAGCAGCCCACCAGGCTCCTCTGTCCACATGATTCTCTAGGCAAGAATACTGGAGTGGGTTGCTATGTCCTTCTCCATATATATATATGTATATAAATATATTTATATATTTACATACATATATATTTATATTTTATAAATATATTTTATATATTTTTAATATATATACACACATATATTTATATTTTATAAATATATATTTTATAAATATATATTTATATATTAAATATATATATATATAAAATTATCAAGCAAAAGTCTCCTTGTGCCTTTCAAGCATCTGTAAATGTGATGCTCGGTGAATGGCTGCCTGGGGTGCCGACTAGTCCATGTCAGTTCCCTGGTCTGAACCCCCAAAGTACTGCCAGTAGGGAAAGTCAGGCTATATATAAATATATGTGTAAATGAATGCATGGGTAAATGTCATATTCCCATTTACATCTACCAGATGGCTGAGTTAATTAGTCAATTGAGTGAATTAGATCTAAAGACACTGGATTTTCCCAGTCTGAACTTTCTCAACAGGAGAAGCCTTTTGGATTGCTAAGCACATTCTTTTATTATTTCATTGTTCATTCAGCATGTATTGATTGATTACCTGTCGAGCATATGCCTGGCTCCAGGCTAAGTGCTAACGCGCTGGTGTGAATCTAGATGGACATGGTCCTTGCCTGGGGGAGGCTTACTCAGGCCAGGAGGAAAGCCACACTAGAAACATCATTACTTGGGTTGTTAATCACTGGGGTGACAGTGTTGAACGTGGAAATGTACAAGATTCAGTGAGAACACGAAACAGGAGCTCTAATTACAGAGGTCAGCTTCCCTGTAAAAGAGACACTGAAATCAATAGCTCACTGGGCAGAGGGAGAGAAAGGTGTGGGCAGAGTGGTGTGGCAGGCAGGAGTTAGACATTGCTTGGCACTAAAAGATGCTGACAGCCAGGGTCAAGGGAGAGGGGAACAGGATTGTCAAGGACCTTATGGAATATTTTAAAGATATGGAGTTTTATGCTAATGATATTAAGGAGTCATAAGGGTTTCAAGAAATGGTGACATGTGATCGGATATGGATTTTTAACAGATGGTTCAACTGTCCTGCGGAGGCTGAGCTGGAAGGAAGGAGAATGGACACACAGCTGTCAGGAGGCCCCTCGAAGTCCAGAAGGGAGATGCTGGCGGTGAGGAGATGAGGGTTGGAGGTTGGGAACAGGACTGGACAGATCCTCTGTCCTCCAGCCTCACTCACTTTGCAGCTCACCCCTCCTTTTTGAAAAGGAAACCAATCTCATTAGCAGCGGGAAGGGAAAATTGTCACAAGTCAACACGTGTGTTGCACACCATGTCAGGCACTGTGTAAACCACCAGAGGGGACAGCAACGAAGACAACGGAGTGTGAGATGACACTCCTGGGCAGGTGCTCTCGGGGCTGCATTCTGCCACTTTCTGCATTTCCCACTTTCTCAACCTCAGACACTTCTCCATCCCACATTTGTACTGTAAGGAAGTGCTAATGTCTTTGTGATTTTTCTACATTTCTTTTATTCAGCATTTTCCTCTCCTCTGCTATGGTATATTCTAAGGATTTGGTATCAGTGGTTTCCCTGGTGGCTCAGCTGGTAAAGAAGCCACCTGCAATGTGGGAGACCTGGGCTCAATCCCTGAGTTGGGAAGATCCCTTGGAGAAGGAACAGCTACCCAGTCCAGTATTCTGGCCTGGAGAATCCCCCCTGTGTATAGTCCGTGGGGGTCTCAAAGAGTTGGACACGACTAAGTTACTTTCACTTTTTCTGAATAAAAAATTGAGAAATGAATGTGTAAAAGTTGAAAATGTCTCAAAAAAAAAAAAAATCCCTGTGGTCCAGGTTGGAGATGTTTATTTATTTGGCACATACTCTGTTCTAGGCATTAAGTGCATTGTGTGCATTAAGTGTCCTAATATTTATCTTTGTAGCATTAGTAAATACTATGATTATTATCCCAATTTTATAGGTGACAAAACTGAGGCTCAGAACAATTAACTTACTGAGGGCTGCACAGCTGGGTGAGATGAGTGGCAGAAGGTTACTTCTCCAGATGAAGAGACATGGAGAATTTCTTCTTCCAGCCAGTCCTTGCAGGGCCTCTACCCTCAAATCCAAGCTCTAAACAATGTCAACTTAAAAAATAGCCACAACCTAGAAGTGGAGAGTTATGTTTTAGTCGGTGGGAATTTCTAGGACATCAAGCCTGGAGACAGCATCTCAAGTAACCCTGAGAGAACTGCTCTGAGGAGACAAGGGGAGGAGTCAGGTTACATAAAAGTTTTGCAAGAAAGGGCAGGTAGTCTGAACATCAAACGATTAGTGCTAATTAAAGAAAACCAGATATCCCAAGTTAAGGAGTTTAGCACTTTTCTAAGTATGGGAAGATGCAAGAATCTGGGCTTGCTGAAATCATTCCTTTCATATGCCCCACACCTCTCTGGGACCAGTATCCTGTATTTTTCACATCCTGAGCTTCCTTTGGGCTTACTGTAAGGAGTGGCTGCAGACCGATGGCTGCTAGGTGGCAGGTATTCTCTTTCCTGAGAGCCCTTAGGGCTCACTAGCTCACATTGGCAAGGTTCTGTTGCTGAGGACTGTGACATCCTTATTTACTGATGGCAGGAAATAGTCTGTTTCTCAGCAGGCACAACCAGACATCCAGCTCCATCGGAATAAAATCCTCAGGAGATTCCACAGGTCCTTCAGCCACTTCCCCTCTGGGCTTCAGGCTTATAGCTACTGCTTTCCCTGTCAAAGGGCCAGGGCTCTGGAAGCCACTGTCCCCAGGTTGGACCCTACATAGCATTGAGTATGAAGATTTGCTGTTGTTGCAAATCAGTTCTGTCTGATTCTTTGCGACCCCATGGACTGCAGCATGGCCAGGCTTCCCTGTCCTTCACCATCTCCCGGAGTTTGCTCAAACTCATGTCCATCGAGTTGGTGATGCCATCCAACCATCTCATCCTCTGCTGTCCCCTTCTCCTCTTGCCTTCAGTCTTCCCCAGCATCAGGGTCTTTTAATGAATTGTCTCTTTGCACCAGGTGGCCAAATTATTGGAGCTTCAACTTTAGCATCAGTCCTTCCAATGAATATTCAGGGTTGATTTCCTTTAGGATTGACTGGTTTGATCTCCTTATTGTCCAAGGGACTCTCAAGAGTCTTCTGCAACACCACATTTAGAAAGATAACTGTGATCAAATGATACAAAGGCCACAACAGAACAAAGTCTAAGACTATCTGCTACCCCATCACCCACTGGGTGATCCTTCCAAGGATGGACTTTGTAAGCCATGAGTGAACCTGAAATTCTAGCTGACCTGTCTTTGAGAAACTTCCCATCTACGTGATTGGAATGAAGTCTTGACATGATAATGAAATCATTAATGGAGAAACGTAATCTCAGACATCAGAACAGTAAGCCTTTTAGTTCATTTTCTCACCTGAAAGAGAACTTGGAACACCTTGTTGTGCTCAGTTCTCTTCAACTGTTATATAAGGGATGGAGAAAACAATAGAAAGAAGTTCGATTTTTCAGAGTATAGTTGCCATGGCTGACAGAAATCAAATTTACAGCACCAGGAAAGTCTGGTTTTAATTCCTGCCGTCTTCCTGGGATAGTGGGTGGCTTAGTTAATAAAGCTGATCTCCTACTTCTGGAATTGGATTGTGCTCTCAAGCTGAAACAGGTCTGCATTTAATTTGGATATGGTCATGTATTCTGGGTCTGTGCTATCCAATAAGAAGTGGTGCTTAATTCTGAAGCTGCGGTGCTGGCTGAGGAGCAGTTTCACTTGTTACGGGTCTCCTAAGACATAAGGATTTTAAGCTGTTGCTTTCAAAAGTTGAGTCTGATTGTGCATGAGCCAAGGGGAGTGTGAGGGCAGTTGGGAGGTGGGGGGAGGGTGTTTTACAGAGTCATAAAAGCACAGTTACATGTAGCTAGGCAGTTCTATCTCTGCTCAGATATTTAGGAAATTAGCCAGAAACCCAGAGCCAAGACTCAGCATCATTATTGATACTGAACAGGTCAAAAATGTCTCCTCTCTCTTCTTTTCTTTTTCTGCCAGTTGATGACAAGGGGATTTATATTCAGAGGTGGCTGTGTTTCTAGAGGACTCCAAAACTCTTTGTATGAATTAATAAACTTCATCATATGGACAGAGTTAAGAGTAAAAGTCATATGATCATTCCTAATTACAGTCAAAAACCACATTTGACAAAATTTATTAACAATTCATGATAAGACATAGGAATTGAGAAAAATTCCTTAACATGACATGATAAACTGTATATACTTCACCCCAAACCCTTCATCATAGTTAGTGGAAAAACACTAAAAGTTGTGTCCCACTAAATCAGAAACTAGGCAAGAATGGCCATTGCTCATCATTATTGTTGAATCCTGTACTGGAGATAGTAGCCAAAGTAATTGGACAAGAGCAAGTAATTAGGGGGTAAGGATTGGAAAGGAATAGGCAAAACTATCCCTTTTTGCAGGTGATATGTTTATACATCTGGAAAACTCAAAAGAATCAATGGAAAAATCTACTTCAAAAATTTCAGTGGAGAGGCAGAATATAAAATTCACAAACACACTGATGAGTTAGAAAAACTAATAGAAGAGAAACTACATTAAAGTAGCAATGTGGTAGCAAAATACAAAATACCTAGGTTTAAACTGAGTAAGAAATGTGCAAACTATATGAGGAAAATGATAGAACAGTCTTGAAAGCCACACATGTAAACTTGAATAAATAGTAAGACACACCGTGTTTCTATATGGCAAGAGATAGCAGATGTCAATTATTCCAATGTTACTTTACATATTTAATGCCTTCCAAAGAAAATTGCTGTTGTTTTTCTTTCTGGAGCCAAATAAATTTATTTTTTAAAAGTTAAAAAAAAATCATTATTGAATTTGTTAGAGTATTGCTTCTGTTTTCTTTTTGCTATTGTTGTTGTTGTTTT
This sequence comes from Bubalus kerabau, assembly GCF_029407905.1. Taxonomy (NCBI): domain Eukaryota; kingdom Metazoa; phylum Chordata; class Mammalia; order Artiodactyla; family Bovidae; genus Bubalus; species Bubalus kerabau. The sequence goes on along the minus strand of NC_073636.1, from coordinate 36,054,551 downwards.
GGCTGCAAGGCATGTAGGATCTTAACTCCCTGACCAGGGATTGAACCCACACCACCTCCTTGGAAGATGGAGTCTTAATAACAGGGCCACCAAAGAAGTTCTGAATAAATTTATTCTAAAGTCCAGTCAGAAGGATTAATAAATAAAACAAAGAATAGAAAGGGTGTGGGGACTAGTACTACATGATATTGAAATATTTTTAAGTCTCTATAATTATAACAGTTGGTATTGATGTGTGAAGAGACAGACTGAGGTAATCAGATAGAAAATTCAGAAGTATAATAGATACATAAATATATGTAAATTTAGTATACGATCCAACATTTGCTGGATCATAGAGAAAGCAAGGGAATTTCAGAAAAACATCTACCTCTGTTTCATCTACTATGCTAAAGCCTTGGACTGTATGGATCATAACAAAATGTGGAAAGCTCTTAAAGAGTTGGGAATACCAGACCAACTTACCTGTCTCCTGAGAAACCTGTATGTGGGTCAAGAAACAACAGTTAGAACCCTTTATGGAACAACTGATTGGTTCAGGATTGATAAAGGAGTAGTACAGGGCTGTCTGCTGTCACGCTGTTTGTTTAACCTATACACTGAGCACATCATGAGAAATGCCAGGCTGGGTTAGTTACAAGCTGGAATTAAGATAGGCGGGAGAAACATCAACAACCTCAGATATGCAGATGATACCACTCTAATGGCAGAAAGTGAAGAGGAACTAATGAACTTCTTGATGAGGATGAAGAAAGAGAGTGAAAGAGCTGGTTTAAAACTAAATATTAAAATATACTAAGGTCATGGCATCCAGCCTCATTACTTCAAGGCAAATAGAAGTGGAAAAGATGGCAGGAGTGACAGATTTACTCTTCTTGGGCTCTAAAACAAGTGGATGTGGCTACTATCTGATTACAAAGCCAGAAGACGATTGCTTCTCGGCAGGAAAGCTATGACAAACTTAGACAATGTGTTGAAAAGCAGAGACATTGGTCTACTGACAAAGGTCCATATAGTCAAGGCTATGGTCTTCCCAGTGGTCACATGATTGTGAGAGCTGGACTGTAAAGCAGGGGGAGCACCAAAGAATTGATGTCTTTGAACTGTGATGCTGGAGAAGGCTCTTGAGAGTCCTTTGCACAGCAAGGAGAACAAACCAGTCAGTCTTAAGGAAATCAACACTGAATACTTGTTGGAAGGACTGATGTTGAAGCTGAAGCTCCAGTATTTTGGCCACATGATGTGAACAGCTGACTCACTGGAAAAGTACCTGATGCTGGGAAAGATTGACAGCAGAAGAGGGCATCAGAGGATGAGATGGCTGGATGGCATCACCAATGCAATAAACATGAACTTGGGCAAACTTTGAGAGATGGTGAGGGACAGGGAGGCCTGGCTTGCTGCCTCTGTGGGGTCGCAAAGAGTTGGATATGACCGGGTGACTGAACAACAACAACAAATTATATATATATATATGTAAAACTGGATAATCAAGCATCCAAGTGAAAATAATCAAATGGAAAATGTAAAATTTAGACCTTTCCTCACACCACACACTGAGACACTTTCTAAATAGGTCAGAACCTATCATAAATACAAAAAATGAAACCATGTTGCCCCATCCTGACTTGAGCATCCATGGAGCTTGGTATCCAATACCCCAGGGATGTGAGTGAAGTCGCTCAGTCATGTTAGACTCTTTGCAACCCCGTGGATGGTAGCCTACCAGGCTCCTCTGTCCGTGGGATTTTCCAGGCAAGAACACCAGAGTGGGTTGCCATTTCCTTCTCCAGGAGATCTTCCCGACCCACGGATTGAACCCTGGTCTCCTGCATTGTAGACAGATGCTTTACCATCTGAGCCACCAGGCAATCTCAAGTATACCCCAAGGATGCTGAGGGACAACTTACTGAAGAAGAGTTGGGAAAAAGAAAGATAGAGCAAAGTGATGTTTTATGAGACACTCATTAAATGTGATTTGTGGGTTTTGTAGATAATCATGCGTCCTGAAATGCACTGATACTCAGGAAGTATTTTCAAAGGGGCATTTGTTTAACACACTTTGAAATAGATTTCAATGTGTTTCTAATAAAAAGAAAGAAAACTCAGCCTACTCTCTTAAAATGTGCGTTCCATCTGTAATTTTCATACTGAGTGGATAAAAAAGTATGTCCCCAAACACATTGTTCAATGTGTGACTATTTGCAAGTGATAGCTACAATTTACAGAAGTGCATGGATAAATGTTGAAACGCCAAAGAAATTGCTCTTGATCTGTGATCTGAGTAATACTTTTCATTTGAGACCTCAAGAAAAGAAGATAAGTTTCATAATGTGGACAATGCTTGGATTCATTTATTCAAGATATAAGTTATAAAAGAAGCTTTTTAAAATTCCTTTTATCGCAGTCATCATTCAGTATTATTTGTTCAGAAGTAGATATCATATGTATCTTATCAAACTGTGAAGAGTTTAAGTATGGTAGGTTGAAGAGTTATTATTTATGAATGTCATACAGCACAGTATTTTGTTGCTATTCATTATGTACTAAAAAATTGACTCCATAGATTTCTCTGGTGTCTCAAAGTTATTGTTAAGCTGTCAAACATATAAAAACTTACTACCATCTTGAAGCAATCAAATATTAAATACTCAACTGTGTGTAAGTTGAGTACACCACTGAAAAATCCAACCCTTTGTAAATGAATTCAATTTAAGAGACATAGTATAGTATTTGGGAAGCTTTATCTGATTTTCTTTGATAACTAATGTATACTTGTGAATAAAGTATTCCATAATTTCTTCTGTGGTCTAATTTTTGCAAGTTTCTGTAGGGATAACCTTTCAAGAACTTCTCTACCTTAACCAAAGTGCCCTTGCACTTTTCCTTTTTATTTTTAAATTATGACATCATCATATTTTGTTGAGTGGTAGGTAGAGAATTATAACACTAGGTATTAATAGAACAAGTAATGAGTACAGCATTAAGGTCAAGTACGTAATGCCAACTTTTGGGTGGGATCTAAATATTTCAGCCAACTGTCTGAAGGTTTTGTCTGCACAAACCAAACCAACTCCCATTTGATAACTGAACAACTGTTCTATTTTTATCTGAATACATGAAGCACTTGTATTATTCTTTATTGAGGTACAATTGACATGTAATCTTACATTAGTTTCAGTTTACAATGTAATGATATGATGTTTGTATACATTGCAAAATGGTCACCAAACAAGTCTAGCTAACATCTGTCACCACACATGGTTAAAATTTTTTTTCTTGTGATGAGAACTTTTAAGATTAACTTTCTCAGCAACTTTCAAACATGTAATACTGTATTATTGACTATAGTCACCACACTGTATATTACATCCCCATGACTTGTTTATTTTTTAATTGGAAATTTGTATCTTTCAACCACCTTCACCCATTCTGCCCCTTCTGATCCCCAACCTCTGCCAATCACCAACCTGTTCTCTATAGCTATGAGCTTGTTTTTTTGTTGTTATTTCAGTTTCACATATAAGTGGGATCATACTGTATTTCAAGCACACTTTAAATTATTATTCTCTCTTTGTAGAGAGGAAATTAAGGCACAAAACAGTTAATTGCTTTCTGCAAGTTCAAGCTGAAATCTAGGCCCAGGCAGTGCAATTCTAGAGCCCACTATTTCTAAACCACTGTGCCGTGCCAGACATCCCGAGAATATAGCTTAACTTCAGGCTAACGTTTCAAGATTTAATTCATGACATCTCTTACACTTCGGGAAAATAAACAATAATTTCAGTTGAAACTAATTTCCTTTTGAATGTCTCTCTCTCCTCACATGTGTTCTCATTAAATTTGTTCATCCAGCTTTGCTATTCAGTTGCTCAGTTGCGTCCGACTCTTTGCGACCTCATGAATGGTAACACGCCAAGCTCCCCTGTCCTTCCCTGTCTCCTGGAGTTTGCTCAGACTCATGTCCATCAAGTCAGTGATGCCATCCACCAATCTCATCCTCTGCTGCCCTCTTCTCCAGAAGAAGGAGAAATGACCCAGCATCAGGGTCATTTCTGATGAGTCGGCACTTTGCATCAGGTGGCCATCCAACTTTAGCAATATGGTTTATTGGTCTGCTTCCCCTTCTGGGCTTGAAGTTCCTTTAGGACAGAGGTTGTGCCTACTCTAGACCCCTAGCACTTAGCATGAAGCTCTGCCCAAGGTAAGGACTAAATCATACTGGCTAAATGAATAAATGCATTTTATTTCCCTTTTTAGCTGTGCAGGAAAGGAGAGTTATCTTTGAAGCTTTTGATTATCTAGATTTAGGGTTGGTTTTAGATTGTATTTGAATATTGGCCAATGAGAGTCTGGCCAGATCAAGGAAGTTAGCATGTTCCGGAAAGTCAGATGCTTGCATACAATACCCTGAATCATTTTCCCATTGGTGCAATTTGAAAATGATAAGCAAAAAGTTATGCATTGTGTTTCTCAGAATTTCATTTTACTTCTGTTGTCAGGTAATACATGGCTCTAGCTATTATTTTGCACCTAATTAGGGAGAAGGAGTAGAAAACAAAACAGAAAATATCAACAAAGAACCCAAAGCTTGTGCCTTTTCCAGGTACTTAGAGCAAGGATTTTATTTACAAGCTGATTCATTTGCTTCTCATTTTAATTATAAAAAATAAAAGACTAGGTATTTTTCTGTCTAACTCACTTGATCAAAGGGAGGAAAAATGCAAGTCTTTAGAACACAGTTTGTGGCTTGTCTTTTTGAGATCCTTTGCGAATTTCTCCTGAAAAATTCCTAAAACTTTGTATGTTGCTTCGTGCTTACGGATGAAACTGATTACTACAGTTTTTCAGAGAAACTCACAGAGCTAGAACGAATTTGAGCTACACGGAAAGAGCAAGCAGCCCTGGACAGGGAGGAAAAAAAAAAAAACACTTGGGTTTTAGTCTTAGTTCAGCTATTAACTCAAAGGTGATCTTAAGCACGTCATTTAATCTCTGAGGACGTCCATTTCATCAGTCTGTAAAGTGAGAGGCCGGGGTTAGATGACCCTTCAGCACTCCGTCAGCTCTCACAATCTATAAATCTTTAACCCAGTTCATTTCCTCTTTCCAGCAGGCATGGCGCAGTGCAGCCTGACAGTCTAATGAGAAGCAATCCTTTCGGATTAAAGTCTGTGTGCTGGACCTGTCTGTAGGCATATCAGATCTATTCCAACTTTTTACACCCTGCTTTTTGTCCCCAGAGGCTGACCTTTGAAGACTGTATCACAGGTTCCGTTGCCCTCTGGTTTTTGGTTAGATTCAGTCCCTGAAGGCACCAGAGGGGATTAGAAGGTGGGAAGAAGGAGAGGTCAGGGCTTCTGTTATCAGTTCCTAGTCTCTACAGGTCCTCTTGGGGGCCAGAGCTGGACTCTCCTCTTCCTGATCTGAAGGTCGCAGTTCCTGGTGGGTGGGGTGGGGATGGGGCTAGGGGGAGAGGAAACTGCCATAACTCTTAGAATTGCCTCTTTTTTGGTCTCTTTTTGTCTAAGTGTGACAGTAGCTACCCCTGAGTGCTTCATATTTCTTGTTGGTTTCTCTTAACCCTACCTTCAGCTTTATAAATAGATGTCAACTACAAATTGGCACTAGCCATGGGCACTTGCCATCTACCTCTACAAGGATTAAATCACGTGCTGCTGCAGCTGCTGACCTTCAACACCTCCTGAAAGGAGTTCAGAGTGGAGAGCAGAAATGAGGCACTCTGTGCTTGGGGGAGCAGGGAATTGGCAGGACAGGTCTTCAGACAGTTAGATATTTTCAGGAGTCGATTTTACGAACCCAATTCTTGTATCTTCCCACACCTAGAAAATCATTAAAATCCTTCATGGTTATGACTGCTCCTCATGACTAGCAAAAGCTTCTGAGACTAGCAGAAACTATTTGGATAAATCTATGCTTGATTGCATGTACTCCCCCTTCACCAAAATCACATAGATACTGACTTTCCTCCCTACCTCTTTTGAGCAGATTCTCAGAGCTCTCTGAGTTGCTGTCTGTGGGGCTGCAGTCCTCATTTTCCCCCAAGTAAAACTCAGTCACAACTCTCACATTGTGCATTTTTTTGAAGTCTACAGAGGGCATTCATTAAGCTCTTTTTCATCCTTTCTCATTCTGAGAAAAAGGTAGGCTATGTCTTCACTGTTAATGGAAGCATGGTTTTGTGGATTTTTCCAGCTGAAATTTTTTATTAAGCTGATTTGGACATTTAGCACAAACAGGAGTTTATTAAATACTTTGACAGAAGTAGATTTGCACAGGGACCTGATAGAAGTTTTTAAATCCTGACAGTTACATCACTGGGTAAATACACAGTTTTGACTAATGTTTCATCTTTCCTAAATATTGCAGTGGAAATGGTTCCTGGGTTCATTGGCAGATCCTGGGGAGATTAGGGCTGATGACACATCTGTTTATAAAAGTGCAATTTAGTTGGTTTACTTGAGTCTAATTTCTTGAGTTAAATTACTCTACTTGGAAGATAGACAGTATATTTTCTAATAAATAAAAATACCCCCAACTATACTACAAAACGGAAAACTCTGCAGTGTGGTTGACCAGCTGACCGGTAGCATAAATCAAAAATTGGTGTGTTAATGACACATTTTCTCCAAAAGAAATCTGGTGGGACTTGCCTTAGTACAACGCTATAGTTCCAGGAAAGAACTATAAAGACAAGTGACACTGAGAGAAGATTCTGAGAATTCCCTGACCTTCGGCACTTTTAGATTTCTTCTGGGATGAGATTAAAGGCAGAATTAGCAATTAATTTTCCAAAAGAACCGGAGACATCTCATTGCTTTCCTGATACATAAGATTTGACTAAGTCTTAAAGATGAGATAAAACTTTATGGGTAGACTGGGAGAGGAAGAAAAGGCTTTCAAAGCAAAAAGAGAAGCACAAGCAAAGGCCCTGAGGTATGAGATGACTCAGTACATTCCCGGTCAACAAGAAGAATGCTCTATTGTAGAGTTCAAAACAGAGATGTAGCTGGAGAACAGACCAGCAAGGTCTATATATGTCATGCCAAGGAGTTTGTACTTCATCCTGTGTCTGACTCTTTGTGAACCTATGGACTGTAGCCTGCTAGACTCCTCTGTCTGTGGGATTCTCCAGGTAAGAACACTGGGGTGGGTAGCCATGCCCTCCTCCAGGGGATCTTCACCACCCAGGGACTGAACCCCTGTCTCCTGCATCTCTTGCATTGCAGGTGAATTCTCTACTGCTGAGCCGCTGGGGAAGCCCTCTACCTCCTCCTACCCAGCCCTAAAGCCAGTAGAACTCATAATGAGTTTTTCTTAGGGGAGCTTCTCTTCTCCAGAACCAATTTCTACATCATTTCACTTTTACTACAAAAGTATCCCTCCAAACAGTATCTTAAAACATTGATGGTTTATCCCCATAGATCTGAGAGTTGGCTGCATAGAGCTGATCAGGCTGCACTTGGCTGAAAACAATGAAGTCATTTCTAAAATGTGAATGTAGGATGTATATCATGAACTGTGATTTGTGAGGAAGGGGAAGAGCATCCTTGAGGGGAAAGGTAAAGAGTGCGGTTTTGGATACATTGATCTGGTGATGTCTGTGGGACACTTGAGTGAAAAAGACATGGGACTGAAGCCTAGGAGACTGGTCTTGAGAGAGAGAGAGAGAGCGGTAAAGATAAATAGAGAGAAAGAGACAGACAGAGAGATTGAGGGATAGAAATACAGAAAGAAAAAGAGAGAGAGAGGGTGAGTTACCAGGTCATCAGATTGTAAATTGTGACCAAAGGCACGGCCATGATGGCTGCTAAGGTGACCATATAAAGTGACCAAAGGCAAAGGCTGTAATATGAAGCCTCGGGTGCACCAATATTTTTTAAAATTATTTATTTATTTGTATTTATTTTGGCTGTGCTGGGTCTTCATTGCTGTGTGGGCTTTTCTTTAGTTGTGGAGAATGAGGGCTACCCTCTAGCTGTGTGCACAGGCTTCTCACTGCAGTGGCTTCTTGCTGTGGAGCACAGGCTCAAAGGTGTGTAGGCTTTTGTAGTTGCGGCTCCCGGGCTCTAGAGCACAGGTTCAATAGTTGTGGCAACTTGGGCTTAGTTGCTCCAAGGCACGTGGGATCTCCCCAGATCAGGGATCGAACCGGTGTCTCTTGTATTGGCAGGTGGATTCTTTATCACTGAGCCACCAGGGAGGCCCTGGTACACCAACATTTAATAGACATGGAGAGGAAGGACAGCTCACAAAGACAGCTTGAACGGGACAGAGATGCAGAAGAGAAGAGCATCGTGTAAGCCAAAGGAACAGAGTTTGCCTATTGTAGGAGTCATTTCTGTGACTCTAATTACTAATAGCACCACTGTTCACTCTTAAACATGTCGTGGTTTGAAGATAAATCATGTAGTCTCTTGACCAATAATCTTGTATCTGTCAAATCCATCAGATGCTCTTCTGTTTTTATATATCATGACCACTCTGTGGAATTTGCTACATAAAAAGACCACATGATTTATCTTTGAACCAGGACATGTTTGAGAGTGAACAGAGGTTCACTCTCAAATAATAATGACAGAAGAACACATGTTCTCAGGCCAACAAGGCATATGGTCATGTGGTGTCCGGGGATCCCTGCCAGGCTGTTTCTGCAGGGTGAGTGGAGTGTAAGCTTTCGAGTGAGCAGGACAGTGATGGGAACAGGGGAAGGCAGAGGCAGATGGAACAGCTTTCTTTCTGGGAGCTGGGTAAGTGGCCAAGGAGGTGAGTGGCACAGGGACATGATAGCAGAAGAGTGGGCTTTGCAGAAATGTTTGAATCCTCTTCTAACAGAGGGCCCTCAGACCGTTCCTAGAACTGTGTATCCAAATATAACTGACTGTGAGAACTTCTAGGAGGACTTAGGATGTGGAACCAGTTGGTGAGACCACCCCCACGTTCTTTTTTTAGCAACAGGGCGGGGGTGGGGGGGTGGGGGGAGGAGAAGATCTGTTGCTACACAGGTAAATAAGATACCAGATGCGGGCTTCCCTGGTGGCTCGGTGGTAAAGAATCTGCCTGCCAATGCAGGAGACACAAGTTCAATCCCTGATCTGACACAAGTTCAATCCCTGATCTGGGAAGAACCTACGTGCTGCGGAGCAACTACATGTAGGCTCTGCTGAGCCTGTTCTCTAGAGCCTGGGAGCTGCAAGTACAGAGCCCCTAGAGCCTGTACTCCACAAGAGAAACCACAAAACTGAGAAGCCTGCACACCACAACTAGAGAGTAGCCCCCACTTATTGTAACTAAAGAAAACACAGCCCAGCAATGAAGACTCAGCAGAACCAAAAATAAACAAGTAAATAAAATTATAAAAGAAGACACCAGAGGATAGAAAAAACAACCAGCTAGGCTCAGTTTGGGATTTTTTTTTTCAGCAAGAACAAAACCATGTTCTTACACCTGACCTTGAAATACTCCATCGTCAGAGGCCCTCAGTGTTACAGCAATATGCACTGCAAAAAAAAAAAAAAAAACACTCAAGATAAATAAGTATATTATGAGACAACTAAGTCTCAAATTGTGTCGAGAGTGTTCAGACCATCCAGAAAATGGTGGATGGCTGCAGGTGGCATCCACTTCTTCATTCTTTGGCCCCTGATAAGGTTTTCCTGTAAGTAAGTCATTCCCCATCCACCACTCTCAACCTACAGCTAAAAACTCTTTTAGCTGGGGGCGTTGGGTCCCCACTGAACAAACCTTCTTTGTTAGCCACACTGGTTGGCTCAAAAGGGCATGTGAGCAGCATCAAGAATAATTTCATGATAATCTAGGTCAGGTTTTTCCTTTCACACCGGTGCCAGAGTGTGGGAGCACCAGTTTCACTGACTTCAGGAGTCATTGCAGCACAGGATGGCTTATCTGTGTGGCTGTGTTTCTCTGATGGGGCTCTGACCGGGGAGAGTAGAATCCCTGCTCTCAAGCAACACTGGGAATGATGCTGAGAGCTCTACTCTATTGGCGTACGTATGTGGATTTCAGTTCTTTTCTTTTCAGAACTCTTTCAGTTCACTAACAACTAGTCGAATAACATTACATTTTGGCTGAGCAGAATGTGAGAAGCCATATTACATTTGAAAAAGAATCTTTTCTTTTTAAGGTATAAAAGATAACGACTTAACAAGTGACAATGATGAAACCACTTTGCCTATAACAGAACTCCAAAGATAGGGGCCAATTGACTTTAAAAGTTTCTTAGTTTCATTGAAATTTCAGGACTGTTTGAAAAAATGGAAAGACAGAGCTTTAAAGGCAAGTATATAAAATGTAAATTGCTTCCTCATATTATGGTAGACGGTGGACTCTTGTTCTCAGCCTTTTTGAATGAAGAGTGAATTCTGATCGTCGCCTCTGGGTTTCCCACAGTAACTTGGCTTCACTGAATAGTAGAGTCCCTCAAAGTCCTTCTGCACCATTTATTAGCTGTGTTACTTCCAATAAATTAAACTGTATCATTTTCCTCAACTTTAAATAGAGGGAAATCATAATGGCTGACTCACAGGACTCTGTTGTTAATTATTAAGTGAGATTGTGTTGGCAAATCCCCTGGTATAGGGCCTATTATATCTTAATACAAAAAGCTTACATCTGTTTTTTTTTTTTTTAAGTGAAGCATGACTGTTTTATTTTAAAACTTAGCAATTGCATTGCTGGGGGTTTACTGTTTCTATAGTGTGTCACAGATTATTCTAGTTAGTTTTAAAATTATTTTTAAAAACATATTTGATATTGAAGTGCTTTGTTATTCAAACTGACATGGAAAAAGGGAAAAAAATGCTTTTATCTTAATACAAAATAGATACTCAAGAAGGACCTACTGTATAGCACAGGGAACTCTATTCACTATTCTGTAGTAATAGTATATGAGAAAAGAATCTGAAAAAGAATAGATATACATATATGTATAACCAAATCACTTTGCTGTACACCTGAAACTAACACATTAGAAATCAACTGTGCTCTAATGTAAGATACAAATTAAATTAAAAACTCTATAAATATTAACTATACTGTTGTTTCTTCTTGTCATGGACCCTAACTGAGGTGGCCTCAAGAAGACTCTGTACAGGATGTAGGGCACACATGTGTACTTCGGGCTGATTCATATGGATGTATAGAAAAAATCATCACAGTATTGTAAAGTAATTATCCTCCAATTAAAATAAATTAATTAAAAAAAGAAGACTCTAGAAAACCCTAGCATTTGAGGTAAGCTCTTGCAGCCTCCAAACCTTGACTCTGAATGATGGCGCAGGTGTTCAGTACCCCTAATGGATCTCTGCATGTAAATGTTCAAGTTCAGAGAGCTCCTGGCACTAGGGGAGTAGGGAGCCTAACTCAGAATCTGTCCTCAACAGTAGTGGGATTAGGGCTTTGCATGATTTTCAGGTTGGAACTCTTCAAGTCACTGGCCTGCTTCTCCCTCCAGAGCCCTTGAAACTTTTGCTTTCTCCAGTCTCAGCTCTATGGGAATTGAACCCTGGTGGTCACTGAACCCTGGCTTTTTGACCTGGCCTCCTAGCTCTGGCCTGGAGGTTTCATCATGAGAGCCATTCCTGGTCTGTCGTTCATGTCTCATGAGAGAGCCTTCTCCACTGGAGGGGGGCTGTCTAAATTCTCATAGAAGCAGGATATTTTTTATCATGAATGATAAGGAATCGAGTGACATACTTTGACAAATATACAATGTTATCGTCTGCAAACCAGTCTTCCTGGCGGGTATTATTTGGCTTGTACAATGCAATGCTTCTTTGTCATGATTCCTTAAAATATAATAGATATGAAATGACAGCAGAAAAATCAGTTGCAAATAACTTTATTATGACTTTTAGGATAGGTTGTAGAACTATGTATCATGAAGAAAAATTCTAGAAGCCGTTTTAAAAAAAACAGTCTTAAGCTATTACAGTAAAGAGGAGATCATGGAAAGAAAACACTTTCTTTGTAAGTCTCAACAGAATGGACACATGGCACTTTAGTGGAAATCCTATAAAGAAGAATATTATTGATGATAGGCTTTCTGTCATTAGTGTTTAAAAAGTCACTTTTAAAGTGTGAAATATAAAGATAGATAGATACATAAATGTATATCTGGGGTTTCCCTGGTGGCTCAGTAGTTAAAAAAAAACAAACCCACCTGCAAAGGCAGGAGATGTGGGTTCAATCCCTGGGTCAGGAAGATCCCCTGGAGAAACAGAATGGCAACCCACTGCAGTATTCTTGACTGGAAAATCCCATGGACAAAGTGGGGGCTACAGTCCATGGAGCCGCCAAGAGTTGGACACGACTGAGCAACTAAAACAACAATATGTATGTCTCTATATTTTTAATGAAAGTGAAAGTTGCTCAGACATGTCTGACTCTTTGTGACCCCATGGACTGTATCGTCTGTGGAATTCTCCAGGCCAGAATACTGGAGTGGGTAGCCTTTCCCTTCTCCAGGGGATCTTCCCAACCCAGGGATTGAAGTCAGGTCTCCCGCATTGCAGGCAGATTCTTTACCAGCTGAGCCACAAGGATATCCTAAAAGTTTTGAACAGGTTTATACGTCATTACCTAGAAATTCCAGTTCCAGGGTGTTATCTGACAAGAAATATTTGTTGAATGCCAACTAGATTTTCTGGGCATTTGAGATTCATCAAGGAAGAATGACATTTATCAGTGCGCTTTCTGAGCTTACATGCTAGTAGGTCCCCACAGACAATAAACAGTGAACATAATGACTAAGTCAGTCAGAAAGTATGTTTGAGGGGTTAGCGCTATGGAAAACTAGGAGAGCAGGCGGGGGATCAGGAGTGGGAATGTGGTAAAGAGCAGGTTACAGATTAAACAGCGATTCACTGTGTTATTTTTAATAGTATTCCATTGTATGGGAGCATCATAATTTGTTTTAGTTTATTCCTCAATCTCCATTATAAATAAAGCTTCAATGAACATCCGTATCTATATGTGTGCCTACATTTGTCTCCCTGCCTAATCATCTTCTTAAAATAAATCTTCAAAGTTAAATTATTAAGTCAAATACTATACACAGGTTTGTGGCTTACCTTAGAGAAAGTCTGAGCCAATTTACACTCATCTTGCACTTACATTTTTTATGCTTGCCCAATTTTGTCATCAAAAATGATAAAGACTAGATTTTTCATGATATATTCTGACATCAAATGAAAATGTAAAAACCGTGTATTTGCTATAACACGTTAATCACACACACACTTGCTGCTGCTGCTGCTAAGTCGCTTCAGTCGTGTCCGACTCTGTGCGACCCCATAGATAGCAGCCCACCAGGCTCCCCCATCCCTGGGATTCTCCAGGAAAGAATACTGGAGTGGGTTGCCATTTCCTTCTCCAACACATACACTTGACTAAATGTTAATACACCGGCGTGTTAAGTCCTTCTTTTTTAAATTCAATGCTATGGGTGATTTTTGCTTTTTCCCTCATACTTTCCCACAGTTCTTAGCTTTTCTATACTCAATGTGAATTTTCTTTGTCTAATCACTTTTGCTTTTACAGATAAAGAAAAATGAACTTTAAGCAAGCAAACAATATTGGGAAGATTTATAATGCTTTGTCAAAGTTCATGACAGATCACACTTTCATGCATCGGAGAGTGTCATTTCTTCATTTTCTTATTAATCTTCTCAAATGGTAAAGTATCTTAAAACACAAACTAACAATTCCTACTATCATCTTTTGGCCAGACTACTTGCCTGATTTGCTTAGGATACAGCAGAAAAAGTCCTGTTCCTTTTCTGCTAGGTGGCTTGGTCCTTAAGACTTGGAAATGAGTTTTCCTAAAAGAGCAGCCACAGTTCAGTCCAAAAAGTTTTGTTTGGGATAGGGGTGGGGAGGGTCTTGCAGGGTGGTCCTGCATCAAATCCCTCCAAAGCAGCAGCTCATCCCTTCACGCAAAAGCATTCTTTAGGGGGACCTAACCTGTTAGACAATGACCAAGTCAGATACGGATTTATTCATGCAACAAATATTTACTAATGGACTAAGTGCTGGTGATACAGAAGTGAATTAAAGAGACCCCAGGAGTCCCTGCCCTTATGAGCTTCTCTGCTAGTGGGGAGGCCACACTGTAAACAAGGTGAGTAAGTACATCACTGGTAGGTTCCACAGGACAAAAATAAAGTAGGAAAGAAGGCTCTGACACACAGGAGGGTGAGGCATGATGAAATCTGAGATGGAGTAGCTAGTGAGGAGCCTCACTGAGAAACTGTGATGTTTTCAGTAGCATTATTTCCTTGGCATATTTCTTGCAGTGACCTTGAGACATTCTGACACCAGCAGAGTAGCAGGGTGGCTGGACTCTGGTTAATATCACCAAGGACATCCATCTGGGGTCTGGCCCTCTTCTTTCAGGACCCTTGGGATCTGAAGTGATGGCAACTGCAGGGTGGCTGAGAAACCAGAGGGGAGAAACCAGGAGAAATAATGAGAGAATTTGCCTGAAGCCAGAACTGTGTCAGGCGTGTCTTTTCATCTTAACTGAGCTGACTTGCTCCCCTTCACGCCCCTGCCTCTGTCTCTCTCTGCTTTGTTGTTCCTTGGCTTCACTCCATCTGCATTTGAGACACCCTCCAAAACAAATAACTAAGACTCCTAAATGTTTAGAAAATGGACAAGGTAAGAATTTTTACTGAAAAGCCAGTCTGTGCACTTGCAGCCGCCACTTATTGGCAAATACTATATTTTCTTTGAACAGTGAAAACAAGTAATATTTTAAAGTAGCTGCACATTTTTGTTGTTGTTGTTCAGTTGTTGAGTTGTGTCCGACTCTTTGTGACCTCATGAACTGCAGCATGCCATGCTTCCTTGTCCTTCACCATCTCCTGGAGTTTGCTCAAACTCTTATCCATTGAGTTGGTTGATAAGATGGATTCACCAACTCAATGGATGGTTAGATAGCATCATCTAACCATCTAGCCATCTCAGCCTCTGTTGCCCCCTTCTTCTCCTGCTCTCAATCTTTCACAGCATCAGAATCTTTTCCAATGAACTGGCTCTTCATATCAGGTGGCCAAAGTAATGGAGTTTCTGCTTCAGCATCAGTCCTTCCAATGAATATTCAGGGTTAATTTTCTGAATATTTAATTTAGGACTGACTGGTTTGATTTCCTTGCTGTCCAAGGAACTCTCAAGAGTCTTCTCTAGCATCACAGTTGGAAATCATCAATTCTTATGTGCTCAACCTTGTTTATGGTCCAACTCACATCCGTATATGACTACTGGAAAAACCATAGCTTTGACTAGATGGATCTTTGTCAGCAAAGTGATGTTTCTGCTTTTTAATACACTGTCTATGTTTGTCATAGCTTTCCTTCCAAAGAGCAAACATCTCTTAATTTTGTAGCTGCAGTCACCATCTGCAGTGATTTTGGAGCCCAAGAAAAGAAAATCTGTCACTGTTTCCACTTTTTCCCCATCTATTTGCCATGAAGTGACGGAACCAGATGCCATGATCTTTGTTTTTTGAATGTTGAGTTTTAAGCCAGCTTTTTCACTCTCCTCTTTCACCCATAAAATTCATATTTTATGTATAGGAAATAAATGTCTATGTACAAGGACCCTTAGCATCAAAAGCATTTTGTTGTTTTGGGTAATTTACAAATTTCAGATACGATGGGAATGGACGTGTTCATTCCTTCCCACATGCACTCGAATACATGGTTTATGCTGGGCTCACGACTTGTCTGGCCTCTGGGTGCTCCCAAAGCAAGTATGTCAATTCCTTGTGAAATATTTATATCTGTTATACTCTCCATGAGGATTAATGATGTCACGCAGGGACAGAATGAAGATGGTTTAATAGTAAATATAAAATACATGCTTTTTGGATAATATAAAGATATTTTTACCCAAAAGTCTCCAAAGGCTCTTCAACTTTGAACCATGGTCAAGTTTCTATTTTGTCATGTAAGGGCAACAAGGCATGCAGTGTCCAAACTGGCTAATAATTCTGAGCTCATGTTTATTTGTTTTTGGATTTATTTTTGTATGAACATTCAAATGTCATTATGTCTGATGTTCAGTATGAACGAGTCCAATAAAATGTAGCCAAACGATGACTCTGGAGGCTGCCTGGCATGATTCCCCACTTCATGTCCATCTTGATCTCTACCTGTCACTCCCCAAGGCCATGGCTCTGCCTCTTCGAAGCTACTTCTGCTCAATCGCTCCCTGGAGGGGAACAGTGCCAGGAGTTCAGGAAGGAGCCATTTATGGTGGAATGGCTGGATGGATTGAAATCCTAAAGAGTTACATAAATCTGAAGGTTGAATTATAGTCACTTACATTATAGTATTTTGAGATGGGCTTCCCTGGTGGCTCAGATGGTAAAGAGTCTGCCTGCAGTGCAGGAGACCTGGGTTCAATCCCTGGGTTGGGAAGATCTCCTTTAGAAGGGAATGGCAACCCACTCCAGTATTCCTGTCTGGAGAATCCCATGGACAGAGGAGCCTGGCAGGCTACAGTCCATGATGTTGCAAAGAGTCAGACACAACTGAGAGGCTAACACTTTCAGCATGTGAGATAAAGGGAGGAATTAAATAGAAGGGGTACTAACTGTGATCAGAAGAAGTGTGTGTCTCTCTTCTCTGGAAAACAAGCCACAGCACCTGCATCCCATCCCAATCATGCACCCTATCTTGTAGTTGTTCAGTCGCTCAGTCATGTCCGACTCTTTTTGACCCCATAGACTGCAGAGTGCCAGGCTCCCTTGTCCTCCACTATCTCCAGGAGGTTGCTCAAATTCACGTCCATTGAGGCGGTGACGCTATTGAACCATCTCATTCTCTGCCGCCCCCTAATTTATAACTGGTTTAATAACTGGTTCAATTAGAGCCGGTACAGCACTCCTGCTGTGGGAGGAGACAGGGAAAAGGACTCAGGAAGTAGTCTGAGCTGTATTTATACTCTCAGCTGAAGTAAAAAGCAGGTCTACAGTTACTGGGAATCAGATTGGAAACCTGGTCACTGAGCCACTTGTGATCCCACCTTGTTGGCTAGTGTAGACGGCCAAGCGGAGCCCCTGGACCATTCCTCTCTCCATCTGTTGTGGATGGATTCCTACCATCATTTCACTGAAGAACAAAAAGACGCCCCAATTCAGATAGAATGCAGAGTGATGCGGGCTCTGGCACCAGTCAGCAGTCAGAATTACTCAAGGTCCAGTACACAGAGTGACCTACTTAGAACTTTTCTCTTGCTTTTGGAACTCCTTGCCCTTCCTGATTCCAACTGGCACAGGAAATGCAAAGGCTCGGGGCCAGATGCTTCAGAAATTGCCATGAAGGGCTCCAACCATGCCAACTTCCTATGTCAGTTGACAAACCTCTTTCTCATTAGTTTCACCCATGTTGGGGGGCTGCCCTGGGCTCTGGGGATCAGAAGATTTCTTGGCTCCCTAAACCTCTCTCCTTTCCCCTTTAGGGACACGAGTTCTCTGTTTTCCATCATGTCATCTCTCGAGGGGGTGCCTAACAAGGTGAGACTCCCTCCTGCCCAACCCAACCCAGGTGGCTTCCATGACCACGTTTGGTTTCACATAGACTCTGCCCTCCCATATGGAAGTCACTGAGTGGGAACAGGTTTGTCTGGTGTAGCTTCTAACAGCCAGGTCACTGCTGGAGTCATGAAGGTGGAGGATGACAATTCTCCTTATTCAGGTTTCATTGGGACAGGAGAAGAGAGGCTCAGAACAGGAGGCCTGGGAGCACGCCATCTCCAACTGTCCTGGGGAGACACAAAAAATGGCTTGTCCACTGTTCCTTTTTCCACTTTAGCCTTCTTTAATATATGCATTTATATACTGTGTATAAATTTATATTTAAATTCGGTATAATTTATATGGGGACTTCCCAGGTAGTTCAGTGGGTAAAGAATCTGCTCACAGTACAGGAGACACAGGAGATGCAGGTTTGATTCCTGGGTCAGGAAGATCCCCTGGAGGAGGGCATGGCGACTCACTCCAGTATTCTCACCTGGAGAAGCCCATAGACAGAGAAGCCTGGCGGGCTACAGTCCATAGGGTTGCAAAGAGTCGGACACAACTGAAGTGACTTAGCATGCATGCATAAGTTACATATAAGTTTATTATTTAACTATATAGTTACATTATGCATAAATTTATGTCTATATAAGTAAACGTGTTAGAAACCCCATGGTACCTGGAAAGGATTGGCCTGACCTTAGTGCCTTGGCTATGAGAAGTCTGCTTGTATATGAACACACAGGGCACGCTTTCTGCCCCATTGTGATCCCAGAATCACATGATGCTCAGCTGTCCTGCTGACAAGCCTTCCCATAGAATGGCTTTGGAATGCGATTGAAACACCCTCAATGGAGCTCTTCCTTCCAGTGAAGTCAACTGGGTCTGGGCTTTGGTGAAAAATGATGATCCCTCCATTTTGTGAATGAAGCAAGTGATGTCTCCAACGCGCTGAGTCTTGAGGCAGAAAAAGAAGAAGGATCAAAAATGGTGAGCCTCAAAAACATTTTCTTTTTTTCCTTTCTAACCATAACGAGTCCTCCTGCTGGAGATAAATAATAAAGTTATGGACTCACTGTCCTTTGATCAATTATAGTAGTAGAATTTCCTCAAATGAGAAAAATGTAATTTTTCTCCAGAAGAAGGACCACTGACATTTGTTGAGATGTGGAGATGTTGAGGTAGAGACAAGAGCAGTGGAATGTTCTATGGTTGAATCTTATGACTATTTACTTGGATTCTAGGTATAATCTGACAGCCCACATTTGACTTTGGTTCAAGGCAGGGCAACCAAGCCAGCAATGAGAGAGACTCCACTCAGAATGGCCATGACTTTTCAAAACGGGGAGATTTTCTTACTTATGTGATGCTTCCTTGGAAGCCAGCTAACCCTTCTTCAGAGATGAAGGTAGATTGTGTCTGTAATTTCTAAGCCTGGCCGTTCATTCATACCACCTGGAGTGGCTGGGGAAACTGAGTCTTACAGCCTATAGAGCTACTGATTCAGATTTTAAGATGGTGTCTATAAAGGAATTGTTTCCAAGTGATCTCAAACCTATTATAGGTCTGTACTCCAGCAGAATAGACCCTGGAACATGCTTCAGACTCTAGGATTCTAGGGGGCAGTGAATGTATGTGTGTAAGTGTGTGTGTGTAATGTATGTGTGTGTGTGTGTGTGTGTGTGTGTGTGTGTGTGTATATATATATATATATATATATGATAAGTGCTTCATAAACCAGAGAGTGTAATATCAGGTGCTGTTAGTTATCATCGGACACCTCTATGTTTCACCACGAGTCTATGTGAGGCTGAGCTTATAGCCGATATGAAAAATAAGGCCCTCTTGTGCGTGGCAAAGCTGGCATTTCACCGGAGAGTCAGCTGCTGCTGACACAGGGATAGGAAATCACAAGCAGAGCTGGCTGGGTTCAGTGGGTTTAGGGGTGAGTGCAAGACACAGACTCAGAACTGGGGTAAAGACAGAGAACACGAGTCAGGAAAAGAAGCCGGACAGAAGCCAGGTAGGTGCACACGTATCAAATGGCAGAGTATACAGGGTCACCCAGACCTGACAGACAGGAACCAGAAGACCTCTAGGAGGTGCATAGAAGTTTGAGGTGCAAAACCAGACAACAGGAGAACCACTCAGAAAATCGAAACGGAGCTCCCTTCCCTAAACGCAGTTGGCTGGGACCAAGGAAGGGTCTGACAGAGTGTCCAGGTCTGAGAAGATGCTCAGAGTCAGGCTGTTTCTGAAACAGGTGGACCCTGCTGTTCAAGTGGGAGTCTGATGTCTCTCAGGTCTATGAAGGCATAAAACACACATCCTGAAAGGTTTGCAAAGAATCTGAGTTTCTCAGCCAAATGGGCCATTGCCTGGGGTTGTGCCCCCTGGGTAAAACAAAATAGTCCCAGTCACTAACTGCGCAGAGCTTACTGTCTACTGGAACACAGCTCTAAGATCTTTTTGCCAAACTTAAGTCTGATTATTTAACTGCTCCTGAAGCAGGATGTAAATTGCATCACCCCAAGTTTAGGCGATACCTACACCTGGGGAAGAATTATTAAACTTGGTTCAGCCTCTAATGAAAAGATAATGAACACCCTTCTCAAAATACAGTTCAAAGAAGCTAAGAAATAGTAAGAAACACTCTTGATGAATTTATTCAAAGCCTGAGACTGTTTGAGATAATGAAGATTGGGGATATTATTATATTTTACTCATGACATGATTGGTCAGGCAAATGTGAGAAAACTATTACATTGTAAAGCACCTGGCATATGCAATAGGAAGTCTTTTGAACTTTATTGAAGTTTATATTACTTTTAAAACATAACAAATTTAAGTAGAAAATGGAGCTTTTATATTGGCAACCCTAACATACTATTGAAAAAAAATCGCAGAAATATTGGCTTTGATAAAAGTTAATGCAACAAGCTTAACTGGTCATTTGTTGATATATCTGAACATGTTGAAAACTGTTCATTAATAGTATAGAAATAATCAATTTTATTAAGGGATGGTCTTAGTACTTAAGATTTTTCAAAGTGATTTGTAATTATACAGACAGAAGGTAAGTTCAAGTTTTTATAGGCTGATGATTTAATGAATCACATGAAACTGAAGATCTTTGAATATTTTTAACCTAAAAAAATGACAGTTTCATATGAAGGTGAAGGTGTGTTAGTCACTCAGTCGTGTTTGACTCTTTGCAGTCCCCCAACAGGCTCCTCTGTCCATGGGATTCTCCAGGAAAGAATCCTGGAGTGGGTAGCCATTCCCTTTTCCAGGGGAATCTTTCCGATCCAGGGATCAAACTGGGGTCTCCTGCCTTGCAGGCAGATTCTTTACCATCTGAGCCACCGTTATGGATCAACCTAATTACTAATGTGGAGGGCCAATTGGTTGTTCATAGAAAAGGGGTAGTGTAAATTCTACATGAAACATCCCTTTGGCCAATAAAGAAGCCTCATTTCTGGAATAGCTGTTAAATATATGATGAGTATATCAGATGTTACTAATATTTTGACAATAGTTTTTAATAAACTGAATGAGGTCACTCTAGCAATGCAGAGCCACAATGTGCTAACAACTTCACAGTTAAAAAGTAAAACTAACATGTGACTTTTGGACTCCATATGTGAAAGAGAAGAAATTTCCCTCTTCTGAAATTAAGTGCATGTCTGATAGGAAGAGGCACCAACCAACAATGTGTTTTTTGTTGTTAATTGTTGTTTAGTTGCCAAGTTATGTCTAACTTTATGCGACCCCATGGACTGTAGCCTGCCAGGCTCCTCTGTCCTTGGGATTCTCCAGGCAAGAATACTGAAGTGAGTTGCCATTCCATCTCCTGCATTGGCAGGTGGGTTCTTAACCACTGAGCCACCTGGGAAGTCCCTGTTGTTAATTAGATCACTGGAAAACCTCATTGTGTTCTAGGATACATTCAAATAATTTTTTTCTGCCACAATTGAACATATAAAATAGATGAGGAGTCCCCCCAGTGACAGTGTGTAAATTAAACATGAATTGTAGCAGAATACTTGCAGCTGAAAGCAACAGGAAGCCCAGTGAAACGTATCTAAAATTATAAGGCCATTTCTCTCACAAAACTCAAAGTCTGTATGTCTCAACACTGTCAACAAGAACCAGATGCCTGGTCCAGGTCCCTGGGCTGGGAGCCCATGATTGCCATGGCCCCCTAGTTTGAGAATCACAAGCACTGCAACAGGGTCTTGCTGAAGTCCTTTGACAGATGCCCTTCAGCAGACATCCCCTCTGGTCTCATTGTTTGGAAGGACTTCAGTGTCAAGAAGGTTGAGAACAACTTTATTCACTGAGATCAGTCAACTTCACCCTTGGAGGCTGAGGAAGACTCCCACCTTTCTGAAGGACTCAACCACTTTTGCAGGAGGGTGGGCAAAATGAGGTTCTGTTATTGAGAAACAACTCCTAGGATGCATATTGGAAGGGAGCCAAGAGTAGAGACTTCAAAGTCAACAACAAATCAAAGATGGATTAGCAGGTAAAGAATCTGCCTGCAATGCAGGAGACACAGGAAACATGAATTCGCTCTCTGGATTGAGGAGATCTCCTGGAAAAAGAAATGGCAACTCGCTTCAATATTCTTGCCTGGAGAATCCCATGGACAGAGGACCCTGGCGGGCTACAGTCCAAAATGTAGCAAAGAGTCAACCATGACTGAGCAGCTAAGCACACACACCCACACACACACACAAGGATCATAAAAAAAGGTAAAAGTGGATTAAAATCTGCCCTACCTTGGGTTTTCCATAATCCTTCACCTCTGGATTTAGATCTGACTTCGGCTGGAGTCCAGGTCACAATGTATTCATTCTATATAGAGCAAATATGTCCCCCACATTCACTCATAACTATAAGCTGAATTGTGGTGACATGAATCTACTTTTTCTATTAATTTATTTTATAAAATAAAATATTATTAATATTATATGATATATTACTACATTATATCAATACTATTTCAATATATAATACATACTATTTTATAGAAAATAGAAAATATCTTTAAATGTCATACTTTAATATAGTGAAAGTCACTCAGTCATGTCCAACTCCTTGCAATTCAATGGACTGTACAATCTATGGAATTCTCTAGGCCAGAATACTGGAGTGAGTAGCCTTTCCCTTCTCCAGGGGGCCTGTCCAACCCAGGGATCAAACTCAGGTCTCCCACACTGCAGGTGGATTCTTTACCAGCTGAGCCACAAGAGAAGCCCAAGAATACTAGAGTGGGTAACCTATCCCTTTTCCAGTTGGTCTTCCTGACCCAGGAATCAAACCGGGTCTCCTGAATAGCAGGTGGATTCTTTACCAACTGAGCTACCAGGGAAACCCATCATTATATTATATGTCAATATTAAATTATTAATAAAATATTTATTTAGCACAGAGAATGTTGCTTTATTTTAGGAGGCAGAATACATTTGCTTTTAAATAAAGGAGATCTCCAGAATTTCAGCATTTGAGTGGCAAATGGAAAGAATATTAGCCAAACGATACTGAATCTAAATATGTTAGATTTAAAACTTAATTTTAGCCTAGAACTATGAACTCCATGCAATTAACAAACCATCTGAAATTAAAGGGAGGAATATTATGATGGGGATTCATATCAGTGGAGGGAATGGACTGGTGTGGACAGAGGGCAGAGCCATGCGTGAAAACACTGGGATGTTGACATAAGAAAGGAACATGGCCAGGCTTCTCCATCCTCCTCTTGCAGAGTTAATAGTTAATGAGCCTGGTCTTGCTACGCCTTTATATTATCTGTGGTTACTTAGTAAATGGTACATAGTTCATTCTGTATATGGTTCAGTTCTTCTAAGCTATTTTTGGGGTTTTCTTGGTAAAATTGGAAGTTTAAAAAAACATAACAAAACAAAACAACTCCTTCAGGGTTGCTGAAATGGGTAGGTCCAAATGTATTCTGTGGATCAGCTACCTGACATGAGGGAGGAAGTGTAGAGGGCCTGCTGGTGTCTGTTTCTGCCTTGGGGTTATGCGCATAAATGTGTAAACTAAACAAGTAATGCAGAGGGTCCCCAGAGGGAGGAAGATCTCTTTGAAGAATATCTTAAAGACACTGCTTGTGTATCAGTCAATTTTTTTTTTTTAATTAAGAAAACGATCCTAATTTTTTTTTTTCCTAGAGACCCTACATTTTAACTCATTGTTCTAGTTTTCTTGCCGGATAATTATAAAAGTTTTTGTAAGGTTGTTCATGGCTGTCTGGCATCCTTCTTACCTCTCTCTCTTTTCTCCTCTTGACCTTCCCCAATTCTACATGTTCGGCTTTCTTTTCTGTCTCCCACAGAGGTGGACCAAGCGTACATTCATGTCTTCCCTTTAAATCTCTGACCCACGACTCCACTCCAGATTCCAGAAAGCGCAGGCTGCCTTCTCATCCACAAAATGTTTCTTCTTCTGGTCAATGTTGTTATTTCCACCTAAACAAAATAAGAATGAATTTTACCATGTTGAATAAAAGAGATATGTAACTTCTTTGAGTTAGAAGGAACTTCAGAGACAAATGGAAAAATAATATCTTTTTCCATAGAAGCAAAAGTTTTGTTTTTTTTTTTTTTAACTTGAAGAGTTAATAAGAAATAGCAAAGGAAAGATAACCCAAGGAACAAATGGGCTAAGGGTTTGCAAAACAATTTTCAAAAAATGACAGAAACCTGAAAAACATGTATTTCATGCTTTGAATCTTATCAGTCAATGGAATACTGATGAGAGAGTGGTGCCATTTTTATGTATCAGCATGTCAAAGCCTGAAAAGGATTATGGCCCCTGGTGTTGGCATCAGTGTAAGGAAGTGGGGGTGTGTCTGTTATATGTGCAGACTTTCTCTAGGGCATTTGGTGGTGCCTAAGACTGAGCGACTTCACTTTCACTTTTCACTTTCATGCATTGGAGAAGGAAATGGCAACCCATTCCAGTGTTCTTGCCTGGAGAATCCCAGGGACGGGGGAGCCTGGTGAGTTGCCGTCTATGGGGTCGCACAGAGTCGAACACGACTGATGCGACTTAGCAGCAGCAGCAGCAATAAATAGCTCAGTTGGTAAAGAATCCTCCTGCAATGCAGGAGACCCAGTTTGATGCCTGGGTCGGGAAGATCCACTGGAAAAGAGATAGGCTACCCACTCCAGTATTCTGGCCTGGAGAATTCCATGGACAGTATAGTCCATGGGGTCACAAAGAGTCAGACATGACTGAGCGACTTTCATTTCACTTCACTTCAATAAAGCCTTAGAGCTTCCCAGGTGGCTCAATGGTAAAGAATCTGCCTACCAGTGCAGGAGACTCAGTTGACAGGGGTTTGATCCCTGGGCTAGGAAGATCCCCTGCAGAAGGGAATGGCAATCCACTGCAGAATTCTTGCCTGGAAAACCCCATGGACAGAGGGCCATCCTGGCTCCAGGGTGTCACAAAGAGTTGGCCACAAGTGAGCATACACACACACACACACACATCAAAGCCTTAAATGTGCTTACAGCCTTTGAAGTAAGAACACTCCCAGCATTTTGTCCTATGGAAATAATTAGAGAATCAGGAAGAATTTTTATGTGCCAGAACATCCCATATAGTATTTGTAACCTCAAAAAAAAAAAAAAAAGAAAGAAAAAGAAAGAAAGATAAAGAAAAAGCAATCCCTAATTGTACAGTGTTAAACTATTGAATAAGTAATATTAAATAAATTGTGTATCCATGGGATACAAGCAAATGGCAAGCAAAAAGCATTCAGTCTCACCTTCATCCCACTTCCAGAAGTACCTGCTACCATTGATATCTTAGTTCTTGGGGCCTTTTTGGTGCAAAGATAGTTATTTTTGTCTTTCCTCTGAAGGAGCTCAGGGTTCAGGGTTCTTTGATCCTCTAAATCGGTTATCATTCATTCTTTTACTTTTTGGCTTGCAAAATCCAGTTGCTATTATCTTTTCTTCCATTATTTTTCCCCTGAGGGCCTTTAAGAAAATTCCCTTCTGTTATTTTAGTGGTGTTTTGGGAAGAAACAGAGTTAAATGTGTATTTTTCAATCCATCATATTTAGCTAAACATTCTCAGCCTAAGATTTTTTGAAAAGTTTGTTGACTGAGACTGCTTGCAAGTTTTCCTTAAAAATTTTTTTTAAATAAACTTAAAAAAATGTTTATTGTATATTGAAGTATAGCCTATTAACAATGGTGATAGTTTTAGGTGAACAGCAAAGGGACTCAGCCATATGTATACATGTATTCATTCTCCCCCTAACTCCCATCCCATCCAAGCTGCCACATGACATTGAGCAGAGTTCCCTGTGCTACACAGCAGGTCCTTGTTGATTATCCGTTTTAAACACAGCAGTGTGTATGTATCCATCCCAAATTGCCTAACTATCCTCTCCCCCAGGCATAAGTTCCTTCTCTAAGTCTGTGAGTCACTTTCTGTTTTGTAAGTTCATTTGTATCATTTCTTTTTAGATTCCACATATAAGGGATGTTATACAATATTTCTCCTTCTATGTCACTTGAAAGTTTTCAGTGAGAGGGATTTTTGTGTGTCCATTTATGTGTTTAGTTGGAGCAGATGTTCTAGAGCTTCCAGTGTGCCAAGCTCATGGTGCATCAGAGTGGGAAAGAGGAAAGACGCCCTCCCGGTTCTGAGTGATACATTTTTAAAGCAATTTAGTGAGACATCACTTTTGTTCACAGCTCTTTGTGTTTAGAAAGGATTCTCAAATGCATCACTGGATGCTGGGGTCTGAGAGGAAGTCCAGGTGATAGAGACACAGACTCTGTTTGATTCTATCCGGTTCCCTCTTCACTTAGGATTCTCCAGGGCTGGTTTTCCTGGTTTCCCAGACATGGCTAGTCACGTCTGAATCCCCAGAGTGAAGGCAATTTAGGCTGAAGCTGGGATTCCCACTACATTTATTTTCTTAGCAGGAGACTTTCAGATCACTTAACCATCTTCTTCATTTTACAGGAAAGCAATATGAGGCCCAGGAAAGTTTAAATGACTTAATTAAGGTCACAGGCTAAGTAAGTGGGAGGATCTCATGACCGGAGCTGTAACCAAGGAAGTCTAACATAAATTTGATCTTCCTTGAGAAAATATTATGGAAACAAAGAAAGCTATCTCACTGCATAAGATAGGAAAGGCAGGAGGAAGTCTGCCTAACTGATCCTGATCCTATAAAGGTAAGGCCATGAAATGTGACCTTCACATCTCACCTACTTAACCTCTCTTCAGCACTGAAATTTTAGGACAAAAATAACTCACATTTACCAAAGCCTAAACCTTTCGGCTCACAATAATACTAGAGGAATGGAAGCCTGCTAGTCCAGGGTGTTTGGGGTTCCTCAAGTGCAGTCTTTGTTGAACTTTCCCCATCTCTGCATCCTTTTTCATCATCCAGTGTTATTCTTTTACTGTTGCTATACATATTTCTTGCACTTTCCTCTCCATTTCTCCTCTTCCAGTGAAGGCTCTGGTTTTCACTTTTGAATTCATCTCTGCTTACTCTCAGCCCATATGGTCTGGTGTGTGCTGTGCTAAGCTGCTTCAGTTGTGTACGATTCCGTGCAATCCTATGGACTGTAGCCCATCAGGCTCCTCTGTCCATGGGATTCTCCAGGAAAGAATACTGGTGTGGGTTGCTGTGCTCTCTGCCAGGGGATCTTCCCAATCCAGGGATTGAACCTGTGTCTCCTACGTCTCCTGCATTGGCAGCAGGTTCTTTACTACTAGCACCACCTGGTAAACTATGTATCTCTGTATCTATCTATCTATCTATCTATATACCTATATATATATCTGAATCACTTTTATACCTGATGCTAACACAGTATTATAAAACAACTGTACTTCAATTTAAAAAAGAAGGAATTCTTCCACGGTTGTTCTGCCAACAAGATACAGAATGTAGACAAATCTCTGGTGTGTCTTTGGAATCTCTGCAGTGACGGACAACATGTGACATGAATAAGGTCCTTTAGGAACTGAAGTCCCTTTACTTATTCCCATTTTTATTGTCTGAAAACATTCTCATCTGAGCACTCTTAGGAACAATAAGGTAGATCCTTCAACAACTTTTTGTAGAAATGTGGTTAACAGAAGTGAACTCACTTCAGTTCAGTTTAGTCCCTCAGTCATATCTGACTCTTTGTGACTCCATGGACTGCAGCATGCCAGGCTTCACTGTCCATCCCTAACTCCTGGAGCTTGCTCAAACTCATTTGCTCAAACTCATTTTCATCAGGTTGGTGATGCCATCCGACCATCTCATCCTCTGCTGTCACCTTTTCCTGTCTTCAATCTTTCCCAGCATCAGGGTCTTTTCAAACGAGTCAGTTTTCACATCAGCTGGCTGAAGCATTGGAGCTTCTTCAGCTTCAGCAATAGTCCTTCCAATGAACAGTCAGGACTGATTTCCTTTAGGGTGGACTGGTTGGATCTCCTTGCAGTCCAAGGGACTCTCGAGAGTCTTCCCCAGCACCATAGTTCAAAAGCATCAATTCTTCGGCACTCAGTTTTCTTTATAGTCCAATTCTCATATCCATACATGACTACTGGAAAAACCATAGCTTTGACTAGAAGGATCTTTGTTGGCAAAGTAATGTCTCTGCTTTATAATATGCTGTCTAGGTTTGTCATAGCTTTTCTTCTGAGGAGCAAGTGTATTTTCATTTCAAGGCTGCAGTCAGCATCTGGGGTAATCCCTTTCTCCCTAGGGTGGAACTGAGGCAAAGAAGTTATATTTCCTTACAGCTGTGAAATTTTAAAGTCTTGACTTTGGTGCAGAATCAATGCCCAAGGCAGTGGTTCTCAGAGTTCTGTGCTCCAACCAGTGGCATCAGCCTTATCTGGGAAACTGTGAAAAATGTATGTTCCTGGGCTCCCCTCCAGACCTACTGAGTCTGACTCTGCAGTGTGTGTTTGAAAGGGCACCCAAGGGATCCTGATGTGGCCACATTTGGAGGACCACTGTCCTCACAGCCTGAGGTCAGCTCCTCCTCCAGAAAACACCTGAGATTTATTTTTAATTTTTAAAAGATTTCTTTATTTATGGCTGTGCTGGGTCTTCATTGCTGTGCGAGGGCTTTCTCTAGTTATTGCATGCAGGGGCTTCCCTCTGGTTGTGGTGCATGGGCTTCTCATTGCAGTGGCTTCTCGGTGTGGAGCACAGACTCTAGGCACGCAGGCTCAGGACTTGTGGTACAGGCTTAGTTGTCCCGTAGCATGTGGAATCTTCCCAGACCATGAAGTAAGCCCATGTCCACTGCATTGGCAGGCAGATACTTCACTGCTGGACCACCAGGGAAGTCCGCACGTGAGATTTAAAACAGATTCTGAGAGAATGGTCTGAGCTGTCAGTTGAGTGTAGGTAAATCAGCCGAACCCCCCTCTCCAGAAAGGTCCCTTGATAACTTGGATTCAGAGGTGAAGTCAATAAGGTTCCAGATTTTCTGAAATCGATGAGAGCCTTGTTCTCAACCAGAGCTTTGGGAGTTCAAGTGAGTGAATCAACATCTCCCCCAACATTTTCTAGGAAAAAAAGAAAAGACCAAAGTTGAAGATAGACTGAATCTGGTTATACTCTTCAGTTCGTCCTCAGTTACTGATGCTGACGGTGGGTGAGTAGATACGTACAGCTCTGCATAGTGGTTGTGCCCTGAACAAGATGCCTGCAGGGACACAGAGGCGGCCCCGTGGCTTCAGCGGTACCCGTGACGCACGAGTGCTCAGACATTTAGAGAACTCAGCTCCCGGGCTCCTGTCTTTGCTCAGCTCAGCATCATTCCCAGGGAGCAAGCTGTTACCTGGTGGGTCCAGGTTTTGTGTCATGGAGGCAAGATGAAAGGAAACTTCAACAGACAGACTCCAATTCCATTTCCCTAGTTGTGAACCTTGGACCACTTAAACCCTCTGGGGTGTTTGTCAACAAGCAGATCCCCAGGCACTGCCTTAGAACTGCTGAGTCAGACTCTCCAGACTCTTCATTCAGTAGGTACCCAGGGCTTCCCTGGTGTCTTAGATGGTAAAGAATCTGCCTGCAATGCAGGAGACCTGGGTTTGATCCCTGGGTTGGGAAGATCCCCTGGAGAAGGGAGCAGCAACCCTCTCCATTATTCTTGCCTGGAAAATCCCATGGACAGAGGAGCCTGGTGGGCTGGAGTCCATGGGGTCACAAAGAGTCAGACAGAACTGAGGGACTAACACTTCACTTCAGGTTTCTCTTAGATGCAGGTACCTGTGGCAACCACTGACCTGTGCCATCTGACTTTCCTTCTCTTTTAGATTTTGATGAGAATACACAGTCTACTGCCACTAGCTGGAATTTGGGCCTCTAAAGAGGATGCTATACTGTGCTTAGTTGCTCAGTCATGTCTGACTCTTTGCGACCTCATGGACTGTAGCCTGCCAGGCTTCTCTGTCCATGGGAATTCTCCAGGCAAGGATACTGGAGTGGGTTGCCATGCCCTCCTCCAGAGAATCTTTCTAACCCAGGGATCAGACCTCAGTCTCCTGTATTGAAGGTGGATTCTCTACCATCTGAGCTACCAGGGAAACCCAAGAATACTGGAATGGGTAGCCTATCCCTTCTCTAGGGATCTTCCTGACCCAGGGATTGAACTGGGGCCTCCTGCATTGCAGGTGGATTCTTTACCAGCTAAGCTACCAGGGAAGCCCTCTAGAGAGGATATAAAGTTGAAAATGAGATGAGCCTGGCTTCATGTCCCAGATCCAGCAGTGACCCCAGGTAAGACTTCTGGCAAGTGGATGCACTTGTTTGAACCTCAGTTTTCTCATCTGTAAAATGTGATGATTATAATATCCACATGGCAGAAACGTCAGGAAGGGGAAATGAAAAACTGTTAGCAAAGTTATTCATACCTGTTATAAATATATGCATATATGTAATACAGATGTGTTATTTAATAACATTTTCTAAAGAATTCATCTGCTTTCTAGCCTTAGAAGATGCTTTAAAAGAATCTATTTCCAAAACACTGTTCTCCAAATGGTGATGGGGATGGAAAGAAGGAAGGAAGGGAAGAAGGAAGGAGCAAAGGGGAGAGGGAGGAGAGGATCTAATAACAGGGAAAATCTGATCTTATGATTCCAACTCCTCTGTAGGGCAGGCATTTTTTATCATCTAGAATGTACAGATGAGGTTGCTAAGAACCAGGGAAAAAGAGAAACACATTCCTCAGCTTTGAAACCTCGGGCTCCCTCTAGTTCCTCAAGGGGTAATCCCGGCTTTGATTAAATCCTGCTACCATGTAGCCCTGCAGTGTTTTGACATCACTGGAGATGTGGATCTGTTCATGCCCCCATTTGCCTCTGAGGTCTCAGCAGACATGACCCCAGAGTTGAAAGGCTGTTAAGTGTCAGGTTCCTTGAACCAGCTTTTCCTGAGGGTTGTTTCTTTTTTTTTTTTTTTGCTGAAGATATGACTCAGTCCTTCACCACCTCTGGCCAAATAAACCATGTTCCAGTTACCATGCTACCAGTATATTGTCTGAAAAAATGAGATCTAGAGAACTTGTCTGCCCTTTGTGGTGACAGAAATCCTGGTGCAACTTTTAATGGTCTTAGTCATGCTATAGGGGGTTGTGGTGACTTAAACTTTGTTTTGAATGTCAAACTTGATTCCAGGCTTAGATATGGCACCAGGACAAGCTCATTAAAACTTAACTCTACATGTGTTGTAAGAACTGGGGTTGGTATCGTTTTGGGGCCAGTGAGCTGAGAATCCAGTCACAAGCCCAGGTCTTTGATGATGTCACAAACACTGAATAAGAAGAACAGCCCTGGGAAAGATTGCAATCCTTGTTTGGAATGTTGTAAGTCCATTTAGGGCAAAATCCACTGACCACTTCCCGTGCACTCTGCAAAGACATCATTCATAGGCTGTGGGGAGTTTAGAAATTGAAAACGGACACACTCAATGCAAACCAGGATTCCAGATTCTTTTTGACTTGTCTGGAGAGGCAATGGAAAATAAACAATCCCCGGATAATCTAATATGGTAACAAAATTAGCTGTATCTTTTCGTTTTATACGACGTCAAAGCACAGAAGACAAGTTTCTCTTCTCTCCATGGAAAAGTCAAATAATTTTAAAATTCCCAAAGATATCGGCTTCTTCATACGCAAAGACCTTCCACAGACTTGGCTGGTCTTTTCAGAGTACACATACAAAGGGATAATATTTCATGGGTAGGTGTGGCCATCATTATGTCAGGGTGTGTGCATAATCACCCCAAAGGTAACAATTTCCATGGAATAAATGGACTAATAGCAATGAAAGAAGACAAGAAGACGCCCTAGTAATATAATTTTTATTGGCTCTTTCCTTCACTCACTGTCTGGATGGACAAATAGCTGCCTTGTCTCACAGCAGAGCCCTTGGAGAGCTCTTGGAAACCCCTGCTTGTCAGATTCAGCTCTGCAGTCTTATCTGTAATCTGAGGACACCCCCTCCCCAAGCCAGCGAGTCTATCAGATAGAATCCAATTCAGGAAAACCGCTTCGGGGGGATTTCTTTCTGGCTTCTTTCTCAGAGCCACAGGGAGCTGGGAGATCCCTGCTCCCACGGCCTGTCCACCTGGGGGGAAGTCCCTGACAAATCATTTCTAAGCATGGAAGGAGTATCCCAGTGATTTAGGGCGCTTTCCAGAGTCTCTGAAACCTGCCCGGAGTTACAGAAAACCTAAGGGCGGTGAAGACGCGGCTGAGAATTATTGAGCGTGAGGTAAAGAATGGACCTTTGCCATGTTAACATCCATCATGAAAGTGAATGGGTGATTTATGTTTTCCAGAAATGGCTTTTTGGAAAGATCTGAACTTCAGCAGCCCTGGGCTCTCACTGACATTTGTCTCGCGTTATAAAATATCATCTCGGAGGAACACCATTTCATGACTTCACAGAGAATCATGTGTATTTAAAAGTTCTGTGGGTGTGTGTGCAAAAAGTTGAAATAATAGCCAAATCCTTGCTGGATTAAGGCGACTCTATTTGAAGCCAATTGCTTGAGATATATATCAGACCCGGGCTTGGTTGGACAAGGGAGCTTTGCTGGATCTCTTTTAGGGATTCGCCTTGAGTGTCTCCCATCACAGAGGCATTTATTGCTTGTGAAATCTTAACTGAAAAAAAAAAAAGAAAAGTGTTAATCGCTTAGTTGTGTCCAACTCTTTGCAACCCCATGGACTATAGCCCATGGCCAGAGCCCTCTGTGCATGGATTCCTCCAGGCAAGAACACTGGAGAGGGCTGCCATTCTCTTCTCCAAGGGATCTTCCAAATTCTGGTATTGAACCCAAGTCTCCAGAATCACAGGCAGATTCTTCACAATCTGGGCCACCAGGGAAGCCCAGAATCTTAATTAGTCCCCACTCAATTCTATATTTTTTTCTTCATGACAGATCAGAGCCTGTATTTATTTTGTCCCTTTAATTGTTTCCCACTCTAGAATGCAAGGAGTCCCTCCGAAAGCAGGAACTACAGTCTTGTTCACAGTTTTCTTCCCAGTACTGAGCAGAATACCTGCTGAAACATTACATTAATAGGCACTCAGGAAATATTTGTTGGGTTAGTGGTCAAAATGGAGCTGAGTCTTTGGGGCAGCACTTACAAGAGTATATTTTTATCATGGCATGGCTTGAGAAATGAAAATGAAAAGATATTAGATAAACTAACTTCTACATTGAAGACTAGATCAACTCAGCAATAAAGGGTAAAACCTAAGTATAGCATATTGATTTAAATTTGATTGTTTGTAATATAAGGAAAGTTATGACCAACCTAGATAGCATATTCAAAAGCAGAGACATTACTTTGCCAACAAAGGTCCGTCTAGTCAAGGCTATGGTTTTTCCAGTAGTCATGTATGGATGTGAGAGTTGGACTGTGAAGAAGGCTGAGCACTGAAGAATTGATGCTTTTGAACTGTGGTGTTGAAGAAGACAGAGTCCCATGGACTGCAAGGAGATCCAACCAGTCCATTCTGAAGGAGATCAGTCCTGGGTGTTCTTCGGAAGGAATGGTGCTAAAGCTGAAACTCCAATGCTTTGGCCACCTCATGTGAAGAGTTGACTCATTGGAAAAGACTCTGATGCTGGGAGGGATTGGGGGCAGGAGGAAAAGGGGATGACAGAATGAGATGGCTGGATGGCATCACCGACTCGATGGACATGAGTTTGAGTGAACTCCGGGAGTTGGTGATGGACAGGGAGGCCAGGCGTGCTGTGATTCATGGGGTCACAAAGACTCGGACATGACTGAGCAACTGAACTGAACTGAATATAGGGCCAGACTTGAGAGGAAAAATCCTCATATTATCTCTTGTGATGGAAGTACAGTGTTGTGGAAAAATCACAGGAATATCTGGAAGATGTTGACTGAACCCATCCCACATGGGCCAGTCAGAAAAGAGGGGGTGTATCATGACTGCCCCTCCAAATAAGAGATGGGGTTTATATTGCTCTAATTAAAAAAGACACATGCATCCCAATGTTCATAGCAGCCCTATTTACAGTAGCCAAGACATGGAAACATCCTAAGTGCCCATCAACAGGTGAATGGATAAAGAAGATGTGGTACATATATACACAATGGAATACTACTTGGCCATGATAAAGAATGAAATTCTGTCATTTATTTTTTAACAGCAAGAAAGGACCTGGAGGTTATTGTGTTTAGTGAAATAAGTCATACACAGAATGACAAATACTCTATGTTATGACTTGTATGTGAAATTTAAAAAATAGTATGATTGAACTTATTTACAAAACAGAAACAAACTCACAAACATAGAAAACAAACTTATGGTTACCAAAGGGGAAAGGAGAGACAGAAGATAAATTAGGACTATGGGATTAACAGATGTACACTACCATATGTAAAAATAAGATAAGCAACAAGGATTTATTGTATAGTGCAGAGAACTAGGTGCAATATCTTGTAATAACCTATAATGGAAAAGAATTAAAAAAAAAAGATCTCTACATACATATGTATAATCAAATCACTTTGCTGTACACCTGAAACTAACACAATATTGTTAATCAATTGTACTTCAATTAAAAAAAAAGAGATGGAGTTTCTGTCAATAATAGTTTCGGAGCACAAGGTAACCATGCCTTACCTTCTAAGGCAAGGGTCCTCAACGTCTGGAATCTGATGATCTGAGGTGGAGCTGAGGTAGTAATAACAGACATAAAGTGTACAATAATCATGCTCCTAAAGCATCCCAGTCCCCTGTCCATGAAAAAACTGTCTTCCACGGAACAGGTCCCTGGTGCCAGAAGTGTTGGTGACTGCCGCTCTAGGGTCTCTCTCCTAGAATACACACAATCCAAGGGCAACCAAGCACATCCCAAATGGCCTGAGGACAAACAGTTCTTAATCAAGCCCACAATGTGTGCCATTTGTACTCATGTCATAATTAATCTTCATTCTGCACAGAGGTTTTCTCAAGGGAAGCACTGAAGATCAGTTCCATTTGCTGAAGGTCTCAGGGATTAAGGGAAGGTTCTCTGATTCCAGAACTTTGATTTGAGATCTGAACAAAGGCATCAAGAGTGACCTTCTTTCCTGGGTGAGTGAGGGGGTGGTGGGGCTCCACATGATCACCAAGGAAAAGCGTATCTCTCCATAGATAGGCTCCAATGTTGGTTTTGGTTTGGATATGAATTTTTGAAGTTCTTCAAGGATCCAGGTGGCCTGAGTTTTCATCCTAGAGCTACTTATTCCTGGAGCTACTGCCCAAAATAAGTTTGAAACTGAGCCTTCAGAAAGCATTTGCAGAACTGCTTTCTCTTTATTTTCCAATCTGTAAAATGGACACAGTTGTACCCAGTTCACCATGGGGCTCTTATGAGGCTAAAATTAAGCCAGTAGGAGCAAAAGTAGCAAAAGTACTTTCAAAAGAATTGGGTCTAATGGAGAACTACTTTTTCTTCCATCTAAATAATTTTCTAAAGTCAAGTGAAGGTAAAAATATTTAAATTTCCATCCACTCTTCTCACAGGAGATCAAAGTTTGGCTTTTACAGTTTTAAATGGGAAAAAAGCCACTTTCTCATCTAGTGCTTTTTCAAGTTGCCTTTTCTGACTGTCTGATGAATACCGGCCAGCAATTTCTTCACATTAGAACTGTTTCTCCCCGCTCCCCCCTTTCTGGTGGTCTCTTATAGTTAATTGGGTTTAAGGGGGAAAATCAGGTGTTCAGAAACACTCACTGGTTCAGACTCATTAACGGTTCCTTCTCACTCTATTGTATCCTGGCAGAAGAGTTACAAGCATGTCATTTCCACCCCCACCCACTTCGCTTTTAAAAACTTTTGACAAAGACCAAGCCACAAATACCCAGTTGTAGATCATCAAAAGCCAGCACCAATTTGGCTAATGGTGCGCACTTTGTTTTTAGATTCTCTTAATACTTTAAGCACTTAACTGGAGCCTGTGTTCATCAGAGCTCTACCCTGTGGTTTGCAGGCAGAAGCCCACCTGAGGCTTAGTGCCCCCGTCTGAGAGCTGATAAGGCTGTCTGGAGTCTCTAAACTCTTTTAAGTGCTAAATGTTGAGCTGGAATCGGGTGCCTCCCTTGGAACAATGTGTGTTGTTTTAAAATGATTACTTAATATGAAGAGGTTTCCAGCGCACTAATGCTCAGGGTATTTAAACAGGGTAATGGGGTATCTGTAAAGTGCCTTTTTAGTTGGCAACTTAATAATCTCCCTCTTGTTCAAATATTATTTACACCACAGCACATCTGATACCCTCTGAAAGTTAAACAAGCCATTCAGGAAAACAGGATTGAGTTGTGACAGGCTGAAGAGAAGCGCTAGGAGTGCCGGTCTTCATAGAGGGTGAGATAAACTCTCGCATCTCTTT
The DNA here is from genome assembly GCF_029407905.1 of Bubalus kerabau. Lineage (NCBI taxonomy): Eukaryota > Metazoa > Chordata > Mammalia > Artiodactyla > Bovidae > Bubalus > Bubalus kerabau. The sequence goes on along the minus strand of NC_073636.1, from coordinate 36,018,054 downwards.
GTGTGTCCTGCTTGGGAGACAGTGAGGAATTTTAACTGCAGATGAAAAGAAAAGTGAGACACATCCAACTGCATCTATTAGGCTAGACTCCAGAGATATGAAAAGCAATTTCTGCAAGGAGTTCATTTGTTTTTCTCTACCTAATGCTCTGGAAATGATCACCTATGCGTGAATGGTCCATTGGATGTCCCCCGCAAAAAACTGGGATATAGGGAGAATCCTAGGGACACTTGTACTCCTGAAGTCTGGGAGAGCTTCAGGGAAGAGCTGTAGCCCCTGGAGGCCTGACCTGCCAGGCCTGCAGTTACCATCATGTGATACGGGTAGACGGTCTCTGGTTCCCCATCCTGTACTACTGGGACCCTCATATATCTGAAGGTCGTGACATCAACACCCCCCATACACATTCTTTATTATTCTTCCCCTTCAACTTTATTTATTCTTTTTTTTTTGGCTGCTTCCAAGTCTTTGTTGCTATGTGGGCTTTCTCTATTTGTGTTGAGCAGGGGCTACTCTCTAGTTGTGGTGCATGGGCTTCTCATTGTGGTGGCTTCTCCTGTTGCAGAGCACTGGCTCTTGGGTGCATGGACTTCAGTAATCATGGCACACAGGCTTTGTTGCTCCGAGGCATGTGGAATCTTCCGGGACTGGGGATGGAACCCGTGTCCCCTGCATTGGCAGGTGGATTCTTATCCACTGGACCACCAGGGAAGTCCAGGCTTTATTCATTCTTGATCACTAAGAGACTCCTCCCCACCCCTCACTTTTTTTTAACTCTTTGACTTTTAAAGGTCTCTAATTAGGGGAGAAAGAGGCTTGTAGTGATAAGAGCAGAATATCAGGCTCTAAGACATTAATATTGGAGAAGGCAATGGCAACCCCCTCCAGTACTCTTGCCTGGCAAATTCCATGGACGGAGGAGCCTGGTAGGCTACAGTCCATGGGGTCGCTAGGAGTCGGACACGACTGAGCGACTTCACTTTCACTTTTCACTTTCATGCAATGGAGGAGGAAATGGCAACCCACTCCAGTATTCTTGCCTGGAGAATCCCAGGGACGGGGGAGCCTGGTGGGCTGCCGTCTATGGGGTCGCACAGAGTCGGACATGACTGAAGCAACTTAGCAGCAGCAGCAGCAAGACATTAATATAGTCCAGGAGATGCTTCAGTTCTGAACTTCAATTTCTCATCACATGTGCACAAATATACATGTTTGTTTGAGAAGAGAAACAGCATTTCATGATACTCATTCTCTGGCTGTGACTTCCCAGCATGTTAGACATGAGTGGAAAAAAAGCAAAAAATCTCTTCCATCTTCTGGGTGTTTGGGGAGGTCTGTATATTTAATGTTCTGAAGGCAAAGCCTCTGGTTGATGGACGGGTGTGGGGGTAGGGAGGAGAAAGAGCTGTGAACCAGAAGATGGGCAGTTGACATTCGGCCAGGGGTTCCCAGGAGCTTGGCCCATGATCTTGAACAAATCTCAGGGTGGTATTTTTGTATCTGTTACATGGGGCTGATTGGATTATACAAATGCCCTCCATCCAGATGCTCCGCATCACTGAGAGAGCAACAGGGGATAACAGAGCACTTTCTTTCAAGAGTCAAGTTGTCCAGCTATTTTTATCACCCTTCTTGTTGAATAAGCCCCAGGACCCTGGGTTGGGGAGTGGGAGCTGTGACCATCCAATCCAACAGTGGGAGTGGCAAGCTGTGAAAATGGGAAACTCCTAGGCATTCACAGAAGCCCTGGCTTCCCAGGACCCATGGTCCACAGTGAATATTGCTGTTGTTTAGTTGCTAAGTCATGTCTGACTCTTTTGCAACCCCATGGACGGTAGCCTGCCAGGCTCCTCTGTCCATGGGATTTCCCAGGCAAGAGTACTTGGGAGTGGGTTGCCATTTCTTTCTCTAGGGGATCTTCCCACCCCAGGGATCAAGCCCTCGTCTCCTGCATTGCAGGTGGATTCTTTACCACTGGGCCACCAGGGAAGCCCTACTATTACCAATGACAACTATATCAGGAGGATTTCCCTTTGGAATTGAAGAACTGTTAAGATGTGGTAACTCATGTCCCAAATCATGGCCCTTGGGCCAAAGCAAGCAAACTGCCGCAGGTGGGCTCAGTGCTTCCAGTGTAAAGGGTGTATGCAGACACCTGGGCTGTCAACCTGAGCCCTTCCCTTTACTTTCATTATCAGATATGAAACTGCAAGTGACATCCCCCAGCTGCTCAGGGCTGGGGGACACACCCAAGGCTCTGAGGCACGGAGTGCTGGCTTATGGTCAAGACCTTGAGATCCCAGCTTCCAGGCTTTTGCTCTTTCCAGTCCAACACACAGCTTCATGGGAGCCACTGCCAGGAGGGCGTGAAGTCCCCATGGCCTGGGTTTCATCACTGGGAAGCTGGCATCAACACTGGATGGGTAATGGGAAGGAAAGCAGTGTCCTGTCAGGAAAGACGACAGTTTTCTGCTCCCTGGCACCTGGGAGAGGCCTCCAGGGATGGCTGGGAGCCTCTGAAAGTCCTTCCCAGCTGCTGGCGTGAGAATATTCCCAGCCTGTGCAGATGCTGGGGGCTGGGAAGTCATTGTGAAAACCATCTCAACCATCCTGATGGCATCGGATCTGTTTCTAGCCTGTAAATCAGGTAAAAGCGGACCCTGGGCATCATCTTCTCATGGTAGCAGATGCTGTCACTGGATCTTGGGGGCCCAGGTGGCCTGGTATCTTCCCCCGCAAAGATGTACCATGACTACTCTTTGTTTCCGAGGCTGTCTGTTTCCACCTGTGCCCACACCAGTGCCCACTGCAGGAGGGCAGCAGGCCTCCATGGACCCTGTGCTGCTCTCCACAGGTGTTCCTGCCCGGGAGGCTCAGCTGTGGGAGCCCGGGCGATATTTCTTCAGTTCACTGCCTAGGCCCTGACTTCTCACCAGGGAACAGCTACTCAAATCTCAGCCCAGGCCACCCCAGCTATATCTAGACTAGCCCAGGAGCCTGGGGATGGTCTGGGGACCAAGATCCCCATGGCAGGGGCTGGGTCCCTGCTCAAGGCTGCACGAGATGGCAACATGGCCCTGATCAATTTGCTGAAGCACATTTCCATGGAGAACTTTCACATAGAGGCAATTATTAGCATTTGGTTACAAGAGAATAGTCTATGAATAAGGTTAGAAATTCCAGCCCCATTGATTCTGTGCCCTGATGATTCTGCTTGGCCCTGGAAGTTGTTTTGCCCTCGTTTGGGCAAAACAGCTCTGCCTCTCAGTCGGTGCAGTCTCACTCTCTATTCGTTCTATCTCCTTGCTGTTGGCCTGGGCACCAGGGAAGCACAATGTGTCTTTGGTAATTTCCTCCAGGGGCCCGAGGCTGCCAGAAAGAAAAATTATAGCCTCTCCTCTCACTAAATCCAAAAGTCTGGTCCAGTGACCTTTGCTTGGAGACTATATTTCTCACCACTGCACCAAGAAAAAAAGAAGTCCAGCCCAGGGCTTTGATCCTGAAAAGCATGAAAAGAAAACAACACACAAAACAAACAAACAAGTCAGCCCAGCCCAGCCTGGGCAAAGGGAATTTCTTTTCATGTGGTTTCCTCGCGCCTACATGCTGTGACAGGTCCAGGATGGCAGGACACTGAGATTGGATGTTTGGGGAGAGTCACACTGGCCGCCTGGCACAGAGCTGGATTCAGAGTCCCTAGTGGGGACCTGACTGCCTGCCTCCCACTCCCGCCACCAGGCTGCATCTCCCATCTCTCTGAGTTCCTCATTCAGGACGGCTCCCGCAGCACCTTCATGAGACTGTCCCAGGGCAGAGCTAAGGTGAGGATGGTTGAGGTGAGCCCTGGGGCACAGCCTCGAGGGCGCACATGGAGGTCCCCTGCTGGTCCTAAGTGTCCCTTGAATGTTTTCTGCTTCAGTCTCTGCTCCTTCCACAACACCTCCCTGCTGTGGTTGGGCCAGGTTGATCCAGAGTGACCAAGAACCTAAGCAGAGAGTGGTGAGAAAATATCAGGGTTCCACCAAACTTTTCCCTCTGCAAATTGAGGGAGGTTTCAAACTCGTGACCACATTCTACAAGTGTGTGAGAGGGGATGTGTGGGCAAAAAGGTCACAGAGACCCTGGACACAAGCCACACTGCTGGAGTTCACAGGACAGGGTGTGGCATCCCTGTCTGTGTGGTTAGCAGGTGTGCTGGGTGTAAAACACCCCACCAGGTAAATGCCCACAGGAATTTTCCTTCCCCAGCATGAACTTTCTATGCTATGATAAGCTCAGACAGTCAGTTGTGTCTGACTCTTTCTGACCCCATGGACTGTAGCCCGCCAGGCTCCTCTGTCCATGGAATTTTCCAGGCAAGGATACTAAAGTGAGTTGCCATTTCTTCCTCCAAAGGATCTTCCTGACCCAGGGATTGAACCCGTGTCTCGAACCCATGTCTCTTAAGTCTCCTGCACTGGCAGGCAGATTCTTTACCGTTAGCACCACCTGGGAAGCCCTCGCAAATATCTGAGGGGATTCTTCGGAGATAGAGATGTTTCTCAAGTGGAGACATGAGTCAATGAGACCAGGGTTATTCCTGGTGATGTTTGTCCACTCAAATTCACAGACTCGAAACCTGGAGAAATGGCAGTTACAAAAATTGTATCCCAAGAGGATGGCCCTGCCAGTGGGCTCTGAGGAGCCACGATGCAAATTGGATCAATGGATTGGACACTTACATTCAGGCCCATGGCACAGACTTTATGGTGCAAGGACATTAAAATTGGACTCTCCTGCCTTAGAGGCCTGTGATGGTGGAATTGATGCCAAGCATCCCTGCAAACTGCATGAGGGAAAAACAGACACCAGCTTAGGAAAGACAAGGAACACAGAGCTGAGAGGGGTCTTTACAGAGAAGAGTGGTGCTGAGGCAGGTCCCCAGCGTGGGGATGGGAGGGAACACGACCCCTCAAATCAAGGCGAGTGATAGAGGGAGTCTTCAGGAGGAGGCCTTGACGTGGCCCCTGGGGTTTGGAGGCTTGGTATTTGACTCTCTCCATTAGTTAATCACAAGGAGCCATAGTCTAAGCCCAACAGGGCCGGAAAGATGGTTTCCCTGGAATGTATTTATTTCCATCAACAGCATGACAAACACACCTGTGTTTTTCCCATGAGTCCACTGGATCTGTAGGAAGGAGATGGTGTGGGGACATCTTGAAAAGAAGCTTCTTTCAGAGGGAGTTCTCCTGGAAGGGTGAAGGGCTCCAGGGAGCAGTGGGATCCAGAAGCACAGCAGGTGGCTTGCATGAAGCACTGTAGGGTAGGGCTCCCAGCCAGGAAAGGGGGGACCCCACATGCCTGCTACCTGGGGAGCCCAGTGCCATAGTATAACTGCATATGAAATGGTCCATACTCACATCCTTTCACTACCAGCCTAGCCCTGGAAATGATCAGAGCCAGGGCCTGGGGGAAGGAGGAGGGATGAAAAGTCAGGAGCAGAGGCGGAAAGAAAGCCCACTGCCCACCCCTCCCTCACTGCTGGCTTTACAAGGGGAAAGACTCTGCCTGTCAATGAAGTTTGTTCTGATTTATACCACTAGTACTCTTTTACCTGCTGAACTGAGATTGTTTATGGGACAGAAGGGCTTGGAAAAGCTTTGAGGTCTGCTTCAGATTTCATGTAGGGACATGTAGGAAGTAATCCTCAAGATGACTTTCATGGTGAAAAATGGGAAAGAAGACTGTATCTTTTCCTTTTATACCTATGAAATTTAGCTCATTCGATAAAATACACCATAAATAGGAGTCCCCTCCTCAGGGGTGTTTGGGGGAGAATGGATACATGTGTATGTATGGCTGAATCCCTTCACTGTTCACCTGAAACTATCACAACAGTGTTAATCAGCTATATCCTTTACAAAACAGAACGTTAAAAAAAAAGAAAGAAAGAAATCCCCTCCCCAAATCCTCACGGTGATTGTCCTGACAGAGCGCAGAAAGAGGGGAGCGGCTGCACCAGGGAGTCCCTGGTTTACTGGGACTGCTATAGCAAAGCCCCAAAGGATGAATGGCTTAAACAAGAGGAAATGTATTTCCTTGTGGTTCTGGAAGGTAGAGTTTGAGGTCAAGGTGTTAGTAGGGTGGGTTTCCTCTGTGGTCTCTCCTTGGCTTGTAGATGGCTGGGTTCTCCCTATGTCTGTGTCTGAATTTCCTCTTCTTGTAAGAACACCAGTCATGTTGGGTTAGGGCCCACCCTAATGACCTCATTTCAACTTGATTACTTAGTTAAAGACTCCTACCTCTGAATAGTTACTCTCTCCATCATGGCTCCCAATGAAATTGTTGATGATTTTAATATCCTTTCAATTATAATTTTTTATAGAGTGAAAAACACTGCTCTCATGAAAATACAGAATAAACACATCAAAAATGAAGAAACCAATATGATAAAGCTGATTGCAAGGGCACTTTGAGGATCTGACTGTTTATAAACATTTTGAAAACAAGGTGAGGTAGCATTGCTAGGGTAGATACAAGACTGGTTCCTGTTCCACAGGCCATAGTGCTAATAATCTGTGGGATTATCTCTTGCACAGAAATGTACAAGTTAATGTGTAACTTTACAGTGTCTGGGTTCTAATCAAATAGCAAATAGTGAAGTCAAACACAGGTACATTCTCCTAGATAATCTGGTGATCTGAGGTAGGCTTGTAAGACGTGTTCCACCGTGACATTGAAGAGACACGTCACCACGTGTGCCTTATTCCCAAGTTTTCTATAATGTTTCTGGGTGATTCCTTCCAACACAGAGGCCCCTCCATTTCCCGTCTTTGTCTCCTGAGGACCTGGTTCTCTGTTTTACCCCTGCTCTGTATCTTCCCCTGTCTTTGGCTCCCAGACCAGCCAATCACAGCAGCCTCCTGCCTCCCAGTTTCCATCCACCATTTCCTATTTTTCCAGCTCACTTCTCCTCATTTCCTAATCCCCACAATTTTTCAGCTACAACAAGAGCTTTAATCCACCAATCCCATCACCTTTCGACGTCTCTTCCTGAGACCTGAGAGCCGGGACCCTTTGCTGCAGGGCTTGCACCTGGACAAACATCTCCTCAAGCCACAAAATACCAAGAAACTAAAAGGGACTGGGGTCAATTATGGAAAAATGAGATACAAAAAGCCCCCAAACCCAACTTCCACTTCTGAAGAGCAGTGAGCAAATGCAGGGTACTGCACAGGTCCCTTGCACTCAGTACCACCAAGTGGGTGGGCAGACCACCTAAGCCGCCCCTCCAGACAGACCCCTGAACCTGCCCCTGCCCTCACCCCATACGAGGCACCAGCTCATTCCTCCTTGAGGAGCAAACAAGGGAAACTGTTACTTGTTTTGACTTCCTTCTGCTGTAGCAGGGGCCCCAATAAAACTTTGCCTGAATGTCTTGTCTGGCCTCTTATCAATTTCTATTGATTAAGGAGGCAAGAGCCCTGGTCAGTAACATTATCATCTCTTGTCTTCAAATCCCTTTCCCCTAGCTTAAATCCTGTGGCCAGTCCTTATAAGCACCCCCTTTCAGATACCATCCAGTCACCTGCTTGGCTCTCACTGTGCCCCCTCCCCTGGCTAAGCCACACCCAGTGGTAACTCTTCTACTTGTCCCTAGCCCCACACAGCTGAACGTTGCTGGTGACAGTCATGGACATAGTGATCTCTCTCACTGAAACTCACAATCACTGACCCTGTGGGGGTTCTCAGCATTCCCAGATAATCAAACTGCATGTCCCATGTCCATCCTCTCTCCCATTCTCCCAAATCTGGGATCAGTGACCTTTTCGGTGAAGTGATGAATACTAAATATTTTTGGCTTTGAAGGCCATCACCTCTGTACAACAACCACTCAACTTTGCAGTCTGGAAAACCAATCCCTGTGCCCAGAGCCCTACATGATTTCTTCTCTCACCTCAGATTTCCCATGCTTCCTCCCCTATTCTTACTTTCAGCTGAATTCTTATTGAAATAGGACTGAGAAACTAGAAGCAAACAGGAAACAACGTCCACAAACTACTCATGAGGACCCGTGTCTACAAGCCTACTTTCCGGGTTCTGTGGATACACTGCTTTTGTTTCTGGTGAGGCCAACCCTCCTCTTCCAGGACTCAAGGGCCCGCCCTCGGTTTTCTCTGCATCAGCTGTTTTCACTCCTTGCTGGGTTGTCTCAGTCAATATACAAATACAGTGATATTTCTCTGCATGTGTGCTAAGTCATCTCAGTTATGTCTGACTCTTCTGTGACCCTAGGGACTGTAGCCTGCCAGGCTCCTCTGTCCATAGGGATTCTCCAGGCAAAAATACTGGAGTGGTTGCTATGCCCTCCTCCAGGGGATCATCTTGACCCAGGGATCAAACCCACATCTCTAAAGTCTCCTGCATTGGCAGATGGGTTCTTTACCCACTGAGCCACCTGCATAGAAATATCCAATCACTATATTGTGCATCAAAAGTTAACATAATGTTATAGGTCAGTTATACTTTAAAAACAAACAAAATCATAGAAAAAGAGATCAGATATATGGTTCCTAGAGTTGGGTGGGGAGGGGGATTTGGATGAAGGTGGTCAAAAGGTACACATTTCCAGTTATAAGATAAACAAGTATTGGGATACAATGTTCAACATGATAAATGCAATTAACGCGATGGTGTGATCACTGACCTAGAGCCAGACATCCTGGAATGTGAAGTCAGGTGGGCCTTAGAAAGCATCACTACGAACAAAGCTAGTGGAGGTGATGGAATTCCAGTTGACCTATTCCAAATCCTGAAAGATGATGCTGTGAAAATGCTGCACTCAATATGCCAGCAAATTTGGAAAACTCAGCAGTGGCCACAGGACTGGAAAAGGTCAGTTTTCATTCCAGTCCCAAAGAAAGGCAATGCCAAAGACTGCTCAAACTACCACACAATTGCACTCATCTCACATGCTAGTAAAGTAATGCTTAAAATTCTCCAAGCCAGGCTTCAGCAATATGCGAACCGTGAACTTCCTGATGTTTAAGCTGGTTTTAGAAAAGGCAGGGGAACCAGAGATCAAATTGCCAACATCTGCTGAATCATGGAAAAAGCAAGAGAGTTCCAGAAAAACATCTATTTCTGCTTTATTGACTATGCCAAAGCCTTTGACTGTGTGGATCACAATAAACTGTGGAAAATTCTTCAAGAGATGGGAATACCAGACCACCTGATCTGCCTCTTGAGAAATTTGTATGCAGGTCAGGAAGCAACAGTTAGAACTGGACATGGAACAACAGACTGGTTCCAAATAGGAAAAGGAGTTCATCAAGGCTGTATATTGTCATCCTGTTTATTTAACTTATATGCAGAGTACATCATGAGAAACGCTGGACTAGAAGAAACACAAGTTGGAATCAAGATTGCCAGGAGAAATATCAATCACCTCAGATATGCAGATAACACCACCCTTATGGCAGAAAGTGAAGAGGAACTAAAAAGCCTCTTGATGAAGGTGAAAGTGGAGAGTGAAAAAGTTGGCTTAAAGCTCAACATTCAGAAAACGAAGATCATGGCATCTGGTCCCATCACTTCATGGGAAATAGATGGGGAAACAGTGGAAACAGTGTCAGACTTTATTTTTGGGGGCTCCAAAATCACTGCAGATGGTGACTGCAGCCATGAAATTAAAAGACGCTTACTCCTTGGAAGGAAAGTTATGACCAACCTAGACAGCATATTCAAAAGCAGAGACATTACTTTGCCAACAAAGGTCCATCTAGTCAAGGCTGTGGTTTTTCCAGTGGTCATGTATGGATGTGAGAGTTGGACTATAAAAAAAGCTGAGCGCTGAAGAATTGATGCTTTTGAACTGTGGTGTTGGAGAAGACTCTTGAGAGTCCCTTGGAGTGCAAGGAGATCCAACCAGTCCATTCTGAAGGAGATCAGCCCTGGGATTTCTTTGGAAGAAATGATGCTAAAGCTGAAACTCCAGTACTTTGGCCACCTCATGCGAAGAGTTGACTCGTTGGAAAAGACTCTGATGCTAGGAGGGATTGGGGGCAAGAGGAGAAGGGGACGACAGAGGATGAGATGGCTGGATGGCATCACTGACTTGATGGACATGAGTCTGAGTGAACTCCGGGAGTTGGTGATGGACAGGGAGGCCTGGTGTGCTGCGATTCATGGGGTCACAAAGAGTTGGACACGACTGAGCGACTGATCTGATCTGATGTTATATAAAAATTTTTAAGAAAGTAAATCCTAAGAGTTCTCATCACAAGGAACAATATTTATCTTTAATTTTGTATTTGTAGGAGATGATAGATGTTCACTAAATTTATTGTGACAACCATTCCATGATTTATGAAAATCAAATCATTATGTTGTACACCATAAACAGTACTGTACACTAGTGAAATTGGAAGAAAAAATGGATATTTCTCGACTTCTTGATTTCCCTTCTTCTTCCAGCTAATGACTCATTTCTCTCCCTTCCTTTTCAGTAAAAATCCTTGGAGTCGTATGTTATATTGCCTCTGATTTCTGTCCTCCTGCTGTCAAATCACTTTTTGGTTGACAAAAAACTGATTTTTCCTACTGTAACAGAGAAGGACACTATGGGCCCTTCCTAAGACAGACCTCCCACCTATGTCCTCCACCTGTGCAACTTGTATGTGGAAAAACTTTAGCCAAAGAATAAATTTAATCAGATAAATGAGAAAATGCAAGCAAAGAAAAATAGTCAAGACCGAATAATAATGGTTTAGTTATTAAATAAAGTCAAAGACCTTTAGTTCCTCTTCAAGGGCTATAGATAATATTCTGAATCATATCCTAAGAGTTGTCTTATAGATATTGAAACCCCCACCAAGTGGAAGAAATTAACTACATGATAACCAGACTGTAGCCATGACATAAGCTGCCAAAATTGTGAAAGTTGGCCTCAGGGAAATGGGTACAAACCAACCCTGGAACTGAAGATCGACCATACTTAAAACAATCAAAATGACACTGATCAGACCACTGATGACCAGTTTCAAGATGACTGTCAGAGCTGACTGTGCTGTTTCTGCATGTAGTCTCCTCTCTCCCCCTACACACCCCTGAAACACCTCTTTAAAATCTCTTGTCCCCTGTTGACAATGGAGAGTTGTTTCTTTGGGACATGAGTCCACCTTCTTCCCAGGATTGTCCCCTTTCTCAATAAAATTATCTTTCCTTCTATCCAATACTTGTCTCTCAGTATTGGATTCTTAAGCAACAAGCAACCGAACCTGAGTTCAACAACACTATCTTTCCACCAAAACTGCTGTTTTCTCCATCTTCTGAGTCTCCACATTGTCAAGTCCACTGGTCATTCTTGTCCTCACATCCCTTAATCCATGACAGCACAGGCGCTGCTAGCATCTCCCTCCTCCATACATAACTGTGAGTTTTTGCACTTGGCTTCTAGAACACGATTCTCTTGGTTTTCCTCTTTCTTTCTTGGCTTCTTCTTTGCTGGTGAACATTGCAGGCATATGCCCACCTTAAGGCCTTTGCACTTACTCTTCTGTTCTTCTGCAGGTAGCACATGTTTCTCCTTCACTGTCAGCTGCTTGAATGACACCTTCTCAGTGAGGCAGTCCTTAGTCGGGCCACCTGTCCAAAATCAAAACCCCCTCTCCCAACATTTCCTATTCCCTTCGTGTTTTACTTTTTATTTAATACTGAGTTCCATCTAATATGCTATGTATTTTATATAGTGACATGTTTATCTTTACTGTCTGTCTCCAAGAATGTAAAATATTTGACTATCTTACATAGGTTTTATGAAATCAAATAAAGAAGATCTTTGTTAAAATCTAAAGACAGAATATTTGTTATCACAGCTGTTCGCATATTGGGAGAACCTAAGAAAAATCAAGTCAGCTAATGGACTTTTTCTTAACTTAATCTTTAAAAAAATTAGGAAGTAACTGAACTCTTTTGCAATATATTCATCTGGGAAGATACAGGCTTCCTTTCTTGTGCCTTCTGATTCTTTGGGTCTTAAAATCTTCCCAGACTTCAGATTAGTAAGTATATGACTCCTGTTTAGACTCTTCTTGTGAATCAAACTATGATCCCTTTGTCTCCTTCTATCTTTGAAATTACATTCTAGACAAGAAATAGGCTTCCAAATTATTCCCCACAATTCTAGAATCAACTTTCTGTGGCTTCAAAAACCCTATTCAGTGCTCATAAACTCAATCCCAGGATGTTTAAACTCCACAAGGAAAATTTGATTCAAATTGGCTATATCCGTTTATGTAATGTGTCCACCAAAGGATAGGCTTCTCTGCCTTCTCAGTTTGTTTTGGGGTATGGCTATGGGATTCTGGCTGTGTCTTCTACAGCAAGGCTATTTTACAGTGCCATTTTTATTGGCAGAAACTTTATTATGCCAATCTAAATGGACTGGTGAAATTATTTTGAAAATAATCTTGAAAGGTAATCAATAACGCAGGTCTGACTTTATGGAGATCAGTTTTCTCACTCCCCATCTAGCAATCCAGACTGTCAATCATAAATTGAAAGCAGTAAGTGTTTTTTGTCCTAGTCAGAAGAGGAGCCCAGGCACAGAGAAGCAGTGAAAGTTTGACGTTGGAGAAGCCGACATCTTTTCACTCAAATATCAGAGCGAGGGGCGTGAGTCCCATGGAAAACTGAAAGAACTCTTTATGGGTGTGATGCAATCCTAGGAGGCGGCCACCTGGTCCATCCCAGGGTGAACTTCAAGCCTCACTTTCCCTCTTGGGGTCTGCTTGGTCCTGGTATTACCGAGCATCTCCTGGAGTACTTGTGGTTGTGACGGAGTTGGGTCTACAATGACTCAGACAACCAAAGGGGTAAGTGAAAGGATTACTCAGCATGGCTGTGTGAGTTGATTGCATGTTTAAATTTTCACCTCACTGTGCCAGCAGTGAGTTTTCTGAGAGGTTGTAACAGAAGCTTCCTGATGAAGGAAGACAGTCCTTTGGTTGAGCCCTGTTGGAACCCACTACTAGTTGATGAATTCTCCAGGTTTTCCCTACCATGGCCACTAACTAGAAGATTACTAATACACCATCTGTGAGTAACGTGTTCACCACTTAGTTGATTCTTCCCTGGAAGCAGAGGAATCTCCTCCCATGCGATGATAGTTACCTTGATGGAGAAGCCTAGAAACTACTGATGTCTTATAAAGGAGACAGATTCACAGACATCATGCACACACACACACACACACACACACACGCACTCACACTTACACTCACACTCCTCCACCTCTTAGTCTCCAAATCCCCATTGCAGTCTGCACCATCAGGCTGCTTTTTGAAATCACTGTTTCCACCTCCACACACACACGTGTGTGTGTGTGGGTGTGTGTGTAAACAGGTGGGAAGGAGGGCAAACCCAGAAACCAGCCTTCTGTGGTCAGACTGCTCTCAGCTGCCCCTAAAGATGACATAGCCCTCCCTCCCTTTTTGAAATCTTACTCAGGAGTGCCCCCCCCCCAACACCACCCTTAAAATCTTGCCCAGACACCCAGCCTGCACTTCTCTTGCTTTAAAATCACAGCATGGGAAGGAGGCCCCCAGGTCAGGGTGATGGTCATGTGTCATGCTTATTATTCTGCACCCAGACAAACAGCGAGCCCTTTGAGGGAAGGCCCATGCCCTCTGCTTTCTACTTTCTATGCCTAGCAAGAGACCTGGGTTTGATCCCTGGGTTGGGAAGATCCCCTGGAGAAGAGAAAGGCTACCCAATCCAGTATTCTGGCCTGGAGAATCCCATGGACTGTTATAGTCCGTGAGGTCGCAAAGAGTCAGACGTGACTGAGCGACTTCCACACACACACATGCCTAGCACTCTGCACCAAACATGGTAGGAATTTAATTAAAATTTGTTGATGGATTAATTGCACCCGTTGACTTAGTCCTATTGTTAAGGCAGAAGGTCATCTCTCTGAGGCCTGCTCTCCTGCTGGGAAGTCACCCCAGCTAGTCAGTGAGAGAGCTGAAGCTCTTGGAACCCCCTTACCAGCCTCCCCACTGCCATGGTCAAGGGTGGAGGACGGAGGCCTGCCCGTTCTGCCAAGGATCTGTGCTCTCTGCCTTCAGGGCACTGTCCCTGCTCACCCCTCTTGTGGTCCCTGCTTCTCAAAATCAGGGGCAAATACTCTCCCCCTCCCCAGCTCAGGTACAGTGGTTTCTGCATTCGACCCCCTCCCTTCCTTTTCCCGCCCCAGCTTTCTAGAGGGAGAGGGCTAGGGGCAGAAACTCCCTGTAACTGGCACAAAGGGAAGACATAGGTTTGGGGCTCAGGAGACACAGGAGTTGGTCCTGGGTCCAACGCAGACTCAGACACTCACTCCTACCCACCTGTGAACAAGCGTCTGGACCTGCTCTGAGGATGTGGGAGCTGGATCCAGCCTCAGCAACTTCATCTCCACCCATCACAAGTTATCACTCAGTCCCAGGGCCCTACTCCTGGGGATTTGGGTTTGGTGGGTCAGTGGGGGAGCCTGGGCTTTGTGGACAACCAATGTCTCCTATTAGGAAAGCCTGGAAACCCTGGTTTAGCTGACTCTGGTGGGTACTGCTTAGGCGTATTCACACAGGGCTTCCCAAGGGAGGTCCTTGGACATCATCTTCACAATTTTGCCATATTTATATACATTCCATGGACTGAATAGCTTCATGTTTTTCTTTATATTATCCAGCTTTTTTTTTAAAGATCCTCTTTAGCCTATTATCTGTAAAACCTCACTGCTTTGAGGTGCTCTTATCCTCTCATATGCATTAATGTGGAAAACATTTCAAATTAAAAATGTTCACCCCTTCACACCAACAAAAATCATTTCAGACTTCACCCCACCAGGGTATGTGTGTATTCTGCCAGAGTTCAAAAGTGGAGCAGCTCGACAAAGAGTTAATTTACTTGGCGTCTCCTAGGTGGACATTTAAACCCTTTTAACCCTGCAGTTGGAATGTGCAGCCCTGTGACCCCGGGCTGGGGCGGGAGCCGCTGGCGAGGGGGAGGGCAGGCAGCTTCCAGAAGCTTCGTGCTGTGCACTCTGTACCCTTATCTCCGGAATCCAAGTGCTGGCACACAGGAGACAGACACAAAAAAGCTGTTAAATCACAATTCCCCCGTCGAGTCCCTGGGGACAGGGGGTTTACTTTTGGAAAAGGGGAATAACACACCCACTGTGTCATTATACACCAGTGTTCCAGTGTCCTGGTATTGTGACATCCCTGTGTCCTTCCCAACACACACACACACACACACACACACATACACAGGCCCGTTTGTAAATGGAATCCCAGTCAAGGTAAGCATGATACTTTAAAAGCAAAGCCTTATCTCTGCTCTCCATCAGGCCCCCTTGAAAGCACTTGCTGTCTGGCTGATCTTTCTCTAGGAATCTGTTTTCTTTGTGGCAGCTGCCGAACCCAGTGAATCAAGCCAGTAAACTATTTTGACAGCATCTGCTTCTTTTATTCTTGCCTCTCTCCAATCCCAGCCCCCATTTAAAAGCCCAGACACGGCCGCTCCCGGCCCCACGCTGGAGGCAGACAGCCTCTGTCACTCGCTAATGGTGTCATTCATTCTTTAGCAAATCCGAGGGCCTGGAGGTAACTGAGGGCCAGGGTTACTGAGGTCTGCTTTCCCATTGATGCCCTAGCCATGGCCTTCCCAGGGCAGGAGCACCTCCTCCCAGAAGGTGTGGGGTACCCAGCGGGGCAGTTGCCCCCAGATATGGCCTCCCCTTGTCTGTTCACTCCGGCAGTCAAACATTTGTTCTCTTGAGCCTGGTTTTGATCTTCAGTGTTTTGGTCGTTCCGAGTTTTCCATCCAGCACTCAATCCCCAGAGAGATGTAATAACATCTCAGCTTGACACCTTAGCAGAGAGAGTCAGGACCTGGCTACATCACAGCAACAGAAGGGGCTGTGCCGCCTGAAGCCGGGAGTGGGGACTCAGGAAAGGGAGGTGAAAAGACAAGTTGAGGAGACAGGAGGGCGTTGACTTGGGTGGGCAGGAACCGTGTAGCAGTCCCGCCCTCAGTGGTTTGTGTGAGGACACCCGAGGTCTGCGGGAAGAGTGAAGCTGCTGCTCCCCAAGCTGCCCACCTGTTTTTCAACGTGGATAAAATGCAAAGGTTCTGCCACTGTTATAACAGGTGCATTCTTTGATTTCCAGGAGAGTCTTTCCACAAGATAAGACAACCAGGATACAGTATTTAGATTCCACAGAGAAACTTAGGCTGGTGATGGACACACAGAGAAGGGCAGGCATGAACAAGGCTTGGAGAGGGTAGTCTATCAGATCCTGAGGTTGGGAGGAAGTGGCAGAGAAGGGGCAAGGTCAGGCTGAGAGGTGGTTTAGTGCAGAGATGCATGGCCCATTGTCACAGTGCAATTCAAAGATGTGCATTTCTGGGGAGTCAGATTCACCATGAGGAGACTTCTTCACCTGTTGGATGAGGTGGGTGATGAGATGGGTGGTCTATCTTGGGTGGCTTCTCTTGGGGAGCAGCACAGGGAGGTGGCTGGACATCTGGGCGAAGGTGCCAGGATTTCTATAGCATATTCTGGACCATGAAAGTACCAGGTGAGCTCCACGTCCTGCTGCATGGCGGAGTGAATGAACCCAGTTGAGGGGTATGTCTGATCTCAGAGTTGAGTGAGAGTTTCTGTCCATTTGAACACAGAGAAGCCTCTGTCTGGGTGGTTATTGTGATTCAATAACTAAAAGTATATGTTTTAGTTTGTTAGGGCGCCCATGACAAAATATCACAGACTTAAACAACAGAAATTTATCTTCTCACAATTGTGGTTGGTTGGAAGTGCAAGATCAAGGTGTCGGCAATTCCGTTTCTCTTGAGGCCTCCGTCCTTGGCTGGCAGATGGCCGCCTTCTCGCTGAGTCCTCACAGGGTCTTTCCTCCCCTGTGCGCCTGAACTCTTGCTATGTTTCTACGTGTCCTAATCTCTTCTTCATGAGGACAGTGGTCAGACTGGATTAGAGCCACATTACTGCCCTCCCTTTAACTTAATTGTCTCTTTAAAGGCCCATTTCCAAACACAGTCACTTCCTGAGGTCCTGGGGGTTAGGGCTTCAATGCGTGAATTTTAGTGGGGGGCACAATTCAGTCCCTAACAAGCGGGAACCCTGGAGGACACTGAACGTGAAAGTGTTAGTTGCTCAGTCATGTCCGATCTTTGTGACCCCACGAACTGTAACACACCAGGTTCCTCTGTCCATGGGATTCTCCAGGCAAGAATACTGGAGTAGGAAGCCATGCACTTCTTCAGGGGGTCTTCCAGACCTAGGGATTGAACCTGGGTCTCCCACATTGCGGGAAGATTCTATACCATTTGAGCCCCATGGAGTACACTGAGGTCACAGTGATTTTTGTCTATCAGAGTCTCCAGTGTCCTGCTTCTTCCTGAGCGGCACCTTTCCAGATGTAGGGATCACGCTCTGTCTCCTGAGGCGCCCACCCTGTACTCTCTCCTCAAGATAATACCTTCCATGATTTGGGGAATGTTCCAAACAAGTTTCCTGTCATGTGCAATACAAATATTGTGTATATTTAGCATGACAGGTAAATATTTTATAGACTCTAAAGTAAATAATGTATTTATTTGAAATGTCAGTGTAACTTTTTATAGACTATAGTAGAACTGCTAGCCAGCAGGGAATCTGGGATGCTCGGAGTTTCACTCAGGATGGAAAGTAGGCAAGGTCGGGGTCAAAGGAAATCAGAACAGGGCCTGTTCATGGCCCATCAGAACACAGCTCCTGTTCTCCCTCTATCTGGATGGGCAACCTGTCCTCAGATGAATTACCCACTGCAACACAGGACCAACTCCCCTAGCCTGCGAGGAAAGAGAACAGGGCTGGGAGCAGCAGGTAAACCTAATCCACGAGCCAAAATGACTGTTGATTTGTTTATTGTTTGTTTAATCTACAGAATGGGCTTCCCACATGGTGCTAGTGGTAAAGAATCTGCCTGCCAATGCAGGAGACATAGGAGATGCAGGTTTGATCCCTGGATAGGGAAGATCCCCTGGAGGAGGAAATGGCAACCCACTCCAGTATTCTTGCCTGGAGAATCCCATGGACAGAGGAGCCTGGTGGGCTACAGTCCTTGAGGTCGCAAAGGGTCAGACATGACTGAAGTAACTTAGCACACACACACATTTACAGAATGCAACTTGCAGAAAGTCTGATTTTCTCTGTCTTGAGTTATCAGGACATCCTCAGTGACTGATGACACAGACGCAGCAGGCAGTCAGTGACTATTTCTGAAAAAAAGAAAAAATGATGGTGAGATTTGATGCCAAACTGAATAGCAGTTCCAGCATACACTTTTCACAATGCTGCAACCCCCCCAGCCCCACCCTGAAAAGGCCCACACTTTGGATCCATAAACTGTGCCAACCTGCAGTGTAAGTTTATTTGTGTTGGTTATAGGAACTGGCTGGAGTTAGCTGTGCAGGAGTGTGTGGTTGCTGTTGGCTTGGAATTAGAAGTAGGCACTCTGGATCCTAGAGCCCGGGTGGGTGCCAGTCTGGTGAAGGGTGATTTAGGGGGCATTGGGAGCAGAGAGAGGCATACTGCAGGTGGGGATGGAGAAGAAAGTCTGAGAAGAAGAAGGGAGGGGTGTCAGGGGGACCAGAAGATCTTTCCTACCTTCCCAAGTTTGCCCAGGAAGTGCCCCTTTCACACATGATGATGAGTGTTTTGAAATTAAATGTAACCCACCATTCATTGTCCCAGGACTACTTACCAAGAATTTTCACTCCATTCAGAATAATACCAGTAATAGCATTCGCAGCAAATACTTAGATAAGTAGTACTTGCTGTTCAAACTGTTTTACATGCATCAATTTATTTCATCTATCCCATGAGTAGTGGAAAGTAGAGGTGAGGTAGGAAGATTGAGGATCTGCCAGGTAAATAGAGCCTGCATGGATTCATCAGTACCGTTTTTCTAGATTCCACATTGATGTGTTAGTGTACGATACTTGTTTTTCTCTTTCTGACTTCACTCTGTATGGTAGTCTCTAGGTCCATCCACATCACTACAAATGACCCAATTTCATTCCATTTTATGACCGAGCAGTATTCTATTGTAGGTACCTGTTTGTCCTCTTATAGAGTTCATGAGGTTCTCACGACAAGTATACAGGGGTGGTTTGCCATCCCCTCCTCCAGTGGATCATGTTTGGTCAGAATTCTCCCCTATGACCTGTCTGTCTTGGGAGGCCCTACACGGTATGGCTCATAACTTCATTGAGTTACACAAGCCCCTTTGCCACGACAAGGCAGTGATCCATGAGGGCGTCAGAGGATGAGATGGCTGGATGGTATCACCAGTGCAATGGACATAAACTTGGGCAAACTTCGGGAAATGGTGAGGGACAAGGGAGGCCTGGCATGCTGCAGTCTATGGGGTCGCAAAGAGTCAGACATGACTGGGCGACTGAACAACAACAACAATGAACCCATCTGCAGGGCAGGATTAGAGGCACAGACTTAGAGAACAAACGGGTAGCCACAGGGGGAGAAGGGGAGGGTGGGATGACATGGGATATTGGGATTGACATATACACTACCATGTGTAAAATAGATAGCTAGTGGGAAGCTGTTGTATAGCACAGGGAGCTCAGCTCTGTGCTCTGTGATGACCTAGAGGGATGGGATGGGGGAGGGGAGTGGGGGGCTCAAGAGGGAGGGGATATATGTATACATATAGCTGATTCACTTTGTTGTACAGCAGAAACTAACATAACACTGTAAAGCAATAATACTCCAAAAATAAAATAAGACATAAAATAAAAAAAATCTGCTTGGAAACACATGCACCTCTCACAAATCACAGAGCCAGAAAGGTGAAAAGACTCTGAGAGCCAGGTCCCACACTTCTACCGACAGATGTTGGAAAGCAGCATTTCCAGGAGCCATCCTGTGGCTCACAGTCACTAGTGAAAGCACACAAAGCCCTGTTCCCCGCCCAGGGGCACACCTCTCATCAGATTTCAGGACACGGTATCAACTGGCTTGTTCACTGGAGAGGCATGGGATCACCAAGAGACGAGAGAAAAGACAGAGAGAGAACATTTGTTAAAGACCATTTCTCCCTTCTAACATTTCTGTTAGGACAGCACAAGCTGACGTATCAATCAATCTCAAGTTTTTCTTAAAGATCGCCTTCTTTTCTCAACTTAAAATCAAAACCTTAAGTCCTCTGCAGCAGAAGGCCAACAGAGACCTTGTTGTTCAGTTGCTAAGTCATGCCCGACTCTTTGCAACCCCATGGACGGCAACCTGCCAGGCTCCGCTGTCCATGGGATTTCCCAGACAAGAATACTGGAGTGGGTTGCCATTTCCTTCTCCAGGGGATCTTCCTGACCCAGGGACTGAACCCACATCTTTTGCATTGGCAGGTGGATTCTTTACCAATAAGCCACCGGGGAAGTCTGCTTCTTTGTTACCTGAGAGCATTTTAATCATCGGCTGTCACAGTCACTCAGTCAACTGGTCAATCAGCATATTGCCAGTCCTGAGCCCCTCTGGGAATGCAGCTGTGGTCTCTGTCCTGACAGACATTGACACATGTTGCACCCACACAAGAGAGTGTAATGTAGTATATGATTTTCTTGGTTTTCTAATTGTGAGAAATCCTTTAGAGTAAACTGTATGTATATTAAGAGGGTGTCAGGTAATTTTTAAGCAGATTCATCCATGACTTCCTTTAACCTTTGGATCTCATGTGTTTTCTTGGAGCACTGAAGTGTTTGTTACTCCTCTTTCATGCCTGGGGATTACAAAAGACCAAGTTGTGAGGAATGACCCTCCCCTGCTCTTTTGCTTCCAGAGTCCGAGGTTGTCCGGTATAAAATAGTCCAGATATATTTCCTGGTACAACATACTTTAAAAATTATATGCTTTCAACTCAAAGCATAATTGGATATAGGAAACTGATGTTCATGCTGTTTTACAGCATGTTTCTCATACCCTGTGGCCCTTTGTCCCAGCCCCCCCCCCCACCCCCATCCTTGAATGCACAGAGAGATTAAACCTCAAAAGAATCCAAGTGTAATCTCTGAGCAGCTATGGATTTGTCAGGAAAAAAACCCTGTCTCCACAGCAGGCTGGATCCTGTCACCCTGCACCACTTTAATCACCGAATCTGGACTGGCAGTGTTTTTACAGATAGTCGGGATTTGAAAAAAAAAAAAAAAAAGGAAAGATAAAATGTATGGATGTCCCAGGGTCCTCGCTGTAATCTGACAATGATGATCTTCAGTGTTAATGGTGTGGAAGCTGCGGTCTGCCCCTTTGGAAACTGAAAATGAGGGCATTTAAAAGAAATCAAAGAGCAAGTATGAAACAAGAAAGACATCTGCCATCATCTATTCTGGTGTCTACATAATCCTCCACACTTTAGTCCGAGAGATCACTTGAGATTCTGGGAGCCTTTCAGGAGATTATCTGTATCAGTTAAGGCTTTGAAGTAGGGACTGCTGGCATCTCATTACTGACAGAGATCAAAACCCGGAGCAAGAGGGCCGTCCCCAGCCTGTAGGGCCTCATTCACACATCACAGAAGCACTAAATAATCAAAGTCTGCGACAATCTTCATGTGCTACCTGCCTGGCCACAAATAGCTCTTCCCGCCTCTCCCTCTCTTGTTCTTGCTTTTCCTTCAACTTGTGTTAATTCCTTCTGCTGTGCCAACATCAAGGAAGTCCTGAAGCTTGTAATGGCAGTTCTCTTCTAAGTGAAGGACAGACTTTCAACACTTTGAGAAAGGAAAAAATTAAGACACCATGAGGTTGAGTGCTTTAAGTGGAAAATGTGCTTTTGATGGAAAAATATTTTAGCAACGGGTCACTCTGCGGTTCATTGGTGCCGTGGTGGGTTTAGCCCTGGAGGGAAATTGTTTTACTTATGGTCTGAGCCTGGCGCTGAAGGGACTCCTGGAGTGTGTAAGCTCTGCCTAGTGGTGTTCTGACCGAAACTGTTGATTAGCACGGAGTGTCCTGCTCCCGTGCAGTGACCTGGGGGACGTTTCCTAGGATGATGGCAGGAGAAGGTAGGAGATCTAAACAGATGTCCTGATTGCAGCTTAGATTTTTCCAGAAAACTTTTTGTCTCCTTGCCCTCCCTACCTGTTCTTTTACAAAACGTCAGTGCTATTGAGCTTGGGTCATATTCACTCAATAAAATGCCATCCCCTGAATCCATACACCACTCTCTCAAATCCCACACTCCGTTGTGGGGTAAATCCTGCCACTTGTCTGCTAAATGCTGCTCAGGAAGCCACAGAACTGGCTCTCTGCCATTCTCCACCTTTAAAACCTTTTCTCTCTTCTTAAGATCCCTATTCATCACCTCTCCCATCACTCTCGACTAATTACCTTGCTTCCTTGTCACTGTGAAAACAAAAGCCATTGGGCAGAAGCTCCCCTCATTTCTAATCCACTTCACCCCCTCCCATATGTAGACTTCCCCACCCTCTGCCTGTCCATGTTCCCTCTCTCAGGTTCCGAGAGGACACAATCCTTCCCCTTGCCCTTGGCCCACCCTACTCCAGCTTCCTGGAACTCTACCCTCTTCTAGCTTCTTAGACATCTTGGATCATCTCTCTTTCTCCTGGACCTGCAATTGCCCATCAATCAAATGGCTCTTTCTTACCTGCATCTGTACATGTTCAGAGCCTCTCATCTGAAAACCTGAAGAACAAACAAGCCCATGCCTTGAGCCCATGTTTCCCTCCGGCCTTTTGACTCCAATTTTCTTCTTGGTTAAGAGTCTTAAAGGGCTGTTGAACTGACTGTCTCTGTTCCCTCATTTTTCACTTGCTCCTCTTTCATCCAACCACAGTTTTCTCTCGGCGTCCACCGTTCCATCAAACCTCTTTCCAAGAATAGCAATGGCCATCTCATCCTCAAACCCAAAGGCTACTTTTCAACTGACCTTGTCTCCTCACTGGCATTTGACAAAGTTAACAATCCTTCCTTTCCTTGGTTTTCTTTGATGCCAAGTTTTCTTCATTTTTCTATTCCCAGAGAAGTCCTAACACATAGTAGGTACTTAATATTAATAAATGTTTGAAAAAAGAAGTTACATCCAGTTCAGTTCAGTCTCTCAGTTGCATCCAACTCTTTGCGACCCCATGAATTGCAGCACGCCTGGCCTCCCTGTCCATCACCAACTCCCGGAGTTCACTCAGACTCATGTCCATCGAGTCAGTGATGCCATCCAGCCATCTCATCCTCTGTCGTCCCCTTCTCCTCCTGCCCCCAATCCCTCCCAGGATCACAGTCTTTTCCAATGAGTCAACTCTTCGCATGAGGTGGCCAAAGTACTGGAGTTTCAGCTTTAGCATCATTCCTTCCAAAGAAATTCCAGGGCTGTTCTCCTTCAGAATGGACTGGTTGGATCTCCTTGCAGTCCATGGGACTCTCAAGAGTCTTCTCCAACACCACAGTTCATAAGCATCAATTCTTCGGCCCTCAGCTTTATTCACAGTCCAACTCTCACATCCATACATGACTACTGGAAAAACCATAGCCTTGACTAGATGAACCTTTGTTGGCAAAGTAATGTCTCTGCTTTTGAATATGCTATCTAGGTTGGTCATAACTTTCCTTCCAAGGAGTAAGCGTCTTTTAATTTCATGGCTGCAGTCACCATCTGCAGTGATTTTGGAGCCCCCCAAAATAAAGTCTGACACTGTTTCCACTGTTTCCCCATCTATTTCCCATGAAGTGATGGGACCAGATGCCATGATTTTAGTTTTCTGAATGTTGAGCTTTAAGCCAACTTTTTCACTCTCCTCTTTCACTTTCATCAAGGGGCTTTTTAGTTCCTCTTCACTTTCTGCCATAAGGGTGATGTCATCTGCATCCATTCCCCCTTTATTCCTGTTTTCCATTCTGTTCTCTTTCCTTTTTTATTCTCTCATGCCTTGGATCAGTCAGAGTCCTGCCCTTTGGTGGGAAATGGAGAGGGAGTCTTGATCCTGACCTTACCTTGCAGGACACAAAAACAATGGTCTGAATATCAGTAGGAAGTTTAGCCAAGGGAATAACAAAGGTTGGTGAAGATGCAGAGAAAAAGGAACCCTCCTTACACTGTTGCTGGGAATGTAAGTTGGTGCAGCCACTGTGGAAAACAGTACAAAGGTTTCTCAAAAAGTAGAAATAGAACTACCATGTGACCCAGCAATTCTACTCCTGGGCATACATCCAAAAAAAGCAAAAACACTAATTTGAAAACATATATGCATCCAACGATCATAACAGCACTATTTACAATTATCAAGGTACAGAAGTAACCTAAGTGTTCATTAATGGATGAATGGACAAAGAAGAAGTAATATACACATAAATACACACACACAATGGAATACTATGCAGCCAAGAAAAGGGATGAAAATTTGCCATTTGCAGCAGCATGGATGGACTTGGAGGGTGTTGCTAAGTCACTAAGTCATGTCCGATTCTTTGAGAGGGTATTTGCTAAGTGAAATAAGTCTGACAGAGAAAGACTAATATTGTATGACATCACTTATATGTAGAACCTAAAAGACAACAAACTAATGAATATAACAGCAAAGAAAAGGCCTTGCAGATATAGAGAGCAAACCAGTGGTTATCTGTGGGGAGAGGGAAGGTGGGAGGCATAGAGGATCAAGAGGTACAAACTGTCATGTATAAAATAAGCTATAAGGATATGCTGTATAACACAGGCAATACAGCTGGTATTTTAGAATAACTATAAATGGAGAATAACTTTTAAAACTTGTGAATCACTATATTCACAAGTCATGTCGTTCAGTTGTGTCCGACTCTTTGTGACCCTATGAACTGTAGCCCATCAGGTTCCTCTGTCCATGGGATGCTCTAGGCAAGAATCTGGAGTGGGTTGCCATTCCCTTCTCCAGGGAATCTTCCTGACCCAGGGATCGAACCTGAGTCTCTTGCTTTGCAGGCAGATTCTTTACCATCTAAGCCAGGAAAGCCCATCCTTTAAAACTTGTGAATCACAATATTTCACACTTGTAACTTATATATTATTGTACATCAACTATAATTTGATGAAAAAGAGATAAAAATCTCATTCCCCACCAAACTTTAAAAATACTTTAAAAATTTAAGTATCAATAAATAACAACAATAAAAATGAATAAAATCCCATTTCTACCTTCAGGGACCTTACATCTTAGAAGACGAGGCAGGTAAAGTGTCCAGAATCACAAAATAATAGGAAGGATGTGGATGCAATTGATACCAGGGAGGTGGGGGTTCACAGTTACATCACTAAGAATGGACACAGCCAAGAATATAGAACATTCACTGTGCCTGAGTGGATGCACACCCATTGGAACAAATCCATGGAAGGAGAGAAGGAAGGAATGGAAAAGAAAGAGGGGTTGGGGGGAAAATGTTGAGCATGAAGTTAAATTATATTTTGCAATGTTTATAAAGTAGTTCTTTTCTCTCTCTTCTCTGTGCCTGAAAAGAGAAAGCCAGAAAGGAAAGCAGGAGGGAGAGAGCACAGAAATGTAAAGGCCAGACTCACAGTAAACCTTTGACATGGAAATCACATGGCCCAGATGAGCGATGCCCCTGCCTCTCCAAGTCTGGGCCACAGGGCAGGACCCTCAGGAACGTGTCACAGAAGAGAAATGGAGCCTGGCTTATGTAGCTCTGAGGACAGACTTCAGCTGAGATTGCCCAAGGGTGCCTGGAGAAACAGGAACAAAAAGAAGATAATAAAATGGCTTAGTATTTTTTCACTCCTTTCCCCTATCACTGAGGGTAACACACAGCCTTTCTGCCCTAGTGTAGACACTTTGCTTCCCAGGTGGCACCAGTGGTAAAGAACTCACCTGCCAATGCAGGAGACGTAAGAGATGTGGGTTTGATCCCTGGGTAGAGAAGATCCCCTGGAGAAGGAAATGGCAACCCACTCCGGTATTCTTGCCTGGAGAATCCCATGGACAGAGGAGCTTGCCGGGCTGCGGTCCATAGGGTCACGAAGAGTCAGACACGACCAAAGCACCTTAGCACCCACACATGTAGACACTTTCCTAGGGTCCCACAGAGGAGGGTGGGCTTATTAAACTGTGACTGGCTCTGAAGTATATGCAGTTTCCATTGTGAGGCTGTCGAGACAAGGCGGGTGAACAAAGAGGAAGATAGCTGCCATCCAGAGTGTCTACATGATCTGGGTCATAGGCTGGGTCATCTTAATTGAACTTCAGGGACTGGGATTTTCTGTGCCATCCAGGTTGTCTGAAGCTGATCTGAAATCTCTCTGAGGGCTGATTCATCTTTCTCCTAGAGTCCATCCCTTCCAAGTCTGAACCAAATATTTAAGGGTTCACCGCAGAGAGACTTCCACTGGGTGAGCCTTGCACAGTTCCTTTAGTTCTCCAAACCTCATGGGGCTTCTGTATTATCCTGATTTGGCTTGATTAAATCTTTTCCTGATTAGCTTTTTGATCCCTTCAAGGAGTTTTTAAAATAGTCTTAACAGACATTCCGATTGTAGTAAGAGAATTTGTACAGATTGTCTTGAGGATACCATCATTGCTACTCCTTCCACTGAGACATGTTTTGGGGGGATTCTGTTAGTGGTTCGGCTAAAAGATCTGTGCACAAGTCCAGTCTTTACTGCTAATAATGAATGTTGGTGAATAACTTCAGCTTTCGGGAGTTCATTCTTTTTCTATATCAGTAATTCAATTAGATGATCTTTAATGTCCAAAATTTTTTCATTTCTAGGCTCAGGACTTCCCAATCAGAAAATTACAATACACTGAGAATAAAATTCTCTAGATTTGTGATAATTTAAATTGACTAAATGTATCAAACATGTCTGCCTTACTCTAATTCCAGTGTGTTTATCAGGATATGTTTCCTGAGGTTCACTCCAGTAACAGATGTCAGTGTTCAGTGTTCATATATCTGAGGAGAGGAGAAAGAAATGGTAAGCCACTCCAGTATTCTTCCCTGGGATAATCTTATGGACAGAGGAGCCTGCATGCTACAGCCCATGGGGCCGCAGAGAGTCAGACACGACTCAGCGACTAAAAAACAACATTATCTGAGGAGGGAGGAAAATTGAAGCCCATCTGTGTCATCAAATTCCACTCAAGTGGAAAGAACCACAATGGCTTTTTTTTTTTTCCCCAGAAGAGTGAACTATGTATTGGAAATTGTGTGCCAGATATTGGGGATTTTTAATGGCAAAAAAAGGAACCCTAAGGCACCAACAGCTTTGATGCAGCTAGTAGCCCTAGAGCCGGAGGATCAAAGGAAAAAGGATGAAATTACTAAAGTGTGGAAGCTTATTTTCTCGGGCTTCAAAATCACTGCAGATAGTGACTGCAGCCATGAAATTAAAAGATGCTTCCTCCTTGGAAGAAAAGCAATGACAAACCTAGACAGCCTATTAAAAAACAGGGACATTACTTTGCCTACAAAAGTCCCTAAACTCAAAGCTATGGTTTTTCCAGTAGTCATGTATGGATGTCAGAGCTGGACAATAAAAAAGGCTTAGTGCCGAAGAATTGATACCTTCGAACTGTGGTGTTGGAGAAGACTCTTGAGAGTCCTTTGGACAGCAAGGAGGTCAAACCAGTCCATTCTAAAGGAAATCAGTCCTGAATATTCACTAGAAGGACTGATGCTGAAGCTGAAGCTCCAATCCTTTGGCCACCTGATGCGAAGAACTGACTTCTTGGAAAAGACCCTGATGCTGGGAAAGATTGAGGGCAGGAGGAGAAGGGGGTGACTGAGGATGTGATGGTTGGACGGTATCACTGACTCTATGGACATGAATTTGAGCAAGTTCTGGGAGAGTGGTGAAGGACCGGGAAGCCTGGTGGGCTGCAGTCCACGGGGTCACAAAGAGTCAGACTGGACTGAGCGACTGAACAACAGAAGCTTGGAGGAAGGCTTGTGGGGCCAAAACTTGAACCTCGGGGAAGAGGCCCCCCTTCGTGCTGCTGCCTCAGGAACTTTGAGGGGATTCCCCTCAGTAACTTTGGTCAGGTGTCCTACGGGGATACAGTGAGGCTGGGTCTAGCAGTGCGGGGAATATCTGCCAGTGGAGTCCAGGGCTGCGACCGAAACAGCCACCCTGTCCAGACGCAAACCAGGCAGCCAGCCTCTTCTCCCTCCGGCAGCCTCACAGCCTCTCTCCTGCCCCCTGCTGGTAGAGCTTCACATATCTCCTGCCGGCAAAAGCGAAATGCAGTCCAGGCATCACAGAGCCAATTATAAAAGGATGGGTTTAAACTTGACAGACAGCACCTTAACCATCAGCGCACCATCTCTGCCGTATGCACGAGGTCGGGTGTATTTTATTATGCTGTCATTGTGAATTATTGGAGTTTTAGGGAAATGAGCTATGCTGAGGCCTCAAGTGTTTATCTTGTTTGACCCCTGCAGGTTATGTCTGTGAAAGAAATATGGGTATATTGATAGCAAAGGAAAATTAACCCTCAGAGGAATCATAGAAAAGAGAGTCACTTAGAGAAGCAAAAACTTATTTCTTTTATTCCCGTTTTCACCCTATGTTTTACTACTTGAGGAACTGCCTTATCTTAGCTTGTTTAAAAGCCCATTCTACTTTCCTATATCATCAGACAAGCATTCCTGTCCCTAGATCCCAAACTAGCATCACTGGAGCATCAGTCTACTGTACAGAGGCTCTGAAGGCTGTCTGCGATTCACACACTCCAACACGACCCTCTGTCTAAATTCAGACAGACTCCCAGGGCGATTTTCATCAAGTGACCTGTGGTTAATCTGGTTACTTGCAAACAAATATTCCCTCTAGTTTTAGTTTGCTTCATTTCTCTGTCTCTGCCTTTCTTTACCACTATATAAGGACGGGCTCAAATTGTGTTTCAAATTTCATTACAAATTTCATCACAAGTCAAATTCCATTACAATGAACTCTGCTGTGGTGTATAAATTATTTTTATTATTGTGCAGTCTGTTATATCTAATGAGGTTTATTGTTAATCAAGCTTTTATTTGGATTTCAGAATCCTCATGGTATAATGAGAACCAATTGAATCAGTGAGGTTTGTTTTATGATAAATGAGTTATTTATATATGGTGGAGTGGTTAGGGTTGTTCAAAACCAGCCAAAGAGATGAGAGTCCTCTGTGCTAAAAATTTACACTAAAATAAGAAGCACAGGCACTGCCATCTATGCAGTTAAACTTTCTTATACATTTGCCAATATAGAGCAACCAGTGTAAACCAAGACCAAAGCAGAAGCATGATGTCAATTAAGCATAGACTTTGCTGTCTCTTAGGAATAATAATCGAGAAGGCAATGGCACCCCACTCCAGTACTCTTGCCTGGAAAATCCCATGGACGGAGGAGCCTGGTAGACTGCAGTAAGTGGGGTCGCTAAGAGTTAGACGCAACTGAGCGACTTCACTTTCACTTTTCACTTTCATGCGTTGGAGAAGGAAATGGCAACCCACTCCAGTGTTCTTGCCTGGAGAATCCCAGGGACGGTGGAGCCTGGTGGGCTGCCGTCTATGGGGTCGCACAGAGTCGGACACAACTGAAGCAACTTAGCAGCAGGAATAATAATAAGGACTTCAACGCATGAAATGCTTTATACTGACAGTTGTCAATCAGGCTTCTTCCGGTGCAAACCGTAGAAACACTCCTCAGTGGCACTAGTGATAAAGAACCCGCCTACCAATACAGGAGGCATAAGAGACACAGAGTCGATTCCTGGGTTGGGAGGATCCCCTGGAGGAGGGCATGGCAACCCACTCCAGTATTCTTGCCTAAAGAATCCCAAGGACAGAGGAGCCTGGTGGGCTACAGTTCATAGGGTTGCAAAGAGTCGGAAACCACTGAAGCAAGTTAGCATGCGTGCAGCATGTATAACTAGACACAAAGTTTATTGAAAAATATTTAACAGTTCATAGAGTCTCTGGAAGCACCAGAGGCACAGTTTTAGAAGCAATCCTGCCAGGCTTCTCTGTCCATGGGATTCTCCAGGCAAGAATACTAGAGTGGGCTGCCACGTCCTCCTCCAGGGGGTCTTCCTGACCCAGGGATTGAACCCGCTTCTCTTTATGTCTCCTGCATTGGCAGGTGGGTTATTTTACCACTAGCACTGCCTGGGAAGCCCAGTGCCTCCAGGAACAGTGTCCACATCAAACTCTAGAAGCAGACCTGTGAAAGATGCCATGGCCACACTAAAGAATAGTCATAATGTTTCAGTGGAACAAGATGGATAATCTCTAGAGACATCTGTGCGACCTTGTACCTATGCCCAACAGTAGTGTGCTATGCTCAAAAAACTGTTGAGAGGGTAGATGTCATGTTAAGTGTTCTTACAAAAACTCAACAACATTGTGAAAAAAAAATTAAG
Organism: Bubalus kerabau; assembly: GCF_029407905.1. Lineage (NCBI taxonomy): Eukaryota > Metazoa > Chordata > Mammalia > Artiodactyla > Bovidae > Bubalus > Bubalus kerabau. The sequence goes on along the minus strand of NC_073636.1, from coordinate 35,987,620 downwards.
AATGCAGGTCATGGGCATTGAACAGTGTCTCTTTGATGTGAGTTTGGGCCCCTCATCCTAGAAAGGCTGCCCCTGCTATCTCCAGAAGCCTGAGGTATCTGCTTCCACTGTGGAGTCCTGCCCGGCATTGCCTTCTGATACAGCTCTACGTGGCTGCATCTCGTTGGTTGAAGACTAGATCCACCCCCTGCGCCCTGGCTGCCTGTGAGATGGAATGAGCATGCTTCTGCCCACATGGAAGCCTGGAGGAGCAGGTCTGGAGGCATTGACACATGAGATGCTCCCGTGCATGCTCAGTCGCACAGTCGTGTCCAACTCTTTGCAATCAAATAGACTGTAGCCTACCAGGCTCCTCTGTCCATACTGGAGCAGGGTGCCATTTTCTTCTCCAGGGCATCTTCCCCACCCAGGGATTGAACTAACATCTCCTGAAGCTTCTGCACTGGCAGGCTGATTCTTTACCACTGATCTACCTGGAAAGCCCACTGACACATAAGATAAGGAATCCCAAACACAAGAGGGGATATTTAAAGGTCCCAGCCAGCGAAAAGCAACGGAAAAGGTGTAAGTCATTGCTCAAAGTGTGATACTTAGTCTCTGCATGGTGATAACTCTGGGTGCTGAAGGAAAATGAAGACTTCTGAGCCCTTCCCCTAGATATTATAAACTAGAATCCCTTCAGGGAAATCAGAGGCTTGCATTTTCCACAGGGTCCTTGGGTGACTAGGATGAATGCTACAAAGGGGGAATGCCCACACAGTTTATATTTTCAAAAGCACTTTGAAAACTGTAGTTAATTGACCTTTAGAACTGAATAGGAAAAAGATAAATGGTTCTTTCTGTCAGAGGTCAAAATCTCTGTAATTCTGCATAGAAAGGTCTTCTGCTGTGGGCAAGACAGGTAAGAAATGTCGTTCTTCATTCCACACGAGGGGCACCAAAGGAAGAAGAAATACAAAACTATGGTGTGAAGAGCTTAACCTCTGAGGCTAGAGTTTGAATGCATTCTATCTCGATTAGCATGGGTATCAGACTGTATTTTCCCAAAGGTGGCCACAACAATATTTTCCAGCCCACATGGTCTTATAGAAGCTTTTAAAATCTTGACCTTCCCCACCCCCATCAAGAAATGGAAGTCATTTTTCCCCATACTGAATCTGGCGGGCCTTTGTGACAGCTTCAGCCAGTTGAATGTACCGATGGCTGAAGTAACGTGTTGTGACTCCTGAGACAAAGTCATAAAGTGCCTTGTGCTTCTATCTGGTCCTCTGTGGACACTTGCTCTGGGAATCCAGCCACGATGCTGCGAGGAAGCCCAAGCAGCTGACACAGGCAAACAGGGGCCCCTGCTGACCTGCTGGTGACCAGCATCCTGCCATGGAAGCCATTGGCAAGAACAGGTCCCCAGCCCCCAGCTGAGCAGTCCACTTGGTACCACATAGAGCAGGGTCAAGGCACAGGGTCAAGGCATTCCTACAGACCCTTGACAAAAATGTAAAGAAGTGAGAAAAATGAATCACTGCGTTGCTCTAAGTCACTAAATCAGGGAGGTTTTTTGTGTAGCAATAGATCACTGATAAGGAAATGAGCTAATTAACTTCTTTGTAATTCTGTATCTCTGTATATAAAATAAGAACAGTAACTGTATCCACTTCACAGAGTTTTAATAAGAATTAGATAAGTTATTATATGCAAAGCACTTAGAAAATAGCCTGACTATTATAAGTGTTATATGAGTATTTGATTGAAGAAATAGGTGAAGGTGGATGGCATGACCAAAGAGGACATTAAGAGGCAATCCAGAATTCCTTTAAACGTGCAGTGTAATTGTCCCAGATTTCATGTATCTGACGTGCAGCAATTTAATTTAGTCATCATCCAAATGATGACTTTTTTAAAACTTAAAATGAGTTTTACTAGTTTTAATTCTATCATTTCAGCTAGACTAAATTCATTAATATTTATTTAATTTAAATGCATTATTTGTTCTTATCATGAATCATTTATTATTTTCAAGTCGGACATTAGAGTCTAGATACCTGGGTGTGTTTCAAATCTCTTTCCCTTAATGAATGACCTTAGCCAATCATCTTTGTTATCACCAAAGACCTTGTTGTTGCTGTTCAGTTGCTTGGTCGTGTCCAACTCTTTGCCACCCTGTGTTCTGCAGCATGCCAGACTTCCCTGTCCTTCACCATCTCCTGGAGCTTGCTCAAACTCATGTCCATCAAATCAGTGATGCCATCCAACCATCTCCTCCTCTGTCGTCCCCTTCTCCTCCTGACCTCAATCTTTCCCAGCATCAGGGTCTTTTCTAATGAGTTGACTCTTTGCATCAGGTGGCCAAAGGATTGGAGCTTCAGCTTCAGCATCAGTTCCTTTAGGATGGACTGGTTGGATCTCCTGGCAGTCCAAGGGACTCTCAAGAGTCTTCTCCAACACCACAGTTCAAAAGCATCACTTTTTTGGCATTCAGCCTTCTTTATAGTCCAACTCTCACATCTGTACATGACTACTGGAAAAACCAGAGATTTGACTATGCTGACCTTTGTCAGCAAAGTAATGTCTCTGCTTTTTAATATGCTATCTAGGTTTGTCACAGATTTCCTTCCAAGGAGTAATTGTCTTTTAAGTTTATGGCTGCAGTGATTTTGGAACCCAAGAAAATAGTCTCTCACTGTTTCCATTGTTTCCCTATCTATTTGCCATGAAGTGATGGGACTGGATACCATGATCCTAGCTTTTTGAATGCTGAGTTTTAAGCCAGCTTTTTCACTCTCCTCTTTTACCTTCATCAAGAGGCTCTTTAGTTCCTCTTCATTTTGTGCCATAAGGGTTGTGTCTTCTGCATATCTGAGGTTATTGACATCTCTCCCGGCAATCTTGATTACAGCTTGTGCTTCATCCAGCCTCTCATTTAGCATGATGTACTCTGCATATAAGTTAAAGACCTAGTAGCCTGCCTGCTGCTGCTGCTGCTGCTAAGTCGCTTCAGTCGTGTCCGACTCTGTGCGACCCCATAGATGGCAGCCCACCAGGCTCCCCGGTCCCTGGGATTCTCCAGGCAAGAACACTGGAGTGGGTTGCCATCTCCTTCTCCAATGCATGAAAGTGAAAAGTGAAAGTGAAGTAGCTCAGTCACGTCCAACTCCCTGCGACCCCATGGACTGCAGCCTACCAGGCTCCTCCGTCCATGGGGTTTCCAGGCAAGAGTACTGGAGTGGGTTGCCATTGCCTTCTCCAAGTAGCCTGTCTAGTAGCCGGCAAATAAGCATTTGGAAAATGAATGAATTTATCCCATAAGATACGGATTTTAGATCCCCCTGTTCTTCTAGGATGTGGTTCTTTACCAGGCAAATGACCTGTTGGAAATAATATTAATAGAACTGAGAGTCAGAATAGCTGAAACTGTGGCTCAAATGTCATAGAATCTTTCTGGGCACCAAGTTGTCATAGGGTTGAGATGCCAGGAGATGCACCATTGATCAAGGTAACAGTGGCTGGACAAGGAGGACCTCAGAAGACAGGCGACACTCCCAGGGCCCCAGACACAGAAACTTCTGTCGCCACCAGATGTCTCTGAAACAAGGGAAGGTTGTCTAGTAACCGGCCTTTTTTCCCTCATACCTCAAAATACCTCAAAGCCATTGTATTTGTTAGTCTCACTGTAGAGAAAATTGACTCTAAACTTAGTAGCTTAAAACTACAAATAGTATCCTGTAGTTTCTGTGGGTCAGGAATTTAGGATGGGCTTCGCTGGGGGCTTCTGGGTCAAGGTCCTGCAGGAGGTGGCAGTCGGGCTGTTGGCTGGGATTACAGTCTTGTCTGAGGATGTGAGAGGGGCATCTTCTTCCAAGATCACTCGAATGGGAGGAGGAAGACGACTTCAGTTCCTCTCTGGCTGGTCACCCCAAGCTTGTGTCCCTGGGCAGATGGGCCTTTCCACAGGGAACCTCACAGCACAGTAGCCTGCTTCGCACAGAGCAAGTAGTCTAGGAGGGAGAGGACAAGAGCAAGAGTGAGAGAGGGCTTTGGAGAGATTTTTTTTTTTTATCGCTTCACCTCGGCTGTGTGATTTGCAGCCCCTGCTGCTGTGTTATTCTGTTTGACCCACCTGGTACAAATGGGGTGTGGGCTACTCCAGGACCATTTTCAAGGCTACTCACTGCAGCCATCCTTGTGTGAAAAGCTTTTCCCCTGGTGTTCCTTTCAAGTCTCCTCTCAGTGTTTACCTCCATCCTATTGCATCTGCATCGCAGTGTTGGAGGTGAGCTGGGGAGGCACTCTGCTCACACCTACACAAACAGCTCTCTGTCCAGGGGCCACCGTGTGCCTGGCTCTGAGCTGGTCACCATGTGGACTGCAGAGAAAGACAGCTGTGTGCCTGTCCCCGCTGGTGTTCTCTTGGGGCAAATGAGTCAGAGTGTGCCTAATGACAAGGCAGGGCAAAATATAGCCAACATAAAATAAAGAAACTGTGGTTCTCATTCACATGTAGTGAAGTGTTAATCAAGTTTTAACTAGTAAATGAAATGAAAAGGTTAGGCTAGGTTATCTCGGGATCCTGGTCAGCTTTCCATTTCCTAAGGATTGTGTGTTTAAGGACTATAACTGGAAATGATGGAAAGAGGGAGATGGAAAGCCAGTGGGACCTTATGTTCTAGAAGCTTCCATAGTATCCAAAATGGCCTCCTGGCCTTCACAGAATTATAGGATGTCTGGGTTAAGAAGGAAAAGGGTGGAGATACAAGCTATTACATATGGGATGGATAAACAGCAAAATCCTGCTGTGTATTATATTCAATATAGGATTATATTCACTATCTTGTGATAAACCATAAATGAAAACAAGATGCAAAAGAGCATATGTGTGTGTGTGTGTGTGTATAACTGAATCATTTTGCTGTACAGAAGAAATTAATACAACATTATAAATCAACTATTCTTCAATAAAATTAATTTAAAAAAAAAAACAGAAGGAAAGGGGTGAGCTCAGGGAATGCATTTAATTCTAAAGTCTCAGAGGCCAGCATGCATAATTTCATTGCATATTAGCCAAGAATGACTGAAGTGATTTTGAAATTTCCATCAGCTTTCCCTGTGTATTTCAAGACAAAGACTGGGACTTAAATTTGTTTTCCCTTGGAAGACTATACATGACTGTACCTTCTTTCAGTCTATGTGGTCGTGTCTTTTTTCCTCTGATATTCATATTTTTCTCCTCCTTAAAAATGTGCAAGTATTACTGCTGCTGCTGCTAAGTTGCTTCAGTCGTGTCTGACTCTGTGCGATCCCATAGACATCAGCCCACCAGACTTCCCCGCCCCTGAGATTCTCCAGGCAAGAACACTGGAGTGGGTTGCCATGTCCTTCTCCGATGCATGAAAGTGAAAAGTGAAAGTGAAGTCGCTCAGTCGTGTCCGACTCTTCGCGACCCCGTGGACTGCAGCCCACCAGGCTCCTCTGTCCATGGGATTTTCCAGGCAAGAGTACTGGAGTGGGGTGCCATTTACTACTTATCCTGAAAAGCCAACCTACTTTATTTAAAATGCTCATGCTTTGCTCTTGTCATGGTGGGGGATGGTGAGCATCCCCGTAAAATCTGTACCAACTTCATTTTATAACAGAAATGCCCCAACCTGAAAAATGGGTATTTGGGATGAGTCAAAATCATGCTGAATTTGTTCCTATTCCTTCCACTAAGCTTCTATTTTTTTAAAAAAAATGTGAATATCTTCTTTAACCTTTTCTTTCTCATTTAATTGTTCCCATATATGCAGCTTTATGGGACTTTCCAGGTGATGCTAGTGTTAGAGAACCCAACTGCCAATGCAAGCGACAGAGGAGATGTGGGTTCAATCCCTAGTTGGGAAGATCCCTTGGAGGAGGGCATGGCAACCCACTCCAGTAGTCTTGCCTGGAGAATCCCATGGACAGAGGAGCTGGCGGGCTACGGTCCATAGGGTCACAAAGAGTCGGATACGACTGAACTGACTTAGCACACAGGCATATGCAGCTTTATATGATACTTCCTCCTCTCTTTATAGGGACGGCTCTAGAACAGGCAGTGGTCCACAAGCTGTGGTTGCTGAGTGCCCTCCCTGTGCAAGCAAGCTGATGTGTTCTAGACTCTATATCCTGGGGACAGAGTGCCAGTCAGTAGAACTGTAGGTCTTGTGCAGAAATGCAGAATGGCAGGTTTCACCCCAGATCTACTAACTCAGAATCCGCATTTTGCAGATTTTATTCTTTATTCTAGAACTGTCATTGAGAGTGGACAGTTACCTGTATTTCTGGATGGTATGTGTGCACCAGAGCAAAACTGGCCAATGCACATGGGTTAGGGAACTACTTCGCGGGGGCTTTTGGAGTGCTCTCCCTCCTTCCTTCCTCTTTTCTGCCTCTCTTCCTCTCTTTCTTTCTCCCTCCCTCCCCATCCTTCCATCTCTTTCACTGTCTCATTCTTTCTCTCTTACCTGCATTGACTTTATCTTTTTATTTTTCTCTGGAAATACTGAAATAATCGAGGCTTGTTTTTGTTTTTCCCCATCCCTTGGAGCTGATCCCTTTCATCTTTTTTTCAGCCAGTTCCCTTCAAAGCTAAATATTAAACAGATCTGTCTCCTGACAGCTGACCCCGGATCAGGACGTGCTCATGGTCCTCCCCCTGGGGGCGGAGAGCTGAGCCGACAAAGGTAGAGGAGAGACAGGATGGAGCCAGCGCCTGTCCCCTGGGGAAGCCCCAAAGTTGTGTCTCTGCCTTCACATCAGCCAAACACAGCCAAGAGTCAAGCAACGAAGAGCTTCTGGAAGGCATTCTTGTAGAAATTCCTTTTTTTGCCAGAGGGTGAAAGGCTTGCTAATTGATTTTGTCTGCCTTTCAGATGAACTTAGAGAGACACCAGAGTTTGAATTCTAACCAAGAGGTAACATTTTTAGACCCTGGAGCAAATGTTTCTATGTATGTCACATGACCTTTGCGTGTTAGCATTTTTTTTTTTCTCTCCAGTTTGTCATTCTCTTTAGTAAGGTAAGAACAGTTAAAGTGCATTAGGCTGACTGTCTTTTAAAAAATATATTTCTTTCGAAAACCATGACATATTCACAGCAAATTAATAGAAGAAAGCTAGCTCCTCCCAAACGCTTTGAGACATTGGTGGCCCTGCCTCTGGCTGAAGAGGTGGGTGGAGGGCATTGTCCTGAAGACTCCTGGCCAGAGAACCCCCCTCAGCCTCTTCACTCTCCCCAGGGCTTAAAGCTAAACTCAGCATGCTTTGGATTCATATCTAATGTGCTGTGCATCTCAAGAAAATATGGAAGAGGGGATGGGAAGAGAAAACATAAATGACAAAACACTCCTTGGCCTGACCATTTCAAGTTGAAACGAGCACGCTAATGAGGCCCTGTAAAGTTGACAGAAATGCCAGCTTTACAGTTTACAGTTGTTTTAGACACAGAAAATCCAACCAGCCTCCTAGTCATTGTGAATGACTAAAGTTTTTAAGAGAGCAAAAATCACAGCAGTCAGAAAGCCCGCCTACGATCCTAAAAGAAAGAACCTGGGGTCAGAATAAAGAGTGGGTGGGGTGCCTCTCCCTGCCTAAAAGGAAAATTATGGGAAGCCTATGAATTTGGGTTCACAAAGTCTTAAACCCTGTAATTTCACTTTCATTCTTCCTGTCTTGTTCTTCTGGATTGGAGTATTGTTTATGTGAGTTCTGAAAAATATGGGTTTGTGCACTTGCTCAGTACATGAATCTCTGGAAATAGGAGGTGAAAAAGTGAGTTTATTTCCTCTTGTAGCCTGACTTCAACCAAGGACAAGCTTAGAAATTCTTACACTGTTTGTAATACAAAGTATAAGCTAGGGATAGATTGGGTTTTGTTACTACATCTTGTTTGTTTTTAAATGTAAGTAGTACCATAAAATTTCATGGAGACTAGTGAATAATATTCATAACCATATGCCTGTTTTCTGAGAAAAATCTGGGGCTTCCCTGGTGGCTCAGCTGGTAAAGAATCTGCCTGCAATGCAGGAGACCTGGGTTTGATTCCTGGTTCAGGAATATCCCCTGGAGAAGGAAATGGCAACGCACTCCAGTATTCTCGCCTGGAAAATCCCATGGACAGAGGAGCCTGGTGGGGTACAGTCCATGGGGTCGCAAAGAGTCAGACATGACTGAGTGACTAAGGGAAATTTACTAACACTCAAAAAATACACTGGGTTAGTAAAAGTATAACACAGAGGGAAAATTTTAAAACAGGGGATATATTATCTACTAGCCTTCAGAAGGAGAGAGAGAGAAAAGTATTAGCCTCATTCAAAATCCCGGTTTATATCTTTTCCTTCTATATCCCCTTCTTACATCTTTCTGAAATTTACATATTTCTATAATGGGCCTACAATCTTTCTAGAACAAGCAAGAATATAAATTTCTCATTTTGATAATTTTCTGTTCAAAATTAATCATTACCTTTAAAAAAAAAAAAAAAAACCTGAAAAGTATTCTTGAGTTCAGTAACCAATGACTTTGCAACTATTATTAAAAAGCAAGGGCTCCTCCTAGTGATCTTGCTAAACCAATGCAGTGTACTCATTCCAGGTACATTTGTTTTATTTGTGGTGTAACAGGTTCATTATCCTTAAACACGGAAGGAAAATCCACTGTGTCTTCAGAGAACAATAATGGATACACGTGTGTATTTTAACAAAACTGCAGTAACGCCTTCAGGCCACTAGGGGCCATTTGAGTAAATTCCCTCTCCTGATCCAGGAATAGCGTTCATCGCCCCCGTCCCCCACAGTGGACCCCTAGGGCCAAAAGCAGGACCTGGTCCCACTCCAAAGTGGGATGTTCTTAGGTGTATGGATCAGGCTCATCATACTCAATCATCAGGACTTCTCTAATTTGATTGTTGTTCAAAATCTCTTTAAAAGGGAAAAAGTATGTGTATTCTCTCCATACTGATTCTATAACCAATTGCTCTACAGTAGAGATGCATCTACAAAGAGATTGCTCTGGGACTTTCCTGGTGATCCAGTAGTTAAGAATCTGCTTACCAATGCAGGTGACACTGGTTTGATCCCTGGTCTGGGAAGATCCCACATCCTGCAGGGGAACTAAGCCCGGGTGCCACAATTATTGAACCTGCATGCCTTAGAGCCTGTGCTCCGCAACAAGAGAAGCCACTACAATGAGAAGCCGAGCACTGTTACTAGAGAATAGGCCCTGCTCGCCACAACTAGAGAAAGCCCTCGAAAAGCGACAAAGACCCAGTGGAGCCAAAACAATGAAATAAAATACAAAAAAAAAAAAAAAAAAAGAGAGAGAGAGAGATTGTTCTGGCTTGTTTATCATCTGCAAAAGTGGGGTAGAGTGAAGATGAGAAAGCTGATGCCCTTTTACGATTATCTGTTGTAGTCAGATTGCTGGACTAGACTGCTCCTTACCCTAAGAAAGAAATGTAGCTTAAGTCCCTACAGTCACTACTGCTCACCCGCTATGGGGATGCGGTGGAGGGCTGGGAAGTGCTGTTTTCTTTCTCTTTCCCTGCCTGAGATCATTTATTAAGTAGTACTATTCCAGACCAGGTGCATCAGGAACTGAGGTCTTTTTGAAAGTAATTAGCTGAGTTTCAAAGACATCGTCTTCCTGGTTTTACCAATATTGAACTCTAGAAAACAGTCTTGGACACACCCAGGTAACCACGCAGGCCTGGGACACCCAGGTGTCTGTGTGGGGCTCAGGGAGCGGGACCCTGGCTCAGCTGACAGCAGGGAGGCCACCCCTTCTTCCTGATGAGGTTACAAGATGGTTCATTGTTAGCGTGTAGAAACAGCTTTAAAGGAAAGCACAGCAAACTGGTGTGTTGTAATTGGGTTTAAGCACTGTTGAATGGAATATAAAAGTGACGCATCCTCCTTATAATTACAGCTGTCGTCTCCAGGTTTCATTCAAAGTTTTATTCATGCTCCAACTCGCAGTTTGCCTTAAAGCTTCCCTGTTTCATCTCAAAAGGCAACTGGCTGTGGGAGTGTAACAGGGAATTCAGAAGCAGGTTGGAATTTTCCTCCACAAAGCCCTGTGATCTTCTTTCTTTTTAACTGAAGTATAGTTAATTTACAATATTGTGTTGCTTTCAGGTCTACAGCAAAGTGATACATTCATATCTTCTGTGCTTAGTCACTCAGTCTTGTCCAACTCTCTGTGACTCCATGGACTGTAGCCCACCAGGATCCTCTGTCCAAGGGATTCTCCAGGCAAGAATACTGAAGTGGGTTGCCATGCCCTCCTTCAGGGGATCTTCCCAACCCAGGCATCCAACCCACGTCTTTCATGTCTCTTATGTTGACAGGCAGGTTCTTCACCGCTAGCGCCACCTAGGAAGCCCTCTTTTCCCTTATGCTGCTGCTGCTGCTGCTAAGTCGCTTCAGTCGTGTCCAATTCTGTGCGACCCCAGAGACGGCAGCCCACCAGGCTTCCCCGTCCCTGGGATTCTCCAGGCAAGAACACTGGAGTGGGTTGCCATGTCCTTCTCCAATGCATGAAAGTGAAAAGTGAAAGTGAAGTCGCTCAGTCGTGTCCGACTCTTGGCAATCCCATGGACTGCAGCCTACCAGTCTCCTCCATCCATGGGATTTTCCAGGCAAGAGTAGTGGAGTGGGGTGACATTGCCTTCTTTGCTTTTCCCTTATAGGTTATTAAAAAATACTGAGTTCCCTGTGCTAGACAGTAAGTCCTTGTTTGTTCTTTAGCCAGTTAGAGTACTGTTTTCTCGATGCAGTCCTGGTCGTCTGGATAGCTTAACCCATTCCTGCCACATAGGGTGGTGGCTAAAGAGAGAGGATTTCAGGACCAGTGGACGTTTCTGCTTCTTCTCCTCATGCATGTGGTGTTGGGATGTCTGGGTGAGGGCTGAATATTCCAGGTTGGAGTCTTTCTGTGGTTTCAGCCCCCTTATCCTGGTACATGGACTTTCGGGGAGATCAAGTTTGAGTTTTAAGATGTGGAGAAGGAGGCCGGAGATTTGCCTGTAAACTACAACAAAGTCTGAACTTGCAGGGGCTGGCAAGGGGACAGAGTGGCCACGACCAGCTTGGGCTCAGAGCCAGGGCCCCCGCAGAGCAGGCGACTAGCTGGGGCTTCTTCCCAGAGCCACCGCAGCCCGGCCCGTGCTTGGACGGCAGACAAACTCTTTGCTGCTTCTCCTGAATCATGGAAACAAACAGGCTGGGCCAGGATGGAATAAATGAAGCTGAAGATTAAAGACAATTTTAAGAGAGACACGAATTAGAGAGCTGGAGAGGCCGATTGTGTCTGTCCTGTTCTCTTTTATTTCAAAGTATCATCTTGCCGGCCTCTCCTTTTGGCAGGGAGACCAGGGTAGCTGGTCTGGCAGTTTTGGCCTCCACCAGGACGCCTGGAGGCAGGAAGTGCAGAGAGGACCTGGATCCAGTGGTGTGGATGGGGGCAGGGGGTTGGCCATGACACCAGAGCCCCGTCTATTGGCCCTCTCCATCTGTATAAAGAAGGTGTTCACAATTTGTCCTGACAGCAGCCCATCATTTCCCTAAAGAGCTGAAAGTATAAAGCAGGAACACCCAAGAGCCCACAGGTTCCCAGCTTAGTTCTACATAGCCCTCCTCTCCCCCTGCTGCTGTTGCTGCTAAGTCGCTTCAGTCATGTCCGACTCTGTGCCTACAAACCCCCAATCCCTTAGATGTCTGGGACTTCAAGGTCCCTTTGAACTCCCCATCAAACTGCCCTTGGCCAGAACTCCAGTCCATTTGTCTCTGGAGACAGTCTCTGGTATGTTCACGAAATGAGCATTGGAGACTCCAGTTTCACAATCAACAATGTACCTAAAAATAGAAAAAGTTTTGTTCCGGGATAATTCTGTCTTTAAACAGCAAGATCAACAAAAGATGCCTTCAGGGAACTGGTGGTCCTGCACTCAAATCTAATGAGATTCTGGGCTCCCTCTCTGCAACAGGGAGGAACATGGCTCCAACATGGTCCTCTTCCCATCACCTCTCACTGACCTAGAGCGGGGTCGAAGCTCTCAACAGTCATTGTGACTTTAAACCCATGGGACCCATGCTGGTCCCATCGCCAGGTTCTAAGAGGTACTGTTTAGTGGACTATCTCAGGACAAAGCAAGGCCCATGGTCTAATTGGCTGAAAAGCTTTTTTAAGAACCCCAGAATGCAGGTTGCCAAACCTCTCGTCCTCTAAATTTTTAAATCCCCGGATAATTCCCTGGAAATGTAATCCGGATGTTTCTGACTCATGTATATTTAAGTCCATCCCCTTGTTGTTTTCAAAAGGCATTTGATGGAAATTCAGAGTGAGCCTTTTGTTTTTACCCAATCAAGGACTGCTGCAAATGAGACTCATAAAAGTCAACACAGGTTGAAGTGAAGTCTGACCACTTTTGTCTGTTTGCTTACTTTTTTCTTAATAGTCTTGTTAAGTTGCCCAAAAAAAGACAGGAAAGAAAGGTACTATCCCGTGCCATAGGGTGAAGCCTCCTGCCTCTGAACTGGCAAACTGGGATCCCACCAGTAAACAGTGTGGTAATAGTGACGTTTCCAGCAAGTCAGCTTAGGAAAGGGAGTGAAAAAATAAAACAAAAATAAATATTGATTCTTAGGTTCTTGCTGCATTGTAGGAAGTACTTGTCTCTCCAACTGGTAGATGGAGAGACAGCCTAGTTTTATTGTTATGTCAGGAGGTAACTGGCTTCCTCAGTGACTCAGCGGTAAAGAATCTGCCTGTCAATGCAGGAGACATGGGTTTGATCCCTGGGTCAGGAAGAACCCCTGGAGGAGGAAACAGCAACCCACTCGTCTTCTTGACTGGAAAATGGACAGAGGAGTCTGGCAGGCTTTAGTCCATAGGGTCACAAAGAGTCCAACATGACTGAACACATACAAGCAAGCAAGCAGGAGATACGAACTGGGTGCAGTTGTGTTTCTCAGAAATCATTTGTAAGTAGGTGGGAAATTTGAGTTATGCTCAGATAGTTTCCTAATAAATCAATAGGGCTCAAACAAATTTACATTTTCGAAGTAGTAGTGTTCTAGCGGAACTGACAGTTGCTAGTCCCCTGGAATATGCCCCGCCAGAATAGGTAGTGAGTGTGTTAGTGACTTATCACCTTGCATCCTTGCTGCCTGGGCTTCCTAGGTGTCTCAGCAGTAAAGAATCCACCTGCCAATGCAGGAGACATGGATTCGACGCCTGGGTCAGGAAGATCCCCTGGAGAAGGAAATGGCAATCCACTCCCGTGTTCTTGCTTGGGAAATTCCAGGGACAAAGCAGACTAGCAGGCCACAGTCCATGGGGTCACAAAAGAGTCAGACGCAACTTAGCGACTAAACAACAGCAGCATGAGGTAACAGATCCCAAAACACAGCCAAGGTTCAGTGTGAGGTTTCGGAGTCATAAAAGCTTGGGCTTGACTCAAAGCTCTGTTCCCCCCTCACCCCTTTCACAACTAGATGCACAACCTGGGTGAGTTACTGGAACCCTCCGAACACCTATTTCCTCATTTTTCAAGTGGACGTCATAATATTTAACTTGTAACTTTCCTAGTTAATGTTTATTAAGTGCTGTGTTAGTCGCTCAGTCATGTCAGACTCTTTGCAACCAAATGAACTATAGCTCGCCAGGCTCCTCTGTTTATGGAATTATCCAGGCAAAAATACTGGAGTGGGTTGCCATTCCCTTCTCCAGAGGATCTTCCCAACCCAGGGATTGAATTTGGGTCTCCTGCACTGCAGGCAGATTCTTTACCGTCTGAGCCACCAGGGAAGCCCCTATTAAGTGCTTTCTATGTGCCCGATATTGTGCTAATGACTTTACATGCATTACTTTATTCTACTTTTCTAATATTCTTATTCTCCAGATGGGAGAATTGGCACTTACTGTGATCCTGGAGCTGGGACACAAACACGGCTTTCTTTCTCCAGAGTTCTCATCTTATTGTTGTAAATTCTAACTGAGATGAAAGACACATAGGGTGGGGTTCATAGAGGGTAGAGAAGAGAACCAATATTTACTAGAAACTGACCTACTGTGTGCCAGCCTTGCACATACTTCACTTTCTAAGGCTTATGTGTATAGAGGTTTTTGAAATTTATCTGAAAGCTCTAGCAAAGGATGGGGCTTCCCTGGTAGCTCAGTTGGTAAAGAATCCACCTGCAATGCAGGAGACCCTGGTTCGATTCCTGGGTTGGGAAGATCCCCCGAAGAAGGGTTAGGTTACTCACTCCAGTATTCTTGGGCTTCCCTTGTGGCTTAGCTGGTAAAGAATCCGCCTGCAATGCCGGAGACCTGGGTTCAGTCCCTGGGTTGGGAAGATTCCCCTGGAGAAGGGAAAGGCAACCCACTCCAGTATTCTGGCCTGGAGTATTCCACGGACTGTATAGTCCATGGGATCATGAAATGTTGGACATGACTGAGAGACTTTCACTTGCATATTTGAACTAAAGAAAAGTTCCCCAATTCCCCTGGCAGAGGTTGTTCTCTTCCCAACAAGTTGAAAAGGATGCATTTGGGATGATAAATGAGGGAAGAGTCAAGGATCTGGGAAATCCTTAAATTAAATGGGGCAAAAGCTGTCTCCTCTGGACCCTACACTCTTCCCAAACAGATTTAACTGGGCCCTTGTTCAGCACCAACATTAAATTTAAAAAACTCAGAAGGAGAAAGATTTTTCTGTTCAAGGAATTATTTGTGCCAATGACAAAGTTTCTAAAACTTTTCAAAAACATAGTGGCTAACTCTATTCAAAAAGGCTGATAGTAAGTAGATGTTTTGACTGCCCACTCCCCACCCCCACCAAAAGATCCCAGAATCCCTCATGGTCTGTATTCTGTCATCCTGATTCAGCAAAAGTAGCTCTTTGTAGAAGTCTATGTCCCTTGATTACCCTGATAAAAACAGAAATACACCATATTTGCAAGAGTGAACTAAGATGTTGTGATAAGAATGAACAGTGTGGTTCAGTTCAGTTCAGTCACTCAGTCGTGTCCAACTTTTTGCGACCCCATGAATCGCAGCACGCCAGGCCTCCCTGTCCATCACCAACTCCCGGAGTTCACCCAGACTCACGTCCATCGAGTCAGTGATGCCATCCAGCCATCTCATCCTCTGTCGTCCCCTTCCCCTCCTGCCCCCAGTCCCTCCCAGCATCAGTCTTTTCCAATGAGTCAACTCTTCACATGAGGTGGCCAAAGTACTGGAGTTTCAGCCTTAGCATCATTTCTTCCAAAGAAATCCCAGGGCTGATCTCCTTCAGAATGGACTGGTTGGATCTCCTTGCAGTCCAAGGGACTCTCAAGAGGCTTCTCCAACACCACAGTTCAAAAGCATCAATTCTTTGGCACTCAGCTTTCTTCACAGTCCAACTGTCAAATCCATACATGACTACTGGAAAAACCATAGCCTTGACTAGACGGGCCTTTGTTGGCAAAGTAATGTCTCTGCTTTTGAATATGCTATCTAGGTTGGTCATAACTTTCCTTCCAAGGAGTAAGTGTCTTTTAATTTCATGGCTGCAGTCGCCATATGCAGTGATTTTAGAGCCCAGAAAAATAAAGTCAGCCACTGTTTCCACTGTTACATCTGATAAAAGCAAAAGGCTTTAAAAAGAAAAAAAGACAGTTGACACAAGGGAGATAAATCCCATAGCCATGTTTATTTTATGGACATTATACAACTTTGCTTCCCAAAAGATAATAGTTTCCATTTAACTGAATCTACTGGAACATATATTAATACCTTTTTTTTATTTCAGGAGGAAGAGAAGTACATCACAGAAAAGATATTAAATGATTGAAATATCTTGTTTTACTCCCACAAAGCATGATTAAACATAAGACTGACCTCCTAATCTTATTAACACTTGTACTTGACATAAATTATAATAATGATGACAATTGTAACTTCTATTTACTGAGCACTTATTCTGTGCCAGGAACCGTGCTGGTCCTGAAACATAAAATATTTCATTGAGTCTTCTCAGTTTTCCTACTGAGGAAAATTGAGACTCAGATTTTAAGTGATTTTTCTGAGGGTTTTTTTTTTTTTTTTTGTATTTTGTATATACAAAATGCATAGATTTGAATTCTGTGTCTCTTTGACTTCAAAATCCAGATGAATCTACATCTCCTGCCTCTAAAACACTAATGACTTATGAAGAGAAAGAAACAGAAGATGCAGGGATACGGGGATGGGTATCTGGGCAACATCTGGTCCACATTAGACACTATACACAGGTCCAAGTTTACACTGGGCTTCCCTGGTGGCTCAGCTGGCAAAGAATCCACCTGCAATGTAGGGGACCCCGGTTTGATTCCTGGGTTGGGAAGATTCCCTGGAGAAGGGATAGGCTATCCACTTCGGTATTCTTGAGTTTCCCTGGTGGCTCAGACAGTAAAGAATCCACCCGCAATGCCGGAGACCTGGGTTCGATCCCTGGCTTGGGAAGATGCCCTGGAGGAAGGCATAGCAACTCCCTCCAGTATTCTTGCCTGGAGAATCCCCATGGATGGAGGAGCCTGGCAGGCTACAGCCTATAGGGTCGCAAAGAAATCAGACACGACTGAGTGACTAAGCACACAAGTTTACATCATTAATTAGCTGAGCTACGGTTTAATACCAAGAGGATCTGCTTCCAGAGTTCTCTCATGTTCCCTCAGCTGCACTTGCTGCCCGAAATTCTTGAAATGGAGTTACTATGCATGAATTTCTAAAAATTGAAATATGTGTTACAATTAGACTTAGGAACCACCTGATCCTGAATCTACCTAAAAACAGTGTTGGGAAGTAAACTTGAAACACTGATGTTCTGGTTACCATTGCTGCAAAGCGAATCACGCTAAACTGTAGTGGATTAACACAGGCTTGAAGACACAGCAGGGGAAGGAGAAGGTGGGGAGAACTGAGAGAGTCGCATTGAAACGTATCAATTACCATACATAAGATAGATAGCTTACAGAAGCTGCTATACAGCACCAGGAGCTTACCTTGGTGCTCTGCAGCCTTGTCCTGACCTGGTGGTTTCTCCCTTCATGTCCAGAGAGGTTATCAGAACATTTTCATGCACGACAACACTCCTTTTTCCTAATAATTCTCTTCTTATCTTTTACAAAAACAGGGGTCTTCCCCTCTCTTACTGCACTACAATTAACCACAAGCTAGTAGGAGCTTCTCTAACCTTGATCCTTTCTCTCTCTCCTGCTGCTTTGGAAAATTGGAGCAATGGCCTGATGCCACAGTGCAGGCACAAGGGCAAGGGTTCTCATGTGATGGATATGCTCTGGGTCTAGCTTCAGTTCAAATAAATATTTTCAAAATCTAAAATTCATTTGGCAAATAAACATGCTCCATGTGTAATAGATATGTTTATTAAGTACATGAAGAGTGAATAAATGAACACTGATAAAAGAGGAACCTTAGTGTTCAGTGATAGAAAAAGCCTCAGTAGTTAGTTTCACAGTTTGATAACTAAACTAGCAAAATAATGAGTGAAATTCAACGCAAAACAACCCCATGAAATTGCAGTAGAGCACACCGACCACAATCAAGGGAGACCAAGGAAGAATAACATATGGTCATAGAATGACGTGGAAGAAAAGCTAGCAAAGTCTATAGATGTTAGCATCGGTTGGATTCTTTTTTTACGTTTATTTAATAGATACTTGGGGCTTCCCACGGAGAAGGCAATGGCACCCCACTCCAGTACTCTTGCCTGGAAAATCCCATGGATGGAGGAGCCTTGTGGGCTGCAGTCCATGGGGTCGCTAGAGTCAGACATGACTGAGCGACTTCACTTTCACTTCTCACTTTCATGCATTGGAGAAGGAAATGGCAATCCACTCCAGTGTTCTTGCCTGGAGAATCCCAGGGACAGGGGAGCCTGGTGGCTACCATCTATGGGGTCGCACAGAGTCGGACACGACTGAAGTGACTTAGCAGCAGTAGCAGGGGCTTCCCAGGTAGCGCTAGTGATAAAGAGCCTGCCTGCCAATGTTGGAGACATAAGAGTCTTGGGTTTGATCACTAGATCAGGAAGATCCCCTGGAGGAGAGCACAGCACCCACTCCAGTGTTCTTGCCTGGAGAATCCCATGGACAGAGGAGCCTGGTGGACTACAGTCCACGGGGTCACTCAGAGTCGGACATGACTGAAGCGACTCAGCACACACGCACACAATAGATACTTAGCTTCTCTGGTGGCTCAGTGGTAAAGAACCTGCCTGCCAGTGCAGGAGATGCAGGTTCTAGATCCCTGGGCTAGGAATATTTCCTGGAGAAGGAAAACTACTTCAATATTGGCAAACCACTCCAGTATTCTTGCTTGGGAAATCCCATGGACAGAGATAGAGTCCATGTGGTGGCAAAAGAGTCAGATACAACTTAGTGACTAAAAACAAAACAAAAACAATAGATACTTGGGAGAATAAATGTTTTAATAAACCATTCGATAATTTGCAAGGTGTTGTGAATGCCAGGAAATCATAATGAAGCAAGAGATCTCCTAAAGACCCAGAAATATGACTATGCTTGGGACAGACAGAGAAATATGAAAATAAGGCAGCTCTGAATGCAGACAGAGCCACCCAAGGAGGAAAACCCTGGAATCAGTGAAGTATGTGTGCAATTGAAAGCCAACACAGCCCTCTTTTTCAGAGCTCGAGGTCGTGTGTTCCTTGGAGCTCAGTCCTGCTGCAGTGTTGCTGTGTTAACTTTTGCTGAGGGACTTTGCTGCAGAAGATGGAGGATCTTGGAAATTGTGGTGCAAAACCACACCCCGTCTTCAGCTCTCTAAATAACAGACGTCGGTCTACACGAAGTCCGCAGCGTGGGCTGGTATGTGGAAAAGAAGCTTTCCCACAGTGCCAATTTAGTTAAATTTGGAGGGCCCAGTCACTTTACCCCCTAGGACCTGAGGCTCACTGGGAGCAGTCTTGATCCCTGGGTAGGGTGCTTCCCTGTTGAACAGAAACGATGGTTCTCCCATAACATGGAGTCCTGTTGAGGTCCTTCACTCAGCAGGGACCTGCTAAATTTACAAGAAGGTAAATTTAGCACTTCCCCTTTTTTACGTCAACGAATCCCAGATTTTGATTATCATTATTTCACTGCATTCTTAAGAGCAAAGGAGGCCAAACAAAAAATAGTTTCCAGGGACAAGCTAGAATAATACGCGACAACTTATTTCCATGTTAAATTAAGCACATCTGAGAGATTCTTGGCTTATCATACGCTGTCATGATTACATTTGTGTAGCTTTATTCTAGAATTCTTCATCTTTCTGGAGCTTCTAAGATATACCAGTTCAGAAAGAGAATGCCATTATTTTTTATTCACAGCAGATGGAAGCCAGCGCATACATTTAGAAAGTGGTGGTAGGGATGTTTTATCTTGTGGGAAATCTAAATTTGGAAAACGTGCTGCCTGGTGCCTTGAGACGATGTTAAGAACACACTGACCACAGGCAGTGCTTTCCTTTCTTTGGGTGTATTTTCAGCTGTGCATTCCCAAGTTTTGTTTAGGGTTGAAAAAATACTTTTGGGGGGGGGTGTTTTCTGTAGAGCACATAAGAGATCACTGGATGTGCTCAGTCGTGTCCAACTCTTTGTGACCCCATGAACTGGGGCCCACCAGGCTCCTCTGTCCATGGGATTTTCTAGGCAAGAATACTGGAGTAGGTTGCTGTTTCCTGCTCCAGAAGCATATAAGGGACCATTGGATTCAGCCCTCTAAAAATTTAGTCACAGGAAAAGCAAGTATCTTCTGAAACAATGAAATTCTCCCTTTCATCAGAATCTGAAAACAATGTACTCCATTGTGTTTCCTCTCTCCCTAAACTGCCAGGAAGCCCAGAATTAAATCTAATGTTAAGTTACAGTAACTATTTTAAATCTCCCTATTGACATGCTTTCTGATTTTCTATTTTAACCACCTGATTGTGAACACACACTTTATTGAAACCTGCCTAAAATATTTTCTGGGAGAAGGAAGAATAAAAGTTTGTTCTTTCACAACAAAACACAATTCAAATTCCTTTGGAATGGATGGGTTCTTTTGAATGAAAACCCTCTGGTCAATTACAAATCCTTAGTCACTTGGGCGAATGGGCTCCATACTTTCCCTGTGTCCTTCTGCACAAAAATGGCAAATTGAATAATACTCCCCTGTGTATATATACCACAGCTTCTTTATCCATTCATCTGTCGATGGACATCTAGGTTGCTTCCATGTTCTAACTGTTGTAAACAGTGCTGCAATGAACATTGGGGTACAAGAGAAAGATAAATATCATATACTAACGCATATATATGGAACTAGAAGGATGGTACCGATGAATCTATTTGCAGGACAGCAATAGAGAAGTTGTTTCCCTTGTGGCTCAGCTGGTAAAGAATCCGCCTGCAGTGCGGGAGACATGGGTTCGATTCCTGGGTTGGGAAGATCCCCTGGAGAAGGGAAATGCTACCCACTCCAGTATTCTGGCCTGCAGAATTCTCAGAGCTACCTGAGGTGCTATCTCCTGGGCTGCAGTCCTCATTTTGCCCCCAATAAAACTTAACTTGTAGCTGTCACGCTGTGTACTTTTTTCAGTTAATACTAGCATAGGGCTTATTATGCTTGTGCTTTAAATTAACACAACATTGTAATTAACTATACTTCAATTAAAAAGAGAGAGAGAGAAACTTGTTCTCCCTGGCTCTGACAAGGTACAAAATGGCATTGAATCTGACTTGATGACATTAGTATTCTAATACCTGATACGACAAATTCCAAAGCACTGCAATATACAGTCCAAAAAGCCAACCAAATCACTCTAAAGCTTTAAAAATAAACATTGACACTTCAATTAGGGTAAAGGCCTGGGAAAGAGGAGAAGAATCTGCAGAAGCATCGAAATGAAGCCAGTTTGCCCACCTCAAAGCACATTCTTAGACCAGTGGCTCCTACTGGTAGAGTTCTTCAACTCTTTGTTATTTTGTAGCTTTTAAAAGACTTTATGAATTGTGACTAGAACCTGATGCTGTAGCCCAACACTTCCTTTAAAAAGATATGTAGTCAGTGAATCATTCTTTATAACAAAGAGCCTGGGAAAAAATTAAGGAAGGCACACAGGAATTTGTGGAATTGGTAACCAATCAGAAAGCCTGAGATAGAGAGTTTCCATTCAGTCTGACCTAACGATCTTTGAAAACTTAATAAACCTGGAGCAAAGTTATTTGAAATCCCCAGTAATAAATAAAGTGGTTAAATTCCATTCATTCCTGCCTCCGCCTGGAGCTGACGATGAGGTCTTATCTGGGAACACAACACTGAACACTTTAAATCTCTGCCGGGATCTGCCTGCCCTGGAAGGCAGCCGGCAGTAAGAAGGGAGAAATTTCCCAAGTGCCTTATCTTTACAATTTGTGCTCTCCAGCAAAGCTGTCATCTTTTACTTCCATCCGCACTGGAAATTAAGGAGCAAGTCTTCCCAGATGGCAGGAGCTATGGATGTTGGCAATAAATATATAAGTGAAATAAAAACAGAAATTAAAACAAGCTCCCCAAATGCACAGCTTCCAACCACCCTCTCTAATTTGACAACAGGCTTATTAATGCAAAGGTAACCTGCCCAAAGTTTGAGTTTCCTTTAAAAAACCTAAATATAAATTAATGCCTATTTTAAGACCATTTGGTCTACAGCAAAAAATATTTAAATATGTAAACAAACTAATTTTCTCTTTTTTTCCTACCTATACATATCAGTTTATTCCGATCTGAATAAGGAAAAAGAGCAAAAGCCAAACATTTCCTCTATTTTAAAAACATTCAACAATTGCTTTAGACAAAAACTAGTACTTTCAAATCCTAAAAAGCGAACCCATATTCTAAAATAATGGATTTTTGTTTACTTAAAAAATCTAATCTATTATTATAGAAGAGGAATTCATCTCTGAAAGAAAAACTGTTTCTAATGAGTACTTTCTTTAAGGTTATACTCCATTTATAGTTATTATGAAATATTGGCTATGTTCCCCATGTTGTATAATATATCCTTGAACAAAGTAATTTTCAAACACAACTACTTGTTACGATCATACTAAATCCACAAACCAAACAAAAACTTTACCGCCTACTGTGCTATTATTGTGACCTATAGCCCACTCCAGTACTCTCGCCTGGAAAATCCCATGGACAGAGGAGCCTGATGGGCTGCAGTCCATGGGGTCGCGAGGAGTCAGACATGACTGAGCGACTTCACTTTCACTTTTCACTTTCATGCATTGGAGAAGGAAATGGCAACCCACTCCAGTATTCTTGCCTGGAGAATCCCAGGGATGGGGGAGCCTGGTGGGCTGCCATCTATGGGGTCGCACAGGGTTGGACATGACTGAAGCAACTTAGCAGCAGCAGCAGCATAGCGAAGATTTCTCTGCTGTTAGGAAAAGGGTGGAAAGCTTGTCCCTGGGCACAAGGAGGGACAGAAATGACCACTTTATATGCCCCAAATGGGTTTCACTTGACTGTCTGTCCTTCTGCCCCTCCATGCCCTCTCTAACCAAAGAGGAGCTGGGAAGAACAGTGAATTGCCAGGTCCTAGTTTGTGTTCATTTATTATTAAGTACTAACAAATGCTTAGTGACTAAACACACCCACACACACACAACAGACACTAAATCTGCCACTTCTTTCTGTGTTAGTCTCTTAGGCCTTTTTTCCCTAAATGATGTTAATCGCAAAACACATCCTTTTCATCCTTAGACCGAAAAGACGTGCTTAACAAAAATACAATCCATTTTATTATAAACAAAGGCACACAATGCTAATAAACACACAAGCCTCACAGTTTGTGCTGAATATTACGTTTCATTGATTTTGAGGATGTGTGGTTTTACTGGGATTTGATAGCTCTTAACACTGTGGTCCTGGATCCCATGGGCTCATAGCCTGTGTGTGTGTGCACAGCTGTGCTCACAAAATTGCATGCACTGGGCAGATAGTGATGTCTGGGTAGCAGGACCTGTGGGGACGTGGTCTCCATAGGCAAGGTCAGCACATTTACAAATGGTCTTTGATGGGTGCATTCACAGATGCCCAGGGATAACCAGAATTCGATGTGCCAGAAGCTCCCGTGTGCAGCGCTTCCTCTGTTGCTTGTCCACAGCCTCTCTGCATTTCTGTGCTTTCTATGTCCTGGAAGGTGATCTCTGCAGGTGGCTTTGTCTGGGGCATTTACTGCCCTTTGACTTTCTTGGGGCTTCAGCCCATGGCAGCTCCTGGCAGCGGATCTGAAGAGGGCTGAGTTCCTCCCTGGCTTCCATAAGGAGACCCTAGAGTGCCTGCTAGATTTAGGTTCAGAAGTAGCTGAGGGTTCCCGTTGATGCCCCAAAGATGCTTTACTGCCCTTTGTTGGGTTCTCTGCCCACATCTTTGGATAAGGGACTTTCATTAAACCCTTTGTAGTTACCACTTTCCAATGTCTTCTTTTACTGGCACATACATGTAGATGTATAGGTTAAGAAAGATAACTGTACTTAAAAATACACACACACACACACATATATATATATATATATTTATCATCTAGTAAGAACAGAAAAATTTTAATTGATAGTCCCTGTTCCCCAATCCCTTGGTACAATGTATTGTACAATACTGAAATATGAGTGATTAATAAAGGCTAATAATATTCCTATATGAGTACTTAGGTGCTCAATGTTTTACATATATGATTTCACTTAATCCTTATTAGCACTCTAAAAAGTGAGTGTTATCATCCCCATCTTCCACACCAGGAAACCAGGGCACAGAATTGTTAAGAAACTTGTCCAAGATGCCCCAACTGGTCATCTGCCAGGCGTTCTCTTCTCCATGTGCCAAATCACCCAGGGAGTTCCTGGGCTCAGAGCTGCTGCTGCTGCTAAGTCGCTTCAGTCGTGTCCGACTCTGTGCGACCCCATAGATGGCAGCTCACCAGGCTCCTCCGTCCCTGGGATTCTCCAGGCAAGAATACTGGAGTTGGTTGCCATTTCCTTCTCCAATGCATGAAAGTGAAAAGTCAAAGTGAAGTCTCAGTCGTGTCCAACTCTTTGCGACCCCATGGACTGCAGCCCACCAGGCTCCTCTGTCCATGGGATTTTCCAGGCAAGAGTACTGGTGCCATTGGCTCAGAGCAGCTGTTGTTAAATCTGCTCACCTTCCTTGCTTCCACTCTGTTTCTCGCTTTCTGGATTTCCTTCTCTGTCTCCCACTGCATTTTATCTTTTTAAATATATATATATATCCCTTCATCCATTGGATTTTTCCAGGCAAGAATACTGGAGTGAGTTGCCATTTCCTTTTCCAGGGGATCTTCCCAACCTAGGGATTGAACCTGGGTCTCCCACATTGCAAGCAGACTCTTTACTATCTGAGCCCATATATATACATATATATATATATATATACATATATATACACACACATATGTACACACACACACACACACACACATATATATATTTGACTGCAAAGGCTTCTCTCTAGTTTTGGCACTCTGACTCAGTAGTTGTGGGTATGTGGGCTAGTTGCTCCAGAGCATGTGAGATCTTTCTTAGTTTCTCAACCAGTGATCGAACTCATGTCCCCCACATTGAAAGGTGGATTCTTAACCACTGGACCACCAGGGAAGTCCCTCCCATCACGCTCTCTTGCTCTCTACTCTGTAACTTCGCTCTCCATGTCTCCTGGGTTTTTCTCTTCTGCTGCTTCTTGAGCTGTATTATTTCCTGCAGCGCCACACAGAGCGAAATAACAGCAAACTGTCTGAAGAGTGAGATGCCGCCGTTAGAAATTATGTCTATGGGAAGTTTTCTGGTTTTTTTAGTTGAGGTACAACATTATGTGCTTCAGGCGTACAGCAGTGATTCACAATTTTAAAGATGATGTTCCATATATAGCTATTGTAAAATATTGGCCATAATCCCTGTGATGTAAAATATATCATTGTAGCTTATTTTATACCTGATGCTTGGTACCTCTTAATTTTCTCCCCCTATCTTGTTCCCGCTTTCCCTTTCCCCACTGGTAACCACTGATTTGTTCTGTGCATCTGTGAGTCTGTTTCTTTTTTCTTATATTGACTAGTAATATTTTTTAACTTCACATATGTGATATTATATAGTTTTTGTCTTTCTCTGTCTGATAGAAAGTTCTTAATGATATGGAAAGGGCTGGATGGTCAACTCACCCAGGTGTCACCGTGTTGTTCATCGTGTTCTCCAGTGCCAAGCTCAGGGCAGGTACTCAGTGGACGAGTGATACCCATGTATTTAAGGAATGCAGTATTGAGCTTAGAAAGCTGGACACACAGCACATGCAGCACGATCTCAGGAAGAAGTCACAAGTGTAGAGTGAAAACTGGGTGGATATGGGCCCATATAGGATCATCAGCTGCTTTGAGATCATGACTTTTCAGGTGTTTGTTTGCATCTTTACACATTCCTATATTTTCCAAATGTTTCACAGTGGACACATGCTACTTTTTTAAAGGTAAAAGTAACCATGACAAAGCAAAAGGGTTCCCTATGACTGGATACTGAGCTCTGAGTCTCCTGTTTCAATTGGACTCTGCCCCTTGACCTACACCTGATGTCCAGCCCTCCTGTGACCACAGGCAATGCACTTTGAAAGGCTGTTATCTCATCTGACCCAGAACTGTAGGTGACTTATCAACGTCAGGCAGAGAGCCTGGCGAAACACAAGCTATGACCTCTGGTCCCTGGGTTCTTCATTGAGACCTCTCTTTGTTTCTCTTTGCAGCTATCTTCAAATCTGGAAGAATCATTTCCAAAGCTCAAGGTAGAGAACTCTTATTTCAATGAAGGTTTGACTGTGATTTCTGTTCCAGAGGACAGACATGACTGAAAAGATGCAAAAGTGTCTGGTCCCCAAAGAATTAAACTAAAAGAGGCCACTTCTTGATGGTTCCAGATATAGTTGTGAGTGATTCTGGCTCCTGACAGGAATCTCGTTTCTTCAGGCTGCAGGAGCAATGTGCTTCCTGGCTGCAGACAGAAAGGGATCAACCAACATGAGGTCTGCATGGTCTGGGCTCTAGTTCTCCCGCGATGGCTTCTTATCCACAGAAGCCTCTCTGGAGAGGGTGTCACTGCCCTGAGCTAATCTTGTGCAGTTAGAAGTAAGTTGAGCTACTTGCCACATCTCTCACAAATAGGAAGATTTGACTGAGTATGTAAATAGCTCCTGAAATTTGAAGTACCATCAATTGCATCACTTTAAGAAGAATTTTTCTTGAGACTTCCCTCGTGGTCCAGTGGCTAAGACTTTGATCCCTGTTCGGGGAACTAAGATCCCAAATGCCTCATGGCCAATAAAACAAAACAAAACCACTAAATACACACAATATTGTAACAAATTCAATACAGACTTTAAAAATGGTCCACATTAAAAGAAGAAGAATTTTATCTTTCAGAGAAAAGGTTCACACAATTTAGAAATGATTGCCTATTGTAAGATCCTGGCATTGGACATCAGTTACCCAGGATGTGTTCTGGGCACAGAGAGTACAGAAGCTGGAGGTGGATGACGAAAGCTTGATTCAGAAGATTTCAGGCCAAAAGCATCTTGGAAACTACATACAGGGACAGTGGAACTATATCCAGAGGCCAGTGGTGTCTGAAATGTCATAGAATTGAAAGAAATGGATTTTATGCTCCTAATCAAAAAAACTAGCTTTCTCTCTAGGAATGGAAAAGATCATATAGGCAAGGTCTGATGTAGCACTAAGGGGATGGTTCCTTTCCTCCTGTTTTCCTTTTCCTCCTGGGGTACCTGTCTCACTGTCTGACTCCTTTTCTAGATACCATGAAAGAAATGTGGATACTGGGAAGGGAAACAGAAGGAGCCACCCTAAGGAATGAACGGTGCTGTGGTACTGAAATTGATTTAACTGCACTTATTAGATTCCAGTCTCCTGAGAGTAGAGATCATTTTTAGAATTTATATGTTTAATCTCTTCTAGTGTTCCCATAAACAAGTCTTCTTAAAGCAAAAAAAAAAAAAGAGCTTATTTCTTGCTTCCTTGCAGTGTAGTTTTTCTTAAGCTAATACATGTGTTCCCTTCCCTCTTTTAGTGAAGTTTGTTTTTCCAAGTTACAATATCATTTTTGAAATCTGGAAATATTTGTGGAGAAAAATGAACTGGCCTGGGCTAGACTAATTTTAGGTAAGCTTGAAAAAAAATCTTGGTGATTTGCTTGCCTGCATTGACTATGATTCGGGGTGTGAATGTTAATTCTACTTCAGTGGGTTTACTTCAATAGATATATAGTCCATTCTGTGTGCAGGAATGATGCAGTCTCAGTGAAGAACAGAGCTAAGAAGGACTGAGTCCTCACCCTCAGGTGCTCACATGTCAGCAGCTTCTAGAACTTTCGATTTACTACTGGAAATTTTTCTCACCCCGATTAGCATGAACTCTTGCCAAGGTATGCAGTCATCTTTATACAGTCCAGGATGTCAGTCACCATTCACGACTTAAACACTCATTAACCTGACGGTCCACCCGAAGCTCCAGACTCACATATCTTGTGCCTGCCTGGCATCCTCCCTTGGTTTCCATGCCCGGAACAGAGTTACTCCTCTCACCGTAAGTTTCCATTCCTCCCCTCGATTTTGTCCATCATGTTAAATAACAAATCTGCCCTGTGAGGATTCAGGACCCCGCCCAGGGCTGGAAGCCTCTTCCCAAGGTGGAGGTTGGTTGTCAGCCATCCTGACAGGTGTCCCTGTGCCTTCTTGCCCCACCCCCAACACGCTGCTCCCATTTGCAGCAGCTAGAGTGAGCCTTCCAAGACTCATCTGCTCCTTGCCCTCCTGTCTCACCTAAAATAAAAACCAATCTCCCTCCAATGACCTTTCAGTGTTCCTGTGTCCCTGCAAGGTCTGGTCCCCTCATCCCCATCGTGTGCCATCTCTTGCCTCTCCCCCTTTTTCTCGCTTGGTCTCCTTGCTGCTTCTAAGAAACACCAAACCCAACCCCCGGCCCCTCGGTTCACGGTTCCCTCTGTCTGGAATATTCCTTCCAGGGATGAGCACCTTGCTCACTTTCTTCCTCAGCACTTGCTTAAATGTCACCCCACTAATCAGACCTTCCCTAGTTAACCCATAGAAAGAGCCCCCTAACCCCCACTCCTAGCCTGCTATGACCATTTTTCACAACTAGCCTGCTATGACCAATCACCCTTATTCTAGTTTATTTTTCTCTCATAGAGCTTTATACACTGATACACAGTGTGTTTCCTTGTTTCTTTACATGTTGTCTGTCTACCTTACCCGCCCCTCCCCCATGCCCTGACCTGAATATAGGGCAGGGTCTCTGTTTCGTCTGTGCTCTGTCTCCCACATCTACGAAGGACGTAACACATCAGCTATACTGCCCTTTCCCGGGATCAGAAAATAGAGCCTGGCTGACCCTTCACATGTCCAGAACTCAAAGTTCTGCTTTGATGAAGTGCATGAGATGGGTCAGGCCTTGGGAGTTGGTGATGGAGGGGGAAGCCTGCGCGTGTGCTGCAGTCCATGGGGCCTCAAAGAGTCAGACATGACTGAGAGACTGAACTGAACTGAACTGATGAGATGTGTCTGGTTTTTTATCTTTTGCTTCATTCATAGCAAATTCAATTTTAGATTCTGCTAATTTGGGAGCATCCTTTTCTCAGAGACTGTTTGACATTTAAAAAAAATGACAAAGTCTAGTAAAATAACGTAACACTTTGCTCCTTCATCTTCCAAGTGTCTACCCTAAACTTAATCTACCTTAATCATAAAGGTGATGTGGGCACAAAACAATGACCAGGATAATAGTGGCTTTTTATACAGTTCAGATCAGATCAGTCACTCAGTCATGTCCGACTCTTTGTGACCCCATGAATCGCAGCACGCCAGGCCTCCCTGTCCATCACCAACTCCCGGAGTTCACTCAGACTCACGTCCATCGAGTCGGTGATGCCATCCAGCCATCTCATCCTCTGTCGTCCCCTTCTCCTCCTGCCCCCAATCCCTCCCAGCATCAGAGTCTTTTCCAATGAGTCAACTCTTCGCATGAGGTGGCCAAAGTACTGGAGTTTCAGCCTTAGCATCATTCCTTCCAAAGAACACCCAGGGCTGATCTCCTTCAGAATGGACTGGTTGGATCTCCTTGCAGTCCAAGGGACTCTCAAGAGTCTTCTCCAACACCACAGTTCAAAAGCATCGATTCTTCGGCGCTCAGCTTTCTTCACAGTCCAACTCTCACATGCATACATGACCACAGGAAAAACCATAGCCTTAGACATTGCTAAAGTAATTATTATTTTATTAATAAAAATCTAAGTTTTTATTCAATAGCAAGCTGAATCTCTTTTGTTTAAAACTCAATAAACTTTTTTTTTTATTCTTGGAAAAATAAATAAGTAGAGTTTGTTTTATTAAAGCCTAATCTTTCCAGCTCACGAAGGTGTGGAATAGCTGTTCAGAGTTCAGACTCTGGAGTCGAAAGAGTTCAATCCTCATTCTACTCCATGGAGCAAAGGCAGGTTGGACAAACAGACCCATCCACACCTCACGTTCTTCATCCCTTCATGTGCAGTGATAATAATAGTCCTAAACTCACTGTGTTATCACAAGAATTAAATGAGATAATGGGGATAAAGTCATTAGCATGGCTCTTGGTTATCACTCAATCAATCTCCCTTGTTTTCTTCAGTTGCTAACTCACATCATTTCATGTTGTTAAAACATGGCCTTACCTGTTCTTTTCCAAATAGGACTTGGGTAGCTGTGGCTGGCTATAAAGCTGCATGACTTAAGAGAAGCTGGAAAGCAACATCAGAGTAAGAGGAGGTTCAAATACTTTGAGGTGGTCGATTGGATTATTTTGATTGAGCTTCTAATTAGACTCTGGACTTGCTGGTATCCCAGATTCCAGAGTTTCATAACTCTCTTTATTGGAAAGTAAAAAGAATACTAGCTCCTTAGCTCAAGACAAATTTTCCTGACACCAAACTGTGAGAAGAACTTTTAAACTACAATTTTATATACAGAAAGGTGGTAGAATGGGAATTGTATTAAGATTCCATCCTGTTTTATAATAAATGTGGAAGAGGTTTCCTTAAAATTGTTTCTGATGGGTATGATGTGGCCCAAAAAAATGGTTGAATTCTGGCATAAAGAGTGAAGCAGAAAGATCAAAACATTATTTTATTACTGATAAATATCATATTGGAGAATGTGGCTCTTATCCACAGAAACGTGGGGCTTCTAGTACTGAACTCCAAAACTTGAGAGGTTTATCTAACCAATCATAGGTAAGGTCCACCATTGACCTCATGTGTGTGGGGACCTGTCCCTGTGAGACACTCCCAGGGGCTGTGTGGAATGGCTGCTTTCTGTAGGCAGGGTCATATCTGGGAGAAAGGGCAGAGAAAGGTCTGGGGTACACATAACCAGTTCATCATCCTAAACTTGCAGTGAAACAAGCTCCACCTCCTTCCCTGCAAAAACAGGATATCTTGCCAGTGAAGTTCTGTCCTCATGTGAGAGCAGAGGCACCATCTGTATGAAACCTTTAATGGAGACTGCCGATGGAAGTCAAGGAGAGCATCCTCCAGGAGCAGTCTGGAGGTGTCTGACTTGATCCAAGGAGACAACTTAGACAATAAGGGCCTTATCCCCAGGCCCAGATAAGTCATCTTGCCTTTCCATGGTTCTCTTAGATGAATTCTCTTTGTCAGGCATATACATGCTGGGAACACAACTATGAGCAAATAAACTGACCTTGAGCACACAGATATATGATGGCAGATAATAGTAAATGCCACAAAGAGAAGATAAAGCCAACACTGAGAGTGTTCAGTGGAGAAGTTGCTTCAGCATGAAATTCTAAGAATTCTTTGTGGAGGATGTACACTTTGAAAGTGCAAAACTGAAAAGTGTCAGTTGCTCAGTTGTGCCCAACTCTTTGCGACCCCATGGACTGTAGCCTGCCAGGCTCTTCTGTCCATGGAATTCTCCAGGCAAGAATACTGGAGTAGGTTGCCATTCCCTTCTCCAGGGGATCTTCCTGACCAGGGATTGAACCTGGGTCTCCTGTATTGCAGGCAGATTCTTGACAGTGTGAGCAACCAGGGAACACTTTGAGTGACTTTCAAAGAATGCTTTGAAGACAGGGAACAGCATGAAGAAAAAGGAATGTCATGTGCAAAGCTCAGAGCTAAGAGATGTGTGGTGTGAGAAAGTCATAGAAGGTAAAGGGCAGGGAAAAGAGGGGGACTGAGACACTGCAGAGGTAGGTGGGGTATCAATCATTAGGGGTTTTGCAGATATACTGGGCGGGTGGGTGGGTGATCTTCATCCTAAGGGCAGTGGTTTTAAGCTGAGAGGGTGCCATGATCAGTCCCCAGACTTTGATGGGTGCTGACCAGGAGGCCAGCTCCTGCTTGTACTCGGATGAGGATCCCATACTGGTGTCTGATGATGAACCACTCTGCTTTGGTGATTCTGCTACCAATGACCTGGCATCTGTTAGGTGGCTTGAGTTGCTTAGCTTGTGTTTTTCTTCCCAGGGGCACAAGCTACCATGGTGCCCGGTGGTTTCTTCACCATTTCAGAGGAGACAGCTTTATATAATTTTCAGAACGTGTACAAATATTCAGTGAGATCCTGATGCTTTCTGAGAGTTCAGGTTTGGGCAGAGAAGTTTTGGATTTGAGTTTGTTTTTCAAAAGAGATTATCAATCATTTACTTTATTCTTAGCCAGTCTTTGAAAAAAATAAATACGGCTTACAAAAATAAATCGGTTGTAGAATGAAAACTTGGCATAAGTATGTGACAAAGGAGGCTCAAGGACAGGGTGTGTGTGTGTGTGGGGGGGGATATGTACATAGAGTGGAGCTTCTGAAACTCCAGCCCCAGCCAGCTTCAGCCTCCGTGTGACAGAGGTGGAGGTGGGTCTCAGGCTTTTGAAATCTCTGACTCCAAGAATCTTGGCCTCTCCTGTACCTGCCTGAGTGCTTTGTCTGGAAAATGTACAACTGGTGGGGACTCCCTGGTGGTTCAGTGGTTAAGACTCAGCATTTTCACTGCTGAGGGCCCGGGTTCAATCTCTGGTTGGGGAACAAAGATCCCACCAGCCATGCCGCAGCTAAAAAATGAACCTCTGGCAACTAAAAGTACTGAAGCGATGGCATTTGAAAATACATGTAAGACATAATCATTTCAACTGTGTCCCAATAGCTATAAGAACTGGGGAGAAGGACCGTCACTCAGAACCCAAACCTGAACCAAAATCAAATCTGTTGTCTATGATTATGTAAGTGTCTGTGGGCTGGATGAGGTGGACAATTCCCGGTTTCTTTGTTTTTTTAGGTTAGCAATAGAAATGCTAACAGTAGTCTCACTGAAAAAAATCAAAGCCAACACAGAGAAAAACAGTCCACAAAGGGTTAAAAGTGTCTCCTGGCTGCTGAGGGTGCCAACAGAATGAGCTTTAGTGTCAGTGAGAAGCAGAAAATACCAGACACCCCCATCTGCGTAGACTTGGGAAGTGTCACCACAAATCCCCAACCTTCTGCCCTCAAGGTAGCTAGTTTATCCGTTCCTAAGGTTTGGAGAGCAGGACAGTGCAAATTCCAAGGGAAGCCCTGGGGTTATCTCACATTATGTCCTGTTGCCAACTTCAACAGAGCTTGCCCTCAGGCTGAACTCCACTTTGCCCAGCTGCCGGGGGCTAAGCCCAGCGGCTCCAACAAGCATGGCCTTCCCAGCCAAGCAGGAGCCACCTAAACAAACCCATGGTCTGTTCCCAAGAGAACTCTCTGACTGTTTATAAATAGGACAATGGTTCAGTTCCACACTTCCCTCATGGAGGTGGGGGCAGTGTCAAGTTGTGTTGGTGCACACTCAGAACATCCTCGAACCCCCAAACTCCAGCCTCTCCCCAGTCCAGACTGCCTCAATATCTTCCTGGGCCACTTAGAACCCTGAGACCCAGGCAGAAAGGATGGTGACCTCAATTTCCTACTGACTACAGGGAGTTGATGCTTCCTTTTCCCCTGTGGGGGTAAAAAGTGCCTAGGTGCAGGTTCCATCAATGTAAAAGTATAGTCATGACCTGAAAGTTTAGAGTTATGTTTTATTCGGTGGGAATTTCTAGGACTTCAAGCCCAGAAGAGGAAGAAGCCAGTGTATATATTAATGGAAGTTTTGCAACAAAGGGCAGGTAGTCTGAACATCAAAATATTACTGTTAATTAAAGAAAACCAGATATCCCAAGTTGAGGAACTTAACGCTTTTCTGTGTATGAGAAGATACTAGAGTCTGGGCTCACTGAAAACATTTCTTTCATATGCATCTCACCTATGTATATTCTGGTCTGGAGAATTCCATGGACTGTATAGTCCATAGGGTTGCAAAGAGTCGGACACAACTGAGCGACTTGCACTTTCACTTTCACTTTTCACCTATCTGGAATCAGTATCTTGCATTTTTCATATCTTGAGCTTTCTTTCCTCCAGGCTCACTGTAGGGAGTGGCTATAGTCTGATGGCTGCTAGATGGCAGCTATTCTCCTTCCTAAGTGTCCTTAGGCTCACTGGCGCACATTGAGGGCTGCAATGGCTGATGACCTTGCCAACAAAGGTCCATCTTGTCAAAGCTATGGTTTTTCCAATAGTCAGGTATGGATGTGAGAGTTGAACTATAAAGAAAGCTGAATGCTGAAGAATTGATGCTTTTGAACTGTGGTGTTGGAGAAGACTCTTGAGAGTCCCTTGGACTGCAAGGAGATACAACCAGTCAATCGTAAAGGAAGTCAGTCCTGAATACTCATTGGAAGGACTGATGCTGAAGCTGAAGCTCCAATACTCTGACCACCTGGTGCGAAGAACTGATTCATTTGAAAAGACCCTGATGCTGGGAAAGATTAAAGGCAGAAGGAGAAGGGGATGACAAGAGGATGAGATAGTTAGATGGCATCACCAACTCGATGGACATGAATTTGAGCAAGCTCAGGGACTTGGTGATGGACAAGGAAGCCTGGTGTGCTGCAGTCCACGGGGTTGCAAAGAGTCGGACATGAACAACTGAGCGACTGAACTGAACTGAATGGCTGGGCAGGAAACATTTCACTTCTCAGTTCCAAATCTGATGCCCTAAGATGGTAACTATGCTTGCCAAGTGTCTGAAGCACATGCCATCTGACAACACGTTTAACAGGTGTTAACACATATTAGCTCATTAATCCTCAGAACAGTTCTCTAGGGCCAGCTCTCAAGGTCCCATGCTGATCAGCTCCATTCACAGCTGGGAAAATCCAGGCACAGAAAGAGTGGTCTTTCCCCAGCTGGCAGACGGAGGCAGGGACCCATCCCGAGTAGTTTGAGCTTGGAGTCTACAGTTGTACATTGGTTTTGTACAAACGCAAGTGAGGGGGAAGAAGGGAACTGAACTCAGGATGCAGAGCCAGGGCAGGCTCTAGGCATTTTCAAATCTTTTAAGTCCACAGAAATAGGAGGAAAACAGCAGAAGGACTACAGCAAGGGTTCTCTGCAGAATCAGACCAGACTAAGAAGGTTCAGAAGGTGGAAACGCCTCCTCCTTGGCCAACTGGTCCCCAACCCCAGCCTGCAGGCAGAATTAAATTGTAAAGACATCCCCATTAGGAGGCTTGGCCCTAATTATGCTAAATTCCTAGCACCATCAATCCAAACTTGGCTAACCAGAGAAACCAGCCCTTTCAGTTTAAAGAATGCCTCATTCTTTGTTATAGCTTACCTGTCCAGGTACGGCCCTCACCCTTGGCTCTGCCCGCACACACACTGAACTAAGGTGCCCACCCTGCAACTTGAGCAGTGGAGATGGTCCATTAGTTGGCACAGCTCACATCCTCTGCACGAAGAAAGCTGATGTTCCCAAGGTGATTTTGATCTCCTACAAGATCAGTCCCCAGTGCCCATCAGGTATTCCAATGTCAATGTGCTTTTTTGTATATAAGGGCATTTGATTATATTTTGGGTCTTCAAAAATTGGCTTCAGATGTGATACACTGAATACAGTTGCCAGATTGTTTTCTTTACTCCTCCAGACTGAAGGCTTGCCCTCTTAGTAGGAAGAAGACCCATCCAAAGTAAAGTACAAAGTAGTAAAGAACAAAGGATACTGTTTCTCAGAGGCCAGGAGAATGATCTTAAATACCACCTGTATCACCTGGGTCAAACAGCCTTAAGTGTTCTAATGAATAGTACCTTCCAACAGGATTTCTCAAACTTGAAGATATATATACAAGTGACCTGAGGATCTTATTATAGGGTGGATTCTGATTCAGGAGGCCTGAGCTGGGGTCTAAGATTGTGCATTGCTGAAGAGCTCCTGGGTGATGCTAGTGACAAGGACAAGCCCTTAAAAGCTTCCTTCTTTTTGGGATCCATGCCCCAGACTGATCCTGTACCAGTGGATTGTCAACTTAAAATATAATCATAACCTAAAAGCGGAGAGTTATGTTTTACTCAGTGGGAGTTTTTAGGACTTCAAGCCCAGGAGATAGCATCTCAAGTGACCTCCAGAGAACTGCTCAGAGGATGGTGGGGATGGGGGTGGGGAGCCAGGTTATGTAGAAATTTGCAATGAAGGGCAGGTAGTCTGAATGTCAAAAGTATTTTTGTGGATTAAAGAAAACCAGATACACCAAGTTGAGGAATTTAGCGCTTTTCTATGTAAGAGAAGATGCATGAGAGTCTGGGCTCATTGAAATCATTCCTTTCATATGCAGATATCTTGGGCCAGTATACTGCATTTTTTTCACATCCTGGGCTCCCTTGGGGTTCACCATAGGGAGTGGCTGCAGTCTGATGGCTGTTAGATCACAGGTATTCTTCTCCTTCCTGAATGCCCTTAGGGTTCACCAGCTCAAATTGGAAGGCTGCGATTGCTGATGATGACTGTGACTTCCTTGCTTACTGATATGGCAGGAAATAGTTCATTTCTCAGGATACAACCCAGATGTTTCTGGAAGGGATGTGCTTCTTATTACTGATGACCCAGAAAGACAATGAACTCACCCTAGGCTCTTTGGATGGGAGGGTCTTTTTAGATCTTAATGGTTTTCAATGTTTTGTCTGAGTGCTTTCCCATTACCCAGAAAATATTTCCCATTTGACTGATGTTCTGTTTTAATAGAGGCATAGCTACCTCAAAGGAACGCCCTGTCTCTAAGTTGAACAGAAGACTTTTCTGGGGCTTTGTGGTTTGCTTATTTCATGTCTCTGCATGTGGGTTACAGGATCAGGCTGGACTGGGCTGAAACAAATGTCCACTCTATTAAAACTGAAAAAAATGATCAGAACAAGAACTTTTCTCTTTTTGAAGACAGCTACCTCATGTAACCCTGGATGGGCCCATGATGTAAGATGCAATATGACAGGAAGGCAGGTCCCCAGACCCTTTGGAAACAGAGATCCTCATTCAGATTCTTGTCCTGGAAACCACAAGAATCATCATGTTGGGCAGATTACCTAACCTGAGCCTCGTTAGCCATAAAACAAGTGAGCAAAAGAGATGAGAGATTGCCAGATGAGAAGGTGAACCCACACAGGTTTGCCTGGACCAACCCGCAGCGGGTCCCATCAGGGTGTTCTGGCAACAAAGGCTGCCAATTGCTCATGATTCTCCCATGAGGAGAATCTGACTTTTGATATCTTATAGAAAACTCCTTCACAGTAAGAAAGTAGAGACTCAGTCATGGGATCATTGAACTGAGTCCCATGTGGGTTTTCTCTGTGGAGGTTTGCCCCTCCACCCTGTGGACAGGTGATGGGAATACATATGATCGCACACTGCTTGCTATTGGCTGTTTTCTTCAATAACCACTTGCAGGTGGTGTTTTATGATACTGCATAGGAAAAGCACACTCAGAAGACACCTTTTAAATTTTGTGTTTTGGGAAGATAAAACTCAAACCAGGTTTTTCTGTTTAAGTTTCTCAGTTTCTCCAACTGCTTCCCCATGCTTTAGAAAATATTTCCTACTTGCCTTTTTTTTTTTTTTTTTTTCTTTAAATCTCAGTGTGAGTGCTTCTACCTCAAAGGAAGTGATGAAAGCCAGGCTGTGCTCCATCCATCCACTCTCCAGCTTGAAGTCTGGTTAAGATTCTTGGGTTGCCTGAATTGGACCTCAGTATCATAGATTTTTAAAATTGAAAAGAATCTTGGAAGAGTCTTATATAAAACTATCACTATGTAGAGGGTGATAGTCAGTAATAAGAATAATGAACATTGATTGACTAGACACTTACTGTATATGCTTTAATCTTACCAACCTCCTCTTGAGATCAGTATAATTATCATGCCCATGGTACTGGGTGTAAAACTGAGGCTCAGAGAGGTTGAGTAACTTGCCCAAGATTGCTCAGCTTTTAAGTGATGCAAACCCAGGTTTGTGTGATTCTGCACTTGTGTTTCTAACTACACTTATGAAAAGCTTTTAATCAAGAGAAGCTGAGAATTTTCTTTTCAGATAATACAGCCATATCTGGAACCAGAACCCATTTCACCTGACTCAGGTCTTCCTCTTTGACAATAAGGTGGCTCTATCTTAAAGCAAGCATCATGTCACATGCTTCTGGCCTGAGTCTTGACTGAGTACACTTACAATAAAGAAAAAGATTTATTATCTCACAAAGCTTTTATATATGAATCGACAATAGTACAGAAATAATATCTAAATCACATCACAATGCAGATAAAAGGCTTTGTTCTACTGATCTCTTTTTGCAAGGGTACATCAGATTTCCTCTAATGTCTGAAAGGTTTGTGTGTGGCACTCAATACCGAAAACACAATGCCTCAATGACACAGCATTTTTGATAGCTATTCCCATACAGAGGTTGAGTCTACCTAACTTGAAAGGAATTCATTGAAACATTCTTTCGAGCCAATGAATCAGTTTTTTTGATGTATATAACAAAGACCTCCATAAAACTGACTAATCTTCTCTATTAAAATGGACTGGCTCTCCCTATGGTAAATACTACTGCAATGTCCAATTCTTCCTCAGGAACTAACATTCTAGGGTTGTGGACTAGCTATTGATTTGTTCCTGTTAGTAGGGAGATTAGAGTGTAAAGGGCTGGTGTGTTAGTTAGAGGGGTTTCTCCAGTGGCTTAGAGGTAAAGAATCTACTTGCTATGCAGGAGTTGCAGGAGACGTGAGTTCAATCCTTGGGTTGGGAAGATCCAATGGAGAAGGAAATATCAACTCACTCCAGTATTTTTGCCTAGAAAATCCCATGGATAGAGGAGCCTGGAGGGCTACAGTCCACAGGATCGAAAAGAGCCAGACACAAGTGAAGCAACTTAGCACGCACACACACACGTTAGTTAAAAAAAAAAGTATGAGTAAGAGATTATCTGAACTTGTCAGAGAATGCCAAACAAGAATTATTTTCCAGCACGCCATGACAAATTTCCTGTCCCAAACCTACTGGAATATCCTAACAATTACTTTAACCGAGATTGAGGGATGTGGGAGGAGGAGAATGTCGGTCTGAAAAGACTCATCTATACTTTCAAAAGCCCTTTAGCTTTTTGCTTCTCTGAATTGACCTTTCTGCAGGGCACTGGATCTAATTAAATCTCCCAGTCTCTTAATAATAGTCTTCTTTTAATGCTACTATTATCTGCCCCCACACATGGCTGGTTTGATAGTGCATTCCTTGGGCCCCAGGCCTGGTATGTGCATCCCTCAGCCTCTGTCAGCCTGGACACAGCCATAGTATGGTTTCCTCCATCCCTCAGGGAAAATTCAAGCTGTGGGGTTCATAGTCCAATACAGCTCTGTGTGCTATGTCACTTCAGTCGTGTCCGACTTTTTGCGATCCTATGGACGGTAGCCCACCAGGCTCCTCTGTCCATGGGATTCTCCAGGCTAGAATACTGGACTGGGTTGCTGTGCCCTTCTCCAGAGGATCTTCCCAAGCCAGGGATCGAACCCAGGTCTCCCACAATGCAGGCAGATTCTTTACTGTCTGAGCCCCCAGGGCAGATCTGAAATTCAGGAACTTTCCTATCTGCAGACAGAGCTCTTCTGCTTGGCCTCAGGGGTCACTTGCAGGGCTGTCTGTGGCTGCAAGCATAGTACTAGTAGATTCTGGACGATGCTGACCCACAGAGCTTGGCCTTCGTTAGCCCTGTGAGGAGCTATGGCAGTTGTGGCAAAAGCTGAAGCATCACTGCAAACTCTGGATGCTGGCAGGAGTGGTCCAGGGAGTGGTAAGGACCATGACACAACAGGGCCCTGGATACATCCTTGAAACCCTAGGTTGTTCCTTCACAAGGGCTCCACCCAGAGGCATGATTTTAAAGCCCAGACACATCTACAGGCTCTTCTAGTTCATGACAATAACTTAACACTGTACAACTTGACAACTGCTGCTGCTGCTGCTAAGTCGCTTCAGTTGTGTCCGACTCTGTGCGACCCCATAGACAGCAGCCCACCAGGCTCCCCCGTCCCTGGGATTCTCCAGGCAAGAATACTGGAGTGGGTTGCCATGTCCTTCTCCAATGCATGAAAGTGAAAAGTGAAAGTGAAGTCGCTCAGTCGTGTCCGACTCTTAGCGACCCCATGGACCCCCAGGCTCCTCCGTCCATGGGATTTTCCAGGCAAGAGTACTTGACAACAAATGCTCCCAAATCCCTGTGACCGAATGAAAGATGGCACTCCAGAGCTCTTCCTGTGAGTGTACTGTCTACTCCAAGCCACTTCTGCCTGGAGCCTCCATGTCCTTCCCTCCAGAGACAAGATATCCAGCTGACTGGGTATACTCTCACATTAATGTCCCAGCTTCACCCCCGTGTGTCTAAGGGAGCAGATGTCCTCCACTAAATGTGACCATGAGAACGGGCTGAGTCAGGGGTGCCCTGGACAGTGTGCAGCCATCACAAAAAGGCGAAAGATGGGCCTAGTCTCGCTGACCAAGTTCAGCGGGACTTGTAGGAGCTGGTGTGAGATTCTCAGGAGGTCAGCCAAGGCAGTGCCAGTGGAAAATGGGATGGAGAAGCAGAAGCCACACTGGCATTGGCTTGTATGGCTCTTAAGTTTGAATAAATAAAAAGGCCTCTATCTCCGTGGTCAGCAGCGTCTCCAGAAAGTCCCAGTGGTCTCTCCTTCCAAACTTCAGGAGGCTTTTACACTAAGAGGACTCAGTTCTCCCCTTTTGAAGGCAGCACGAGTTCAGTTTCTTCTTAGGAAGAGGCCGGAAATTGGGGATTCTCTAAGGGCACTTTTGGAAAATTGAACATAGAACCTTTTATCAGTGACTGCATAGCCGGCTTGAGCCCACAGCCCTCACATTCATCAGAAGCACTTCAGGGAGAGAAAATTAATGATAATCCTAAGTACATAATGACTTGCTGGAGACCAGAAGGCTCTCCTCTGATGGCTGGACTGGAGGCTCGCCCCATGGTAATGAAAGACGCCGCCTGTGTGCTTGACCTTGGTCGTGGTTCAGGCTGCAGAGCAGAGAGCTGCAAAGTTGGTACAGACAGCTTCATCTCTTTCCTGGGAACTGAGAGCGACTCAGATTGGGATCATGGGTAATAGTGGCATATTTGGTTATTTAAAAAAAAAAAAAAAACAAGGGAGAAATAAAAAAACCCTTGCTTTCAATATTCCTTTCCAGTTTAAACATAAAATCTCACAGAGCCCTAGGAAAATATTATACCAATCACAAAATAACAGGTTATTGTGTACAAGGAGCTCAGCCAGGACTGTAGCCTTCCTGTTAGAGCACATTAGATCCACGGTGTGTCTGCAGACAGAAACCAATTACATGCATTCTAGTGTATAAGTGAAATTGATGCTTCATGTTTTCCAGGACATAGATTTTCTAGTTTTCCCAGCGAGACAGTTGGCAGTGGCTTTGGTGTACACTCTCTTTCTCCTCTGTGCTGATATTAAGAGTGATTGTCCAGTCCACCCTAGGCTCCGAGAAAATTGTTAGAAAAGAATTCTCACTAAAATGTACATGACTGATACCAGAGTTCATTCTTGAAATCAGAGAGGGGAGGGAGAAGAAGCCTGGCACTCACTGAACACCAGAAACAGGGGCAAGAGCTTTGGAGAATCCTTGGGAATTCCTGTTTTAAAGGGGAGATTTCACAGTTCTGTTGAAGTGGCTGCCGGTGAGGTATTTTCTACAGAGGAAAGACCTTGGGGACAGCAAGGCCACGTCCTGGACCATCTGAAGCAAACCTCTGCTGTTCAAGCTGGTTGACTCATCGCCCCCGCCCGCCCTACCCGGTTCTGCTGGGGAGCCGGGCTAAGCCATTTAATGTTCATCTCTAATTACTTTTGTCTGTATTTTTGTCTTTAGAGTGTAAACGAGTTTATAATGGGCTGGAGCTTTCTGTGTTGAGATCAAAGGCAAGCCAGTTGGGAGAAGGGAGGGGAGGGTGAGGTGGGGAGGGGAGCATGGTTTGGGGACTCCTGCTCTGAGGCAGGGTTGGCCTTGCCCTTGCACCGTGATGCCCAT
Source organism: Bubalus kerabau (assembly GCF_029407905.1). Classification (NCBI taxonomy): domain Eukaryota; kingdom Metazoa; phylum Chordata; class Mammalia; order Artiodactyla; family Bovidae; genus Bubalus; species Bubalus kerabau. Next base: position 35,946,032 of record NC_073636.1, on the reverse strand, counting down.
CAACTCTTCAGACTCCGAGGCCCTGGCTGGCCTGGGGCCACCCTTGCCAGAGGTCAGGGTTGGCTTTGTCCAGAGTCTCAGGATGCTGGTGATCTACTCCTTCCAAGGACCTGGGGCCTTGGAGGTTTGAGAACCAGCATCTCGTAAGAAAGGAAGGAGACTGGAGCGTTCACTTCCTCTGCTGGAGCCTAGTGGCCAGAGGTGGGGGAGCCGCCGGTCTGCACTGCTTGCCTCTGGCTGTGACACTGTTTTTCAGAGCATCATCAGGGCTGGTCTGCTCTCTCTTGAATTAGGATTGGAGACAGAGGGTTGTAACTGAGCAGGACCTGATCAGGGCCTTCCCAGGACAAACCCCTCTCCCATATCCTCTGCTTTAGCTCCTCTCCAAGTACACAGATGATAGTATCTGATGCACATTTCCTGAGTTGTTTTACAGATGCTAAAACCACCACCAAATGGAAGAAATTAACTAATTGATGACTATGAGCACATAGCCCCCAGACCTACTGGAGCCTGAGAATTGATGTTAACCCCAGTGACACTGCCCTGTTACCTCACCATCAACCAATCAGAGAATTGTGCACAAGCTGGTCACATACCCTGGGGCTCCCCTCACTCATTTGGCCTTTAAAAATGCTTTGCTGAACCCCCATGTGGGAATTTGGGTGTTTTGAGCAACTAGTTGCCCTGGACTCCTTGCTTGGTGCTCTACAATAAACCCAGGACTTTCCTTCACCACAACTTGGTAGATTGACTTTACTGCCCATGAGTGAGTCAACCCAAGTTTGGTTCTGAAAGAGGGTGACCTGGTTAGTTGCCAGGTTCATGACTCTGTGCTGTGCCTCCCTGTCCTTTAAGGATCTCAGTGCTATGGTATACAGATCCTTCTTTACCATGGTGTTCTTGAATCTCAGCTTCTGTAGGGGAGGAAAAATTTTCTCTACTCTCTTATGTTCCTAAGTTAGACCCTTTGATTTAAACTGACTAAAGACAAGTTAATAAGAGAAAAGGCATACACAGTTTATTGGATGCTAATATTTTAATGTTTCCATGCAAAGAGAATATCACAGAAAAGAAGTACCAGGGAAGTGATTAGACTTAAAGGGCTTGTATATCATTTTAACAAAGGACTATAAATTGTGAAGAAATGAAAAGACAAAGGGAATCGGGCTAGGGCTTCTGGAATAAATTGTGGTAAGGAAAATATATAGAGGAAGCTAGTGGATGGCAAGGGTGAGATAGGTTTTGTCTGTAAAACTCATCTCAGTGCCTCCACTGTGACACTGTTTTTCAGAGCATCAGCAGGGCTGGTCTGCTCTCTCTTGAATTAGGATTGGAGACAGAGGGTTATGTTTCCTTCTCTGATACAAAAGTGAGAGACACTTCCACAGGGGACATTTGTGCCCTGTTTTAAGTAGATAGTGGAGTACAGAGAGCTTTTCCTGTGTCTGCTTCTTCTCAGGTGCCTTCAGCTCGAAATCATCTATGGGCTGGCATAGTCTGAATTTCTTCATCACTCAAAGCTTGATAAGCCCTCTGATGGGGACAAAGAGTCAACTAGCTATAGCAAAATTATACTCATCTCACATGCTAGCAAAGTAATGCTCAAAATTCTCCAAGCCAGGCTTCAACAGTAAGTGAACCGTGAACTTCCAGATGTTCAAGCTGGATTAGAAAAGGCAGAGGAGTCAGAGATCAAATTGCCAACATCCCTTGAATCATCAAAAAAGCAAGAGAGTCCCAGAAAAATATCTACTTCTGATTTATTGACTATGCCAAAGACTTTGACTATGTGGATCACAATAAACAGTGGAAAATTCTTCAAGAGATGGGAATACCAGACCACCTGACCTGCCTCCTGAGAAACCTATATGCAGGTCAAGAAGCAACAGTTAGAACTGGACATGGACCAAGAGACTGGTTCCAAATTGGGAAAGGAGTACATCAAGGCTGTACATAGTCACCCTGCTTATTTAACTTATATGCAGAGTATATCATGAGAAATGCTGGACTGGATGAAGCACAGGCTGGAATTAAGATTGTTGGAAGAAATATCAATAACCTCAGATATGCAGATGACATCACCCTTATGGCAGAAAGTGAAGAGGAACTAAAAAGCCTCTTGATGAAAGTGAAAGAGGAGAGTGAAAAAGTTGGTTTAAAGCTCAACATTCAGAAAACTAAGATCATGGCATCCGGTCCCATCACTTCATGGGAAATAGATGGGGAAACAGTGGAAACAGTGGCTGACTTTATTTTTGGGGGCTCCAAAATCACTGCAGGTGGTGATTGCAGCCATGAAATTAAAAGATGCTTCCTGCTTGGAAGGAAAGTTATGACCAACCTACACAGCATATTAAAAAGCAGAGATATTACTTTGCTAACAAAGGTCCATCTAGTGAAGACTATGGTTTTTTCAGTGGTCATGTATGGATGTGAGAGTTGGACTATAAAAAAAGCTGAGCGCTGAAGAATTGACGCTTTTGAACTGTGGTGTTGGAGAAGACTCTTGAGAGTCCCTTGGAGTGCAAGGAGATCCAACCAGTCCATCCTAAAGGAGATCGGTCCTGGGTGTTCATTGGAAGGACTGATATTGAAGGTGAAACTCCAATACTTTGGCCACCTGATGCGAAGAGCTGACTCATTTGAAAAGACCCTGATGCTGGGAAAGATTGAGGGTAGGAGGAGAAGGGGATGGCAGAGGATGAGATGGTTGGATGGCATCAGCAGCTCGATGGACATGAGTTTGAACACACTCCAGGAGATGGAGATGGACAGGGAGGCTTGGTGAACTGCAGTCCATGGGGTCGTGAAGAGTTGGACATGACTGAGCGACTGAACTGACTGACTGACTGATGAGCTAGTTCAGTAGCATAACTGGAACATGCAGGTACATTGGTAAGGACCAGAGCAGATCCTCAGAGGCAAAAAGCTTGCCATGTAAAAGGTAGCATCTGCATACCATACCACCTGCATTCTTTAAAAAAAAAATTTTTTATTGTAGTAAAAGTCATATAATATAAAAGATATTATTTAGCCATATATAACTGTACATCTCAGTGACACTAAGTACTTTCACACTGTTGTACAACTCTCACTAGCATCCATCTCCCAAATTTTTAACCTTCCTAAACTGAAACTCGGTCTCTAGTAAATATTAAGTCTGCTACCCCCTCCCCCTCCAGCCCCTGACATCCACTAATGTACTCTCTGACTCTATGAATTTGACTATTCTAGGTACCTTGTGTAAGTTTTATTGAATAGTACTTGTCTGCACCTTCCCTGCTGGCTCAGTGGTAAAGAATCCATGTGCCAATGAAGGAGATGCAGGAGACATGGGTTCAGTCCCTGTGTTGGGAAGATCCTCTGGAGAAGGAAATGGCAACCCATGCCTGGAGAATCCCATGGACAGAGGAGCCCAGTGGGCTACAGTCCATGAGGCCGCAAATAGTCAGACAAGACTGAGCAACTAATACTTTCGCTTCATTAAAGTATAATTTTATACATAAAATAGATGCATCTTAAGTGTAGAGTTCCATAGTTTTTACAAATGAATGCACCTATGTATACAAAACCCTGAAAAAGATTCAGAGCAGAAACATCTTTCCCAGTCCCATCCCTCATCTCAGAGGTGATCCCTGATCCCTGTTCTCATTTCTGTTCCTGACATCTACCATCTACATGGGCAGTGATGCTACCATGGAGCTTTCACATCTCATCACAGAACCGGAGCTGCGTTTTTCCCCTTCTCTGCCGGCCGGCATTTTCTGGGATACACATGGATGGAGCAGGGCTGTAGGGAAGCGGATGGCTAAGACTGAGGGGAGGAGATGATGATGGAGGGTCATCGGTCTGCCCTGTGAAGGTGTGGAGCTGGATTCTGATTCACCAGGATGGAAAAGAGATCTTGTTTGATTAAAGAGGGGAATGTACAGAGGAGAAGGGAGGATGGGTGAGAAGATCTGTCCCCAGGGCAGGAGGCAGGGGGGTCTTCGGGAAAGCTCAGGAGCTGGGGTTTGGCAGACCTGGCATTCGACTCTCCCTTACCAGCTCTCACCTTGGAATGTTTCAGGTTTCCTCATCACTTAAATCAGGCTAATGATTTGGAAGCTAATAACCAAGGATGCAGGCTTCTCTGGTGGCTCAGATGGTGAAGAATCTGCCTGCAGTGCAGGAGACCTGGGTTTTATTTCTAGGTTAGGAAGTTCCCCTGGAGTAGGAAATGGCAACCCACTCCAGTATTCCTGGAGAATCCCATGGAAAGAATCCCATGGGCTACAGTCCATGGGATCGCAAAAGAGGCAAACACAACTTAACAATTAACTAACATACAACCAAGGATGCAGTGAGATTTAAAAGAGCATTTGTATGTAAAAGGCCTACTGCAGTACCAGAGATGTAATAGGTGCTTAATAGATGGTAGTAGCTTTGTTACTGCTGCTGGGTAATCCCACCTTTTAGTAAACTGTTTTCTTTTAAATTGTTTTGAGAAAGAGCTCAAAATGAACGGAAGGATACAGATTCTCTAAGATCAGAGAAGAGGCTCCTGCTCTGTGATGAAGCATCAGCACTGTCTTATCACGGATCAAATTACAGAGTGGTCACAGGATGGGCTAATTTTTTCTTTAAAAATGAGCCATCGCACAAGTTTCCTATTAGAACTTAACTGCCACTGTGAGTAAAGAGCTGACATGATTTTATATAACTACACTAACCACAATGCATTTCCACTTGGCCAAGAAAATGACAAGCTGTTTAGGATTTATAGGTCCTGTTTTTAAATACAGAAAAAGTCATTATTAAAGAGTGCTTGTCTGTGACCATGAGCTGGGCTTCCTCTAAACTTTTATTGCCACAACAGACCACTAAATCAAAAGAATAGATATTAGTGTTCAAAAACACAACAAACAAAAGAACCCAGTCCCCAATTAAGCAACTTAGTAATCAAACGAGAACAGAGATACTAGATTTATATGGATCCATCTGTTCTGGCACTGTCCAAGTACCAATCCCCACTGTGAGCCAGGCCAGACAGAGTTGCTTGGGCGCATGGAAAGTTTTCTGGAGGTTGGTTTGGTGTAATATTCAATATTCAGAGAGAGAAAAATGAACCACTGTGCAACAGGAATAGTTGGGTCAACTGCAGTCAGAGAGGGTCACACATTAACATGTAGGCACTGAAAATACACACACACACACACACACACACACAACTAGCCTGATGGGAGAGTTCCCAAGAAAGAAATATCAGTCAGCAAATTGAGCAGGGTAATCCCAAAATTTCCATCCAAATTTAGAAATCCCCAGTTCTCTGTCTCCACCCTCCCAACCTTCAGGGAAGTCAGGCAAACTCAAGAAGAGATGGAATTTCACCTATGGCAGGAAAACTACTGTGAAAAAGAGATGCTTTTCATTTTTCTAGAAAGCAGGATATTAGGAGAAAGGTTGAAGAGACTTCTGTTTCTGGTTATGGTATAGGAAGTAAAAAGACTGTCACTCTGGCCCCCAAAACCAAACCAGGAAGAGGAGACACCTACTGTAGATGGTAGAGAGAAATCCACCAAACTTGTGGGAAAATTATAATGACCATGTATGAGTCAGTGTGAAAAATTAGGATGCCAAGGAGCTCCAGCCACAGAGGAAATCTGTACCCACCTATCACATGTTTAATATTTTTGTCCAAGTTCATGGACAATAGGTTGAAGGCTGGGACCAGAGAGCTGAAGGAGGTCTCCCAGGAGGTAAGAGGAATCTTGCCCAAGTGCAAGGCAGCTAACTGCCTTGTAAACTGGGGGCAGGGCAGGGAGCTGACAGAATGCCATCCAAGGCAGTTAGGGAAGGGGCAGGGACTCCAGGCTCCTGCCCCCACAAAAAAAATCAGAGGAATGGATACTGGGGAACATAGGAGCCAGGCTGTAAGGCAGAAAGATATCCCATGGTTTGGAAAATGGCATTTTTGTATACATCATAGAGAAGTATCTGGACTATGTCAAATGCTTGGGTTTTCAGACCTGCTGAAGGTGAGGAACTGAACATTTGAAGCCAGTGGGCAACTGAATCAAACTAAAAGGGAAGCAAAGTTCAGATCAAGATTAACTACGTATCAGATGGACTCAGCCCTCCAGTTTTGAAGCCACACCGATGAAGGGATGTGAGATTTCCTAGAAGTATTATTTACTTGTTTCTCTAGTGTTCTTTCATGTAAAATGTTCATTATATGATAATAATAATGAGACATTTGAAGATACTAAAAAAATAAATCCATGTGACTGTTCTGTCACATGAAGGAGTGGATGATAGAAACATATCTGGAGATGACAGGTCTGAATTTTACAATAACAGTGATGAGTATACTAAACAATGTAATGGAAAAAGTTAACCACATGGAGAAAGAGATGAGAATTTCAATGGAGTAATAAAGATAATAAAAAGGAAGACAAAGAAATGCTATTAAGATTTCACTTCTGACCAACCTGGAGTTCCTGTGACTGGATTTACCCTTCTGCATGAAGCGGCAAAGAACTGGACACAATATGTGAAACAATGATTTTCAAGACACTGAACAAAGAACAGTGATCCCTCAGACACAGAAAACAAGAGAGGTGAGTTCAATCAACGGTCCAGTGTTTGCCTGGTAAGAGTTTTCAGGCTGTGACACAGGAAAGCAAGCTAGGTAGAAAAACCAGAAGACTCCTGGACTGAGGAGTTGGAGCTGGAAGTTCAAGGATACTATGTTGGCTAGAGGTGGTGGACCAGAGAGGGGAAAGCTGCATACAGAAAGAACCCCGCATGACTGTAGAGGGTCCTTCATGAGTGCTCAGGAGAGCACTCATCAGTGCATGTCAGTTCATTTCTCTGAGGCTGCAGAAGAGTAGCTGGTGCCCACAAAGGGCTGATAGTGATGATTGTTTACACAACTGAGAAAAGAAAATCATTATCAATCACGTTGGGTAGTGTACTTAAAATTTCTTATCTCATTAGTGAAAAATAATTAGCCCCAGTTTAAACACTGCTCTAATAGAGTTTTGCCAAGGAAATGCACTGGTCATAACAAACATCCTCTTCCAACAACACAAGAGAATACTCTATACATGGACATCACCAGACAGTCAACGCCGAAATCAAATTGATTATGTTCTTTGCAGCCGAAGATGGAGAAGCTCTATATAGTCAGCAAAAACAAGACCAGGAGCTGACTGTGGCTCAGACCATGAACTCCTTATTGCCAAATTCAGACTTATATTGAAGAAAGTAGGGAAAACCACTAGACCATTCAGGTATGACCTAAATCAAATCCCTTATGATTATACAGTGGAAGTGAGAAATAGATTTAAGGGCCTAGATCTGATAGATAGAGTGCCTGTTGAACTATGGAATGAGGTTCGTGACATTGTACAGGAGACAGGGAGCAAGACCATCCCCATGGAAAAGAAATGGAAAAAAAGCAAAATGGCTGTCTGAGGAGGCCTTACAAATAGCTGTGAAAAGAAGAGAAGCGAAAAGCAAAGGAGAAAAGGAAAGATATAAACATCTGAATTCAGAGTTTCAAAGAATAGCAAGAAGAGATAAGAAAGCCTTCTTCAGCGATCAATGCAAAGAAATAGAGGAAAACAACAGAATGGGGAAGACTAAGGATCTCTTCAAGAAAATCAGAGATACCAAAGGAACATTTCATGCAAAGATGGGCTCGATAAAGGACAGAAATGGTATGGACCTAACAGAAGCAGAAGATATTAAGAAGAGGTGGCAAGAATACACAGAAGTACTGTACAAAAAAGATCTTCATGACCCAGATAATCAAGATGGTGTGATCATTCACCTAGAGCCAGACATCCTGGAATGTGAAGTCAAGTGGGCCTTAGAAAGCATCACTACGAACAAAGCTAGTGGAGGTGATGGAATTCCAGTTGACCTATTCCAAATCCTGAAAGATGATGCTGTGAAAGTGCTGCACTCAATATGCCAGCAAATTTGGAAAACTCAGCAGTGGCCACAGGACTGGAAAAGGTCAGTTTTCATTCCAATTCCAAAGAAAGGAGATGCCTAAGAATGCTCAAACTATTGCACAATTGCACTCATCTCACACGCTAGTAAAGTAATGCTCAAAATTCTCCAAGCCAGGCTTCAGCAATATGTGAACTGTGAACTTCCTGATGTTCAAGCTGGTTTTAGAAAAGGCAGAGGAACCAGAGATCAAATTGCCAACATTTGCTGGATCATGGAAAAAGCAAGAGAGTTCCAGAAAAGCAACTATTTCTGCCTTATTGACTATGCCAAAGCCTTTGACTGTGTGGATCACAATAAACTGTGGAAAATTCTTCAAGAGATGGGAACACCAGACCACCTGATCTGCCTCTTGAGAAATTTGTATGCAGGTCAGGAAGCAACAGTTAGAACTGGACATGGAACAACAGACTGGTTCCAAATAGGAAAAGGAGTTCATCAAGGCTGTATATTGTCACCCTGTTTATTTAACTTATATGCAGAGTACATCATGAGAAACGCTGGACTGGAAGAAACACAAGCTGGAATCAAGATTGCCAGGAGAAATATCAATAACCTCAGATATGCAGATGACACCACCCTTATGGCAGAAAGTGAAGAGGAACTCAAAAGCCTCTTGATGAAAGTGAAAGTGGAGAGTGAAAAAGTTGGCTTAAAGCTCAACATTCAGAAAACGAAGATCATGGCATCTGGTCCCATCACTTCATGGGAAATAGATGGGGAAACAGTGGAAACAGTGTCAGATTTTATTTTTCTGGGCTCCAAAATCACTGCAGATGGTGACTGCAGCCATGAAATTAAAAGACGCTTACTCCTTGGAAGGAAAGTTATGACCAACCTAGATAGCATATTCAAAAGCAGAGACATTACTTTGCCAACACTAGACAAGGCTATGGTTTTTCCTGTGGTCATGTATGGATGTGAGAGTTGGACTGTGAAGAAGGCTGAGCGCTGAAGAATTGATGCTTTTGAACTGTGGTGTTGGAGAAGACTCTTGAGAGTCCCTTGGACTGCAAGGAGATCCAACCAGTCCATTCTGAAGGAGATCAGCCCTGGGATTTCTTTGGAAGGAATGATGCTAAAGCTGAAACTCCAGTACTTTGGCCACCTCATGGGACGAGTTGACTCATTGGAAAAGACTCTGATGCTGGGAGGGATTGGGGGCAAGAGGAGAAGTGGACGACAGAGGATGAGATGGCTGGATGGCATCACTGACTCGATGGACGTGAGTCTGGGTGAACTCCGGGAGTTGGTGATGGACAGGGAGGCCTGGCGTGCTGCGATTCATGGGGTTGCAAAGAGTCGGACATGACTGAGTGACTGATCTGATCTTGAGTTAAAATTAGGTTTGGAATAATCCTCCATAGCTCTAGGATCTGCTTTCTGGAATCTTCTGAGTTATTCTTCCTTTTTATAATGGAAGGTAGCACATTATGATATTATAATTTATAGTAAGAAATAGATATTTGGCCTTTGTCCCTGTTGCTTCATCCTCATTCTAGAGCTACTAAAACCAGTGGAATTGCCAAAATGATGAGAATGACTAGGCTGCTATTTGTTCTGTTAATGAACTGAATTTTGGAATATCTCTAGGTAACCAAAGGATGAAAGTAAAAGTGTTAATTGCTTCAGTCCTGTCTGTCTCTTTGTGGCCCCATGGACTGTAGTTTGCCAGGCTCCTCTGTCCATGGAATTCTCCAGGCAAGAATACTGGAGCAAGTGGCCATTCCTTTCTCCAGGGGATCTTCCAGACCCAGGGATCAAACTCGGATCTCCTGTATTGTAGGCAGATTCTTTACCATATGAGCCACCAAGGAAGATATAAAGGATGAAAAGTGAAGTGAAAGGTGCTCAGTCATGTCTGACTCTTTGTGATCCCATGGACTATACAGTCCATGGAATTCTCCAGGCCAGAATACTGGAGTTGGTAGCCTTTCCTTTCTCCAAAGGATCTTCCCAACCCAGGAATTGAACTGGGGTCTCCTGCATTGCAGGTGGATTCTTAATCAGCTGAGCTACTAGGGAAGCCCTAAAGGATGGAAACTGGTAGCCAAAGGAGTCAATTGTGTGTTTAGAGGGTTGGGACTTTCAGCCCCATCTCCCTGGAAGTGGGGTTGGGGGGCTGGCAGGAAGTCTTGTTGGGGTGAGCCCCTTATCTGTGGGATCTGATGCTATCTCTGGGTAGAGTTAGAATTAGTTGAATGATAAGACATCCAGATGGTGGCAGAGAGTCTCTTGTTAGTGTGGGGAAAACTTGCTCCCCCCCATCTCACATTGGAATTGGGTGCAGAATTATTTGACACGTTTGCAGCTGAAGAATTTTATCAACCTCCTTCTTAGCAGTGGAATCTGGGGTTACAACAGTCTCCTCTTATTTTGTCCATCTGTATTTTCAGTCCAGGCTGACAGTGTTCTTTCTGAAACAATTTTCTCAAGACCTTTGTGGGCTTCCATTGATTTTCACAGAGTTCACTCCATTAGACAGAAGCTGCACCCACAGAACTTTATGAAAAAGCCCTTTTCTACCTTGGTCTTCTGCTGAGATGGCTGAGGGACAATGCCTTTGAATTTCCTAGAGGATCTGTGGTTAGACTGAGATCCGTGAGGCACACACTTAGTCTCTTGAAAAGGCTCTTTGTGTGGCTGAATATGCTGACTTTTTTATCTTTTCTGAGATTTGAGGACAATATTGTATATTCACACACTCATCTTTTTCTCCAGATTTCACTTTTTTCAGAGTGGAAGCTGTCTCTCAATATTAGCATGTCTTGCCATCTAGGGAGGCTGAATATTTTCAAAATATTTTGTGCACATAAAAACCTGTACATGAGTGCTCATATTGACTTTTTTTTTTCATATTGACTTTATTCTATTCATCATTGCCAAAAACTAGAAAGAACCCAGTTGTTGTTCAATGGGTGATGATTCAGCAAACCACAGATTACTAGTCAGTAATACAAAACTCCAATACTTTGGCCACCTGATGTGAAGAACTGACTCATTGGAAAAGACTCTGTTGTTGGGAAAGATTGAAGGCAGTAGGAGTAGGGGACGACAGAGGATAAGATGGTTGGATGGCATCACCAACTCGATGGACATGAGCTTGAGTAAACTCCGGAAGTTGACGACGGACAGGAAGGCCTGATGTGCTGCAGCCCATGGGATTGCAAAGAGTCGGACATGACTGAGCAACTGAACTGACCTGAATACAAAGGTATGGACTATTGATACAAATAACAACTGGGTGAATCTGAGAATTAGGCTTAGTGAAAAAAGGCACCAAGATAAGTTTTGGTTCCTTCTAGTTCAACATTTTTTTCCCCCTCAGATTCTCTCTTTCTTCACACATTTTATTCCAAGTAGCAAGAAGAAACCAAGTGGCACCATCAATATTTTGCTTGGAGATATCCTTAGATAGCTCAGTTTATCCCTTACAAGTTCTGCTTTTCACATAACTGCAGAAGATAATTGTGCTAAGCTTTCTGGCACTATTTAACAAGGATCCTTCTTCCTCCAGTTTCCAATAACATGTTCTTCACTTCATTTTGAGTCCTTACGGGCAGCATTCTTAATGTCCAAGTTTCTTTTAACAGTCTGTCCAAGACAAGTTAGGCTTGCTTTCTTTTCAAAACTCTTCTGGCCTCTGCTCACTGCCCAGTTCCAAAGCCATTCCCACGTTTTTAGATATATGTTAGATCAGCATTTTACTTCCATTACCAAAATCTATATCAGTTACTTTATGCAACAGAACAAGATCATCACAAATTTAGCAACTTTCAACAAAACACTCATAGATTCTTTCTAACCTTGTGAGTCAGTGGTTTAGGCATGGTTTAGCTGGACTCTGCAATCAAGGTGTTGGTCAGGGCTAGGTTCTCATGTCGGGAGAGAGATGCTTCCAAATTTAAGGTAGAATTCTGATCTTTGTGACTGTAAGACTGAAGAATCCAGATTCTTGATGGCTGTTGACCACAAGCTTTCTTCAACTGCTAGAGGCAAGCTTCAGTTCCTTGCAACATGGGGAAGCAACACAGCTATTTTCTTCCTCAAAGCCAACAAGTCACTCCTGTTCCCACAGCGGCATCTCTTACAGATATTTTCCAGGTTCTGTTGTTGTTGTTCAGTCACTAAGTTGTGTCTCTTTGTGACCCCATGGGTTGTGGCAAGCCAGGCTTACTATCTTCACTATCTAATACAGTTTGCCCAAACTCCTGTCCATTGAGTCAGTGATGCCATCGAGCCATCTCATCCTCTGTAACCTCCTTCTCCTCCTGCCCTCAATCTTTCCCAGCATCCTTTTCCTCTAAGTCAGCTCTTGGCATCAGGGGGCCAAAGCATTGGAGCTTCAGCTTCAGCATTGGTCCTTCCAATGAATACTCAGGGTTGATTTCCTTTAGGATTGACTGATTCGATATCCTTGCTGTCCAAGGGAGATGATCATATTTTCTTGATGTCCATTCTGATGTCTGACATTCATTTAGAGTTATAAGTTATATCCCAAAGGCTGCTATTTTTCTCCTAGGAGTGATGACTGTAGTTCCAGTAAGTGACATTGGGTGTCCAGTTAGGACAGGACTGATCTATAGGCTTGCTGCAAGTTTATCTAACTGGTATCTTCATCACTTCTTATCCCACATGAAAGATTAAAGATGAGTCACCTACATTTCCATCTTAATAATAATGAATGCAAATTTCAGAAATAATATCTTCTAGATAATATTTTTGCCCATTTCAATGATGGCTTAACTTAGCAACACCAAAGATTACTTTTTATTGAAATACAGTTGATTTGCAATGTTTAGTTCAAGTGTACAACATAGTGATTCAGGTAAATATATATATATATATATATATATATATATATGTATATATACACACATATATATATTTAGCTTATTTTTCCTTATAGGTTATTATAAAATATTATGTATACTTCTCTCTGCTATACAGTAGGTCCTTGTTGGGTAAAACCAAAAATTATTTTATCTGATGGCTGCCCTACTTTAGTGTTGAAAGCTTTTGTGAGATTTACTTATGTGTGTAGCCAGACAATTTGTTGACGTAATACCTCTTTCTTTGAGAGCAAAGCATCAATGCTCAGAATTAACATGATTCCACTGAAAATTCACTTTTCGGTCTTAGGCATATCTGGAACTTCTCTGAGCCCCAGTTTTCTTCCACATAATTTCTACACATATTCAACCCCTGTAAAATGGGAGTATTCTAGCCTAGTTCTTATAATACTAATTCCCTGTTCTTATTAGGAAAAGGAATTCATTTTCTAGAAAGAGAGCTCAATTCATGAAATTCTGAGCCTCTCTCGGGTCCTTTACTTTCTGGAAAGATGAAATGCCATGACAAATCTGGGAAAACACCTGGGCACATGTAGGTTCGATTTCATTCCTGTGGGGAAGAAGCCTCCTCACAGAAAGCGTGAATTTCCATTTGTTCCTCCAGGCCTTGGGCCTCCTGAGATAAGACTCCTTACACAAGCTCACTATCACTTTTTTGGGAAGGTGATTCTATTTCTAGAGTCTGGTGAGTAGGGCTATCGAATATTAGAGTAAATGACCTTCTCTAATTTAGTGATGTCAATAATAAAAGCATTTTAGACTGCTTACTTAATCTCTTATTTTATTTTATACAAATATACAAATTCTGGTAGAATAGAGGGATGCAGGCTATTGAGGGTTTCCTTGGAAATCCCAAAACCTATCTGATAGCGTTTTGTGTATCTAATGCCACAGAACAGAGAAGCATTATAGCATAGCAATTAAAATGGCTTCCCTGGTAGCTCAGCTGGTAAAGAATCTGCCTGCAATGCAGGAGACTCCAGTTTGATTCCTGGATTGGGAAGTTCCACTGGAGAGGGATAGGCTACCCACTCCAATATTCTTCGGCTTCCCTGGTGTCTCACATGGTAAAAAAAATCTGCCTGCAATGCAGGAGATCTGGGTTCAATCCCTCGGTTGGGAAGATCCCCTGGAGAAGGGAAAGGTAACCCACTCTAGTATTCTGGCTTGGATGGGGTTGCAAAGAGTTGGACACAACTGAGTGACTTTCACTTTCACTAAAATGGTAGGCTCTGGTACCAGTCTTATCTCACTTTTAATTTCAATTTTAGCTCTTCCTAGCTGTATCCTCAGGCAGATTGTTAAATCTCTGTGTTTCAGTGTTCTCATCTGTTAAATGAGGGAGGGTGGTTTGTAGATTATATGAATCTGTGTATGTTAGCACTTAGAAGAGTGCCTGGTACGTTGTCAGTCCTCAGTAAACGTCAATTACCGTTTACTGTTACAATGTAGTTACAACAGTACCTGCATCATGGTGAGCATTCAAGAACTTATAGCTGTGATTGTCACCATGGCAGTGACCAGTATATGAAAGACATTTATGTTATTTAGGATAAGTAGGCAGACTGGTTCCAAATAGGAAAAGGAGTACATCAAGGCTGTATATTGTCACCCTGCTTATTTAACTTCTATGCAGAGTACATCATGAGAAACGCTGGGCTGGAAGAACCACAAGCTGGAATCAAGATTGCCAGGAGAAATATCAATCACCTCAGATATGCAGATGACACCACCCTTATGGCAGAAAGTGAAGAGGAACTCAAAAGCCTCTTGATGAAAGTGAAAGTGGAGAGTGAAAAAGTTGGCTTAAAGCTCAACATTCAGAAAACGAAGATCATGGCATCCGGTCCCATCACTTCATGGGAAATAGATGGGGAAACAGTGGAAACAGTGTCAGACTTTATTTTTCTGGGCTCCAAAATCACAGCAGATGGTGATTTCAGCCATGAAATTAAAAGACACTTACTCCTTGGAAGGAAAGTTATGACCAACCTAGATAGCATATTCAAAAGCAGAGACATTACTTTGCCAACAAAGGTCTGTCTAGTCAAGGCTATGGTTTTTCCAGTAGTCATGTATGGATGTGAGAGTCAGACTGTGAAGAAAGCTGAGCACCGAAGAATTGCTGCTTTTGAACTGTGGTGTTGGAGAAGACTCTTGAGAGTCCCTTGGACTGCAAGGAGATCCAACCAGCCCATTCTAAAGGAGATCAGTCCTGGGTGTTCTTTGGAAGGAATGATGCTAAAGCTGAAACTCCAGTACTTTGGCCACCTCATGGGAAGAGTTGACTCACTGGAAAAGACTCTGATGTTGGGAGGGATTGGGGGCAGGAGGAAAAGGGGACAACAGAGGATGAGATGGCTAGATGGCATCACCAACTCGATGGACATGAGTTTGCGTGAACTCTGGGAGTTGGTGATGGACAGGGAGGCCTGGCGTGCTGAAATTTATGGGGTTGCAAAGAGTCGGACACGACTGAGCTACTGAACTGAACTGAACTGAGGCAGAGTATGGGCTTCCCAGGTGGCGCTAGTGTTAAAGAACCTGCCTCCCAAGGCAGGAGATGTAAGACACGCTGATTCGATCCCTTGGTCAAGAAGATCCTTTGGAGGAGGGCATGGCAACCCACCCCAGTATTCCTCCCTGGAGAATCCCTTGGACAGAGGAGGCTGGCGGGTCCTGTGGTCCATACGATTATAGTCAGACATGACTGAAGCGACTTGGCACATACATAGGCTAACAGAGTACACAGATGTGCTGTTATAAATAGACTCAAATATTCAATGGCTTTGAGAGGAAGCTTATTTTTCAGCTCATGTAGCAATCCACAGAAGTGGAGAGTTCTGTGCACATAAAAACCTCTACATGAGTGTTCATGTCGACTTTATTCATAATGGCCAAAAACTAGAAAGAACCCAGTTGTCTTTCAACAGGTGAATGATTCAACAAACCAAAGATTACTAGTCAGTATCCCTGGTAGGCTCAGCTGGTTAAGAATCTGCCTGCAATGCAGGAGACCCCAGTTTAATTCCTGGGTCGGGAAGATCCCCTAGAGAAGGAATAGGCTACCCACCCTAGTATTTATGGGCTTCCCTGGTGGCCCAGACAGTAAAGAATATACCTGTAATGTGGGAGACCTGGGTTCGATTTCTGGGTTCGGAAGATTCCCCTGGATGAGGGCATGGCAACCCACTCCAGTATTCTTGCCTGGAGAATCCCCATGGACAGAGGAGCCTGACAGGAGTCCATGGGGTCTCAAAGAGTCGGGCATGACTGAGCAACTAAGCACAGCACAGCACAGCTATACAAAGATATGGGCTATTGATAACAAATAATAGCTGGAAGAATCTTCAGAAAATGAGATTGAGTGAAAAAAAAGCACTGCAAAAATATATTCAGTGTGATTCCATTTGTAGAACATCCTTGGAATCACAAAATTCTAGAAATGGAGAAGAGATTGGTGTTTGCCAGGGATATAGAGGGGTGGGTGGGAGAGGAGGGTATGTGGCTATAAAGGTCAACGTGACGGAGCCACAAGGATGGGAATGCTCCAAGGATGCTCCCAATTTGACTGTATCAATGTCAATATTCCTGTTGGGAGAGTACCACTACAGTTTTACAAGATGTTACTATAGGAGGAGCTAGAGAAATGGTGCCCTGGGTCTCTTCATATTATTTCTTACAACTGCGTGTGAATCTACAGTTATCTCCAAATAAAAAGTTTATTTTAAAAATCTCCTGATTTGTTTCTTAACAACAACAAAAAAGAAAACATAATTTGCTTTTTAAACTTTGACATGATTTTAAAAGATAGGTCGAAACGGTTTCTTAAAGAAGAAACTCCTCACTGGAAAACTTATCCTCACTAGGAAAATATACACGTTGGTAACAGTTTGTAACCATCTTGGCTCCTGCTGTTCATTACGGACCCACTCTCTGAGGTCCACCTAGACTTTGTTCCTCCTGTGTGTGTGTCAGTTGCTTCAGTCATGTCTGACTCTTTGCAATACCACGAACAGTAGCCCACCAGGCACCTCTGTCCATGGGATTTTCCAGGCAAGATTACTGGAGTGGGTTGCCATTTCCTTCTCCAGGGGATCTTCCCGACTTGGGGATTGAACCACACTTCCTGCATTGTAGGCAGATTCTTTACCATCTGAGCCACCAGGAAAGCCCTTGTTCTCTGTGGCAAATGCCACTTTATTCAGAGTGAACTGCTCTCCAGAGCAGCAATCAAATTCCACAAGGCCAGCAAGTGACCCACTGCCAATCTCTGGGGAGAAGCAGAAAGGTGGGTGTCCTTTCCTCTTGACTTGAATGGTCTCTTTGTGGTCCCTGGATCTAGTGTCTAGGAGTGTCTTGAGAGAGAGTCCATTGGAAAGAAGGAATTCTGGTATTTTCCAAAGGGCCAAGTCTCAGTGATTGCCCCTGGTGTGTAAAGGTGAAGGAGGAGAAGGGTCTGGGGCTGGTTGGCCCTTTCCTCTCCCATAAATCACCCTTCATAAGGTCCTTCTTATGATCCTCTTCCCCTGAATGACTTCTCTGATATCCATTTTAACCAGATTCTTCAACTTCTTTAAAAATCAGTCATTTATTCAAAAAATATTCATTGAGTGCCTGTATTGTGCCAGGTGGTAGCAGATAGTGATGACCAAGGTAGCTCTGATGTTTCACCATCATCAGCTCCCCTGTCTTCGTAACATGTCTTATATTTTTGAGAGCCTTCTATGAACAAGACACTGTATAACATTCACTGATCCTTACAAAGTCAGTAGTGTCTGATCCTCATGTGCAGAAGAAGAAATACAGGTCTAGGCTAGGAATGCAAAGGATGCCTAAGAGACACTGAGTCTGGTCCACACTCTAATGTTTCTGTTTCCTCTGGCTCTGACCACTGGTGCTCTGAGACTTGACTTAAGAAATCTCAATACGCTTTCCCTGAACAATCTAAGATATTATTCCCATCTGTGTTCTTGACCTCACATCCTCTTTGCTACATCTGCCCCCATGGAAACCTGAACCATATGCTAATGATCCCATTCTGACTCCCTGA
The DNA here is from genome assembly GCF_029407905.1 of Bubalus kerabau. Classification (NCBI taxonomy): domain Eukaryota; kingdom Metazoa; phylum Chordata; class Mammalia; order Artiodactyla; family Bovidae; genus Bubalus; species Bubalus kerabau. Next base: position 35,928,122 of record NC_073636.1, on the reverse strand, counting down.
CCTTAATTTTGCATTTATTACTTGAAGATCTGGTATAAAGTTTAATCTAGTGTATCTTTTTATTGGTGTATTTTTTTATCCAAACCACCTTCCAGAAATCTAAAGCTAAACTTGTAAAGGTGGCATGAGCACTTTGGTCACTACAGTTTGAAAGCCCATTATGTGCAAGGACCTGTGAAATCCTTGCCCTCTTCCTACAGACTCCTTATTCACAAGAGTGAGTACACATCTCCCTTCTTCTAGCATCGTCCTGCTTTCTTATCCTCTCTCCAAGAAAACAATGAAAATAATGGGTATCTGGGAACACCGTGGTCATCCTATGGTTAATCTCCCATTGAATCCTTTGAGATAGTTAGTATTATTATCTTTACTTAACATATAAAGAAACTGAGGCTTACAGAGGCTCTATAATATCCCCAGGGTCCAGCTAGAAGAGGTAGGATTTGAACTCATTTGCTGATCCTTCTATACTTCTCTGCAGTAATCTACCTCTAGGAAAATAGTACTGATTGACCAAGTGCTCTGCCAGCTCTAGCCTGGGCAGCGCCTTGACTCTGCTTAACCATGTGAATGGGTGGATCAGCAGGAAGGATTCCTACATTCTTTTGGCGCAATTGTTCTCTCATGGTGGTGGTTTAGTCACTCTTTGCGACCCCATGGAGTGTAGCCTCCCAGGCTTCTGTGTCCATGGGACTTCCCAGGCAAGAATACTGGAGTGGGTTGCCATTTCCTTCTCCAGGGGATCTTCCCAACCCAGGAATCGAACCCAGGTCTCCTGCTTTGCAGGCAGACTCCTGCACTGTAGGCAAATTCTTTACCAACTGAGCTGCGAGGGAAGCCTCAATCATGGTAGCTGCAAGCTGGTTTTTAAGAGCAACCATCACATCGCAGAAATAAGAGCACAATAATGGAAAGCCTGGGCTCTGGAATCCAGATATATACACGATCTCTACTCCACTGCTTACTCTGCGACTCTCTCTCAGCAGGTCATAGAGTTTTTCTGCATCTCAGTTTCCTTCCCTGGAAAACAGGGCCAATAATGGTACCTATACCTAGAAGTTGTGCAAGGAATTTATCACTGGGCTTAAGCCTATCATTCCTCTAGTTCATGGAGTATTTCCTTGTTGAGTTTTGTGAAAGGTTTTAAAAAATGAATCATTTCGTTTTCACAAGCATTCTCAAATCCCTAAGGTTTTCATCACGCCCCCTTTAACTAGTCTTCTTTCCAGACTAAACCAGCCTAATCTTGGAAATCTCGCTTCCTTTAGAGCTAGAATCACAAGTACCAAAGTAGAAACAAAAACACTCTCTTCTGCATTTGAGTCAGAGTGCTTGTTCTCAGCAGAACTCTTCCTGTGGAAAGACTGAAAAATTGAGGCAGAGAAGTTCAAAGACCCAGAGCCACTGAATAAAAAGGAAATCCCTTAAAATTACACTGATGGTTCTTCCAGATAAGCAGGTAATTCTTAGAGGTAATTTGGAGAGAATTCAACACTGTTTATTACAGGTTCACTTAAGAAAGTCAAACATCCAGCCCTAAAAGCAATTTCAAAGCAAAACTCCAAACAGTATTTTAGAATACAGAGGAAATTATATGCACAATCTTACCTCCCGGCGGTTTTGAAGGATTAATGGGGGGAAAATAGAAGCTATAAAGGAAAAAATCACCAGAAGAATGACAGGAAATATGAGAAATTCCCAATAAATGGGACAGGCTAACAGGGTATAATGTGCATAATGTGATTTTTAATGGACATTAAGTAAATACCTGTAGGTGGATTGACTTTCTGCCCAATGGGAATATAGCACTTGGGGGAGACAGACATGACCAAGTGGAGAAAGAGTCACTGCAGAGAATGGAAACTAGTTCAAGTTGCTTTTTTTTCCCTTTGACTCTGAATATCAAAGGAACATTAGCATTTGCCCTAAAAGAATATTTTAATAATTTATTGGGGTTGGAAGCCAGATTATTTTATTTACTGGGAAAATGATACATAAAATACCAGATTTTATGATACTAAGATTTTATGATCCTATTTATGGTACATCACATTAAGTGCTCTTAATGGGGGAGGGGGCCGATATCCACATTATTCTTCAATTAGGATGGAAAATATAAAACGTCCAGCATTCTTTATAATAATGAACAGACAACAGATGAATTTTAGACCTTTATGTTATTCTAAACTTTCCTGTGAGTTCTCTAGGGGAATATTGAAAATTGCGCTGGGCTCCTCTCTTGAACATACTCATGAGACAGCATACCCAAGAATAACTCTTTGATCTTCCTGGGAGTCTTCATTGTCTGGAGGCTTCAGCTCTGCCTCTCACTTTTTTAGTGATTCTTCCAAGAAAGGCATTCCTCTCTACACATGGATAACACTGCGACTGGGTGTATACCCTATCAAGGGCAGTTGTATTTACCAACGTGAGTCAAAGCTCTGGGTTTTAAAGGCCTGAAGCTCATTCTCCCTGAATTCAGGGCTTTAGAATCAAGGTAGCACAGTCAGGAATACCCAGACTTTGGGATCAAAGTGTTCTGGCTTTGAATTCTGCCTCACCTGTTCACTAGGTAAATGGTCATAGGCAAGTTCCTCAGTTTCTCATCTCTGATTCCCACCTGCACAACGGAGAAAACAATTCTTACATAACAGGATTATTGCAATGCATAAATGAAATTACTAATATGGTAGCTATGTCATTGCTGATATGGTGGTTTTCATTGTTGATATTGTTCTAGTCCAGAACAATGAGCCTATTGAGGTGTTTCAAACAACACACTGGCCTTGAGCAATAGATTAGAAACAGTATTGTTCTAGAGTTGGTGTTTTCTCCCCAGAAATGAAGTTCTTTTTCTTCCAGTGCTAGATTCACCAGCTCCTGTCTTACTGACCACTCAGTAATGAAAACTTGTGTATAATCATTTTGTTGTAGAACTGCTATGTTTTAGAACTGGTCCAAGGTCAGCTTGCCAATGATGGTCACCAAATATGGGGACTCCACTACAAAAGAAACTACTGCTTCTCTCTTTGGTAAATTTAAGGAATTGTCATAAAGGAATTCTTAATCCATATAGACTAGAGGCTTAGAATTTTACAATGTGAGATGCCTTTTTTTTAAGTGTATGTTAGATTTCTTCAATACACTCTTAAGATTGGCCTGGTTGATGTGAAGCTTTATTATATCCAGTGGTGTAATCACAGGAGGGGTAACTCATAAATGTATTATTTCCCTGTGGGAAGAAGGCTGGGGATCCAGGTTAAACACCTCACTAGAAGGGAAAATACTTCTCTTGCATCGATAATAGTTTCTCCTTCCACTTGATTAAAAAAGAAGAAATTATAATTAAGAGGTACTTCTTTAGGGCTTCTCTGATAACTCAGTTGGTTAAGAATATGCCTGCAATGCAAGAGACCCGGGTTCAATTCCTGGGTCAGGAAGATCTGCTGGAGAAGGGATAGGCTACCCACTCCAGTATTCTTGGGCTTCCCTTGTGGCTCAGCTGGTAAAGAATCCACCTGTAATGTGGGAGACCTAGGTTTGACCCCCGGCAACCTATTTCAGTATTCTGGCCAGGAGAATTTGACTGTTTAGTCCATGGGGTCGCAAAAAGTTGGACATGACTGAGTGATTTTCACTTTCACTTTCTTTAGGCTTTGTCAGTTTGGGGACAAAATTCTTAAGAATGAGAAATTAGTGATGGGGGAAGAGAAAATTCATAACAAACAACATTCCTAAAGTCATAAATTTCATAATAGATGGAGAGAAGATTGCTTGCTAATTATATGCTTATTTGAAAGTTACTCTCACATCTCGGTTTGTTAGAATGCACAATGAATGCCTAGAATCTCTCTCTTTTTTTTTTTAAAGATCAAGCTATCTTGTTAAAGGAGTCATGTTCCCTGAGAGAAGGCCCAGCACTGAACAGTTAAATGGTTACTCCATAAAGAGATTAAAAATGGAAATACAGGAGGAAAGGTGACTTGTGACTATGAACCTCATGGATTCCACTAGCATCTTTTCGCATAAAATCCTGTCAGTGTTTTTTGTTCAGGAGAAGATAAGCCTTGGCACTAACTTCACTTCTTATTGTGTGACTGCTTCCTTGGGTGGCCACGGAAAACACATGTAGTCTTTTGATATCTTGGTTTCAACAACTATAAAATGACTTAATAACTTTTACTTTTATAATGGACTTTGTAATAACTATCTATTATGGGATAATGAATTGCCCCCAAAACATAACAGGCTTAAAACAAGCATTTCTGTGGCCGCATGTCTATGAAATCCAGAGACGGCTTGTTTGGGTGCCTCATAGTCTCTCAAAGGCTGCAGTAGAGGTTTGACTGGGGCTGCCATCTTATCTGAAGGCTCAGTTGAGAGACAGTCCTCTTCTAACCTCCCTCCCGTGGTTATCAGCGTGATCCAGTTTCCTCCTAGGCTATGGACTGAGGGCCTTGGTTCTTTGCTGGCTGTTGCCTTGGTGGTGGGAGGAGGTCACCCCCAGTTCCCTGCCATGTGAGCTCTGCACAGGGCAGCTCACAGGGTGGCAGCTGGCTTCCATCAGAGTGAGAAGGTGAGAACATCCAAGAAGGTTTGCCAGACAGAAGCCACCATCCCTTTATAACCCAGTCTGAGAAGGGATACCCTATCACCTTTGCCATGTTCTATTCATTAGGAGCAAAGTTCTGGGTCCAGCTGCACTCCAGGGGAAGGGGTTACACAGGGCATGGCCATAGGAGACATGCTGAGAACGAGCTCAGTCACTCATTCACTTATGACTCTTTGCAACCCCATGGACTGTAACCTGCCAGTTCCTCTGTCCGTGGGATTTTCCAGGCAAGAATACTGGAGTGGGTTGCCATTTCCTCCTCCAGGGGATCTTCCTGACCCATGGATCGAACCTATGTCTCCTGTATTGCAGGTAGATTCATGATCACGGAGCCACCTGGGAAGAGCACTATCAAAGACACAGGGATTGTTAGGGTCATCTTGGAGGCTGCCTTCCGTGGACTTAGTCATAGTCGATCTGCGGGATCCCAGAAAAGCATGTGTCTAGATCATGCGAAGTCTCTCAAAATCTCACCCTTCCCCCGAAGTAGGACAGCTTTTATTCATGCATTCAAGACCACATTTAAAAATTCATTCACTCATTTGGAACATTTACCACGTATCTGCTGTTTATAAGGCACTGCAGGGAGTGCTTAGAAAGATCAAAGCTAAAGGAGTTAACAATTCAGGTAGCACAGAGCACTCTTTGATAGTGGAGTCATCTGCTTTGTGGATGGGTAAACATCACCCAGGGACAGACAGCCAAATCTGCATGGAACAGGAATGTACACAACCTCCATACCCCTAGCCACACTTCCATCAGCTGAAACTCTAGGAAAAGATCTATATGAGAAAGAGATATTCTGCCTGCCTTGAACCACTTTTAGGGGAGTCTTACATAAAGTTCTCAACACTCTTTCAAGATAAATGCAAGGTGCCAATCCTTTTTAAATCTCTTTCTTCAGGGCCCACAGGCTGTGGTTCCTGTGCAAAAAAGATGGAAACAAAGATCTCTGTGGGCTCAACCTGCCACTAGGCAATGATACTTCTTATTTTAATTCACTGTTATTTAAGTCTAAACTTCTTACTTGACTTTTATATGTGTCCTTCTGGTCTCTCCAACCAGATTACTGTTCTCCAAGAGCAGAAGTCACTTCTTACCCTTCCTTGCATCAAAACAACTTTGATTAACATGGCACTGCTGTTGTTTAGTCCCTAACTCGTTGTCTGACTCTTTGTGACCCCATGGACTGTAGTCCACCAGGCTCCCCGTCCATGGAATTTCCCAAGCAAGAATACTGGAGTGGGTTGCCATTTCCTTTCCCAGGGCATCTTCCCAACTCAGGGATTGAACCCATGTCTCCTGCATTGACAGGGGGATTCTTTACCACTGAGCCAGCAGGGAAGCCCAACATGGCATACAGACATCAAATGATTCATACACTGGTGCCTCTTTCAAAGAGGGCTAATTTACACCTGGATCCAATTAGGAAGGACCAGCTTAGGATCATTGGCTGAAGGGCTTCTGGGGGCATCGTCTTATTTACCTTTGCCTAACTTTTGAGTCCTTTCTTCTGCTCTGGCTATCTTTGACTTTTAGGTTAATATTTCCTACCCCTTAACCTCTTTTGTTTCCCACAAAATCATATTTTCTTTTCTGTCATGCTTTGCTTCAACTCAACCTCTGTTCCTGCCACGGCCCCTAGGTGGGAGGCAATGGGCACCAGGGTCTCTGTCAAGAAGGAGAGCGAGGAAGAAACATGTTCCCACCAGAAGACCCTGGCCCCATCCACAAGCATGACGATAGGCTAACTTCTTTGTTCTTTCTGTACTTTTCAGAGTTCTTCTATTTAAATACAGGGACCTAGGTCTACTATGGTAGTAGTAGGTATTTTAACACATAAATATCTTTATCCTCTTTGGGAATGTGTTTCCTGTTTTGACTTGTTCTCTAAATATATATAATTTTTAAATTACAGGTTTACATCAGGAGGACAATTTAGTCAAGTATAACTTTCTTCACAAAACACGTCCTGGTCTCAGCACATAAACTGTGGAATGTGAACAGTCTCAGAGAATACACGAATTGAGGGATGCTCTCCCCCACTCCTCCGCCTTGACATTGTAAAAATGTATCTCAGTTTTTTCTTTAGCAACCAAGTCTATGAAAGGAGCTGCTCTCTAAGCAAGGATACTAGAGATCAGAACCTTAGTTGATGTCACCCAGATAGAAAAATATTCAAAATCTTGTCACAGAGATAGAAAAGTCCTTTCTAGGAGCATCTTTATGATCCAAGGCTGCACGGGAACAGACATTTCACCCTAAAGCCTTGTAACTGGGGTCCTGAGTTTCTAAACAAGGCAGAGAGGAAAGGTGACCTCCTGGAAAGTTGAGCTGTGTTACTCATTGTGTGGTTGAACATTAATGCAATCATGAGCTTTCTCTTTTCTACATCTCATTCTATTTCTTTCTTTCTTTTTTTTTTTCATTTTTATTGGAGTATGGTTGCTTTACAGAGTTGTGTCAGTTTCTGCTTATAGTAAGTAAATCAGCTGTACATATACATATTTCCCCCCTTTTTGGATTTCCTTCCCATTTAAGTCACCACAAAGAGCACTGAGTAGAGTTCCCTGTGCTATACCATAGGTTCTCACTAGTTATTTATTTTATATGTAGTAGTGTGTATATATATGTCAACTTCAATCTCCCAATTCATCCCACACCCCCCTATCCCCCCTCGTGTCCATACATTTGTTCCCTAATATTGTGTCTCTATTTCTGCTTTGCAAATAAAATCATCCATAGCATTTTTCTAGATTCCACATATATGTGTTAATGTATGATAATTATTTTCTGTGATGCCAATTCATGAAGTCAAAAATTAGTTTTTGACTTGGAATACAAAGGCCTTGGTTTGAAAATGGAGAGCCCTTACCTCCAACTGGGACACAATCAAATAACTTAAGTGAAAAGTTAAGATTAAAAGTTAGATTAAAGCAGAAATATATAAATAGGTTGAGATATAATTATGTAAATGAATTACACAAATGAAAGATGGACTTCTGCTACATCATAGTCTGGGTTTCCTGGAAACAGATTCTGAGATGGAGGTGTGTGTGCATATGGTTTAACTGGAGAAGGACACCAGGGAACAATCCTGTACAAGATGGAGGGAAGCAGAATTCGGCAAAGGGAGGCTGAGCCTGGATGCAGGAGTGACAGAGACTCAGCTGACGCCACAGGAAGCCCTGGAGCTGTGGAGAGGAGGGCCTTCAGAGTCATCACAGTTTAGTTCAGTTCAGTTGCTCAGTCGGCTCTTTGCGACCCCATGGACCACAGCATGCCGGGCCTCCCTGTCCATCACCATCTTCTGGAGTTCATTCAAACTCATGTCCATCGAGCTACTGATGCCATCCAACCATCTCACCCTCTGTTGTCTCCTTCTCCTCCCACCTTCAATCTTTCCCAGGATCAAGGTCTTTTCACATGAGTCAGTTCGCATCAGGTGGCCACAGTATTGGAGTTTCAGCTTCAACATCAGTCCTTCCAATGAACACTCAGGACTGATCTCCTTTAGGATGGACTGGTTGGATCTCCTTGCAGTCCAATGGACTTTCAGGAGTCTTCTCCAACACCATAGTTCAAAAGCATCAATTCTTCAGTCTCAGCTTTCTCTGTAGTTCAACTCTCACATCCATATATAACTACTGGAAAAACCATAGCTTTCACTAGACGGATCTTTGTCGGCAAAGTCTCTGCTTTTTAATATGCTGTCTAGGTTGGCCATAACTTGTATTCCAAGGAGTAAGCGTCTTTTAATTTCATGTCTGCAGTCACCATCTGCAGTGATTTTGGAGCCCCAAAAAATAAAGTCTGACACTGGTTCCCCATCTATTTGCCATAAAGTTATGGGACCATATGCCATGATCTTAGTTTTCTGAATGTTGAGTTTTAAGCCAATTTTTTCACTCTCCTCTTTCACTTTCATCAAGAGGCTCTTTAGTTCTCCTTCGCTTTCTGCCATAAGGGTGGTGTCATCTGCATATGTAAGGTTATTGATATTTCTCTCGGCAATCTTGATTCCAGCTTGTGCTTCATCCAACCTGGCATTTCACAAGATGTACACTGCATATAAGTTAAATAAGCAGGGTGACAATATACAGCCTTGACATACTCCTTTTCCTATTTGGAATCAGTCTGTTGTTCCATGTCCAGTTCTAACAGTTGCTTTCTGACTTGCATACAGGTTTCTCAAGAGGCAGGTCAGGTGGTCTGGTATTCCCATCGCTTTCAGAATTTTCCACAGTTTATTGTGATCCACACAATCAAAGGCTATGGCATAGTCAATAAAGCAGAAATAGATGTTTTTCTAGAACTCTCTTGCTTTTTTGATGATCCAGCAGATGTTGGCAATTTGATCTCTGGTTCCTCTGCCAAATCAGCTTGAACATCTGGAAGTTCACGATTCACATATTGCTGAAGACTGGCTTAGAGAATTTTGAACATTACTTTACTAGCGTGTGAGATGAGTGCAATTGTGTAGTAGTTTGAGCATTCTTTGGCATTGCCTTTCTTTGGGATTGGAATGAAAACTGACCTTTTCCAGTCCTGTGGCCACTGCTGAGTTTTCCAAATTTGCTGGCATGTTGAGTGCAGCACTTTCACAGCATCATCTTCCAGGATTTGAAAGAGCTCCACTGGAATTCCATCACCTCCACTAGCTTTGTTCGTAGTGATGCTTTCTAAGGCCCACTTGACTTCACATTCCAGGATGTCTGGCTCTAGGTCAGTGATCACACCATCGTGATTATCTGGGTCATGAAGATCTTTTTTGTACAGTTCTTCTGTGTATTCTTGCCACCTCTTCTTAATATCTTCTGCTTCTGTTAGGTCCATACCATTTCTGTCCTTTATCGAGCCCATCTTTGCATGAAATGTTCCCTTGGTATCTCTGATTTTCTTGAAGAGATCTCTAGTCTTTCCCATTCTGTTGTTTTCCTCTATTTCTTTGCATTGATTGCTGAGGAAGGCTTTCTTATGTCTCCTTGCTATTCTTTGGAACTCTGCATTCAAATGGGTATATCTTTCCCTTTCTCCTTTGCTTTTCACTTCTCTTCTTTTCACAGCTATTTGTAAGGCCTCCCCAGACAGCCATTTTGCATTTTTGCATTTCTTTTTCTTAGGGATGGTCTTGATCCCTGTCTCCTGTACAATGTCATGAACCTCCATCCATAGTTCATCAGGCACTCTATCAGATCTAGGCCCTTAAATCTATTTCTCACTTCCACTGTATAATCATAAGGGATTTGATTTAGGTCATTCCTGAATGGTCTAGTGGTTTTCCCCACTTTCTTCAATTTAAGTCTGAATTTGTCAATAATGAGTTCATGATCTGAGCCACAGTCAGCTCCTCACAAACCTCCCTTCCCAGAATGGCATAAGTGCAAAAACTATTATTAATCGTTTCACATCACTTATGTTTCATACTAGCAAGGCATTTTCAGGTAAGTATATATATACTCATATATACTCTCTAAACAAAGAAAGAGACAAAGCCTGTTTCTGGGTTCAAATCCTGGCTCTGTGGAAGCTGTATTACCTGGGGATACTTCTCTTTGGCTTGGTTTTCTTTGCATCAACAAGTGTTGGATTAGATTGTGGCAGTGGTTCTCAACCTTGATAGCCCCTGAGAATCAGCTTTTAAAATTCGTGATACCTGGAACTTACCTGACCTGTCCCGCTCTAGAACAATTACAATAGAAATCTCCAGGGTTAATTTCAGACATGGCATGCAGTCAGAGTTCCCCAAGTAATTCGAGTGTGTAGCTAGGTTCATGGAACTCCAAGTTAGATGATCTTCAAGGATGTTCCTTGATCCAGGGCTCTAAGCTTCTGTGAGTTAGTGCTTATGGGACTTTAAGCATGGATATGCTATTACTGAGGCTTCCCTGGTAGCTCAACTGGTAAAGGATCTGCCTGCAATGCAGGAGACCCTTGTTCAATTCCTGGGTCAGAAGGATCCTCTGGAAAGGGATAAGCTACCCACTCCAGTATTCTTGAGCTTCCCTGGTAGCTCAGATGGTAAAGAATCTGCCTGCAATGCAGGAGATCTGGGTTTGATCCCTGGGTCAGGAAGATTCCCTGGAGAAGGAAATGGCAACCCACTCCAGTACTGTTGCCTGGAGAATCCTCATGGACAGACGAGCCTGGAGGGCTACAGTCCATGGGGTCACAAAGAGCTGGACACAACTGAGCGACTAAGCACACACAGCACGCTATTACTGACCAGGGTTCTTGGTCTTCCCAAATCAATAGAAATTGACCAGAGATCAGACAAGGAATTCAGGCAAGGGGTTCCTCATTGGGATTCCTGTTGTAGCAGGGGAGAGTGAGAACAAGTAACAGGTTCCCTTACGCACTCCCCGAGGTGGGGTGAGCTGATTCCTTTTAGGGGGTGAGGGTAGGGGTGTGTCCAGGGGTCAGGTTGGAGGGGTGGCTTAGGTGGTTTTCCCTCCCCTTAGGTGGTGTTGAGTGCAGGGGGCATATGCACAGCCTGTTTTTGCTCCCTGCTCTTTTGAAGCAGCAGTTGGGTTTTGGTCTTTTTGTATCTTGTTATCCATAAATTGCCCCCACTGTGCATGCACACAGTTATTTTTAGTCCTTTATAGTTTCTTTATATTTTGTTGCTCAAGGAAATGTTTGTCCAGGAGAAAGCACTGCAGCAAAGTGTCCCAGGACCCAGGTCCCAATCTGTCTCTCCACCTAGTTTGGAAACTAGCTGCTCTAACTGCTTCCACCAATTGCCAAGTTAAGTAACCCTGCCTGACTCTGAGGAATGAGATAGTATTTCTCCCCCAGATCAGTCTTCTCCAGGTCTAGAGCCTTGACAGCCAGGAAGCTCCACCCCACCTTCATTTACAAACTATGAAAAGGTCACCCGAAACCTGACCTCAGTTCCATCACAACAGTATCCATCAGGGGTCTTAGCTTTGTTTGTCAGACTAACCCCTTTGAGAACCTCATGAAAGCTATAGATCCTCTCACAAGAAAAATTTGTATCTGCGCATCAAACTCAGCAGACAATTTTCACGAGTACCAGAATCCTTGATGCAAAGAAAGTTCAATTCCATTTCAGCATAATATGTAAGTTAAAAAAAAATTCATTTAACCCAGGAAGGCAGAAATTCCAGCTTAGCAGGAAAAGTCGAGACTGAAGATTAAGAGACCTGAGTTGTAATCTTGGTTTTACTTCTGACCACCTAGGGGTCACATAGTCACTTTATACCTCAGTTTACACATGTGTCCAGTTAAGCATCCCAACACCGACTCTGCCTCACTTCTGCTTACCATCTACTCTCACAAAGAACTGGCACATTCCTCTATCCAAGCTGTGTTTGGGACCATAGCACCCAGGTGTGTTTATGTATTTGCCTGTGTGTGTTAGTCGCTCAGTCATGTCTGATTCTTATGCAACCCTATAGACTGTAGCCCACCAGGCTCCTCTGTCCGTGGGATTCTCCAGGCAAGAATACTGGAGTGGGTTGTCATTTCCTTCTCCAGGGGAATCTTTCTGAGCCTACCTCATTCTGAGCGCCTGCATTGACCAAGAGGATGACAGTATGTAAGGGTCCTGGAGCCCAGATGGGACTCGGAGAAGGGGCTGCATGCAGTGTCCATCTGCTTGGAGTAGGACTTGGCCTCTGACCTTGGGAGGGGCAGGTGGAGAGCCCATGGACCCACCATGCACCAGCCACAGTCCTTCGTGGGGGAAGGCTGCGACTGGAACCAGAGGTCTGAGAAGCAATCTCCCAGACTTCACACAAACTGCCAGATTGGCCAGAGGCTTGGCAGAGACTTCCCAGCTGGTGAGTGCCAAGTGGTCTGGAGAGAGTGAAGCCGTGGCCAGCCTCTGGCACAGGCATCCAGGGGAGCTCTGTTCCCAGGGCGCTAACCTGACAAGCGTGTCTGTCAGCCCTGCCAGGAGGGTGGGTTGGACTCTGAGGGGCCCCAGATACACTGCCTCACCAGGGGAACACAGCATTGTTCTCCCAAGAGCCTTGGGCAGCTGGATTCCCCAGTCACCTTCTCCCCATTGTCCACTCTGTCTCCAGACCACCTCCTCTGACAATCCTTCTGGAAGCAAGGGGTGGGTGAGAAGGGAAGGGTGGCAGTTCTCATTTGGGTCGCTAAGCTTCTGCTCAGTGTGGTCACTTAGAGTTGGCAGATGATCCCCATCCCCCAGGAGAGCTTCTCCTCTTGAAAGATATTGAGGGAACAATCACAGAAGCCTCTTGCCAATAGTGGTGATGGAGGAGGCTGTCTGGGGGGTCTCAGAGAGCCTGCGGGCTGGTGCTCCTGGGGACAGAGGGAGATGAGGAGGGCCTGGGGTGACAGCTATGACTTCTCATCCCCAGGCTTCAAGAATGACACCTCTGCACCTTCAATCCCTCTTGTGCATCATTTCTTCTCATTTCATCCCACCGGAAAGGAAGCACTCCAGCCATGCATGGGGCAGCAGTAGACAGATGTGGTTTAAAAAAAAAATTTTTTTTTTCTCCTAATTCCCCCTTTGCTGCTTGCGGGCGGTTTTGCAACTACTGTTTCCAGCTGGGACAGAGGAATATATACAAGCAGCATACTTTTTAAAAAATATTTACTTCATTGAAAATAAAGATAGGCATCTCATAGTCTCTTCCCATGAAACAAGAGAAGTGTGTTTCCAAGCTTGGGCATTTCTTGCTGTCTTTCTAGTTCTGACAAAAGATGCTCTTCTACCGCAGACTCTGTTTTTTGTAAACCTTTTATTTTGAGAGAGAGAGAGATTCATTTTCTGCACAGAATTGCTTTCCAGTGTATCTGAATCATAGAGAGGAGACACAAGCACTGTTGATGGGTATAACAGGAGGAGGAAGGTTGCCTTGTGGTCCCCTGTCTTGCAGATTTGGCAAAGGGACCACTGGCCAGAGGAGACCAAGAATGAGCAAGCTTTCTTGTTTGTAGGACCTCAACCCCACCATTCTGTTTCCACAAGAGATACATTGTCACCGTTGATGGTAACACCTGGCCACAAGGTTCTTTACAAATCCAGGGGAAAACAGAACGAAGTTCTCACAGTCTGCACCATTGAGGAAGCTGCCATGCAAGGTGACTCTCGCTCATGCCTGCTGGGGTAAGGGAGGCATGGACCTCTTTGTACCAAAGAGACAGGGCTTCATGTCTGTGTCAGCCTGGGTCTAGTCAAGAACCAGACCACATCAGCCCATCTAAGAGAGAATTCACCATAAAGAATTGTGAAAAGGCAAACAGAACAGCTGGATGTTAAGGAGATAGAAGCTGGGAGAAGAAACTCTAGGCTGAAGATACAAAGGACGAGATTGGGGTTATACTAAGACTTGGAGCTCTGAGGATGGCTCCATGGAGCTGAAACTTTGACCTCTGAGAAGGGGAACCCTCCAGGGGTGGAGCTGTTTCTCAGGGGATCAAAGGGGCTACTGATGCTGGGAAAGCTGCAAGGTGGACTCTACTGCCGCCCATTCTGGGGAAGCCAGGGTGAAGCAGCGCTGCTAGGAAGACAAGGACAGAACTGAATGCCCAGGAATTCATGTTCTTCCTCCTCAAGTCTCTCCAGCGCCCTCTGTTGGCAACACCTAGCAAATGCCACGGGCAAAAAAGTCCTTTGCAGCTCCCTCCCAGCAAGGAAGGCAAAACTGAGGATGAGAGACAATGGTTTAATAACTAGTACACGTGACTGGGTCTCCACTGATTTATCACTGCTGTCCAGCTTTCCTTTGTTCCTTGATCTGTCATTATAAGACGTGGGACGGGACCCTTTTGTTTCTTTGAAATGGCTAAACTCAGCCAGAAGGTGGATTTGGGAGAACTTCCTGAGTAGGTTACCCCGCATGCCTCCAACCCAGGATTTCTTAACCTCAGCACTATTGACGTCTGGGGCTGGATCACTGTTGCAGGAGGCTGTCCTGTGCCTTGCAGGAGGTTGAACAGCACCCTTGTCCTTCATCCACTAGGTGCTTGGAGCACCTCCCTCACCCTGCCCCCAGTCAATCCAAAATGACAACTAAGAGAGTCTCTGGATGTTGCCAGTGTCCCCTAGGGAGCAAAAGCTCCAGCAGCTGAGAGTCACTGCTCTAAACTCTCAACGTTGTTGTCCTGAATTTTCTGGCCTGAGAATTAGAACGGTGAGAATGGCCATACCTCCACAAACTACTCTGCAGTCTTCAAAGTCCTTTTTTTCTGCTCTATTGAAACATATTCCATCAATTCCAGGAGGCAAGGAGGGTCAGATACTATAATATCCACTTTAGAGGCTAGTGAACTGACTCAGAACCGCCACCCCCGCCCCCACTAGGAAACCCTATCAAGGCAGAAGCTACATGACTCTAACAGACCTCACTCTCAAATTTTTGGAGGGAAAAGGGGGTGGTTGGACATGGACTGGCAGAGAAGGGAGTCTCCTCCCTCCACCCCAAGCTACTAATAATGTTCTTTTTATTTTTCTTTTAAAGTGTCCGGCTATTGCCAGGAATACCATATAAAACTTCTTTATGAAGTGAACACAGGCCCCAGCAGCTTATACAAGCTGGCTTGGACAAGGGCACCGGTGTTTCTAATTAATGCTTGGGTCAGCGCTCCAGGCCAGCCCTACCTGCGTCCTGCCCCTCAGCTTTTGACTTCTGGCTCACCTGCACGGGAGCCCCTGTGCTGGTGACTAATAAAGGCTCCTGACGTTCCTTGCCGAGTCTGGGAAGGCAGAAATAAAAGCCACTTCCAGTTAGGTGTGCTCCAGCCTGAACATGGACCATTCACAGGAGGCTCTGGGGCGATGCTGCCTAGGCTGTGGCTGGTCCAGCCATGCAGCACCTATGGGCAGGCACTCCTGTGCTCGGTGTCAGCTGCAGCCGTCCCAGGGCCTTTGAGTGACAGCCAAAGGTGTCTCCTCACCATCAACAGAGCAATCATTCTCCAAATGTCAGGCAGGCATTTTCA
Organism: Bubalus kerabau; assembly: GCF_029407905.1. NCBI lineage: Eukaryota > Metazoa > Chordata > Mammalia > Artiodactyla > Bovidae > Bubalus > Bubalus kerabau. The sequence continues at coordinate 35,912,566 of NC_073636.1, read as the reverse complement.
CAGCTCTCCCCACACTAGAGATTTCTAGTTCTCCTGAAGACCCAGGGTAAGAGATTGTGCTGTCACTGGACAGAACAAGATAGAAACAGGTATTTTTCTATATTTTCTATATAGAAAATATTTTTCTATTCTATATTTCTATAATTGCTGTGCCCTTGTGTGTGTGTGTGTGTGTGTGTGTGTGTGTGTGTGCGCGTGCCTGTGCATGTGTGTGTGTGAGTGGGCATGAATGTGTACATATATGTGTACATGTCAATCCATGACTTCTCATATGGAGCTGATAGAAACAAAGGCTTTGGATGTGCAGACCTCTTGCACATTCTGTGTTCTGATTGGCTAACTTCTTGGCTAGTTGATTACTTGATCACAAATTTACAATCTGTTACTTCCAGTTCCTTATATTCCAGATAGAGAATAAAAACCACAAAAAGTACCTAGATGTGTTATACAAACACTTGGAAATATTCAGATTATTTGCCATAATTTCCTTTTATTTATAAATATTGAGCATTTGAAAAATAAAATCTAAATCTAGACATTTGCAGCTTAGAATTCACAAATAAATAGGAAGCTCTGCTTTGGTTAGGCATATAAATAATATGCCTAGCTGCTGTTAACGGAGAAGGCAATGGCACCCCACTCCAGTACTCTTGCCTGGAAAATCCCATGGATGGAGAAGGGCCTGGTGGACTGTAGTCCATGGGGTCGCTAAGAGTCGGACATGACTGAGCGACTTCACTTTCACTTTCTGCTTTGGTAAGGACTGTGTCACAATTTGCCTGAATTTTTCATGGTACTTAGCATACCACTGCAATGGCCAGGGAACTGGCATTCCGTTGACACTTGTTCTTAAATGACCAGAAGAATGATTTAAAATTGAAGATATTAATTTTTTTTTTAAATGATGAATTGACAGCTGCGGTCAGATCTTTCCAAAAGAGTGGGGGGATTTTCTTTCTCTCTGTTGATTCCCACAGCACCTGGGGGGTGGCTATCATGGAGCTGCAAGCATGTTCCAGGCTCATGGAGGGGGTTGTGACCTCACACCTTGTGCCCTACAGAGGATGTTCGTTTTTAGAATGCTTCTCTGTGATCCTGGGACATAAGGAAAAGCATTTGATGGGGAATTCACTTCCTAACTGTGTGACCCAAGGAAATTAAATTGGGGATAATCAAGTTGGTATTCACATCCTAGTGCTATTGTGAGGATGAAATCCAGCAAGGTCATGCAGAAAGCAGCATGCAAACTGGAGAGGGTTTTCCAGGGGCGGTGGGTCATTGCTGAGAGTTCTTGAGCAAATCCATCTACCTGAGGGATGTAGACTCCCTGGGCATCCGAGGGAGATGCCCAAAGTCACAAGCACATGATATCAGTTCCTGTGATGCAATCAACTGGTGACAGCCACGAAGATATGAATTTAGGAAGTGCCTCCATGTATAACAGACATCCTTATCCAGATATGAATTCTAGTTCATGAAATCAGAACAAGTAAACACTGCGCTTTCCTTCACCTACAACCTGACGTCAGGAGATTGGCTTTTCTGCATGCAACCAAGTGGACCCAAGTTTGGTTCAGTTACAATAAGACAAAGATCATGGATGTGATACAGAAGTGCCTAGAGGGAGAGGAATAGCAGGCTGGCACCACACCCTGATTTGTAGGCGAGAAGTGGGTCATGATTTCCTCACCCAGAGATCAGTCTAAAACCAAGTGAAAGTGTTAGTCACTGAGTCATGTCTGACTCTTTGCGACACCATGGACCGTAGCCCGCCAGGCTCCTTTGTCCATGGGATTTCCTAGGCAAGAATACTGGAGTGGATTGCCACGCCCTCCTCCGGGGGATCTTCCCCACCCAGGGATCAAACCTGGGTCTCCCGCATTGCAGGCAGATTCTTTACCATCTGAGCTACCAGGGAAGCCTCTGATGAATCCTTCAGTGGCCACAGCACTGGAGATCCATGACCCCTGCTGACCATTCTCATTTGAACTCCCCATAGGATAGCTTCTCTGCAGCATGTCTTCCTGTCTTAGGACTCCGAGTCCTCTATTTATGTACCAGGTACGGTGTGATGATCACTCTTCATCTGTTTCAATACCTATCCAGTCTTTCTACTTTACATTATGACTTTGGCCAACACCACAGTCTGTGTTTATCCTGTTGGGAAGGTCTTTTGTAACCAGGAACCTTTATCCAGTTCCTGGTTCCAGGAAACCTGGAAGAGATGAAGCCCTGCCTAGCGTGAGATTGAGAAGTGGCTGAACCTCTGCCCAGCAGGAAGGGAGCAACAGAGAGCACAGGGCAGTGCCTGAGCTCCCATCAGTTCTCTTGGAGGGGCCGCCTTGTTTCATCCCAAGGAGAACCTCAAGACCAGAAACATATTCCAAAGCTCCAGGTAGTTGTCTCTTCTCACACTCTCTGGCTGCCTGGAATCACACATGACTCTTCTGCACTCTAATACAGATAAGTAACTGCTAAAGTTTGACCTATTATTTTCACTGTTCTAAATGCACCAGTGTTGAGACTTTGTTCTTCCTGCCTGGAAAGAAAACCGAATAAACAAACTTAGAAAAGTAACCCAGAGAGGACGTGATGGCTAAAATGAAGACAAAGTAGAAGGCATTAAGTTAGAAATAATTTCTACCACTTTGAAGTCTAAGACGATATTTTTGAAAGACAAAATATAAAACGAACACGTGTATATCCTGTAACACGCAATATCTAATTTGCACCAATATATCGTGGGGGAAAAAAAAACTCAACAAATGGAAATTTCTCCCAAAGTCTGGCAAAAAGCCACTCCTCTGCTCTGATTTGGAAAAGAAGATTGTAAACAGTGTGGCGGTGTCTGGTTTTACATTACGGATGATTTGCAGATATCCAAGTTTGATTATAGTTTAGCTTTTGAGATTTTTATCACAGGAACATATTTCAAAGAGCCCTAGCATACAGAAGATGGGGGAGAAGCTTGTAAAAACAAACTCTTGGGCTTCTTTAAACCTAAGAAAAGGAAAATAAAACAGTGAACAATCTGAGAAACTCCCCCACCAGCTTATTTCTCTGGGTTTTGTTCTGTGCTGCGAGCTCTTCATGTCCTGACAACAGAAGGTTCGTTCATTACAGTGAACGTGGACCATGGAACCAACATGAGTGGAAGGAAGAGTCAAGTCAGCCCCCACCCCCAGATGCACTGGGAAGGGAGGATCCAGCTTGCTCGATGGCAAAAGAGAAATGACAGAGGCAAAAGCCCACGTTCCTCTAACATAGTGAGACCTGGTCACCTGGAGCTGGACACAGAGCCCAGAGCAAAGCGCACTCCCCCCAACTGTGTACTGCAGAAAGGACAGGGCACTTCAGAAACAGCCTGGAGGAAGAAGGACAGCTCCGGAAATGCAGTGCTGCATGAAAAGGGGGATACGGTAGGGGACGCAAATCCACTGAACTTTCCAGAATATCCGGGGCAGGGCAAGTGTGGTCTGCAGCATCCATGCCAGGAACCTCAGGTGCTGGCTATCTAGCACCAGCGGGGTCAGACTGTCTCTTGCATCTTCCCTCTCTTAATCTCACCCATTAATGCACGCATGCAGCGGACCCATAGCGCTGCCTTCCATGGGCTAATCATTATGAATAGGAGAAACAATATGACTGAAGCAGTGGGGTGGGAGTGGAGTGGGGGGTAGGGGTTGGGGAGTAGGCAAGTAGCAAGACCAGCTCTCCTGGGGCTGAGGGCCCTTCCAGGATGCCTGGCCATCCACACAAGCCAATGTTGACCTTCTTCCTACCTCTCCTTACAGCATCTTCCTGCTCCTCCCTTCCCTGGAGATCTGCAAACTTTGCCAAGACACCCACAAACACCGTGAGGCAAATGGAATGCGGAACCCCAGGCTCCAGTAAAAAGATGCTGTCTGCTGGAGGCTCCCACCTGGTGTCTGCGAAATTACAAGCGCAGGGGAGACTGCCCTGGCTGGGAGGAGCCCTGTGAGAAGTGTGAAACTCAGGGGCCAACTCTTGGAAAGCTTAGAGCTTAACATGGTCTGGCGCGTGGCGCAGAAACCTCCACAGAGATGGGCGATCCAGAATCTCCACCTGGCTGCCCCCCTCTCTTGTAGCCAGCAAATCTTGCAAGTGAAATCCCCTCTTCGAGCCTCAGTTTCCTCACCTGTCAAATGGGCATATTGACCCCCACCCTAGAGATGTATATGAGACTGTGTGTGTGTGAAATTGTAGGATGACAAGCTGTTCTGGAGGTACTGGATGCTGATAGACTTGGGACACCAAAAGGCTGAATGTACCCAAAAATCCCCATGGGGATCCCGCATGCTCACAGCCTTAAGCTGGGGTCAGGTGTGTGTTTTGGGGGGGGGGGGTGGAGTTTGGTTCAGCTATTGCCAGAAGAAGGCTTCACCATTTGGGACAGCACCCCCCACCCCCACCCCCACCCCCACCGACACACACACAGGGCCAGAGGCGGGTCCCCCAGCAAACTGTCCGCACCCACTTCCTGTCGGGATTTTGAGGGAAAACGCCTCCATTTTCTGTAACACCAGCCTGAACCAACGCACAGATCACACTGCGCCAGGTTCTGGGGGCTCGTGCTTCCTTTCCCGAGTTTGGTCCTCCCATGAGTCAGAGGGAGCTGGATCAGCGGGAGCTTAGTGGTTTTACTGGAGGGGAACCTACAGGAAATCATTTAAGAAGATAATAAGGGGGATTTTTCCTGTCTAGAGATGAGGCCCCTGGGTCTTTGCAGATGGTGCTATTTTCTCAGATTCAGAAATAACTGCAGGAGAAGAGCCTCAGCTGGTTCCTAAGTCAGTACAACTGGGTCAGTACACAGACCCTCCTGGGACAGGACCGAGCTTTCATGACTTGAGCTTTGCCAAAGGCTCAAGTCTTCACAGATCCGTGGGACTCCCTCCCAGCACCCAGAGTCCTGGCAGGCTGGGCTCTTCCTGAGCCTCTCGTGGCTCGCCCAGCCTCTCTTCCCTGTTAGATTTGCCTGATTACTTGAAATGTGATTATCTCTGGAACTGAAATTATAAATGGATTTTCATTCTCTGCTGTCTCAGTTGGTAAAGAATCTGCCTGCAATGCAGGAGACCTGGGTTCAATCCCTGGGTCAGGAAGATCCCCTGGAGGAGGGAATGGCAACCCACTCCAGTGTTCTTGCCTGGAGAATCCCATGGACAGAGGAGCCTGGCAGGTTACCGTCCATGGGGTCGAAAAGAGTCAGACATGACTGAGTAGCTAACACTTTCCACTGAGGTAGAAGGTAATTACTTTGGGTGGTGCCCCTACTGTCGATCTGTAATTTCTCTTTTAATAAATGTTTTGACACCTTAAGTTGACTAGCGTTGAACCTGAGTAATGAAAGATAAGGTATTTTGCCCTTTTCTGTATTTTGTTATTCCTATCATTTCTCCTATTAAGGTTCATTTTAGGTCTGAGAAGAGCAAATATTTTCACTATCTGAAAAAAATGTCTGAATTTTTATACTTGTTAGCATACTTTATTTGTTTTGGTCATAAAGGGTCCAGAAATAAGTAGAACCACAAGAGTTACGTTGATGGCTCAGGAGCCTTCATTTCTCAAGATGCCCCTGGTCTCTTCCCAGAGCATCACCCTTCTCCTGACTGGACCATAGCCCCAGTTTCTGATTTGCAAGCTTACTCATCACAACACATCCAGTGAAATGGATTCACTCATCAAACATCTACTGAGTGTCTGTGTCACTACATGCTGCAGAGAGAGAAATAAGCAAGTCCAGGTCTAAAAAAAAAAATTATTGACTAGTGTTGAAATTTTGCCTTCAGAGATATCTGCTCAGGAATTTGTATGTGGAAAAGAAGAAGCAATGGGTGGATAACCAAGCAAAAAGGATACAGAATGAGGACCCATGGAGGAAATCTAGTCCCTCTCTCTGTATCATAGACCCCAAGCCCAGTGACATCACGTGAATGATGATCATGAATGAACCCCGGGAACAGAGCCCCAGAAATGGAGCTGTCGCTGAGTCATCTAGGGCTCTAGCTGAATGCCTGAGTTTTCTAGATGAAGGAGATCCGGCTTACAGAGACTGCAGCCTACCCAGGTATGACCACAGTCATGGAAAAAGGGAAGGTGAAGGCCGGAGTCTGCATCCCCAGGCCTTGGGGGAAGGGCCCCCACTCCAGCAGGTGTGCTCTCAGAGGAAGCCTGCCTGGGTTAGAACCCTGCTCCCCAGCCCCGTCTGTGCAGTGCAGCCTGGACTGGCTTTGGAGCTGGAAGGGCAGCTTTCATCACTCTCTCGAAGAGGAGGAGGGAAGCATAATCATACTGGTTGGGCGGGAAGAGAAGCCATTCCCCGCCCCTCCGCCGCCTGCCTCGGGGTTCTCAAGAGTCCCGTTTCCTATTCCCTGGCCGTCACCCGATCTCTGATCAGTGTCCAGTAAACAGAAAAGAGCCTGCTTTATGCCATCACAGATTAAGTGACACCAGTTAAGGGCTCCATCTTTCACTCTTTCTTTGAAATGAATCCTTGCTCCCGTCGCTGCTTTGTGTCCCACGGGAGGAATGCGGTGATGGTTGGCAGGGGGACCGGGGACCGAGCTTTTTCACATCCAGACACTGAGAAGTGGCAGTGCTTTGGTTGCCAGGGGTTGGGAGGACTGGAAAAACTAAAGCCATGCTTAATTTTAGGGCATTTTCATCTTTATCGTCGTTTTAGCAGTGGAAAGAGCATCCCAGAGGGAAGCAGCAGCCTCCGGAGAGAGTGGTCTCATTTCGGAGAGTGGTCCCAGCGAGATGAGACGCAGGATGTGGGCAGAACCCTCTCCAGCAAAGGGAGGGGATGCCTTTTGCTTTTGTATTTCACATCCTGAGGCCATGCCCTCCAGTCACAGCTGGCCTTTGGCATCCCTGATTTCTAAATAGCCTATCTAGGTAGTTGTTAAGACCAAAACGTTAATTTTTCTAGTTAGGGAATAGAAGATGAGAAGCCCACCACAGCTGCTTTTCAGTGTAGTGGAGAGACAGCAGGAAGCCCTGGGAGGAAGCCTAGAACCTTCAAGCTTGGCATGGCTCTGAGCACCGCTCACTGGATGGAGCATAGGGAAGCAATTTTTATTTGTGTTCGCAGCTAGAGCCCCAGTTACTGAACCTGATAATGATACATTGAACCCATCTATACAGAGAAATAATTTCCAATTAATGCACTGCTTCACCTCACGTGAAACTTCAGTTTGCTCACAGTTTTCCCAGTTATCAAGATAAGGTACAGAAAGCCTTACTACAGGAAGACAGGCCAGGCATAAAGATGGGCAAGGATAATACACAGGGGGTTTCCCAAATGGTGCTAGTGGTAAAGAACTCACTTGCCAATGCAGGAGACATAAGAGACGCTGGTTTGATCTCTGGGTCGGAAAGATCCTCTGGAAGCAGGCATGGCAAGCCACTCCAGTATTCTTGTCTGGAGAATCCCATGGACAGAGGAACCTGATTGGCTACAGTCCATTGGATCACAAAGAATCAGACATGACTGAAGCTACTGAGCACAGCCCAATGCACGGGAGGTACCAGCTCTTCCCAGCCTCTTAAGGCTGCTGCCCTTTACAATGATACAGTGAGCGAGTGCACTTTAAAGAAATTAGGCTTCATTGATAGAAAATGGGCCATAGGACAGACTATATCTCTTGAAGGTCAAATCATAGCTTTAGGACAGGATTTTGTTTCTATGAGGCAAGTTTTTGTAAGGCAAATTGGATCTAAGAGGTCAACTCATTGTGGACCATTTTTGCTCCATGGGACTTACAAACATGCCATCAGCCCTGGAGTGGTCCTGACGGGGAAGTGGTCAGTGTGGAGCGGGTGGATCAGCACACATGGCAACAGCCCAATAGGGCTTGTTTTCCTTTGTTTTCTGCCAGTGGTTGTCAAAGCTATTGTGACTTACTTTTCTGGCTCTGAAACTTTGACTTTTATCTATGTGCCTGCATGCTAAGTCACTTCAGTCATGTCTGACTCTTTGTAACACCAACGCCTGTAGTCTGCCAGGCTCCTCTATCTGTGGGATTCTCCAAGCAAGAATACTGGAATGGGTTGCCATTTCTTTCTCCAGGGGATCTATCCAACCCAGGGATCAAATCAGGATCTCTTATATCTCCTGCATTGGTAGGCAAGTTCTTTACCACTATCACCACCTGGGAAGTCCATGCAATTCAGAGTCTGTTTAGTATTTGATTTTCTTTTTCTCACTCTAGCTTTGATAAGCCTGGTGATTGTTTTTAGGGTGCAAAGGCAGAATAAGTTCACAGAGATATCTGCGTAAAGTTCCTACAGTAGTCTTTAGCTGGCAGCCTGAACCTCTAGCTCTCAGCCACACACCATCAACTTCTCATTGAGATGATTCATGTTACATGTTATAAAAAAAAAATAATGATGTGAAGTACTTTGGGAACACAGACATTTCATAGGAAGAGTAGTTGGCTTAGGGTATGATAATTTGGAAAGCTTTTGATAAACTAAAGTCACATCAAAGACCAGAGGGTAAAGGAGCTGGAAATCAATTCAGAGGAGCAGGGAAATGTGAGGGTACCCAGGGGCCAAAGGTCTGTCTACGGATACATGCTTTAGACCTAGCCTGTGTTTCTGCAAGATGAGGGGCCACAAGTTCGATGTGACAGGGACTCAGATTTCTTTTATTTAAAACTGAGGTATAGTTGCTTTACAGTGTTGTGTTGGTTTCTGTTGAGAATTGTTCACAAGAACGGGCTGCCTTGTAAAGGAGTGGTCTTCTCATCAGTGAGAAATTTCAAGCAAAAACTCGATGACATCCTGTCATAGGGTTAGAAAAAGTACTTCTCTTGTGTCAATGAAAAAAACATGTCACTCACCATACCGGTAAACAAAGGATGCTGCAGCTATCAAGCCATCACATTTGAGCTGCACCAGAGGTACACTCCAGGGAGATTCAGGATGGAGAGAACAGGATACTGGCCCTAGATCGCTACAGTACATATCAAGGGAATGACTGCAGTGAGTCCAGGCCCTTGTGTCTTCCCTCACATAGAAAAGTGCTTAATTAATCCACTTGAGATGTCTGGGCTGGGTTTTTTTTTTTTTTTTTTTAATTAACATTGGTCTTTTGATGTTCTGGGTTTTCCTGGTGGCTCAGCATTAAAGAATCTGCCTGCTATGCAGGAGCCACAGGAGATGCAGGTTTGATGGGAAGATTCCCTGGAGGAGGACATGGTGACCCACTCCAGTATTCTTGCCTGGAGAATCCCAAGGACAGAGGAGCCTGGAGGGCTACAGTCCATAGGGCCTGATCTTTCTTCAGTGTTGACTGAAAAAAAAATGCATAGCCTAAAAGTTGAGAATTATGTTTTATTTGGCAGATAACACTGAGGACTTAAGCCTGGGACACAGCCTATCAGGGAGCTCTGTGGGACTGCTCCAAAGAGGCAAGGGAGAGGCCAAGCTATAAAGGAGATTTTGCAACAAAGATCAGATTGTGCATTTCTTTTCAGTCAATACTCATGATGCTCAGATGTGACATTCTCCACTAGGATCTCAAGAGTGCCAGGGAGCACACAGGCAAGCAGGAGGGAGCAATGACAACTGTGATGGACCACGACTGACACTGTCTCAGACACTGAGCCCATCACCAACTTTCTCCTCCTCCAAGATCAGTTCCTCCAGGTTGGTTTCTACATCCTTCTGGTCACATCTTTGTATTCACTTCAGCTTATCAAGTCTCTCCCCTGGCAGAACAAGAAATGTTTTTCTCCAACTGGACACTGATACCAAGCAGGGTAGGGTTCCTGGGCACAGAGATGTTCTGTGTCCTCCATTCCTTTGATTACAGGAAAATAGGCTTCATTTAACCTCCGTGACCTTCCCTGAGATCCAAGAGGCAGATTCAAGTCATTGTTAATTAGGGAAGAGAGGGGATGCAAGACCAGGAAGAAACAGTCAAGAAAAATAACAGTGCAGCCTCGGGACAAAGATCTGCTTCCCCTTCAATAGATACACACAACACTATCTTTGAGCAATTTTGCAGATACTGAAACCCCCTACAGGTGGGAGAAGGTAACCGTATGCTGCTCACAAGCATGTAGACCCCAGACCACTTGGAACTGAAGGGTGATAATACTGAGTCCCTCTTACCTCACCACCAGCCCACTGTGGCCCCCTTTGCTAGGCAAAGCAATAAACCTGCTCTTTTCTACTTCACCCAAAATAATCCCATGAGGAACAGACCCCTCCAGGGGCCGCTGGTAAAACCATGAGTTAAGGAAAACTCCCTGAGCACAGGATCCTATCTCATTCCTCTGGGCCCTTGTTCACTAGTGTGGAGCCCTGGTGTGGGGACCACTGGAGACCTGCCTGGCCCACCTGGTGGCATGGAGGGAAGCCTGTGGTGTGTCTGGCAGAGAGACTTCGACAAGTCTATTTGAGAAACTCTGACCACAGAAGCGCAGATGCGAGGTCCCTCAGGTTTCTCATCCATTTGAGCTGCAGGGACTTCTAATCCACATATTGCCTACTAATTTACCCTTCATTCATCAGAATATTATTTTGTAAGAGCTTTTTGATGTCTGAGAAGCTAAATGAATCTCTTAAGCCCTTTCCTGCTTTGTACCACGAAATTGTGTGCTCCCAGCAGTTGGGGAACAGGAGCCAGAAAAGCTGGGGGCTATGCTTGCAGCCCTTGCAGGGAGGAGCACAGCCTTGCAAACAGTCCCCGCCCAGCCTGCAGGCCAGTGCAATTATACCTTGTGACAAGAAGGCACACCTCTTTTCTAGACATTTTTCTTTGGGTTCTGCCTCTAGGGAGGGTCCCTGCTGCTGCTGCTGCTAAGTCGCTTCAGTCGTGTCCGACTCTGTGCGACCCCATAGATGGCAGCCCACCAGGTTCTCCCGTCCCTGGGATTCTCCAGGCAAGAACACTGGAGTGGGTTGCCATTTCCTTCTCCAATGCATGAAAGTGAAATAATAAAGTGAAGTCGCTCAGTCGTGTCCGACTCCCAGCGACCCCATGGACTGCAGCCTACCAGGCTCCCCCGTCCATGAGACTTTCCAGGCAAGAATACTGGAGTGGGTTGCCATAGCCTTCTCTGAGGGAGGGTCCCACTCACTGGAAATTCAGTATTTCATTCCATTCATCCGCTCCCTCCTTGACCAATTGTTTAATGAACACTCCTCAATGGCAGTGGACAGTGGGCTGGTGTTGGACATCCAAATATGCACAATGCTCAGTTCTTGTCCTTGAAGACCTTACATCCTATTGTGGGGAAAGGGGCGGCGGATAATTAGGGTGTTTGGGATGGACACATACACACTGTTATATTCAAAATGGATAACCTACAAGGACCTACTGTACAGCACAGGGAACTCTGCTCAATGTTATGTGGCAGCCTAGATGGGAGGGGAGTTTGGGGGAGAATGGATACATGTACATGTATGGCTGAGTCCCTTTGCTGTTCACCTGACACTATCACAACATTGTTATTTGGCTATACTCCAGTATAAAATAAAATTAAAAAATTTTTTTAATTTACAATAAATATTATGAAACAACAAAAAAATAACTAAATCCAAGAGCTAGTTTTGTGAAAATACCAAACCCTAATGAATTTAATTATAATAACATTTTTAACATTGAAATAATAAAAAAAAAAGAACTCACATCTTAGTGGAGAAGAGGGTTGAATAGACCATTCCAGAAAGGGCAGTGAGTACAATACCAATGGGATGCAGGGTATCATAGGATTAAGAAGGAGCACCCACCCCAGACAGGGATGAAAAAGATGAGTCAGGAAAGGCTTTTAAGGCTCTATTCTTTGCCTACAGAACATTGTGACCAGTCTTCCATAGTTAACTGATGCCAAATTTTGAATTATGGAAGAATCATGGCATCCTACCACCATTTAAACACACAAAATGTTACTGACTCTTCAGAAGATCTAGAAGAACCCTGTTTTTCATCTCAAAGGAGAGTCATATGATTTAGTTGTGATATTTGAGGAAAAGCAGAACTTTTCCTCAAAACCAACTTCATTCCTTTCAAAGCATGATAAATTCCTGTATTAACTTTATTTTCAAAAGAAGAATAACATTTTCTAATGTACTAGTGTGCTGATGTGTTCTTTGTGGTTGAAGTTAAACTTTGAATTAGCTTTGCAAATTCACTTTAAAGTTTAGTTTCAAACTTGTTTGAATTCTTTATCCCTCAGAATTCAATATCACTGAAATGTATATCATGTATAACTCAGAATTGAATATCACTCAATATATTGATATATCTTTTTGTTAAAGTAGCATAGAAATAACTGTGATCAAAGAAAGAAATGAATAGCAGGATGCTGTGTGGCCCTTGATGGGCTTTATAATCTCTCTGAGCCTCAATTTCCTCATTGTAAAATGGAAACAGTAAGAACACCTACTTGTGGAACACTGCAGAAATGTCTCCAATCCTTCCATCAGGTAATGAAGTCTATTTCACAGTCTCTTTAATCCTATCTGAACCCGTGACCTGCTTTGGACAATAAAATATGACAGAGGTGACAAGGTGCCAGTTCCAAGCCTGAGCCTTGAGAAGCATTGGCTGCTTTGCCTGTCTCTCAGAACTTTGCCCCACCACCTCGTGAACAAGCCCAGTTAATCTGCTCAGGAGTGAGAGAGAACATGGAGCAGAGACAAGAATCCCCTTGGAAGCTCTCTGAGACCAGTTAGCCCCCCATCAAACAGCATCTGACCACATACACAAGAATAAGCCCAGTCAAGACCATCTGCTGAGCCCAGTCCAAATGATTGAGCACCAGAATCATGAGCTAAAAAAAATAGCATTGTTTACACCACTGCATTTTGAAGTGGTTTGTTATGCTGCTGCTGCTGCTGCTGCTAAGTTGCATCAGTCTTGTCCAACTCTGTGTGACCCCATAGACGGCAGCCCACCAGGCTCCCCCATCCCTGGGATTCTCCAGGCAAGAACACTGGAGTGGGTTGCCATTTCCTTCTCCAATGCATGAAAGTGAAAAGTGAAAGTGAAGTCGCTCAGTCGTGTCCGACTCTTAGTGACCCCATGGACTGCAGCCTACCAGGCTCCTCCGTCCATGGGATTTTTCCAGGCAAGAGTGCTGGAGTGGGGTGCCATCGCCTTCTCTGGGTTTGTTATGCAGTAAGCACTAATTGAGATGCAATATCATATAGGCTTATTGAGAAGTTTAAAAGTTTGGTATTTGTAAGATATTTATAACTATTCCAAGTTCTATGTAAATTTTAAATAAGTGCTTGTTTTCATAATCATTATTAAGATATTAGGATATCCTTACAGTTCCATTTGGAAAGAAAAAAACAAGAGTCTTGAATATTGGCTTTAGAAGGATGTTTTGACTTGTATTTCAGTTCACATCCAACAATGGTCAGTAAATTAGTAGATTTACCTATAACAATATTTTTGTTGCAATACTAATGATTCCCGGCATGACTGAGATCTTTTGGCACACGAACAAATATTTTTGCTGAGTGACAAGGCTTTAATCTTACAAATACTTACTCTTTTGCCAGGGAAATTATACTTGTTTGAACTTTTTAAAAACAAGCATAATTTTGATTTGCTTAGACCTCCCTGGTTACAAGTGCATTATGTTGAGACCAGACATGTCATAAGCAAAATCTACTCATTTCACTGTGTGCGCTGGAAATCAGCTGAGTCACCCAGAGTGACGTTAAATGTAATTTCAGAATTGAAAAGAGTTCTTGTTCTTTCCTGTGGTAACAAGTACTTAATATATATTTGTAGTTTAGTATAATTAGTCATAATGTTACATTATTACAATTACTGTTTTTATGGACATAACTTTCCTACAACTTATTCAAAGTGATTCTATATGATTACCTCTGTAACAGAAAATTTAGAGAATTGCAAATCAGCTCAAGAAATGGCACATTTAGGATTGCTTTTTTCATACATTCCAGACACTAGAGACATCCTCTCTGCTTGTCTTTAGAAAGTTCAGAAGATTACCAAAGACTGCTAGAAGACACCTTGCTTGCAATATTTTATTATAATTTTTCTCTATCACCACCTGTTACAAAGCAAACTTCACTTTATAAATAATAAGATCTTACAATTGTCTCAAAATATTTGTATAAGCCATATCATTGTTGTTTTAGTCCTCCAGCTATCTAGAGAGGTAGACCAGATATCTGTGGTTATCTCCATTTTATACAGCAAGTGAATGAGAAAGAGAGAATTGGTACACTCAAGTCACCTGCCTAGTGAGTGGCATTATTAGAGTCAAAACTAGATTTTCCTGTTACAAGTGTGGGACTCCTTTAATAGCATATCATTAAATTCTTCATAGAGCCCCTGAATGATGAAAAGACAGACATGGCCAGAAAAAGTCAGGCACATCTAATGTTGAATCCTGGCTTGTCCATGTGTTAGCTAGGTGACATTCAGACAAGTTACTTAACCTTGTGGGTGCTTAGTCACTCAGTCATGTCTGACCCTTTGCAACCCCATGGACTATAGCCCGCCAGGCTTCTCTGTCCCTGGAAATTCTCCAGGCAAGAATACTGGAGTGGATTGCCATGCCTTCCTCCAGGGCATCTTCCCAACCCAGGAAGAGAACCCAGATCTCCCGCATTGCAGATGGATTCTTTACCATCTGAACCACCAGGGAAGCCCTTAACCTTGCTGAACCTCATTTTTTATATATAGAAGAGAGATGATATTATATACTTCATGAAATTTTAGTGAATATTAAATTATGTATTTAAAGTGCTTGGCACTGGAAATTTTTCATAAATGTTCATTGTTGTTACAATTTTGGTGTTATTATTGCTGTTATTAACCTGGTAGTTAGATGAGCTAGCTCAGAATCCCACTTGAGATTTCATGGTCTGAGACTGTTCTTAAAATTTATGTGGGGATGTCAGTTTCCCCCAGTCTCCTGATTGGATGTGTAGTAAACTGTTTAATTCTACCACAAAGTGAAATAGATAAAGATGAGAACAATTCAGATCATGTTTACAATCTTTGGGGGTCGGTTTGTGGGGAGTGTGTAATGGATGGATAGTGCCCACTCAGCTGCTACCATTTAATTACATGAAAGATTGCACTGTCAGTGAAGATACCATTGTGATAGAGGGAAAAGTGAAAGTGTTAGTCACTCAGTCCTGTCTGACTCTTTGTGACCCTACAGACTGTAGCCCCCAAGGCTCCTGTGTTCATGGGATTTCTCCAGGCAAGAATACTGGAGTGGGTTGCCATTCTTTTCTCCAGGGTGTGTTGTCAAGCTTCATCAAGGTGTTTTCCTAAATCTATTCAAGAACTCTCTGCTCCAGACAGGAATTAGGCTATTTTCCCAGAAGGCAGAGACTACGCACAGTAGGTTTTTGCTTGAATAACCTTTCTTGTTCCTTTTCTCACTGTATGTGTATGTGTCATCCCAAACCTAGTCATTTTCATGCTACAATGTAGAATGAAATGCATTTGAGAACTAGGGAGAGGAAAAATGACATCCAACTGACAATGTTCTTAAAACTTCCTAGACCTGGGCTATTTAGTTAGTTAGTTAGTTTTTTGAATGATGCAGAAGAAATTTAGGTCATTAAGAGAATAACGTGGAAAATAACTCAACTGAAGGGTGAATCTCAAGACTTCAGCCAGAGGATTGCCAGTTGCTCCCCAGAGATAAATCCAATTTTGTGGGAAAATAATTCTGAATTACTTTGAAGATCTATGTTTTCTATAGTCTCCCAACCCAAAAGCTTAAACTCCACTACCCTATCACATTTACAACCTAAGGACCAGGTTGCCCTTCTCACTGAGTATTTTATCTCAGCTGTAAGGAAAAGAGAACAATTTTGAGACTGTGTCATGACTTCTTGTAGGAATCAAACACTGGGAAGAGAGTGTATTTTGCTAAGTGATTTTATATTAATTTGCGACTACTTTTTACCTTATCTGTGGTTGATAATGTTAAACTCCAAATGGACTGTGAGGATGAGCTAGAATAATGGTCTGTTTATGTTATGGCAGCTGCCTTCTTTGGTTGGTCACTGGCACTTTCTTGTGTCAAATAACCCACAGATAATTTATTTAAACAGATAGATACATAAGAATGTGTCTCTTTATTGAAAATCTCATGGCAGCTACAAGCCATGATATGGAACTCCAGAGTTCATTTGGTTACAAAACTGCTGAATATGAAAGTGGTTTTGACATCTTAGTGAAAACATTTTTTTTAAGGTTTCAGCTCTCCTCCCCAAAAGATACTCAATAAAGTAGTAGGTTGTCTGAACCAGTACAGAAAAATCCTAGAGGAGATGAGAGCTTCATTCCCAAATAATCCTTCTAAAAAGTCAAATGTAAGTGAGGCATTTTGCAGTTACAAATGTAATAACTGACCCAAGCAAGCATCACCAAAGGATGGTAGGACCAATGGAAGAAAGTTGTCTGGGACGGGGTGGTTACATGGTCTCAAACTCAATTTACAAACTATTAATTACAGAGAAGAAAAGTTATCAATACCTTCATAATGGAGAAATCTATTGGATAAAAAATCCAACTTAGTAAATATAATAATGGAATGGAGAAATCTATTGGATAAAAAATCCAACTTAGTAAATATAATAATGGAACACATTTTGGGTACTTTCTGATGTGATCCATGAGAGAGATTCAGCACTGCCTGGGTGGCATTTCCCCCCAAATACATACATTGAATCTCACCAAGAAGAAACAATCAGCTATATCCAAATTCTACATCATTCCACATATACAAATTCTATAACATGCCACAAACCAACTGGCCTAGATTGTTCAAAATTGTCAAAGTCAAGAAAGAACTTTCTGGATTAAAGGAAAATAAAGAGAAATGACAACTAAATGGTATCTGTTGTCTTTGATTAGATCCTGGACCAAGAGAAGTTATAAAATATAGTTATAGATTGCATGGGTGCATGCTAAGTTGCTTCAGTTGTGTTCGACTCTGTGACCCCATAAACTGTAGCTCTCCAGGCTCCTCTGCCCATGGGATTCTCCAGGCAAGAATACTGGAGTGGTTTGCCACTCCCTTCTCCAGGGAATCTTCCTGACCCAGGGATCGAACCTGGCTGGCTTTCCTGCATTGCAGGCAGATTCTTTACCATCTGAGCCACCAGGGAAGCCTGGGGAAGCCCATGTGTATACATATATCTCAGCTTTTCTGGATTTCATTCCCATTTAGGTCACCGTAGAGCACTGAGTCGGAGAAGGCAATGGCACCCCACTCCAGTACTCTTGCTTGGAAAATCCTATGGATGGAGGAGCCTGGTAGGCTGCAGTCCATGGGGTCACTGAGGGTTGGACATGACTGAGTGACTTCACTTTCACTTTTCACTTTCATGCATTGGAGAAAGAAATGGCAACCCACTCCAGTGTTCTTGCCTGAAGAAACCCAGGGGCAGGGGAGCCTGGTGGGCTGCCATCTGTGGGGTCGCACAGAGTCGGACACGACTGAAGTGACTTAGCAGCAGCAGAGCACTGAGTAAAGTTCCCTGAGCTCTATGGTAGGTACTCTTTAGTTACCTATTTTATAATAGTGCATATGTGTCCATCCTAGTCTCCCAATTCATCCCACCCTCCTCTTCTGCCCTTGGTGTCTATGCATTTTTCCTCTTTGTCTGTGTCTCCATTTCTGCTTAAAACATATTTTAAACCCATGTACCTTCCTACATTTTCACTGCCATCAGCCTAGTCTAAGTCACCATCATCTCTTTTCTAAATTTTTCTAGGAACTGTTTACTTAAGCTGCAAATTCAGAGCAGTTAATGGGTGTGACATCTGTGCAAGTATATGGTGCTTCATGCTTTTAAAAGAGTCCTGTGGTTTGTTTAAAACTCTGCTGTTCTCCCAAATCATCCCCCTCCTCCCTCTCCCACAGAGTCCAAGAGACTGTTCTATACACCTGTGTCTCTTTTGCTGTCTCGCATACAAAATTATCGTTACCATCTTTCTAAATTCCATATATATGCTTTAGTATACTGTATTGGTGTTTTTCTTTCTGGCTTACTTCACTCTGTATAATAGGCTCCAGTTTCATCCACCTCATTAGAACTGATTCAAATGTAATTTTTTTTTTGAAACATGTATAATATCATATAAGAAACGAATCGCCAGTCCAGGTTCGATGCAGGATACAGGATGCTTGGGGCTGGTGCACAGGGATGACCCAGAGGGATGGTATGGGGAGGGAGGTGGGAGGGGGGTTCAGGATGGGGAGCACGTGTACACCTGTGGCGGATTCATGTTGATGTATGGCAAAACCAATACAATATTGTAATTAGCCTCCAATTAAAATAAAAAATTTAAATTAAAAAAAAGAAAGAAAGAAAATAATAAAACTCTGCTGTTGCTGTCTTGAAATTTTAAACAATTTTGTTGTTGTTGTTGTTTTTTTAATTATTTTGTATTGGAATATAGTCAGTTAGCAATGTTGTGATAGTTTAAGGTGGACAGCAAAGAGATTCAGTCAACATTAAAATGCAGGTGAAGGAGAACAGCTCACTTGACAGGATCCTTGCAGAAAGGCCAAGGGGTTGGCAACATCCTGGCTTCCAGATGAGATCAGAAGGCCAACAGCAGCCCACCCCATGGACAAAGATGGCTGATATCTTCCTAACTTCATGTTGTTTCTTCAAGACACTCCAGATTTTGTTCATAAAATGAGGCTTCTGCAACATCTTAATCTTTCAAGTGTTGGTTTTCCTCAGAGTATTACTTTATTTCATATGATGGCCCTGGAGCTAGACTGTGCTGGTTTTAATCCAGGTTGTTAATTTACTAGCTATGTGGATTTGGGCAGCTGACTTAATCTCTCATGATTTGCAGTATTCACATTTATAACAAGGGCATAAAAGGGATAACATCTCATGAGGTTATTTGGGGAATAAAAGAGAAAAAGAAAGGTAATCTTGGCACAATGCCTGTGGCAGAGTAAGACTCAATAAATATCTGCTATTACTAATATTAGTATGCATGCAGCTGAGAACTTGCCAATGAACACTACAGTGATGAAAGTAAGCAACAAAAATGTATCAGGCCCCTACTATGCACTCAGAGTTGTTGTTGTTCAATGAACAACAGTTGGGGAGGGGGCGGAGACTTCTCTGGTGATCCAGTGGTTAAGACTTCACCTTCCAATGCAAGGGGTGCAGGTTCGATCCTTGGTTGGGGAGCTAAGATCCCACATGTATTTTGGCCTGTAGCCAAAGAAACAAAAAAATATAAAACAGAAGCAATATTGTAACAAATTCAATAAAGACTTTAAAAAACAGTCCACATCAAAAAAAAAAAAAAAATCTTAGCAAAACAGTAACAGTAAAAGACCTTTTCCCCAATGGAGTTTATATTGTAATCCTCATTTACATGAACCAGGATAATTCAAAGTAATTTACAGCTATTAACTTATTTAATACCTCAAGATACCTCTGACTCTCTGAGGTCTCCTCTCAAACAAGCTGCCCTGTGGCCTGACTTGGTGGAAATTTCTGGGGCTTTTGAAAAGTGAACAAGTCAACTTGGCATGTATAAGAAGGGGTAGTTTGTTTTGCTATATTTTGTTTTTGTCTTTCCAATTCTGTGAAAGTATTTCATGACAAAAACATTTTCTGGTTGAGCCAAGAACTATAAAGATCCAATAGAAATAACTGATGAAGTGCACTCATCATTTTTAGGCAAAAGATATTCCCTGGAGTGGGCTAAGGGCAGAAGAGACTAATGGGAAAGTGAAACAAACAAAAAAAATACAACCTCCCTTTCTTACAGTTTTTTTTTAAGAAACTTGGTCCAGGATTTCTATGTGATCTCCCCATTCTTGCCAAGGTTACCACGACTCTGTTAACTGGAGAAGAAAAACCACTTGGCTTCTAAAGGAAGACACGACTCTGTACCATATCATCAAGTCTGAATTCATCTCAGCTTTTGGCCACTGGGTCTGCACTCAGCTGCCTGGTCAGACCAGCCCTGTTTGTGACCCACCGTGAGTCCCAGGGGGTGGACGCTGTAACCTTGTTGACAGTCTGTCGTCATTCCCTTCCTTGCAAAGCCAGACCTAAAGAAGCCTTTGCTGACGTTCTTGGTGTGTTGAGAAGGCTGCAGTCCATGGGGTGGCAAAGAATCAGACATGACTTAGCAACTGAATAGCAACAACAAATACATCTCTAGAAAACTCAAGACACCTTTTGAAATATATTTCTTTTCATTTTATAAACCTCTGAGTGTTTCCAGGAAGATATCCATATGTTTCTGCTTTTGTGTCCACTTACTTCATCCTACTGTTTGGATAAGAAAAACTGGTGTTCTCCAAGAAGTCTCATAATATTTCTTTCCTTTTCATTGAGAGAAAGGATGGCCACAGTCTTAACCAAGTCCAAGGCTGGCTGGCTACTCAAAGCCACAGGCTTTTAACTTTGCAAATACTATTTTCTTTTTCCTAATAAAAAAGACCAGGGTGAGGACCCACAGAAGGCAAAACAATTTTAATAGCCGAATGGACAAAACAGAAAGACCCAAGTAAATTAATGATCACACAATTTGTATTCTGTTGACAACGTTTTCTTGAGTACTTAAAATTTTCTTGTCCTCTAACTCCAAAATTCTACTTCTAGGAAATTGTCCTAAAGGAAAAGTCAGAGATATACAAACAGATTAAATTTATTAGAAACTAAATCTCCCATAATAAGTTATTGGTAAACTAAATTACAGCATGTCTAAAGCATGAAACACTATGGAGCCATTAATGAGTGTTAAGTGACATATGAAAATGTTAGTAACATATTGAGTAACAAGGCAAGTTACACAAAAGTAGCATGAGAGTTGTTCAAAAATTAATGGAAGAGAATAAAATGGTGAATGTTTAGCTGTGTCTTTCATTGCCATCTGTAGGGTCTTTGCACTAGAATGGAAGGGAATTTCCTTCTGTGTCCCAAGAGTTTGGATTCTACTGTCAAAGGACAGTTAACAAAAATTTCTTTTAAAAGCCCAAGACCTTTGGAAGGAAAAGGATGAAAGTTGCAGCCTTGAAGAAGGAGGATCTGGAGTCCTCAGATCTGGGAAGGGACAAAGGGTGGCGAGTTTCTAGGGGGAGCTGAGCTGGGTTTTACTCCAGCTCCTAGGAGGAGGGGCCTGGGTGACAGGGTGACTCCAGGGACCCTCAGCATTTGTATCAAACGCTATAGCTTATCACTGTTTCTACCTCCCTCTCCTGGGTCACTCCCACTAGGATACAAACGTGCTCTGGTATGTTTCAGTTCGAAACAACCACCATTCTAAACCCCTTATTTCTCGTTACCTGCATCCCTGTTGCTATACGTTTTCCCACAGTGGACCGTCTCCACTGCCCCTGCCGTGCCCTCCCCAGTCCACAACCATCAGTATCTGTCCCGTTATATTGGTCCAGAGGTGGGGACACTGCTCAACTTACGGTCACCCATCACGCCTCCTGTCCTCCTCCTCAGGGCATGCCACCTCCCTGTCCTATTCAATCACTCTGACTGTCTAGAAACATCAACTGCCCTAAACTTCCAGGACACCCTGCCTTCCTGGTTTATTATGTCTCACTGGTTAATCCTGCCCTTCCTCCTTAGATGACTGCTCCTTAACAAATTCTAAACATGGATGAAAAAGAGCTTGGTCTGCCTCTCCTTTCTCTCCCCGCCTTCTCCCCCTGGGTCATATCATTTATTTTTCAGAAATTTCAGTACCATTTTTATATAAGATCATCTCCATACTTGTGTAAATCTAGATAGCCTGACTTTTGGATTCCTACCCCATGCCAGGTAAAACATGAAATGCACCCATAGTTCAAAGTAAATGTACTTTTTTTTTTGAGGGGTTACATTTTTTAGTTTAAAATGTATGTAACATAAACTTTTCCATTTTAATCATTTTGAAGTGTACAGTTAATTTAGTGGCATTAATTACATTCAAATCTACAACCATCACCACTGTCCATTTTTGAAACTTTTATCATGCCAAAGGAGAAATTCTGTGTCCATTAAGAAATAAACTCCATTTTCCTCTCCTCTCAGTCCCAGTAACTTCTAATCTACTTTCTATTTGTTTGAATTTAAGTATATGTTCCGGATTAGATGTGCTTTCTTGCTATTAAAAAAGACAGATTCTTTAAAATAATTTTGGATAAAGCATTTAGTTCAAAACTGGCTCTTATTTTTCATATCCAGGAATTCCTACAGAAAGAGAAAATCTAATCTTCATATTATTTGTAAATAATATATCTTTATTGTTTAATAAAACTTGGCAATTACTAAGTATGGTATAAAACTGCATTTTATAAACAATGAATGCATTATTTATTAACTTTTTTTATTTATGTGTTGAATTTTTTGAAAATAATTTTAGACTCATATAAAAGTATCAGATGCTTGCTGCTTGGAAGAAAAGCTATGACCAACATGAGTAAGAGAATGAAATCACTGTATCATCCATGGGGTCAAAAAGAATCGGACACGACTGAGCGACTTTCATAGACCCTCAGTGTGTGCATGCATGCTAAGTCACTTCAGGTGTGTTTGACTCTATGCGACCCTATGGACTGTAGCCGGCCAGGCTCCTCTGTCCATGGGATTTTCCATGCAAGGATACTGGAGTGGGTTGCCATTTCCTACTCCAGGGGATCTTCCCCACCCAGGGATCGAACTCGTGTCTCCTGTGTTTCCTGCATTGCAAGCAGATTCTTTACCTGCTGAGCCATTGAGGAAGCCCTAGACAGCATATTAAAAGGCAGAGACATTACTTTGCCAACAAAGGTCCGTCTAGTCAAAGCTATGGTTTTTCCAGTAGTCATCTATGGATATGAGAGTTGGACTATAAAGAAAGCTGAGGGCCGAAGAATTGTTGCTTTTTAACTGTAGTGTTGGAGGAGACTCTTGAGAGTCCCTTAGACTGCAAAGAGATCAAACCAGTTCATCCTAAAGGAAATCAGTCCTGAATATTCATTGAAGGACAGATGCTGAAGCTGAAACTCTAATACTTTGGCCACCTGATTTGAAGAACTGACTCATTGGAAAACACCCTGATGCTGGGAAAGATTGAAAGCAGGAGGAGAAGGGGATGACAGAGGATGAGATGGTTGGATGGCATCACTGACTCGATGGACATGAGTTTGAGCAAGCTCTGGAAGTTGGTGATGGACAGGGAGGCCTGGTGTGCTGCAGTCTATGGGGTCACAAAGAGTTAGGCACAACTGAATGACTGAACTGAACTGAAAAGTATCAGAATTAGTACAGAGAGTTCTAATGTACCCTTTCCCAGCTTCCCCCAAGGATGACATCTTACACACCCACAGTTTGTTATCAATTATCAAAACTTTATTTGATTTCCCCATTTTTCACAGGCACCAGTTGTGTGTATGTGTTTCTATCAGATTTCATCAAATGTATATTAATAGATGTGTGTGCACACCACCATAACTAGGGTATAGAACTCTTCCACGAGAAAGAAACTCCTTCAAGCCAACCCTTTATGGTCACACCCTCCCAATTGGCTGCTTAATCCCTGGCCACCACTGACTCATCCTCTATTTCTCCACTTATGTCATTTTGAGACTGTCATGTACACAGAATCATACCTTTAGAGACTGACCTTTTTCACTCAGTGTCTATTTCCCCTGCCCACCTTTCAAATACCCTGTTCTCTAAGAAGGTGGGCTGCATGACCACCCAGAACTGGGGGATGGAGAACGAGTGTCTCAAAAGGACTGAAATAAGAATATTTTGGTGTCTCAGTGATTCAGTCTACTGAAAGTAGCTCATACCTTCCCTATTGTGTTGGCGATAATGACCCATCATGAAATTTTTTTTAATGACATCTCCAGCATCTCTAGGCTCCTTGTGGAACTATTCTCTGTACATAAACCCATCTCTCTGTCTGTCTCTCTCCCCCATGTCCGTAACTTCCTTTTTCAACTAAGCCACCAACCTCTCTCAGCTGACTGCCCCCGGCCAATAAGCCTCTGAACTCTTCCCTGTTTCCCTTCTCATTCTTCAGAAATCCACTCCCAGCAATGCCTAGTCAGCTCTGAAAATACCTCTTTAGAGGGACTTTCTTTGCCAATCGCCTCTCTCCCCAGTCCCTCCCCCTTCCCCAAAAGTAGCTACCAAGTCGCTCTGTTTTATGTTGTTCATACACTTATGAAGAAATTCATATATTTATGTTGTTGGTGTACAGTCATTTACTGTTTATTTGTTTATGTCCTCTCCCTCACTATAAAATCACCTTGATGAATGCAAGCTCCTCCGTCCCTAGCACCTGGGCACAGTCACGACCTCAGTAAATATTTACTGACTGAATGAATGACTACACAAACACTCAGTGTGATAAAAGGCTGCTCCCAAGGTGGAATAAGCAAGACAGCTGTCCCTACTACACTCTACAACTGCTCCGAAAATGCAGCAGAACACAGAGAATGTTTACAGCATGTGGGGATAAACAGACCAGCAGGATATTGTGGACAATTTTCAAATCCATCCACATACTGTGTTCCCAACCCCAACACTGTGGAAAATGCTGTTGAAGCTTGCATGGTGATGGTGGTTAGGATGTTGGCTTTCACCTAAATTGCCTGGAAAATAAAGATCTCCCTCTCTGTCCTCTCGTTGTTGCCTGATTCAATTTCTTTCTATGTATAGTAATCAGCCACTTGTAAACTCCTAAGCCACACGCCAGCAGGAAGCATGTGGCAAAAAGAGGCAGGTTTCAAGCCAGTGCAGGGGAGGAACTGCTCTAAATCAGCTTGGTTTTGTGGGTTCACCCGAGGTACAGAACACTAGTTGGCTCTAACAGCCCCATGGCAAGACCAGCCAGCTCTGCTGGATTGAATATTTCTTGCCTCAGCAAGAAATTTCTGTATTAAATCTATTGATGGATGGGCTGGGGTGGGGGTGGGGTTGATATCTGGCATTTGGGAGCACAAGGCAAAACAAATGTTTTGTAGGGAAAAGAGATTTTCCTCAATAGAAAATTAAAGGCTTATTTCTTCAAAGAAGAAAAGTGAGATGAGATTTTCTGCTCCTAATTGAAAAAAGGACTAACACTGAAACTGAAGCTCCAATACTTTGTCCACCTGATGAGAAGACCTGACTGACTGGAAAAGACCCTGATGCTGGGAAAGATTGAAGGCAGGAGGAGAAGGGGACGACAGAGGATGAGACTGTTGGATGACATCACCGACTCGGTGGACATGAGTTTGAGCAAGCTCTGGGAGTTGGTGATGGACAGGGAAGCCTGGCGTGCTGCAGTCCGTGGGGTCACAAACAGTCAAGCATGACTGAATGACTGAACTGAACTGAATTGGGAAAAAAAAAGTCTTCCACATAAAATATTTCTGCACCATCCCAATAAGATCAGGACTGGTCTTGAGGTGCAGGGTGCAGGTGGTCTCGTTAAAGATATATATCTCTGTTCCCAGGGAGTCACAGCACAGGAGCAAACTAAAACATCAGAGGAAGCCACTTAATCTCAATAAGCATCATCTGGAGAACTGGGTGTGGGGAAATGGTCACCAAGGCAGGGAGAGCGGCATCCAGAATGTGAGTTACTCTTTCTTGATGTTGTGTGTTCATTCTGTCACTCATCAAATAATGACCGTCTCTACCAAGAGAGTGAAGAGCACTGGACCAGATACCACAGGACATTTCTGATGCCTGAGACACAGCCCCTTTCTTCAAAATACTCACTACCTAAGTGTAGGAAAGAACATGCATAGAACTCATGGAGAAAAGCTACCAGAAATTTCCAGGTAAGATGTTTTGAAAGTCTGGGGAAGATAGAACTTATTTCACTTGGTTAAGGTAAGAACAGAGAAGGCAATGGCACCCCACTCCAGTACTCTTGCCTGGAAAATCCCATGGACAGAGGAGCCTGGTAGGCTGCAGTCCATGGGGTCGCTAAGAGTCGGGCACAACTGAGCAACTTCACTTTCACTTTTCACTTTCATGCATTGGAGAAGGAAATGGCAACCCACTCCAGTGTTCTTGCCTGGAGAATCCGGGGACAGAGGAGCCTGGTGGGCTGCTGTCTATGGGGTTGCACAGAGTCGGACACGACTGAAGAGACTTAGCAGTAAGGTAAGAAATGCCGGAAGGGGACAAGAAATGAACAGAAAATTCTCTGTAAGAGGGGACACCTGCAAGGGAACTTGCCAGATGGGTGGGGGTTGACCAGGAGGGTATGAAGCCAAAGGGAATTCCTCACAGTGAAGGCACCCACACAGTCACCCACGGAAGAGTATCTCCTTGAGAAGGCAGAAGGGGGCGTAGAGAAAATTCGCTTAATCGGTTCTGAAAGAAGTAGAGAAGAAGCTGTAGGAAAAGGTACATTTCCCTGATTCATGATCAGGAATGACACCAGGTTTGATTTGCAATATATAGACCAAGATTACATGCAGGCCCCCAGAGTCTAACCCAGCAAAAATAGCTGGGGGCGGGGGGCGGGGGTGGGCAAACCAATAAATGCCCAGAAGAGGTCTGAATTGCCTCAAATTAAATGTGGGCTCATGCCAACTTTATTACTTCATCTCTTGGTGACTTTTTCTGAGCTACCTCACTGGCGTCTCCTGATTTATGAATGAGATCAATTATCATCTTTAGGAACATCCTAGAGGCTTTTGAGGCAGAAATTCATAGGTGGTAAGAGCACAGGCTTTGGGAGTCAGTTTGTTTATATTTTTAAAAAAATTTGGCCCTGGAGCATGTGGTGTCTCAGTTCTCCAACCAGGGATCAAACCCACACTCCCTGAATGGGAAATGGGGTGTCGTGACCACTGGACCTCCAGGGAGGTCCCCAGTTTGTTAATATTTTAATGATAAGTCTTATCATCCACTTAGTAAACTTGGACAAACAATTTAACCTTCCAAAATTTCCCCCTTAAAAATGGGGATAAGAAGAATGTATATTTCATGGGCTCTGTTTAAAGGTTAAATAAGAATATTTGTATAAGACAATCCAATGTCAGCACCTAATCATGTAGTTCTGTTATGAATAAGCAAATAGCATCTCCTAATCCAGAAAGCAATGCTACATATTGCTGCAGACGAAAGCCGTGTGATGAAGGCCATTGACTGACTCAAGAGATCCAAGATAAGGATGCATTGCTTGTGTGGCTTAGAATATAGAATAAACCAACATGAAGTACAGCCAGATCTCTGAAACTGAGTTTTTCTTTTCTTTCTTTTTTTTTTTTTTTACTTTAATTTTTATTGGGGTATAGCTGATTAACAGCGCTGGGATAGTTTCAGATGAACAGCTTAGAGACTCAGCCATACATTTACATGTATCTATTCTCCCTCAAACTCCCTTCCTATCCAGGCTGCCACATAACATTGAGCAGAGTTCCCTGCGCTGTATACAGTAGGTCCTTGTTGGTTATCTGTTTTAAATACAGCAGCGTGTACATGTCTATTCCCAATTCCCTAATTATCCTATCCCCCGGTCCTTACCCCCAGCTACCATAGGAGACTGAGTTTTTCGATTAAGTAAGGGTCAGGAGGGAAGACACTTAGAGAAGATGATTCAGTTGGAAATTTTTGAGTAAAATCCACCTCTCTCTCTCTGTCTCTTTTCATCAACATTCTGGAAAGCGACCATTGCCTATGGTGGAAGTTTGGGACATGGCAGAACTCTCCAGGAGTAATCATCTCAGTCATCATTGGAAGCAGCCCTCCCAGCATTGCCAGCAGAGCTCCATTATTCATTTCTTTAAAATCAAATTGAAAGCTTCCAAGACTCATTTGCTTTGAGGTTTCCCCTGTGGGTTGTTGGTTTTTTTTTTTCCATCCACGGTGTCTGCTGAACAATCAGGTAGACTTTTCGTGCAGTGGGTTCTTAGAGCCACCTAGCTTTCTGTACCTCCCCATATGAGAGTAATTTATTGTAATATTCTGTTTCGGTGGAATTTTAGCACCTTCACTTAAAAGACGAAGTTAAGTTACTTCATGTAGGATATTTTAGAACCTATAAATGTCTTTCCCAACACCCACCTCCTGGTTCAATTTCTCTTGCCTATGGGAATGGAGTAAAATATACAGTTTATCCAGGAAGGGTCAGTGCCAAATGGAGACATAGCAGCTTGTTTAAAAAGCAGATATCTTATTACTTACAACCCTCACCTTCTGGCCCAGGCTAATGCCATAATTACTCTCTTAAATTTCCCTTTATTTAACATCATCCATCCTGCCTTCTTCTGTTACCATTATTTAACTAACTAAACACACCAAATACAATACCAAGGACTAAAGGAGGCATGAGTCCAACTTGTGGAAACCTGCTTTTAATTTAGGATTATGGGGCCAGTTTCCTAGAAATTGCCACATTTTTAAAGAAAATGGATTTTCCTTCTTTATGTCAAGAGATGGCTGATCTAATTAAATTCAGTTTAATCTAATAACAAGTATGTTAGTGCCATCTTCAAAATTAAAATTTTAGGCCACATCCAAACTTTAATCATCAGACATATGAATTCTCGCTAGTCTAAATAAGAATTCAATTATGTAATTCCCATAAGAATTTTCTGCACTCTCATGGAGATATATTAGATGGTATGAAGATGAAAAGATAAAGCAAAATTGTATTTGGCCACCAAGTAGACCTCTATGAATCATTTTCCTTCTGAAGAGATGCTGTGCTGTGCTTAGTTGATCAGTCATGTCTGACTCTGTGATCCCATGGACTATAGCCAGCCAGACACCTCTGTCCATGAGGATTCTCCAGGCAAGAATACTGGAATTG
The DNA here is from genome assembly GCF_029407905.1 of Bubalus kerabau. NCBI lineage: Eukaryota > Metazoa > Chordata > Mammalia > Artiodactyla > Bovidae > Bubalus > Bubalus kerabau. The sequence goes on along the minus strand of NC_073636.1, from coordinate 35,883,789 downwards.
GTTGCCATGCCTTCCTCCAGGGGATCTTCTCAACCCAGGGATCGAACCCAGGTCTCCCATACTGCAGGCAGATTTTTTTAACCTGATGAACCACCAGGGAAGCCCAAAAATACTGGAGTGGGTAGCCTATCCCTTCTCCACGGGACCTTCCTAACCCAGGAATTGAAACAGGGTCTCCTGCCTCTCAGGCAGATTCATTACTAGCTGAGAGGCTTCAGGGAAGCCTCTGCAGAGATACTGAAATACAAACACTACTGGGGAAATTAGGAAGCTCTTGGTAAGCTCCTGGAAGGTGAATGGCATGAATAATTTTTGTATCTCGAGTGTTTCACAGCATAACACACACAGGGGGTGCTCAGTAAATAAGGGCTTCAACCTCGAAAATTCCAAGCTAAAGTGAGATGATCCCAAGAAGGAAGACTCTTTTCTGTTTTGTCCTCGATTATACATAATTTGCTATTGTTGTTTAGTCACTAAGTCATGTACAACTATTTTGCAACCCCACGGACTGTAGCCCACCAGGCTCCTCTGTCCATGGGATTTCACAGGCAAGAATACTGGAGTGGGTTGACATTTCCTTCTTCAGGGAATCTTTCCGACCCAGGGATCGAACCTGCCTCTCCTGCTTGGCAAGTGGCTTCTTCTGAGCCACCTGGGAAGCCCTATTATACATAATAGGTGCTTCAGAAATATGGATTGGATGAACGAATGGCTGATACTGACCTGGACCTCTCATTGGGTTGCCATATCTGATTCATATAGAGTCTTCAGGCCTTGGAGAAAATATGGCCCTTGAGTTGCTGAAGAACAAGTTACTGAACAGGAAACTCGACCTGCCTCCCAGTGGAGCATCATGGGGAACCAAGCAAACAGCAATTTTATCGTAGATAATTTTGACCTTGACCACTAGGAAGTCTGAGAATTCTGTCAAGTTTGACAGGTTAGAAGTGCAATTAGAAGGCAAGATTCCCTCCCTTGTCCTGCTAATAAGGGGTGGAAGGCAGCATCTAGAGAACTAAAGAACTCACAGTGGACTGTAGGAAATTTCCACTGTAAATAAGTTAGGCGACCTTAGAACTGTCTATAAATAGTTGGTATACGTCCCAGACCCAAGACACATTGGGAAGGAACAGCATGACTTTCTCTGGGGAGTTTCCACAGCTCTGGTGCATATAGACAACTGTTTCCTTGTTGTGTGTGTATCCAGGGTGAAGTCAAGTCTTCTGTGTTAGTATCACAGAAAAAAAAAAAGAGATGAAAGTTTCAGTTCCTGAAAGATGGTTGGTTCTCCCAAGCTGATTAGACCCACCAGAAGCAAAAAGCATCGCTCGCCGGAGGCATGAAAACAAAAAACCTTGACCTCAAATCTTCATATTAATCCCCCAACTCGGAAAAACCCCTTTTAAAGAAAATTGGAGTATAGTTGACATACATATAACTGTGTTAGTTTCTTGACTAAAGTGGTGGATGTTGTGGAGACGGGCTGCAAGTGCTGCGAAGGAAACGAGACTCAGGATCTTCGGAGACTGAAGTGGAGAGTAACAACATCCACAACCACACACAAAAAAAAAACTGCAAAATTCAGCAGTTATTGCAGAACTGTGGTCACCAGGATTGAGTCACATCTCTGGACTCCTCATTAGCAAGCCTGACTTTGTTTTTGGAAACAGGATTTTAATAACTCTAGTCTTCCTCAAATTTTCAAATAATTTCATAAAGAGGAAAGTTGATGCTCATGTTGAATGCATACATATTCTCCCACATATTTACATGGACGTGTGTGCAAAGTCATGCATACCAGAAAGGAGGGCTAACCACGCTGGCCTCCGAAATGGAGCCGTGTCTGGGGAGAAACACAATAGACATTGGCCTTCAGTGCATCAAAACTGGGTAATGACTTTCCGACATGCCTCCAGGCGATGGGGAATAAATAGCATGTCCAATTGAAAGCCAGAGAGGATTTAGAAGCCCCCAGAAAGGACATGAATCCTCCTCTGTCTCTCTTTTTCATTTTGAACTCTATAATATAATTTTCCAACATGGACCTTTTGAAGCCTGACACTCAGATGGAAATTCCTGAAGGATGTGAGGCAGCAGAATGTGTGACGGAGGAGGGCATGGAATGTCCTTTCATGCGGATCTTTAAGGGTGGGAGAGACAGACAGATGGATGTTTAGACCCCTCTCCATCCTCCAACTTCAACAGCTCAGGGAACAAATCTTGACTCTGCCCGAAGAGCAAGGACAGAACGGAACACAACAGAAATAAACAAGTACATCCTTACTGTGTCTACCCCTCCCCTACTTATTATGGCTCAGCTCCCCAGGCACCAGGGCAGTCTTCATCCTTGCTTTGTCCCTTCTCGTCTTCTTTGACACAGACATTCACAAGGGCTCTGAGTTTTCTTCTCCTCCACCCTTTTGATTTACTCATCCACCCCCTCGGAGCAAGGGGTGGGGGCACCCATGTCCTTCTTGGCAGCCAGTTGAGCCCAGACTTGCTCTGTCACTGATGGTCCCTCACAGGCCTCACCTTGTTTTGATGTTTCCAGATTCCCTTCAGGACCACTTCAAGTCTTCCTGCTCCCCTCTAGTTTTCTGGACTTGAAACTTACATCCATGGGGTAGTGGCACCAAACCTTAGGATCAAGGTCCTGAGTGTTCGCACCCTGGGGCAGAACAACATGACCCTGATTCCCTCCCCTCTCACCAGACAGGCCTCTGGGTATGAATCTCCTTGGCTTCTGGCCCTTCCCCACCTACACACTCTCCCACCTTCACACCAGGCTCAGCCTCCTTCCAGAATCAGATCATGAGACCTGCCTCGTCCTGTTCAAGATCACGGGACCCCCACCTCCAGAACTCAAGCCTCCTGCTGGGCCTGCCCAACCCTCCTCTGGCCCATATTTTCCATTTCTTCCTCCTCCCCCTCTTTCCAACCTCACCGAGTTACCCCAGGGCTGATAAAATTGTTTAACTCAATCTCCTCTCATTGTCTAAAAACGTAATCAAGTTCCATTAACTTCACTATCCATTTTTATAACAACTCTCTCCTCAACCAAAGTTCACGAAGGAAGAGTGGAGCACTTCTTGTCTCCCATCTGGAATTTCTCACCTATTCCTCAAGCCATCCCTTACCACTCGCTGTCTCAGTAACCTCCTCCCTCCCACAAGGCTACCCTTGTTCCTGAGGATATCAAGGACCTCCTTAATGATGGCCTTTTTAGAAAAATTTATTTATTTATTTGGCTGCACTGCATCTTAGTTGTGGCACACAAGGTCTTTGACCTTCCTTGTGGCATGCAGGATCTAATTTCCTGTCCAAGGATCGAACCTGGGGCCTCTGTATTGGGAGCGCAGAGTCTTAGACACTGGTCCACCAGGGAAGTCCCTGTAATGATGACTCTTCATGTTACTGAACATCTACTTCACTTGACACTGTTGACCTCTCCCTGCTTCTGGAAACACTCTGTTGAGTTCCCTTGAGGGCCCTGCATTTCCTGAACTTGTTTCATCTTCTTTTCGCCTTTACACCGTGGTGTTCTCAGAGCGTTGGTCCTTAGCTCTGTTTTCATCTATACTTTCCCTTGGCTGAGCTCACCTAATTTCCTAGACTTATGAGTAGTTAGCATATAAGAGATGGGTAATCCCACATTTCTGCCACATCTCATCGCCCTGAGCTTCCTAAGGGCCACTGCCTTGTGATTTTTTTTTTATTCCTTGCAGTACCTATTAGTAAGTCATACTCAGCACACCCCAAACTGGCCCTCAGTTTGCCCTCCCTCCAGGTTTTCTGTCTCAGATGGTGGCAGCAGCATCTTTGGTTGCCCCACCTGGCCACAGGTAAACTTCACTCTTCACGCTTCGTTCTGCCCGCCTTGTGCCATCACATTGCTAAACAGCCGCTGAATGCTTTGATTCACCTCCTGAACACATCCCAAATCTCCTCCCTCTTGGGACAGCCAAACCCCTCATGTAGGTACAGATGTTCTTCCAGGAGGATTAGTGCAAAAGGCTCCTATCCTCCCGCACACAGTTTTGTCCTCAAATATATTAGGCGCACCCCATCTGAAAGATCCATGCCTAAAACCTGACCAGTCATTCACTCCCTATTACCTAAAAGGTAAAGTTCTTTACCCAGTTATCTGGAGAAACATAGCACAGTGTTTTGGGAATGGTAGCACCCACATGGTAAACACCAGACAGATCAGCCCATGTCTGTGGTAACTAACATAAAATTATTTCCACTTGTGTTTATCTCTCAAACTAGATCGTCTTGAGGAAAGAGACTATCCCCAGGATCTAGCACGGTGCCTGGAAAATAGTGAGAATGATCAGATGTTGGTTGACATGTGCATGGAGAGATCTCACTGAACTTGCTGAGGTTCTCTGGAACTGGCTTCTAGAAATCTGAAGGGAGGGAGGGAGAAGCAGTGGGATGCTCTGTGAGGTGAAGGGCTGAAGCGGGGGACGGTCTGTGATGGGGGAGCTGATGAGGTGTGTGGGTTTGGCTCCATGTGACTCATGTTAAACACAGAGGTGCCTCTGATTGGTATGACGGGATCACCTATGCCAAAGGACAGAGGAGGTGGAGATGCAGAGAGAAGGAGTGGTCTCTGACCTGCGCTTATCCTGTGCTGATAAGGACCGACGGCACGTGGTAATCTCTCTCTACGTATGTCCAGCTTTGGGAGAGCAGCCTGGCATCTTTGTCGGCTGGAGTTGATCAGGTGTTTCCCTGATAGGTGTGAGTATTCGGGGGGGCATGATTAAGCCCAGGAAGGTCAACACTCAGGGAATGATGAGCTGCCTGGTAAGGGTGTCCTCCCACAAAATCTGAAGCACCTTTCCTCAGGAGGGAAATACCTCCACAATCTCCCACGACACTTGTGGGAAGCAGAAGATACTGCCTCTATCTCTGTACACAGTTGGGCTCCACAGGGTCCCATCGGGACCAGCAGCTTTGCCCCTAAAAGGAAGTCCCCAGGCCTTTATCACAGGAATGGCATTTTCCTACTTATCTAAATGTAAAGAGCCTCCCAGGGTCCTTTTCTTCTTAAGTCCATGTGAGTATGATTTGTGAAGTTAAAATTGTAGACACATCTCAGGCAGCAGGTTTATTACTATTATTGAAACCTTCCTGTGATCATAGGCAAACAATAAAAATAAACCTCCTTTGAACCTAAGTATTTTGAAGACCAGGAACTTCTTTGGGTTATTACTCTCCGTATCTATTGACTGAATCCTTTTTCTGAAATTCTAATTTTCTAATCTTTATTCAGATTCTCAAAGGAATTCCCTGGTATTGCCCACAAGACCAAATATTTGTGGTACATTAGAAAATCAGATTGTGTACAGCTGATGGGGCTATCACAGTATATCTGGAACCTCCAATTAGTACATTATCTTGTCTTATCTTGGACAAAGAAGAATGATTGAATATGAGAGTTAGAGTTAGTGTTAGTTTATGATAAAATTTCTGCCTGAGGAGTATCTAATTTTACAACAGCACAAAGAGAATGATCATTTGTGTAAAATCTTTCTCCATTCCTTTTTGTTTGCTTGTTTGTGGTTTTTCTCACTCTGATACTGTTTTCCCATTAATTTCCATCTATGATAAAGAGTTCTGTATTCATTTCTCAAGTTATGATCTTTTTAAAAAATCTTGATTCCCCGAAATCTTGCCAGATCTCTGAATTGGAGGTGAGGTTCAATGAAAACTGAGATAAAGAATTAAGGAGTTGAAGAAGAACCTTCATTTCACTGTAGGTAGAGACAACCTGTCCTTTTCATCCTGTTATATTGTCATTTTTTAAAAGAAAATCCTATGATTGGTGAAAGTAGAAATTTCTCTAACCACTCCAGAGGGTAATTTGGCAATGTATGAAAAGTTCAAATGACTTGCCCTTTGACCCAAGAAAAATTTCAAGAATGTGTCTAAAAGGATGTTCATCAATTATAGCACTTTTTATTAAACAAAAAAAAAAAATCTAGAAACAACTGAAAGAGGTTATAAGTCAAAAACACAACAAAGGAATTCTAGGCAGTCATTTAAAGTAATAACATTGTTTTGTAATGGTTTTCACGGTATAAGAGGAAAAAAAAAAGATTACCAAGGGGAAATATAGTAAAATTTCCCTTTTGTTAATTTGTATGTATGCATTTTGAACAGTCTATAAGAATATGCAAGATGTTAACAGTAGTTATCACTGGGAAATGAAATGCTACATCTTTTTGAAAAATATTTTTCCATGTTGTCTGAATATTTCTCATTTGGGGGAGTCAAGCACTGAACTTTGACACCAGAACTTTGCAAGGTTCATGACAGGGCATCTCCTAAGCTCCAGAGGGCAGAATGTGGGGAGTGTTTTCCTGAACCAGCTTGCATGGAACATTCTGTGCTCTTGGCTCCCCCAAGAAGCTGAGATTCAGACCAATCATGGTGGTGAATTTCCTTTCATTGCCAGAGAGGATGCAAACATCCCAGAGGATATTCTGGGAATGCTGGTACTTGCCTTGCAGGTCACATGACACCCACGTGAGACCAAGGTCATGGGCCAGCCCAGAATGTTACCTAGAAAGCTGAGTTCCACTCAGGGCAAGAGAGGTCATAAAACCCACTGATGAACAAGTTGACCTGTTCCCTGTCCATTCTAGCCTCACTCATCAATGCTAATGCCACTTCCCAAATATGCTACCTCCCAAACCCTCCCCTTGGAGAAGGAAATGGCAACCCACTCCAGTGTTCTTGCCTGGAGAATCCCAGGGACGGGGGAGCCTGGTGGGCTGCCGTCTATGGGGTCACACAGAGTCGGACACGACTAAAGTGACTTAGCAGCAGTAGCAGCAGCAAACCCTCCCCATCAGGGTGAGACAACACCGGGTTTGCTGGTGTAGATATTCTGTGCATGTTAGACAGGGCTTCCCAAACAAACTACAACTTGATTTAAAATAATAAACCTTCCATCGATGTTGATAATGAAGGAGATATATTACTAGGTCTTGTCTAATTTTGAAATCTTAAAAGTAATTCTTAGCATATGGGACTAGTTATTTTATAATAAATAAATGATTCGAGCTATTGCTCCTTAGACTCCACAACAAGCTTTTTTTGGTTTGGGGTTTGTTTTAACAACAGCAGCATGACAAAATGCCCTCAGATTTCCCAGCCAGCAGGAAGGAGTCACTGACTAAATCTGGACACAGCCCAGTGAAAAAGCAAAAGTGTTAGCTGCTCAGTGGTGTCTGACTCTTTGCGATCCCAGGGACTGTAGCCCACCAGGCTCCTCTGTCCATGGAATTTTCCAGGCAAGAATACTATAGTGGATAGCCAGTCCCTTCTCCAACGGATCTTCCTGACCCAGGAATAGAACCCAGGTCTCCTGCACTGCAGGCAGATTCTTTACCATCTGAGCCATCAGGGAAGCCCTTGGACACAGCCCAGACTCAGCAACATCTTGCTGATTGGACCAACTCTGGATGCACCACTCCATCCCAGGGCTGTGGTTTCTACCTCCTTGCATATCATCGCTAATGTCTGCTCCTTCCAGATGTACAATTCTAAGATCCTTTGTCTCCTATCACCTTAACAGAACAGAGAGAATAGTATTTCAATGTTCTAGTTGCTGCCTAAAAGGCCATTGTTGGAGGAGCTGACCTTCTGGGTCAGTTCTGGACCAATTCTTACCCAATGGGTGAGGAAGTAGGAGGGCACTCAGTGATAAAATGAGTGGAAGGGTAAGCCCCTGGCTTGATCTGGAACTAGAGATGTTGGTTACACTGGGGTAGAGTGAGGACAGGAGTGGGGGAAGAATTTGATTTCATGAGCATTTTGCATGTACAAGATGCATCATTGGTGCCAATAACAGCGAAGTTCTGCTGAGCACCTACTCTGTGCCCCAGTCTGTGTCTAGTGCCTTGCATATGCCGTCCACTGGGGCCAGCCTCAATCCTAGCCCATTAGGATGATTATGCTCCTTTACTTTTTCTTTTTAATTGAAATATAGCTTATTTACAATGTTGTGCCTATCTCTGCTGTACAGTAAAGTGACTCAGTTATACACTTAAGACATTTTAAAAATATTCTTAGCCATTATGGGTTATCCCAGGGTATTGAATATAGTTCGCTGTGCTATACAGTAGGACCTTGTTGCTTGTCCATCCTAAAGAAGATATGTTACATGCAGACAATGGTTTACTACTCAGCCATAGAAGAGAACAAGATAATGCCATGCACAGCAACCCGGATGGACGTAGAATTTATCATACTAAGTGAAGAAAGTCAAAAAGAGAAAGATGATTATGCTACTTGAACAGGAGAGAAAACTGACACTTAGAGGTCACACAACTCTAAGTCATGGCATAGAACTGGCAGGCAAGTCCCACCCCAGAACCGGAGCCTTAGACCATCCCCTAAACTGTAAGCGTCTCAGTCGCTCCGCTGAGTAGGACCCACATCTGAGAGGCATAACTCATCTGCCTGGAGAAGCATGTAAAAAGCCATAGAGTGAGGGTTTGAAAGCAGGTCTGTCTGACGCCAGCACACGTGTTCTTCTCAAGATTCTGGCCGAGAAGGAAGACTCGCCCACTTAGCAAGGCAGTTGATTTGTCTCCATACAGAGTCTAGAAGGGCTTCCCTGGTGGCTCAGTTGGTAAAGAATTTGCCTGGAATGCAGGAGACTGGGTTCAATCCCTGGGTCAGGAAGATCCCCTGGAGAAGGGAATGGCAGCCCACTCCAGTATTCTTGCCTGGGAAATGCCATGGACAGAGGAACCTGGTGGGCTACAGTCCATGGGATTGCAAAGAGTCAGACATAACTGAGCGACCAACACTAGAGAACTACTAGAGAGTCTAGAAACTGAGTCCAGGTTTTAACCCAAAATATGGTTGAGAAAATGTTTTAGAAAAATGGATGGGTCTATGTGGGGCTTCTCTAGTGGCTCAATTGGTAAAGAATCTACCCACAATGCAGGAGACCTGGGTTCGATCCCTGGCTCGGGAAGATCCCCTGGAGGAGGGCATGGCAACCCACTCTAGTATTCTTTCCTGGAAAATTCCATGGACAGAGGAGCCTGGCAGGCTACAGTCCATGGGGTCGAAAAAGAGTCAGACAGGACTGAGCAACCAAGCACAGCACACGGGTCTATGTGACCAATAAACCACATGAATAACCAAGACAGCTTTAAACGAAGTTTCAGAGATCTTGGGACACATGCTGTAACCACTGTGGTATTTCCTTTAGAATTTTGTTTTGCCTTTTTTATGCACCTTTGAGTGTCTGACTTCGCCATGCCAACAGGAGGGGAACTCGTAGCTGGGCCAGGAGTCAGCAAAGCTCTGGCCTGAACGCAAACCGCAAGCAAGGCTATTCTGTTAGCTTATCTGCTTTTGATTGAGAGACCTCTGCTTTTTCACTCCCTTTGTGTGTAAAGCAGCTCCCAGGTACCCTGATCAGCCTGCAAGTAACTGACACTATGTTACATCAACACCTCTAAATACAACGACAACCTGGGTTCACATGTGTGTCAATCTGTGTGTGTTTGTATTTGTGTGTGTGTGTGTGTTTGTAGGGTGGTTGTGTGTGTATCTTTGTGTGTGTATTTATGAGTGTGAGTTTGTGGTGGAGTTATGTGTGTATGTATGTGAGTTTGTGTGTGTTTCTGTGCGTGAGTATGTATATGTTTCTGTGTGTTTGTATGCATGAGTATGCGCGTTGTGAGTCTCTTCCCGGTCCCTGCACTTACTGTTGTTGACATTTATTCTTTCACCAGGTACAATACCAAGTGATTCAGAGTCTTTTTGTTAATCCTCCCAACCACCCTCTGAGGTCTGTAACACTAGTCCTATTTTGTGAGTGAAAAAAAGCTTAAGCTCATAACATGGCAGTAGCTTCTCATGGTCATGCCGAGCCTACAAGAGTAAAACAAGACATGGGGTTCTGGGCCCACCGCTTCTGTTTCCAGTATGGATAACTATTCTCACCACGCATCCTGGCCAGTGCGAGGGAGGGTCATGGAAAAGCAGGTGATACTGAGAAGGGCCCAGAGCAGCATCAGAGCTGAACCTATGTAAGCCCAGAAAGTCTGGCTCCTTTCCTTGACCTTGACAACTTCTTGGGCAGCTGCCTAATGACTGCAAGGCACGTGCCTCTGTGTTTCTGCAGGTCCTTATCTTTTAAGCAGATTCTGTCTGGTGCACTTCCAAAGGGAATTCCTTACACTCCTCTCAAACCTGCAGGCTCTTGAGATAAGTGGACCAGGACATACCAGCCGCCAGCGCCAGGCTTCCCGGCTGAGAAATCTCAGTTACTCCAGGTCCTATCTTCATCACTTTCCCATGTCCAACTTATCCAGAAACACATTTAGGAAACTGAAACACAAAAATACCTTCTTGAGATAAAGCCTGTTTCAGAAGGAGTCTAAAAATAAAGTCAGTCATGATCTATGTATGCCTACATGTCAAACTGACGATCTGCCTGAATTTCTTCTTCTGCAAAGCATTGGCTATGTGATCTTAGGCAAGAAGTTAACATTAATCTCTAAGTCTCTGTTTATTCATCTATAACTTCACAGTCCAAAACAGTAGGCACTGGTCCCTTGAAACATGCTGTAGGTAAGTGTTGGTCACTAAGTCATGTCCAACTTTTCACGACCCCATGGACGGTAGCCCACCAGGATCCTCTGTCCATGAGATTTTCCAGGCAAGAACACTGGAGTGGATAGCCATTCCTTTCTTCAGGGGATCTTCCTGACCCAGAGGTGGAATCCAAGTCCCCTGCATTTCAGGCAGATTTCTTACTGTCTGAACCACCAGGGAAGCCCATAAAATACACACTGGACTTCAAAGATAAATGGCAACCCACTCCAGTACTCTTGCCTGGAAAATCCCATGGATGGAGGGGAATGGTAGTCTACAGTCCCTGGGGTTGCAGAGTCAGACACGACTGAGCGACTCACTCTCACTTTCAAATGAAAATACCAGATGAGATGGTTAGATAGCATCACTGACTCAATGGGCATGAACTTGAGCAAACTCCGGGAGACAGTGGAGGACAGGGAAGCCTGGCGTGCTGCAGTCCATGAGGTTGCAAAGAGTCAGATATGACTGAGTAACTGAACGACAACAACAAATGTAAATAGTATCTTGAATATATTATCAGGAGCAACATATCATTAATATATTGTTGATAATAATGTTCATACTGATTATATGAAAACATAATATTTTGGATACATTTGGGTTAAATATGATATATCATTAAAAATGTTTAATAATGCAATCACTATTTGGATTTAGCCAGACTGCCCTCAGTTGGGTGTTTGATACAAAACCATCCTGGCTCGGAAGGAGCCTCACTGGGACCCAGTGAGATACAATCTTTCTGTCCAAATGATGGGCAAGTGAATCCACAGGGGAGACCCTGGGACCAGCATGGAGGGATTCAGAGTCCAGTAGGCATAATTAATGTTCTGATTCCTTTCTAAATTCACCACTGAGTTCATTACATGTTTGTTACCCTCTAAGCAGAAGGAGTTAAAATTTGAAAAAAAAAAAAAAAAAAAAAATCTCCAGTAGAGAAATAGATCAAAGGCTGAGCTTGGTCAGTGGCATGCAGAATAAATATTATTTCACGGCTCAAACAAATTTTCTGGCTGCCCAGGCAAGGCATGTTGATAAGAAACTATTATGTCTCTTCTCTTCAGTTCCTATTCCTCAACCCTGGTGACCTCTTCTTCTTAGTTCTCTATGGGGCGCCTGATGATGTTTGAATAATCAGAAAGCAAAGGCCATCATCTGAATCACACAGGAAGCCTTCAGGTTCCAGGCAGGACCCAGATGAGTTTCATGTCCCCCCTCTGCCATTGGCTGACCACTGGAAAGGTTGGATGTCTGGTTCTATTCTGTGTTTGCATCTGTGTTACCACCAGCTGTATAATTTTCTGGTTCTATTGCCACCACAGAGATCATTTTTAATGCACTCTTGAAAGTGCCTTGTAAAAAATGGAATCTCAGGTGGGACCACCAGCAGCCTGGGAACAGCTCATGCTGGTAGGATCGTGGACTCTGAGTCCAGGGGCCCTGTAACAGGAAGTTAGTGGATTCTCCAACTTCTGACAATCAAACCAGGTTGCATTTATTAAACTGTTGTATTGTGCCAGGCACACTTTCAAGTGCCCTGCAGACATTATCTTCTTTGATCTTCACAGCAACCCTACTGGGACCCTTTGCTCTTCCTTTTTTTTTTAACTGATGAAAATGTATATAAGTCACCTAAGGTCACACAGCTACCAAGTGACAGAGTCAGAAATCAAATTCAAGTCTGTGGGACCCCCAAGTCCAGGCCCCGAACCCCTAAGCTACAATGATCACACAGCCAGGTCCTGAGTTAAACTTTTGCTTAAACTGTCAAACTCTAAGAAATCTTCTGACTTTCTTGATGAAGGAAGCTCTCTAACCAGGCCTTGCTACTTTTAGAATTTCCATTGTCATCACACATTCATTTGGAGGTTGTAGCCCAGACAGCCCAGGGTGGTGCCATAGCTGTGGTCCACACAGTTCTACGCTGTCCACACACCCACTCTGACACTGTGCGTTGCACAGCCCACACAACTGTACTCAGGGCCTGTGGTCCCTAATTTACTGATCACCAACTTCCATCCTCCTATCCCATTCCTGATGAATACAGAGCAACATACTAAATATCAAAAGTGTCCCATAGCATTGATTTAAGTATCCTGGGCTTCTTCTCAACTTATTTAAGATTAATCTCCTTAACTTCCAAGTGACCTGCTCTGTGGCTTGCTTTCCTAATTCCTCTTTAAGTAAAGCAGTCAGAGCTAGAAACTCGTGACAAATGAAATCGCTTCTGGCACGACAATTGGAAGAGAGTCTACGAAGTTTATGAAGTTCATCTCCAAGGCCATGGGACTTGTATTTTTACACCAAAATTCCTAAGCCTACATATGCAATTAAGGTTGCCTCGGAAGGTATGTGTGGAAAATTACTTTTAGAAACTACCTTGCTTTTCATTAGCCTCAAGAATGAATCTTAAAACTTTTAAAAGAAAATTTGAAATTATACTTGATTTGGGAAAAAGGTAATCTATTTGCAAAGCAGACGTAGAGACACAAATGTAAAGAAGAAACGCATGGATACCAAGGAGAAAAAGGGAGAAAAGGATGAATTGGGAGATTGGGACTGACGTATACACGACTATGTATCAAACAGATAACTAATGAGAACCTGCTGTACAGCACATGGAACTCAGTGATTTGTGGTGACCTAAATGGGAAGGAAATTCAAAAAAGAGAGGATACATGTATACGTGTGGCTGATTCACTTTGCTGTACAGCAGAAACTAACTCAACATTTTAAAGCAACGATACTCCAATAATAAAATTTTTTTAAGGTAATGAAAAAAAATATGAAAGTTTCATCTATTTAAAAAAATGAGATAATAAAATAATGACCCTGTTTTTCTAGTGTAAGCTTGTAGTCTTCTGGAAATCCCAAGAGGTGTTTTAAAATATATTCTGAGAGATGGCAGCACCTTGAAACAAATAAGATTATTGTAAAGTAAAATAGTCATTGAGTCTATAAAAGGAAGATTAAAAGAAATATTTCGTGTCCTTTCAGTCACATCTGTCACAAAAGAATAATGCCCAGTTCTCAGTGCTCTGTCCTGATAGCGTGCTCGGGTGTACAAGGTAAAAAGAAATTAAAATAGCTACCCCAAAATGCTAAATTGAACTCTGTGGCTTGGCACAGAATTGAGGGCTTATGTTTAAAAACTTATTTTTAAAAGAAAAGTAATTCAGAGGAGGGAGAAACCACTGAAACAGTAGTTCCTCTGCCAACTTTAGCTCCTGACCTTGGAGATGCCTGGCAATCAAATGTTCCATGAAGGACAAGCGCCAAGCAGCAGCCCCAGGCTGCCTCGGAGCTCAGGCGAACACACGCTCAGTGCATGCTGTACCGTGGGAAGAGGCCAGGTTGTTTGTGGATCAGCCAGAGAGAGACTTATGAAGCCCAGACTTAGAGGGGTCTGCAGCCATGAGTGCTGGAAGAGGTAGGAGCGGAGCTATTAGAGAGGTGGGGTGGGTGTCTCTTGCTCCCAGCAGAGTGCTGGCTCCTCAACCCTCCAAACCCAGGCAGGGTTGAGCATGTCCAGTACCCTTCCCAACCAGAGAAGCCACCCCACTGTCCCAGGGGCTGGGTTAGTGAGGGAGGAAGGGAGAGCTGTCCCAGCCATGGGGTCTTCTCCATCAGGATGGATGGATGGAGACTCTTCTCCCTGACTGTTAAACCACTGTGTGGGACAAAAGTGAAGTTGCTCAGTTGTGTCCGACTCTTTGCGAACCCCATGGACTGTAACCTGCCAGGCTCCTCTGTCCATGGGATTTTCCAGGCAAGAATACTGGAATGGGCTGCCATTGTGGGAAAAAGCGTAGTATTAATAATAGTGTTCAGTCACTCAGTCGTGTCTGATTCTTTGTGATCCCAACGACTGCAGCCTTCCAAGCTCCTCTGTCCATGGGATTTCCCAGGCAAGAATACTGGTGTGAGTTGCCATTTCCTTCTCCACAGGATCTTCCTGACTCAGGGATGGAACCCATGTCTCCTGCATTGGCAGGCAGATTCGTTACCACTGCGCCACCCAGGAAGCCCCAGGAAAGAGCATACAGAGACTTGAACGTGGCTTTTCCCCACCTCACTAACTTTTCACACCAGCCCCTCACAACATAACTGTTGCAGAGTAGTTATCACTAAACGTTAGTTATCAAGGTATTATCTTGAGATCACTGTTGCTTTCTCTGCAAAATGAGCTCCTTGGACATGATTTTCTCTGAGGTCCCTCTCAGTTATGCAATTTGAAAGCAACTTGCTGTTTGACTAAAGTCGTTTATACAATAGTCTGGAGTTTGAGTAAATTAAACATTTCCCTCCTAAGCCAGTTGGCTTCTGTAAACAACCCAGTAACCCATCCCCCTTCCCTCAGTGACAGCAAAATGGTGCCCGGGACCCCAAGAAAGAGGTCAGTCTCTCCCTATGAGGTGCTTTGGGGCCATGAGACTGACGTGGGTGACATGCTTTGATATATTTAGAAATAGAAGTAATTGCTTAGAGAATGGGGTGGGGGGGCAGTGAATGCAAGAGGAAAGGGGAGAAAGGAGTGGAAGAATGCAGAACCCAAAAGCCAGCCATCAAGACAGTGCAGAAATGGCAATAACAATAATAATGATAATAAATAATAACAGGAAGATGAACCCACATGGTAAAGGCTTCCATTCACAAAGTGTAAGCAGTAATAAAAGGCGCCAATCATATCATTCAGGTTGGGCAATATCAAAACTTGACACTTTCTCGGCGCCCACTTACTGTCATTTTTTAAATTAAGATTTTTGAAAAAGAGATGTACTTGAGTACTATAGGCAAAAGAGTGTGAACTCACAGTATGGATTAAAAACACAAATATGAACCATGGGGCACCTCACTAAAGATATTAATCTAGACTTTTAGTTTTCCAGTGGGTCGGGGGGATATTTGACAATGTCTAGAGACCTTTGGGGTCACAACTGGAGTGGGGTGCTATCGGCATCTGGTGGGTGGGCTACAGTCCATGGTGTCACAAAGAGTCAGACAAGACCAAGCAAATAAGCACAGCACAAGGGCTCATGGAGCTGATAGCTCCCTGGTGGATCTGTTTGAAGATCTGATTTCCACACCCTGAGGGCTGGCCCTCTGTGGGTTGGTTACCCCCACCCCCCCAGGTAAAAGCACCCCGGGTTTACAAGCTGAAGCAGCTCAGTCTTTAAGATGTGGATGTGCTTAGTCATTCATTCGTGTCCAACTCTTTGCGACCCCATGAACTGTAGTCCGCCAGGCTCTTCTGTCCATGGGGATTCTCCAGGCAAGAATACTGTAGTGGGTTGCCATGACCTCCTTCAGGGGATCTGCCCAACCCAGGGATCGAGCCCAGGTCTCCCACATTGCAGGCAGATTCTTTAACGTCTGAGCCAGTTGGAAACCATTTCCTTATCAAAAGAAGCAGCTAAGAGATGGTGAAAATAAGGCAATGAGGAGTTGCCTTGCTGTTCTGGCCCAACCACATGAGCCTGTCCGCCGAGTACGTGAGTCTCAGGCCACTTCCCCTGCCCCTTCCCCTCCCTGGAAAGTTGGAAGAGGTCCCACGTGCAGACTATGTGGTCCCTCACACAAAGGGCAGACAGGACAGTGATCGAGGGAGGCAAGGTCTAGGTTGAAGAGATTAGTTAGCAGTGGCAGAATGGAAAGTTCTAGATCAACTCGTTTATTGAGAAGATCTAACAATATTGCCCACAGGAGCTTGAGGCATGTAGACTCTGGAATAGCAGGAGTCCCCGTCCTCCGGTGAGATACCCACCATCACTCCAACCCCTTTCTCGGAACGTCACTGGGTGTCACTGTGTTTCCTTTCATCTGAGTGCCTTCACCACCCCCCTCAGATGACAGGGACAGGTACTGCCCCCCACCCATCGAAAGCAGAGATTCCCAGTCGTCCACCTGCTATGGACATAGGAGCCCAGTCTGGACTGAGTCCACCACCTCAGCCAAGAAGCCTCGCTCAGGGGCGCCACCTACTGGACCAAGGAAGAAGGAACAAAAACCAGTTAGACGTCAACATAATTTCTGTTCAGAACTCCAGATTCTAGTCAGAGGCCTGTGCTGAGATGTTTTCTTTAGGCCCAGACTTAACATAGCTTGCTTTCATTTGATTTTTAAAATTATCCTAGAGGGCTTACCTGGTGGCTCAGTGGTAAAGAATCTCCCCGCTAGTGCAAGGGACACGGGTTCAATCCCTGAACCAGAAAGATCCCACATGCCGTGGAGCAACTAAGTCCATATGCACCACAACAATTGAGCCTGTGTTCTAGAGCCGGGGAAGTGCAACTGCTGAGCCCAAGTGTTGCAACCACTGAAGCCTGCATGCCCTACAGCCTGTGCTCTGCAACAAGAGAGAAGCCACTGCAATGGGAAGCCCACACACCACAACTAGAGAATAACCCTGCTCGCTGCAACTAGAGAAAAGCCCACGCAGCAACAAAAACCCAATACAGCCAAAAGTAAAATAAATAAATAAAATAAAATAAATATAAAAAATATCCTAGAGCAGCAGTAAAAAGAAAAAACAAACAAAAAAACACCCTTGGTACACAACCTGACCAGTGACCTAGCCCAGAGATAAAAACTAGTGCTCATCTCTGGGCCCAGCTGGTAGACTGGCTGGGCTGCCTGGAGTCTAGAGGGACAGAGAGTTTAAGGATTTCCCAGTGTAATTAAAGACACAGCTGGCAGAAACGGCGGCAGGCCCAGATTGGGAAGGAATGTCCCATTAGAGTCATGCCAACCCAGGTAATAGGGAGACAACCAGGCTCTACCATATATTTCTGAAACACTGAATTTGTGAATGAAAGGCGATTTGAATTTATGTCAACAGGAATCAATTCGGGCTTTGGAAAATTAGGATTTTGGTCACCTTTATTAAGGTTATCCATTTCCAACCAGGACTCATTTAAAAGCCCTACATTTAGCTGATTTTTGGAACATGGCAGAGTTTGAAGACTAGTCCTTTATAAGCCTAGTTTACACCAAGTAAAAAAAAATAAAGTCATTAAGTATGTATGTGGCATTGAAGCTGTAGTTATATTTTATCTGGAGTTGGGGGTTGAGAGTCCCTTGGACTGAAAAGAGATCCAACCAGTCCTGGGTGTTCATTGGAGGGACTGATGTTGAAGCTGAAACTCCAATACTTTGGCCACCTGATGTGGAGAGCTGACTCATTTGAAAAGACCCTGATGCTGGGAAAGATTGAGGGTTGGAGGAGAAGGGGACAACAGAGGATGAGATGGTTGGATGGCATCACCGACACAATGGACATGGGTTTGGGTGGACTCTGGGAATTGGTGATGGACAGGAAGGCCTGGCGTGCTGCGGTTCATGGGGTCGCAAAGAGTTGGACGTAACTGAGCAACTCAACTGAACTGAACTGGGTGTAGGGGGTGGGGTGAAGAATCAGACTTTCAGCTGCTTCTATTAAATTGGCCATCATCAGAGTCATTCCTTAGTGAGTTTCCTCCAAAAGTTCAAAGCACTCTTCTAGGCAAATTACCTTTCTGGTGTATGCCTAGTATATCATCACTTTGCAGCCAAAACCCCAGGAAGCTCATAGAAACCGAGGGTCTTGCCCAAGGTAATACTCTTAAGAAGGCCACCAAGCCCCTTACACCCTCGTTTTCTGGTCCTACTGTCTGTCAGATCAGATTCCAGGACTTGAAAGGGAGAAAGTAGAATTTCTCCAGGATCTGCCCAACTAGATGGAGTCCTAAGTGAGTTGTCAGAGGTGCTATCTGGAACAAGACCAGGTGGGAATCTCCTCTCAGAATTTCCTGAGAGCAAGATTTCAGAAATTCTCCAGCACATAGATGGCAGGCCCCGGAGACCAGCCCTTTGGACGACAGGAAGCAGAGAGGCAGGAGTCAGGGTTTCACGGACCCTGAGCCAGGGTGGGTTTCTCTTTTCCTCCATTTCATGAGAATATATGAGTGTTGTGATTCATATAATTGAACCCCCTCCTTAATAAATATTAAGGTAATCAGTGTTCATTCACTAAATGTTAATAACTCTTCAGGTCTGTAAAGTTCAACTTCGGAACTCTAACAAATGAAACTAAGAGAATTAAGACAAATGGAGAGAACAGCAGATGGAGGAGAAATGCATTCTGAAACCTCATTTGAGTGAGGTTTTCTTTCCCCTAGAGAGCACCAGGCCAGAATGAACTTCAAACATGAAGAAATCCCACAAAGAATGCATATTCTGTTTTTCCCTCCCCGCCTTGTTGAAAACTCCATTCACCATTCCTCCTTCAACAGTCAGGCCACTGTCCCCGCCACTTGGCAGGGCCTTGACTCGGCCAGCAGCAAAGGAAATGTTTTAACAGCCCTGTTAATGCTGCAACAGAGGTTTATTGTTAATACATAGACAATTTAGGGCAAAACGGCTGCCGCTTCCCTGGCCCACCTGGTCTGCTTGGAGGACCCGCTGGCCCAAAGGCCAAGTCCCAGCCAAGCAAGGATTAGCCCTGAGGCCGGAGACCGGGGACCACAGAGCACAGAGGTCTGGAGTTTAGAGTTTGGGTCTGAGTCAAGATTTTCTCACAGAACCTGTAACTTGTGGCAAATTGCTTAATATTTTTAAAGCCTCATGTGCTTAACGCTTTACCTGGCACATAGTAAGCACTCAATAAAGAGCAGTGCTTTTTTTCCTTTGTTTAAAAAACATTAGCATTTCTGTATATATACAAAATAAAGTGCATAAACGTATATATTGCATAGATCTTAAATGTAAGAATTTGATGAATCTCACCATATATGAACATCACCCAGATCAGCACATGGAACATTTCTAGCACCCTAGAGGAGCCATTATGGCCCCTCCCCAATTACGCTGCCCTCCCCCACCTTTCCTGACATCTACCACCAAACAAACATTTTGACTGTTCTTGAATCTTCTGGAAGTTTCTCTGCACAGGGTACACACTTTTCATGTCTGGTTTCTCTCACTCAGCGTTTTGTCTCTGTGTTGTTTTGTGTACCAATACTTGTTCTCTTGTGTTGAACACTATTCTGTTGTGTGAATACACCATAATTTTATTTATATTTTATTGGTTATGGATCTTCTAGGTGTTTCCAGTTTGGGGCTATTATAAACAAATCTGCTATGGACCTTCTGGTACATATCTTACTATTTTTTCATAGGACAGCATATGAGGTCTGCTTCCCTCATTACTGGTAGATCAACTGTTCCAAAACCATTATTCTCTTCTGCTTTTCTCATCTGTCTTTTCAGTAAATATATTCAAATCCTGACTGAAGCAATTTCTAATGTTTTCCATTTCTGTTTCTCTCTATACATTGTGTTGTTTAACTTCTGAAGACCAAAAAATGTCATAGGTGGCTGAAGAACCCCACAACAATATCTGCAGAGTTGTATTTTTTTTCAGTAGTCTTATATGGATGTGAGAGTTGATCATGAAAAAGGCTGAGTGCTGAAGAATTGATGCTTTTGAGCTGTGGTGTTGGAGAAGACTTTTGAGAGCCCCTTGTACTGCAAGGAGATCAAACCAGTCAATCCTAAAGGACACCAATCCTGAACATTCATTGGAAGAACTGATGCTGAAACTAAAGCTCCAATACTTTGACCACCTGATGTGAAGAGCTGACTCACTAGAAAAGACCCTGACGACAGAGGACAAGATGGTTGGATGGCAACAGTGACTCAATGGACATGAGTTTGAGCAATCTCCAGGAGATAGTGAAGGACAGGGAAGGCTGGCATGCTGCATCCATGGGGTTGCAAAGAGTCAGACATGACTGAGCGACCGAACAACCACAACAACATAAAATGGTTTTCCCTTAAAAACCCATGGCTATGGTCTGCTTTTTCTGTCAAAAAGCATTTCTCTGGACTAAGCTAAAAGACAAGAACTGGGAAATATGCTGCAGGGAAAAGCAAAGGTTAGCTTGATATGCCTCTTACTTTCAGAAGCTCATCATCTCGGAGAAGGGAGATGTCCACAGTCAGTTACAGTATCACGGGTAGCCTATGCTCAGTGCAATAAAAGATCCATGCAGAATCCCACAGAATGCTCACAGGAAGAGACCTCAGGTCATCTTTCCCAAACAGATCATCTCCAGGACACAATACCCTCTCACAGAAACCCCATCCCTAGAACCTGTAATAATGTGGGATTTAAGTCTGATTCTTATTGGGAGCCTTTGAAGACAATGGGAGACAGTGGGTCCCACATTTAAAGAAGACAAAGATGATACATGTTCCCAAAACACAGGGTATGTAGGATGGAGCATTTCCTCC
The DNA here is from genome assembly GCF_029407905.1 of Bubalus kerabau. Lineage (NCBI taxonomy): Eukaryota > Metazoa > Chordata > Mammalia > Artiodactyla > Bovidae > Bubalus > Bubalus kerabau. The sequence goes on along the minus strand of NC_073636.1, from coordinate 35,862,879 downwards.
AACATATTTGCCCAGAAATAAGTATTCTCCATTTTATTTTGCCCTTTATGTCCAGGAAAAAGCCCATTTAACTAAAGCTGGGAGGCTGAACACCAGGGACATTTCAGGTTCTCTGAGTCCCAGGGGAAAGAGATGCATGAAGAAATCCAGTGCATTTAATAAACAACGTTTCAAATAAAGGATACATTGTGGTTTTTGTTTGTTTGTTTGTTTGTTTTTAAGAAGCAAATAAGGACACTGTACAGGAGGCGAAGAAAAGTTCAGCTGAAATGCTCTCCTCTTATCTCAGACATCACGGCTTCTGGGAAAGATGTCCACTGCATTCCAGCTCCCCATGGAGACCAGACCTGCGATGGGAAAAATGCAAGGAAGCAATGGTGAAAACCTGGCCATCAGTGATGGATCTGTTCCTCAGATGTATATTTTCTGTATTTATGTGCACATGTAAGTGTCAGAGGGGCTTCCCGGGTGGCGCTAGTGGTAAAGTGGTAAAGAATCTGCCTGTCAACGCAGGAGATTTAAGAGATGCGGGTTTGATCCCTGGGTCAGGAAGATCCCCTGGAGGAGGGCATGGAAACCCACTCCAGTATTTCTGCCTGGAGAATCTCATGGACAGAGGACCCTGACAGGCTACAGTCCATAGCGTTGCATAGAGTCAAACACGACTGAAGCAGCTGAGCACACACGCATGTAAGTCTCAGAGACATTCAACTCAAAACACAGGTGACCCTCCGGTACAGGGCAGAGTGCCACCTTCTCCTCCTTCTTCACACTTTTCACAAATCAACCTGCAGACCCCCATGAAGGTTCAGGCAGGGGACACCCCCTCTGCTAGCACTTGCTGGCCCTTCCAGAGGCCTAGAAATTGTGACAAATGTCTTTGAGATATAAATATTTATGTTTCAAGTTTTTGTATCTTTAAACAAATTTACTGTTCATTTGAAAATTGAGTAAGAAAGCTCTAGCCACTCTCACTAAACTGAAGGGCAGGATTCTGAGGTCTCAGACAATAACATCTCTCTCTGGGAGCAAAGCTCTTGGCCCCACCCAGCTGTGTGGGGACTCCGGCCCGGTGTGGGTATGCTGGACGCCCGCCCTCCCTCTGCCCACAAGATTTCCATTGACGTAGGTGGGAACCCTGGATTCCAAATGCACAACCCCAAATAGGTCAGCAGAGGAAGCCTGTCACAAAAGGGAACCTGTCTCTGAAACGCCAGCGTGGGACACCTTCCATGAGAGACAGTCTCAGGAAGATGAATATTCAATCCCCTGCTCTAATTATTTCCGATTATTTTCTAATTCATTAGAAAAGTCACTTCGCGGTGGCTTCTGTGAGGGTCTGTCTGTAGCTATCGTGAGGTTTCATCAGTAAAAATCCCTTCAGTCTTGGACTTTAAAAGATAAAGAGATGAACCCAGCATGGACATCACTTTGGAGCTGAGCAAGGATCCAGAAAGGCAAGAAAAATGCAAAGTGCCTTCAGGGTCAGCCCAGCTTGTGTCCAGGACCCCCCTCCCCCACCCTCACTGTGTGTGCAGCATCCAGTTAGCACATCCCAGCTCATGCTGGGTGCCCTGCTTCAAGCTATGTGCCAGATCCTCCTGCCCCCACTCCCATGTGTCCTACAGGTTTGAAAAAATCACCTCATTTGGGGGCTTAATTTGTGGTCCCAATAAAATCAAAGTGCCCCCAGGAAAAGGGAAAATGAAGCCCAGAGACCTACTTCAGATGGGGAGTTGGTTAAAAGCAGGTTTCGATAGGAGGGTGGAAAGAAGGGAAGGCAGATGCTGGAGAGGGACGCACATCCAGATGGATGCCCAGGTTTGATTGGGAGAGGGTGCTGTCAGGGGAGCAGGCGGGGAACATGTCCCCTCCTTACTCCTCCCTGCTGAGGAGCCCTTCAAGTGGCTTTCAGAAAGATGTCTGAGGCTGAGACTTGTCTGTGTGTCTGTAAACAACGTGTGTCAGGATCTTGCTTGATTCATGCAGCCATCCTAGAAGTCAGGTATTAATACTAATGGCTTGTTGTGTGGATTAGGGATTCCAGCCTCACCTGCCCAGGGTGGACAGGCCGTGAGGGAGACCTCACACCCTCACTCGCTCCCTAGCACAACCAAGCTGGAAGCTCTAGTCCAGGCGCCGTCATCATCTGCCATCAGCTTCAGTCTCCTGGAGAGGAGGCGACGAGGGGGCTTGGTGATCACTCCTATTCTTGAGATTTTGTGGTCCAGGCTGAAATGAAGAGAGCCAGTTGCAAGCATCAGATGGCCTGAAATCAACAGTAAAATGAAAGAGCACCGCTGTCCTGCTGCCAGCCAGCGGCAACCGAGCTTTCTCCCCAGCCCTTTCTTCCGCCCCAGTTACGCCACTGAATGGATCCCAGGAATGAACTCCAGGTCACCACACCCCTAGGAAAGGTCCAAACCTGCCTCTGGGGGCAGGAACCCGCACCAAGTTCCAATTAGAAAACCATCTGGGAGGAGCTGGGATGAGGATTAGCAAGTAGAGCTATGTTAGGGGAAGTTCAGCCACTTCTTGGCAGTCTGAGCCAGCATCTGATTGATTTATCTTCTACTTTAATCAGTGAAAAACTGACATTTGTGTACTACTTTAGGGTTGACAAGAGATTTTTATGCATTACTTCACTAGTCCTCAAAGCAATGATGAAAGTTAATCCCTGATTTTACAGCTAAGGGAGCCAAGAGGTCCAGTGACTGGCTCAGTGATTCAGCCGATAAATTTCAACATCAGAATGGAAATCCAAGCATTTGGTTTTCTTTTTTTTAATGATTGAAATTTTCAAACATAAGAAGAGCAGAGAGAATGGATCATCCCTGGGTCCATCACCTAGCTTTAGTCATTGTCAGTATTTTTCTGGTTTGCTTTGTCTATTTTTGTTTTGCTGAAGAAATTTCACAGACATCCCATCATTTTATCCCAAAGTGTTTGGTGTGCATTTCAAAAAAAAAAAAAAAAGACCACCTGTATCTTGGAAGGAAAGTTATGACCAACCTAGATAGCATATTGAAAAGCAGAGACATTACTTTGCCAACAAAAGTTCACCTAGTCAAGGCTATGGTTTTTCCAGTAGTCATGTATGGATGTGAGAGTTGGACTGTGAAGAAAGCTGAGCACCAAAGAATTGATGCTTTTGAACTGTGGTGTTGGAGAAGACTCCTGTGAGTCCCTTGGACTGCAAGGAGATCCAACCAGTCCATTCTAAAGGAGATCAGTCTTGGGTGTTCTTTGGAAGGAGTGATGCTAAAGCTGAAACTCCAGTACTCTGGCCACCTCATGTGAAGAGTTGACTCATTGGCAAAGACTCTGATGCTGGGAGGGATTGGGGGCAGGAGGAGAAGGGGACAACAGAGAATGAGATGGCTGGATGGCATCACTGACTCGATGGACTTGAGTCTGAGTGAACTCTGGGAGTTGGTGATGGACAGGGAGGCCTGGCGTGCTGCGATTCATGGGATCGCAAAGAGTCGGACAAGACTGAGCGACTGAACTGAACTGATCTTGGAACCCAAGCCCAGTGCTCTGTCCACTACATACTGACACCCAACAGAACTTACCTGTAGATGCTGAGCATGTGCTGGACTAAGTGACCTCTCTACGCTGAAATTTTTGTTTTTGGCAACCAAAGCAGCATTCACCATGATGGCTTTTGTGCACTGCTCTCTCCTTACCTTTCAAAAGTGTTTCTCTCCTGTTTCTGACTCTAAGAATTAATAGCTCTTTGACAAGTGAGCTGAGAGAACCAAGTTGTGGTGACTGAAAATTAGAGCTGGATTTCCCAGTGGAAATGAACCAAAAGCATCTTTTGGGGGTCAACACAGTGGGGAAACTCGAAGAGCTTCCAGAATGATGTAAAAAGTTATTGACACAAACCTAGCATCAAAGTTTTAATCTTGAGAAAATAAGAGCTTGATGGGTCTTAGTGATGCTTATATCATGGTCTAGTCATGTTTATAGGTTGGATTTTCAGCGAACGCGATAACTCTTGCAGGATTTGCTGCTGCTAAAGACAGTCCTGGCTGTCACCATTATTAGAGAATTAAGAACTAATTAAGGTGCTCATTAAACAAAATGGAATTCCAGCAGGGTGCTCAGATCTAGTGAAGGAGCCTGGGTGTTTAGAAATTGGGAGAAGTGTCTTCTAAGACAAGTGAACGGGGTGAGGTTCCCCTCCATGCATGTTGGCTGAGCACAGACCCTTCAAGTGGCTCTTCCTGAAAGGCTTGTGAGGCTGAGGTTTTCCTGTTGGCTGTGACATCTTCCACATCCCTAAATGAAGGCTTGTGTAGCACCTGAGTCATGCACCCATCCTACGAGGCAGGTATCAGCCACCTCATTTTGTGGATTACAACATCCTGCCTGAAGTGTTTCGGGGAATGGCCTCCCCAGATAGCCTGATGTATTTCTCAGGACTGGGGCACCGGTTAAGTAGGAAAAGTGCTGTCACCATGCGGAAGAAGGTGGCTGAGCCTGACTCCATCCTCACCCATCCCAAAGGGAGCCCCCTTCCCGGAAGGCCACCTGGGGGCGCTGAGCATCCTCACTGTGCTTGGTGGCAGCATCTGAGCTGCCTCTTGTTTTGCATGTGAACCCTCTGGGGCAGTAGCAAGTTGGAAGCCTGGTCCAGCACCTCGGTCAGCTGGCCTGGAAAGCCTGCTGTAAGTCTGGACCTGTTTCAGCCAACATACTTTCTACCAGCCAAAGAATCTATACCAGACACTGTCTTGGAAAACCCAGTCTCGAGAAGTAGTTTATTGATCTGGCAGATGATTAAAAGACAACAGAGATGAGCTCAAGTGATGCTTGGGTTTTTCCATCCTGAAAGGGAATCTGAAATTTCCTTGGGGGATTGTCAGCCCGTCCTGCTGTTGCAGGAGGCAGATGGCTCCTCCATTCAGTCAAAGATCATGCGAATGTCCCCGTCTCAGGCTTTCTTCTGTTCTCGGCAAGGGTCCACCCTGGATGCAGGCAGTCAGAATCTTGTTCCCGACTGTGCCTATGCCCAAAAGGAGCTGGCGCATGGTCCATCACCCAGGCTCTTGCCCTGGCCCCTCTGCTTATGGGATGGGGGTGGGGTGCAGTTACTGGAATGGTAAAACTGCAAAGTTTTAGGGCTGCTCCAGGAGGAAAGGAGGGAAAAACTGACGTGCTCACATTGCAAAGAGCTGACCCAGATCCAGGAGTCCAGAGAAGGCATGGAATTTGGGCTGGTGTGTATGAAGTCACCTGGAGTTGTCATCTGAAACAGACATTGCTGAGGCCAAACCTTGGGTGACCTCACGTCCTGTGCTGCTAAGCAGAGAGGCCATGGCTCGGGGAGAAATTACAGGAGCGTCAATGCTCAGCCAGCAGATTATTTACAGCCTGTTCCTAATGCGAGGGCTTTTACAGCAGTGGTTTTGTGGACAAAAGTACATATTAAAAGGCTAATGTGATCGCTCATGTTGGCAGTGACATATAACCAGGTTGGGTTTCACAGAACACCTAGAGCAGTGAAGCGTGCTTCAATCTGATGACACAGAAAGCAGTTCTGTGCTGGAACAAATCACACCCTGCCCAGGCCAGCAACAGGAGAGCCTGACAACGAATTTCTTCAAAGCAAACTTTTCTCTCCTTCTCGTACACACTTTCCAACCCTGTTGTTCGAATTGTACGTGTATGCTTTTATACACCAGCTCCTGAACTACCAAAGAAAACTGATTCTGCTTTGGAAAACATGGACAATAAAAAGACCTAAATTCTCCCCTTCCTGCCACAAACTTCTCTGCAAAACTTGCCTATGGTTAAAAAAAAAAAAAAAGCATTGTCCCAGAAAAGCATGCATACAGATAGTTAGAAAGGAACTTCTTTCAACATTTTATGGAGAGATATTTTTAGAGATAACATGAGCCCCCTTTGCCCTCTCCTCCCACAACCTCCCAACTTTCGCAGCCCACTGTTTTTTGTCAAGGATCGTGGTAGTTACAGCTCATGAATCATCCGTCACTTAGACGGACTCTGCCAAGAATGCTGATAGCATCACAGCCCCAGGGAGCAGCCTGCAGCGGCAGGACCACAAGGATGCTGGGGCAATGCCTTCTCCAGCCCGAGTCTGCATTTCTCATCTCTTTCACATAGACTGAAAACTCACGCTCTAACTCAGGCTCAGATCAGCTGGGCAAGCTCTCGGACACAGGACTTTACTACCCAAATAGGAATAGGTATTCCCAGGCCATCTAAAATGCTGGCATAGTTGGAAACACTCAGAAACAGTCAGCATCTTTTGTTAATGACGGTCACTGTGCTGTCTGATGCTCTGGATAAGCAGATGAATTCTGTTCTATCATTGTGTCCACAGTGCATTTGCGTTTCTGGATATTGGTCAGAACCGTTTGTGATCTAAACAGTGTACACAACTCACACACACACACGCACACACAGGGGAAGACATGCAGTGTTTACATACTGGCCATAATTTCTGAACCCAACATTAGGACATCTGGTGTGGTAGGCAAGAGTAATATTGTTTTATCTGAGGAAGTATATATAGCAAAGAAAAAAGTCACTGGGCAATAAATAAATTGAAACCTGAACTTCTCCAAATCAGGCATTTCAGCAAGTATTTGCTTCTCTCTTAAAGAGACAGACTAATCGCAGCACAGCTTTAAAGAGGCAGAACTTAACTTTTCACAAGTATCTTTAAGCAGTCCAGAGAGAAAAAAGTGACTGCATTTTCGAGGTGAGAATTTGGAGTCATGAAGAGGAGATGCCCACCCCTGTCATTCTGGGAAGCCTCGTTCCAAGACACCTCATTTAATGCGCATTCCATTAGCGACCCTGTCAAAGACCCTCACTTCCTTCCTCAGACACTGGCAGTAATGGCTTAAGAGTCGGGTTCTGGCCATTATCACAGACCTTGCTTCCTTCACTGGTTCTCGCTTCCAGGGAGATGGGGGCAATCAGAGCAGGAGAACTCAGACCGTGGGGGTGGGGTAGGATGCAGAGCCTGTTTAGAGTGCTAGATTCCCTGCTGGGAGGGTCAGAGCTTGCTCCTTGAAGTCCAGACTAGACAAGATTTTGTGGATATGCTGAATCAAACTAGGAGGAGTTGGGTGAGTCTTTAAATTTTCAATTAAAGGAAAGATTTCAGGGGACGTCCCTGGTGGTCCAGTGGTTAAAACTTTGCCTTCTGGGCTTCCCTGGTGGTCCAGTGGTTAAGAATTCACCTTGTAATGCAAGGAACATCCGTTCGATCCCTGGTCCTGGAAGATCCCACGTGCTGCGGGGCAGCTGAGCTCCTGCACGCTAGAGCCTGTGCTCTGTAGCAAGAGAGGTCATCACCATGAGAAACCCGCACAGCACAGCTAGAGAGTAGCCTCCTCTCGCCGAAACCATAGAAAGTCCAAGCAGCAACGAAGACCCACCGCAGTCAGTAAGTAAATACTAAACAACGACAACAGAAATTTGCCTTCTGATGCAGGGGGATGGGGATTCGATCCCTGGTTGGGGGGCTAAGGTCTCACCTGCCTCCTGGCCGAAAAACCAAAACAGAAAACAGAAACAATATTGTAACAAATTGAATAAAGACTTTAAAAATTGGTCCACAAAAAAAAAAAAAAATCATGAAAGAAAGAAAAGATACCAGGGATACTTGTAGCTCAAGTCCTTTTTGTTGTTGTTGTTGCCAGACTTGCCACATCAGTCGCTGGGAGGTATGCATGCAGATAGCCTAAGACCACCTCCCTTACCTGCCCCTCCCTCACCCAGGGCTAGGCTCCAAAGAGGGTCAGTTGGAATGAGGACAGTCGGCCCTTCTTATCCACGGCTCAGCATCTGTGCTCAACCAAAATAATTCAGAAAGTTCCAAAAAGCAAAACTTGAACTTGCCTCTTGCCGGCAACTATTTCATAGTATTGGCATTATGTTTGTCACTATTTACAAAGCATTTGCATTGTATTAGGTATTATAAGTCATCAAAAGATGATTAAATATATAAGAGAAGGAGTTTGGGCTTTTTGAGTGTGAGCCACCCTTTTTCTTTCCTAGGCCCTGCAATAAACCTTTCTTTGCTCCAAAGACTATAAAGTAAATAAGTTTATATGCAATAAATAATACAGCATTTGATACAAGGGACTAGAGCATCCATGGATTTTGGTATCTGCAGGGGTTCTAGAACCAACTCTGCATGGATACTGGGGATGACTGTGTAAGTTAGTTTTCAGATGAAGAGGCAGAAGGAAGCCTCAAGTTAGTGAGCAGAGGTGTTTTTTTTTTTTTTGGTGAGAGTTTCAAATAAGTACCTTTCATTAATGTTGATGTGAACTGTACTGCCTTACACCAACTGGTTAGCAAGTTGAGTAAATACTCTTATGGGTCTGAAACAGTCCTCTCTCTTTATATTTATAAAAGAAAGAGAAAGAAAGAAAGGAGAATTCAACGGCAGGATCCAGACTCGCCACACGATCTTCTCCATAAATAACACGTTTTGCTTAAGAGATAAGGTGGACTCCGGGCATCTGTTAATAGTCTTTCTCTGGAAGATAAATGCTGCAACATTTGTAGAAAATGAAACTCGCAGAGAAGCCAAGACTTTTCTTGTCAAAACAAGGGGATTATTTTCTAGCAACCAAGGTCAGTCTTTTTGACCTTGCCTGCCATTCGGGTGAATGAGATAATAAAAGAGGGAGCTGGAGCTGGGCTGAGATAGCTCATGTGTGAAGGGCCTGGGAAAGAGACTCAGAGATTTGTGGAGAACTCCACTTTATGCAATGGCTTTTCCTAAAAAGATGCCTCCTCCACCTCTGTCAACCGTGCGGCAATGACAGGGCAAGGAGGGGTGGAATCGTGTGGAGATGGCGACCGTTACATCATGCATGGCTCCTAAGTCTGCCAGCCGTGGACTCCGGTTCAAGGACTGCAGACGCGGCTGTGCCTGATGGAAGGGGGCAGCCCTGGGACACGCCGCAGACCTTTCTCAGACGTGCCGGCAGCGCGGGGCCCCAGCTCGCCTTGTAAAAGTAGCTCCAGAGCAAATCATTAGCACATCTAACCTCAATATTTTGAAATCCAAAAACAACATTGAGTCATGCCGGTCGTACTGTAAAGTTTTACTGCATTAAAAAAAAAAAACAGTCAAAAACAAGCAGGGATCATGTGAATTATCTCTTTACATGTGTCAAGCCCAGGAATTTGACACATGGCTCATGATGGTGGAATGAGCTGGGCAGTCACCAGGAATATGTCGTTAAGAGGAAACTTGTCCCGCCTGGGGGTGTGTGGCATCTCCTCAGGCAGCTTCTCTATAGTCTGAACCACATACCTGGCATGGGGTGTCTGATCATTGAGAAAACGGGGCTATAAATACCCTTCATCCTGTACTAAAAATAGATTCAGTTAAAGCAACAAATCCACTGAGGGGAGTACTGACCACTGCAGACATCAGTTTATGTCTCCTAGCAACTGTGTTGTCCTGGTCATGCTCTCTGTGAGCCTGTGGAGTCAGGTATCTTATAATTTTTAGGAGAAAAATGAATGAATGAATGAATCCTCTTCTGGGGAAAGCTCAGTATGTGTTGAGGGAAACTACCCATCCACGCTTTCTAGAGGCTTTCATGAATCTCCAGGTCAATCTTCCCTGGAAACAGTCCACTGATTTCACCTCAAGGGTCAACTTTGTAAAAATACTCAATTGGAGGAGCATCCAAGAACAGTTCCTTAGCCTACAGCATCCAAGGCCATGGGAGCAGACCACTCTCCAAGGTTCCCAGGCGACTCAGGGGGAGCTTAACTAAGCTGACCATAATTCAAACTTGAGAAACACTAAACAGATGAGAAAATCCAATAAAGAATTTCAGAAGACAAATGAGCAGACTTACAGTGCCAGGCAATATAATAGATTATAGAGCTATGGTAATTAAACATATGTGCACTAGCACCAGGGTAGACAAAGAAATCAGCGGACTGAGAATAGGATGTCTAGAAATAGATGCCAAAGTTTAATAGTATATGATGAAGGTAGTGTGTCCATTTTATAAGGGACACATAGATTATCACTAGGTTGTACAAGGATAATTGTACATGTTAAGAGATTTACCTCCTGGCCTATTCCAAATGGATTAAAAAGAGAAGTATTGAACACAAAATTATAAAACAAGACAATGTTACTGACATTTATGCAGTTGTTTTTTGAGAAGGGAAGGATTTTCTAAGCATGATACAAGAAGTAGAAACTCAGAAAGCCTATAAATAACAAATGCTGGAGAAAGTGTGGAGAAAAGGGAACCCTCCTACACTGTTGATGAGAATGTAAGTTCATGCAGCCGCTATGGAAAACAGTATGGTGGGCAGTTCCTCAGAAAACTAAAAATAGAATTACCATATGATCCTGCAATCCCATTTCTGGGCATATATCCAGACAAAACTATAATTCAAAAAGATCTATGAATCCTGATGTTCACAGCAGCACTATTCACAGTAGCCAAGACATGGAAACAATCCAAATATCCACCAACAGAGGAATGGATAAAGAAGATGTGGTTCCCATATACAATGGAGTACTACTCAGTCATCAAATAGAACCAAATAATGCCATCTGCAGCAACATGGATGCAACTAGAGAATATTATCCCAAGTGAAGTAAGTCAGAAAGAGAAAGACAAATACTTTATGATATCACTTATACATGGAGTCTAAGATGTGATGCAAATGAACCTATCTACAAAGCAGAAACAAACTCATAGACATAGAGAACAGACCGATGATTGCCAAGGGGGAGAAGGGTTTAGGGGAGGGATGGAGTGGGAGGTTGGGGTCAGCAGATGTAAACTTCTATGTGTAAAATGGAGGAATGTCAAGACCCTACTACATAGTACAGTGAACAATATTCAAAATCCTGTGATAAACCATAATGGACAAGAATGTAAAAAAGAAGGTGTGTGTATATATATAATGAGAATAACTGAGTCAACTTTGCTCTATAGCAGAAATTAACACATTGTAAATCAACTATAATTCAATTTAAAAAAAAGAAGTAGAAGTCATAAGGGGAGAAGACCAACCAACGTAAAACAAAACTTCTGTACATCACAGAGAAAGAGAGAGAGGATTAAGGGTGAAGGAGATGAGTAAGAAATCCATAAATGAAGACATACACAGTCAGGGCGTGTGTACGGTGGATGCTATGGGCTGACTGCCCCACTCTCCTTTGTGAACCTCTTCTCCTTTATTCATTTTAACCCTAAAAATGGAAAAAGCTCAATACTCACTTTCATCACCTATGGATACGGGTGCCCGTGCGATGTGAATCTGTACAAAGAGCTATAAGAAGAGGTTTCATCAGCCTTTGCCAAGTAATGCATAGATTTCCACTGCAGGTTTTCTTTGTTTCAAGCGTGCCTGATGTGTGAGTTCAGAGATCTGTGGCTTAACACAGTTCCTGCAGTTAACAATACTGTGTTGTGTGCTTCATAAAACAAAAAAAATTAAGTGAGCAGACCACATATTAAGTGTTCTTACCACAAAACCAAACCCAAGTGACCCAAGGAAACTCTGGGAAGTGCTGGAGTTGTCTATTACCTTGATTATGGTGATGGTATCATGGGCATTTCCATATGTCCAAACCCATCAAAGTGTACACATTGAATATATGCAATTCTTTGTCTATCCATGATACATCAATAAAGCTGTTAAAAAATAAAGTTTGTGCATAGGATGCTAAGAAAAAAAAGAAGAGATTGCCAACTTCTTTGCTTCCTCCATCTGGAGTGAAGACAGATGCCTGCAGCTAGGGCAGCCATTCTGTGACTATGAGAGAAGTCAAGAGGATTAACAGAGACTTTAGCTTAGACGCAGAGCCCTCAGCAGCCACAGCCTCCTGTTTGTATAAGAAAAACTAAACCTCATCTCTCTAAGGTAACATAAACCTGCTTCTCTTTTACTTGATAGAAAACACATTCCTAGCCGATTGAGAGGATGACAGCTGTTAGGAAGCATGACACAAACATGTAATATACATCCAGTCCCTCAATACAGAAGGAAAAGGAAAAGAAAGGGTAGGTGTTTAGAAGATGCGTGGCAGAATAACATTTTTATTTTATTTTTCAATAAGTGTGCTATTTGGAATATGATGTTAAATTCTAGAAATATCACTAATTCATAAACTGTCATGTCTAAATTGTTTGGATAAATGATCTTTTATTAAACATCCACAAAAGCCCTTAGAATGACCAATTCTGGTTAATAACTTTGTATGGTACATAAGCTATAAAAATATGTCTTCTGTTTTATGCTATGGTTTATACCTGAAGCTAATATAATGTTTAAGTCAAGTATATTTCAATTAAAAAAGAATGACCAATTCTGGTATCAAACCAACAACACAAAAAATATAAATATAAAATGTACATTAAAGAATGTTTAACATTATATTGTCAAATAAAAAGGGAAGAGTAAAAAAACCCTAGCGGTCTAACTACAAGTTTGGTTAATGAATAATTATAAGCCCATTAAGTAAAATGATAAGGGTGCTGTTTTCAAACAGATTATAGAATATTCATTGATATAAGATGCTATATAATAGGTCTAAAAAGCACTACAACACAGAATATACAGTAAATGATCACTTTCTGTCCCTGAAGGCTAAGACCACAGGGGTGTTTATTATTTCATTCCCAGGTCCTACTATACAGAGCCTGCCACATATTCAGTTCAGTTCAGTTCAGTTGCTCAGTCATGTCCGACTCTTTGTGACCCCATGAATTGCAGCATGCCAGGCCTCCCTGTCCATCACCAACTCCCGGAGTTTATTCAAACTCATGTCCATTGAGTCGGTGATGCCATCCAGCCATCTCATCATCTGTCGTCCCCTTCTCCTCCTGCCCCCAATCCCTCCCAGCATCAGGGTCTTTTTCAATGAGTCAACTCTTCGCATGAGGTGGCCAAAGTACTGGAGTTTCAGCTTTAGCATCAGTCCTTCCAGTGAACACCCAGGGCTGATCTCCTTTAGGATGCTACATATTAGTATTTTGCTAAAAACTTTTAAAATGTGTTAAATGAATTAATGTGTGAAAGAAATGTACTAGTGGTTTTTTTTTTCTTTTTGCTTTGAACACATACATATCCCTTTTCTTTTTGCTTCTATTTTTTCATTCATTTTCCATTAAATTGTTTTGTTGTTTAGTTGCTAAGTCATGTCCGACTCTTTGTGACCCCACAGACTGTAAACTGCCAGGCTCCTCTGTCCATGGGATTTCCCAGGCAAGAATACTAGAGTGGGTTGCCATTTCCTTCTCCAGGGGATCCACCCAATCCAAGCATCAAACCCACATCTCCTGCATTGCAGGTGGATTCTTTACTGCTGAGCCACCAGGGAAGCCCATTGCATTAAACATGTGACTTATAATTAGGAAAAAGATAAAAGGCAGCTAATGAAATAACCCCTCAGTTCTCCAGGCGGGCACTCCACTTTGTCTGACAATGAGTGTGTACACCTTCCTTCCTGTGGACCACACTCGTGTGTGGTCTTCAAGGTGTGGAACTGAGCTGCACTTGGCCTGTGCCATCCCCTCCAGGTCACACCGTAGGGGCCAAGTTCCTGACTTTCTTTGCCCATTTAGCCTTTGCCCTCCCTAGGGTCCACCTGCTGCTCCCACTGCTGCTGGTTCCCCATCCAAGCCCAGGAATCCCACCCTTCCTTTTCTCCATCCTTCTCTCTCTGCCCTCCACTCTGCAAGAACCCCAGCGGATTTGCCCTGCACCCATCATCTATGCTCCCTTGATGTGCTTGACAAAGTGATAATGATCTATGGTGAACAGGTAGGTGCTCTTATCTTCCTTCCCAAGGGAATATTTTCAGCAGGAGACAGACAGGTGCATCCCAGATTGAGAAAACATGGCAGAAATCTGAGAGCAAAGCTTTCCTGTGCCACCTCCAGTCAGGTTTCATGTTCTAAGACATGTGGATTGGTCTCAAGGATGATGGGGGCCAGGACAGTTCCCGAAGGTCAAAGGCAAACTTTACAGAAGGTGTCATGACAAACATGACCGTTTCCCTATTTGCATCATCACACCTCCCAAGGAGGCTCTTAGGGATGTGTGGTGGAGAGCAGTCTCACTCCCCTCTTGGAGGAGCCCTGAGACCCACGGGATGGTGCTGCTCTAGAAACCAAGTCCAGATGGTACCCATCTGTGCTGACCTGCTGTCTGGGGAAAAGAGGAGCCCCTCCAAGAAGTAGGTCCTGAGTGGTCATCCTGTGAACATCCACTGTTCAGGGACATAATGTCACACACAAATATGGTTAAGGCATGACCCTGGCCCCCAGGAAACTGGAGGGCTGGAGAGTGCCTGGTCACCTTGTCACACTCCCCAGTGACAGTGGGCCCTGCCTACAGAGGAGGATGCCACAACACAGAGCCATACACAGATGCTCCTTCACAGTTCGCTCCTTCCCTGTGTCAACTCATCATTAGTCATATCAATGGAAGACATGAGGACCACCAAGAAGTGCTGCTGCTGCTGCTAAGTAACGTCAGTCATGTCCGACTCTGTGCGACCCCATAGATGGCAGCCCAGCAGGCTCCGCTGTCTCTGGGATTCTCCAGGCAAGAATACTGGAGTGGGTTGCCATTTCCTTCTCCAGTGCATGAAAGTGAAAAGTGAAAGGGAAGTCGCTCAGTCGTGTCCGACTCTTTGCGACCCCATGGACTATAGCCTACCAGGCTCCTCTGTCCATGGGATTTCCCAGGCAAGAGTACTGGAGTGGGTTGCCATTGCCTTCTCTGCACAGTGAAGCTGGTTGCTTTAAAGAGAGCGGGACAAGTCACTAGTCTCATCCTTGCTGCTTTGGATACCCTTTGAACATGCTTTTCCAATAAAACTTCGCCATGCAACTCGCTGGGTCAGTAGCAGAGCAGAAAGAAACATTGCACGCATCAAAGCAAACAGCCAAGACTCCAGATTGCCTCGGAGGCAAAGCGAGGTGAGGGCTTCATTCCAATTAGACTGTTTGCACTCCCTACACATATCACTTGTTTTTCTTAATTTGCTGAAATTTGCACCTTCGTCCCCTTGTGTTTCTCAGTGTTCTCCCAGCACGACTGAAATGTGTTTCCAATGAGTATAAATCACTTGTTTTCAGGTGTGAAGATGAGGAGAGGAAGATAACCATTCCTGCCTGGGTTGGAAAATTTTCAGGTGCTTTTCACAAACCGGGTGCAAAAAAAAAAAAAAAAAAGGCCCTTAGGGACTTCCCTAGTAGTCCAGTGGCTTAGATGGGAGTAGCATCTTTGGTTCCTACTCACCAGTTTTCAAAGCAGCATAAATGATTACAAGTGTGTGTGTGTGTCTTGTTTTGTTCCCTCATCCTGGGACCCAGCTCCATTCCCGTCCTTGTTTTGTTTCTGTTTCCAAAATGCAAATCGTGACTTTCTGCCTGGGAACACCACAAAGTCCTTCCTCAGAAACACTGAGAAAACAAGAAACTCACAGATTTCCCACCGAAGTGGCTTTCCACTCCTGTCAGATACAATGATGTTATTAGCAGGTTCCAAAAAATAAAGTTTTGTGTTTTTTCACAAAGTGAAATAGAAGTCTTAGATTCCACTGAAAGAATAAGGAGAAACAGGGCTTAAGGGTCTCTTTACTGACTTTTTTAAAAATGCTATATAAAGCCTCTTGAGTCATAAGAGAACCCTAAGAATTTTCTAGAACTTTCTAAAAGATAGGGCTTCTCTCATGGCTTAGATGGTAAAGAATCTGCCTGCAATGCAGGAGACGAGAGTTCAGTGCCCTGGTTGGGAAGATCCCCTGGAAAAGGGAATGGCTACCCACCCACTCCACTATATTTGCCTGGAGAAGTCTCTGGATAGAGGAGCCTGGTGGGTTACAGTCCATGGGGTCGCAAAGAGTCGGACACGACTGAGTGACACCCAGCCCAACCCCCGCCCCCACACACAGATTCTGTAATATACACACAGTGTGGTCTCTTTGATTACACAGAATCTAATGACTCCATGGATAGTCCTTTCAGCCGTAAAACATCCTAGGGATAATTTTTTACAGAGCTTCCTTCCTTATTTAAGCTTCCTTCCTTAATTATCTTCCTAAAAAGCTGGTACAAGTTACATCAGGAGAATGGATATACATTAGGAGCAAATGGAAACTTCCTAGCACGGAACATCTTTCTCCCCACTCACCAGGAATCTCTGGTTGGCACATTTTCATCAGACACAACAATTCTGCTTTGACTCTGGAAACTGGAGACGCTCCACTGTGGCACTGGGGGTTGTTACCAATTGTCCATCCCTCCCGTCCGGGTCCTTCACATCCAAGAGAATCTCCATCCTTACATGCTGGGCCCTTTAAGTGTGCTAATCACTGCTTCCAAATGTTTCACACACTCTGCTCACTTTTCAGCTGAAAAGAATATTTTGGCTGCTTTCCAGTTATGATGAAGAAAACTTTGGTCAGCAAGGCGGGTCTTTAAGAAATGTCCCAGCAGCCTACTGAGTTGACTTCCTTCTGTATGCAGTGACGTGGGTTCTTTTGTATTCAAAGCCTCGTCCATGCTGCTTCTGCTGGGGGCCTGTGGTTCTCAGTACTGGCCTTCCTTCAAGGCTTAGCCACAGAAGCCTCATTTTAAAATGCAGTTATTTTATTTAGAAGGAAAACAAAACCAGTGAACTAGGATTATTTAGGAAAATAAGACCAGTGAACTGGATTGATCCCTGATCCAGTAAGATCCCATATGCCTGGGGCAACGAAGCCCATGTGCCACAACTACTGAGCCCACACACTCTAGAGCCCGTACTCTACGTCACAAAGAGTCAGACGTGACTTAGCAACTCAACAACAACATCGCCAGTCTTGGAGACATCTGACTCAACAGGGTAAATAGAATCTTGCCACTTTTCTACCAGCATTTATCACCAATATGCTTGCGTGCTAAGTCACTTCAGTTGTGTCTGACTCTCTGCAACCCTATGGACTGTAGCCCCCTCCCAGGCTCCTCTGTCCATGGGGTTCTCCAGGCAAGAATACTGGAGTAAGTTCCCATGCCCTCCTCCAGGGGATCTTCCCCACCCAGGGATCGAACCCATATCTCTTCTGTCTCCTGCATTGGCAGGTGGGTTCTTTACCCCTAGCGCCACCTGGGAAGCCCCTATCACAAATATGGTGGTCAGTTTTCTGAGTCTCCTCTCTAGATAGCATGAAAGAGTAACAGAAATGAAATTGAGGGTGTACCATCCATCAGTTCCTGTATTTCAGCTAATGAGTTCTCCCAGAAATGTGTATTATGATAAAGCATCTGGAGGGAAAAATCTGAAATAAAATGACTTTATGCTTCTATGGAAAACAATATTCCTGGCAATAGGTCATTTCTCTGTGCTCCTGATTCTCTGGATGGTAACAAGGTGATTGACAGGAGCCCAAGACTTCAGTAAAATGGTGAGGACTATTTGGTGAAAGTCGCTCAGTCATGTCCAACTCTTTGTGACCCCATGGACTGTCGCAGTCCATGGAATTCTCCTGGCCAGAATACTGGAGTGGGTAGCCGTTCCCTTCTCCAGGGGATCTTCCCAACCCAGGGATTGAGCCCAGGTCTCCCGTGTTGCATGTGGATTCTTTACCAGCTGAGCCACAAGGGGGAAAATGGGAAGGGCAGAGAGAAGAGGGGAGAAGGGGTGAGCGGGAGGGGGAGGAGAGGAGGATGAGGGGAGGAATAGGGAAGGGAGGGGGAGGGGGCCGGAAGAGGAAGACCTTGCCCTGCAGAGACCAGCCAACCAGAGGCCCTCCAGGGGAGACAAAAATGACTCATCCAGTGTCAGCTTCCCAGGCTCCAGGTCCTCCAGGCCGGATCCAGGGTGCTCCACAGCCATCCACTAGGCAGCAGCAAAGATGAAAGTCAGACAAAATCATCCAAAAGTGCTGAACTCAGCCAGCTGAGTCCTCAGGGCTTTATTAGACTTGACTTTCCTCAGACGCTGAGGAAAGTCTTCAGCTGAAGTCCATTAGGCAAATTAAAAAGCAGGAGAAAAATAAACAGAGATGGATGGAGATAGCAGTTTTACAAGGCAAAGGAAGCAGTGAGCTCTGACAAAGCTCCAGGCCCTTACTTAAGACTCTTGGAACCTCAGCCCTTAAAAACTCTTAAGATCGCCTTCTCTCCAAGAAACCCTGCCGGTGCTCATAAAAGAAAGCTATTCCATAACAGAATTTTTTTTCCCTGCAAAGACAAGGGCTGCTATAAACTAAAGCAAAAAAATATCCACATTGTTTCTCAGTAGAGTTCCTGACACCAAGCCATTTGTCTCCAAGCAGGGATTAAGTAATACATTCAATACTGCCAGATATATTATATATTATATGCATTTTATATTTATACGTATATATCATGCAGCTAGGACCTCGAATGAGACTAAGCCACTGTAATATTGATATACTTCCCCCCCCAAATAGAAATTTGAATGCCAGACAATCACTTCAAACTCATATCTGTTTGTGATTATTAGTAGCATCTGAGAAACAAGACATTTTACAATGTTTCATATCTTTAATAATACAAATCAAAAACCAGATGTAGTGCACACCCACAGGGTACAAAAGTCCATGCTTGGGCCTGTGATACATGCAAAGATGAACAAAAGACCCATTTTCACATCATCTTCCTTACATATGATTTTATGAACTCATTTTAGACAAATAAAGTCACCCTTTGACTCTTCCCTAAGTAGAGGACTATTCCCTCAAGCAGTGATGCCGTGCACCCTGCATCTTTTCCCCTGAGGGCAGGGGTGATTAGATTTTCCATTTCACGGTCTGGGGCCTGATTCAGAGGCCATGCTTCCTCACCTTGCCCTGAGGTTATGGAAACCGAGCCTGGTGCCAGCCCAGGTCTCTGGCGGATATGCACGCGCTCCGCTGCAGAAAGTGGAGGAGAGATGTCTAAGTACAAATTTAGTCCTTGGATTTTCCAAGCCAAGTAGACTCTGCATTTCCAAACATTCTTACATTTTAAAAGGCGCAGGCTTTCCAAATACTGTAAAATCCTTGACGTCCGACTATCTCCAACCTCTGCTTTATACTGAACATGGATATGCATAATCACAGAAATTGTACATTTCCAGACAATTCTTTGGGGGGGAAACTAACCTACATCATCAAAACCCAACAAAAGAGGGAAGTATTGTTTTGCAAAATGGTTACAGTATTTTTTAAAAAGGGAAAAAATTTAAGTTCTAATAATTTTTAATAGATAAAAACACATGCTCATCTTTTGTGTGTAATTAGTTACAAAGAAGAGTGTCTTTAACACATAAAGGACCAGATTCTCCAATGGCCCAAATAATGTTCAATTTAATCTCCCCAAAGAATCCTTAATCATCCCAAAGCCATTTATTACTCTCTCAACTCCAAAACCCAAATTAAATACAATTATTCTTTCTAGCAGGACACAGGAAAGGCATAACTAGTTTAAGGCCACAGAAACCCCAGCCCTAATTTTGCCAATCATTTTAGCATCTTCTTCTTTGGAATCTTTTACAAGAGCTTCCTTCAAAACAAAATGAACCTGTGCCTACATTTTCCTGCTAGCTAGTGGAGATGTTAATAACCAGGAAAATGCATGGATTTGTGTGTGCAGAAACCAGAGAGAGGAGGTTCAAATACTCAACAAACTGGGTTACCAGTCAAAGGAAAACTATAAAGGATCAAGAGTTTCCCCAAATCCCCAAATGAAATTAGAAATAATAACCCCCTGGAAGTGCCCATGATTTTTTAACATCCGTGGAATGCTTGCTTGAGCTCATATCAAATATTATTACCACATCTGGGTCAGCAAGTGGAATTTCCATGCAATCTTGGATCCTTGACTTTTCTTACACAACCTCATTCATGTTGGAAACTCTGCCATGAAAATCCATCCAGATTTGCAAGCAGTGTTATCTTTTCATAAAAAAACATTAAGATCACCAGTCCAAGTTTGATGCATGAAACAGGGCACTCAAAGCCAGTGGCACTGGGACAACCCAGAGGGATGAGATGGGGAGGGAGGTAGGAGGGGGGTTCGGGATGGGGGACACATGTACACCCATGGCTGATTCATGTCAATGTATGGCAAAACCCACCACAATATTGTAAAGTAATTAGCCTCCAGTTAAAATTAATTAATTAATTAAAAAAAACATTAAGATGGGGAAGGCAAAGTGTAAAATTCTGAGCCATGGATATACTGGAGTAGCTATAGTGACAAGCTGGCCAGGTGGCAGTACCTTATTGAATTAGGGGATGACCCACCGTTTACTGAATGGAGGCGAGGAGAGATGGAGACAGCCTTCTGAGCACTCAGGCCTTGGCAGGAAGGGACGGGCAGAGGATTCTAGGAGATGGTGAAAGAAATGATCATTTCTAAAGGTTCAGAGTGCCCTAAATCAAGGTCAGTCACTGGGAACAGAGGTATACTCCCCAGTTAACTGTATGAAGGCTTTTGGGCAACATCAATGTTGCCCAATAAATAATTCTTGCTTAGAATTCTGCTAGATGATTGCAATGTTCAAAAAGCAGACTGATGACTCCAATTGTCATTGGTGAAATCAGCTGGTTCATGGAAGTTTATATCTCTGGATTAGATGGTTGTTTATTATGATTGGTTTTTACATTGAGTTGCCACGTGTGCATGCATGCTAAGTCACTTCAGTCGTGTCCGACTCTTTGCAACTCTATGAACCATAGCCCTCCAGGCTCCTCTGTCCATGGGAATCTCCAGGCAAGAATACTGGAGTGGGTTGCCATGCCCTCCTCCAGGGGATCTTCCTGACCCAGGGATTGAACCTGTGTCTCCTGCATTGGCAGGAGAGTTCTTTATCACCAGCGCCACCTGGGAAGCCCTCAAATTGC
This sequence comes from Bubalus kerabau, assembly GCF_029407905.1. Taxonomy (NCBI): domain Eukaryota; kingdom Metazoa; phylum Chordata; class Mammalia; order Artiodactyla; family Bovidae; genus Bubalus; species Bubalus kerabau. The sequence continues at coordinate 35,841,992 of NC_073636.1, read as the reverse complement.
CATAGACATATTGTATTAACTCAGTATTTATTAAACTCTGACTAGTTGCCAGGCACCAGGAGACTTTTTCTTATGGCAATTCACTAAGCACAAAGATTCATTCAGCAAGCACTTACTGAATGCTTACTTGGAGCAAAACTTTGTGCTACATATTAAAATGTAGCAAGATTATGCTTCAAACCTCATCTTTCTAATTGGTCAAAGACGATACTAGACTGTGGCGTTTCTAAAGTTTCTTTGGTTGAAAAAAATCTCATTTTGATTGGTTTTATTATTTGTCTATAAATAGTTTGCCTTTCATTTGTAAGCTTGAAGAATCCAGATTGTTACTGGGGTTTTTCCCAAATCTAAATTATGCATTGGAAAGGTCACCAGACAATTTAGCACTCACCATCAGAGACTGCCAGCATCAAGAACAGAGATAAACGTTAGCTGGAATTTTAAACACATGCTTACAAATTACTGCAAGCTTCAGATACAATAAATAAATGACAGCAAGGGAATCCGTATTATTCCCATAAAACTTCTTCCCACTTAAAAGCGGCAACATAATCGAAATTCCAGCAGAGTCGGGCCCGCCTTTGGGGGACACACACACTCAAGACTAGTGTGTTTGGGACCTCATGCCACAGCCATCTGGCTCACAGAAATGACTATTTTTTAACCATTGACAGGAGCCAGCGGTTGTCAGCCTGCGAGGGATCTGATTTTTCATATTCTGAGAGTGCACAGTTGGATTAAATGATGGAAAAAGTCATGCCACACAGACATTTTCCTACAAAGTGAAGGAGAGTTCAGCCACAGTGCACATACTCTCTGCATTTATCTTGGACTTCAAAAAAATTATAAATGGTGATAACATGACATGCTGACATCTGAGGGTGAAAATGGGGATGGTTTGGAAAGATGATGGCAAAGAAAAAGATCTACCAATAGGCGGACATTTGTGGGGGGGAAAGGCAGCAGGAATTTGACAGGAAGAGCTAGACATTAACACACACACACACACACACACACACACACACACACACACATGCTCCCAGAGCATCTAACTGCCACAAAGCGTTAGTATGTGTTTTGTGGAGTAATCAGTGTTATCCTACCATCCTGAACCATGCCTGAAGGATTTGGGAGTGTTTAGGGCACTGGTTTTTCTAGTAGTCATGTATGGATGTGACAGCTGAGCACCAAAGAATTGATGCATTTGGAGAAAAAAAGTATGCCTGCATATGCTCACTTTGAAATCAATTGCAAAAGATTTTCAGATCTCCCAGTGCCTTGAACTGAGAATTCTTATCTCCGGACCTTTCTGATGAATGAATCTTTGCTTAGAGAGGTCTCATGTTTCTTCATCAAAATAGCCACCAAACCTGCCTGCTGCTGTTGCCTAAGACTTGATTTTATTCACCATGATAATAAAAAGAATCATAGTGGTCACCTCTCTGAATGATGATAGTAACCAGGATATGCTGAGCTCTTTATGTATCAGGAGCTATTTCAACAGCTTACAGGTATCACCCTATTTGGTCTACCAAGTAGCTACCCTGTTGAAGAAAGTGCTGTTATGATCCATTTTACACGTGACACCACTGAGGCACAAAGAAGTTAAAGTAACCATAATAGCTGGCAAAGGCAAACATTCAGATACTGGCAGTCTGATTCCAGACCTTGCACTCTTTTAACTTTTCAGGTTCTTCTACTCATAAAAATGACAGGTGAAACTGTAAAAACAGACTCACATGGTAAAAAATATATATACATATATGAACCAAGGCATTTTTTTCATTGTTTTATCCTTTTTCCTAATTATTTCAAAAAAGGGTAGCCTAGAATCTTGATCAAAGTCCATCCTTTGTAAAGATGGGTTCCTCCCCAATTCCAGGGGCCAGTTACCACCCGTCACACAAGCTACATTGTTCTTGAGTCCTTTATCCTATTTACATGCCCCAGATAACTGGATTGAGAAGAATATATCTGTTCACTTGGGCTTCCCTTGTGGGTCAGCTGGTAAAGAATCCACCTGCAATGCAGGAGACCTGGGTTTGATCCCTGGGTTGGGAAGACCCCCTGGAGAAGAGAATGGCTACCCACTTCAGTATTCTGGCCTGGAGAATTCCATGGACTGTACAGGGGCCCGTGGGGTCGCAAAGAGTCAGACACAACTGAGTGGCTTTCATTTTCACTTTCACTTTCATCTACCCACTTGTAATATATGGTGAGTTAGATGGCCCAGATTATCACCAATGTGGCCCCATTTTATAAATAATTAAGTAATATCAGGATATATTAGGTTAACTACCTTACTAGTTACTATGATTAATTTCATAAATATGAGGCCTTTAAATAATAGAATATTCATAATAATTTTTAATGAGGAGAGTCATCTCAAAAATCTTTTGTGCCATGTTTTCTGGTTTTGTCATGAGCAAAGCAGTTAAAAGTGTTGTCAGATTTAGAGATTAATCCTCTTTATTTTGGACCTCCCTGGCGGCTTAGTGGTAAAGAACCTGCTTACCAATGCAGGAGACACAGGTTTGATCCCTGGGTCAGGAAGAACCCCTGGAGGAGGAAATGGCAACTGACTCCAGTAGTCTTGCTTGGGAAATCCCCTAGACAGAGGAGCCTGGTGGGCTATAGTCCATAGGGTCGCAAAAGAGTTGGACATGACTTAACAACTAAACAGCAACATCTTTATTTTACCATAAAAAAGTCCATTGAGCGTGTATGTTTTCCCAACAGCACCAAGCAGTCTGTCAGTTCTCAGTGGACACTGGGTGAACATCCTGTATTGTAAGTGAATCTTGACACTGTCTCCATGGAGACAGCAGCATTAGATCCCACAGGTAAGGGCTTGGTCCCACAAGACAGTCAATCACAAGTTTAGGCTGTTGCTTTACTTCCTACCAACAGGATACAAATTGGAGGCTCCTACAATCCCCTCCTCTGGTCTGATTATTTGCTCATAGTGGCTTACCGAAATCAAGAAAACAGTTTACTTTCTAGATATTCGTTTATTGCAAAGGGTATTACAGAACACGAATGAATAGTCAGATGAAGAGATCCACAGGGCCAAGTCTGGAATGGTCCTGAACACCAGAGCTTCTGGCTGAATGTTGAGTTCAGGAGGTACCAGCCCCCCAGCACGTGAATATGTTCTGATTCACCAATGTGGAATCTCTCTAAGCCCCTCCTTTTGGGTCCTTTTGGAGGCTTCATAACAGAGGCATAGTTGATTAACTAATTGGCCAGTGAGGCCTGGACTCAGCCCCTCTCCCCCACTGGAAGCCGTAGGTAAGGTGGGCTAGCGGGCTAGAACTGAAAGTTCCAACCCTGTAATCACATGGTTGGTTTCCCTAGAAACCAGCCCCATCCTTAGATGCTCTGAAAAGTCATATCATTAACATAAACTCAGGTGTGGTTGAAAGGAATTTGTTGTGAATATCAGACAACTTTCTCACTTTTGTTATTTAGGACATCCCAAGAAACAGGGATGAAGACCAAATATATATTATTATAAAGCACAGTATCACACAAGTACTTCAGATTTGCTCAACTTTTCTGGTATAAGTGGCTATCAGAGGTATGCAGACTAGCAGATTTTTTTTCATCTTTTAGCTTTATTTATTTAGAACAATTTTAGACTAAATTTGTATTTATCTCCATATACCCTTTACCCAGGTCCTTACCACTAACATGTGACATATCCGTAGCACATTCATCAAAATTGAGAAATCAATGCATTAACTACAGGCCCTATTCAGATTTCATGGGTTTTATGAATATTATCCTTTTCTATTCCAGAAGCCAATCCAGGACACTATATTAAATTGAGTTATTGTATCTTTCTCTCTTTCTATCATAGTTTCTGGTCTATTTCTCATGACGTTGATACATTTAAAGAATTCTGGTCAGGTATTTTGTAGCATGTCTTTCACCAGGGTTTGGCTACATTCTCACAATTAGACTGGGGTTGTGGATGCTGGGAGAAAACCAGAGAGGTAGGTGCTCTTCTCATCACATCACGTCAAGGGCTACAGAACACGACTAAGCACTGATGAGGTCAATTTTCATCACTGGCTAAGGTGAGGTCCACCAGATTTCTCTGCTGTAAAGTCTTCTTTTCCCACTTCCATACTCTCTCTGTTGGAAGCATGTCACTAGAACTAGCCACTACTCAGAATTAAGCTCCGTTTCCTAGAGGGGAGACTATCTAAAAAGATTATTTAGAATTCTTCTGTAAGATTTGCTTCTTTTCTCTGTATATTTATTTATTCAATCATTTATTTATACCAATATGCACTATAGATATTTATTTTATTCTCTGAGCTATAATCTAATCCTATAGTTATTTATTTGGTCACTCAAGTTACTCCAGCATTGGCCATTGGGAGTTCTTTCAATTTGGCTCCTCTCTCTGTTTGATATATTAATCCCTCCCTGTTCCTCTCTCTCTTTGCTTTTAAGTATTTCCTTAACTTTTAGCACTAACAAGATGCTCTGGGCTCATCTTGCACTTTTCCTGCTCCAGTTCTGAAATGAATTTGAAAAAGATATCTGAAGAACAAACCTGTAATATTTTTCATATTAAAGACAGTTCATCACAGAAAAAGATCCACAGATGAATCCTAAACATATGAAAGGAAACACAGCCATAAATTGAAGCCATGTTAAGAGGCCATTTCCTACCTCTCAGATTGGCAAAGACTATGAAGTTCAATAACTGCTGCTGCCAGGTAGAAGGGAAGGAATCTCACCTCCTGATACAGGACCATGTGGAAGGCAATTTGGCAATATCTAGCAAAACTATGAAACAATCCAAGACTCAGCAGTTCCAATTCCAGGAATTTATCCTACACATATTTTTGCAAACATGCAAATTATATATATATATATATGATTATTTGGGCTTTCCTGGTGGCTCAGACTGTAAAGAAGCTGCCTGCAATGCTGGAGACCCAGGTTTGATTCCTGGGTCAGAAAGATTCCCTGGAGGAGGGAATGGCTACCCACTCCAGTATTCTTGCCTGGAGAATTCTATGGACAGAGGAGATTATTTAGTGTAATATGCTTATAAGACAAGAATAAAACAACTTAAATGTGCATCAATACCCAGTTGGCCAAATATGTTATACTATGTCACACAATGCAATGCAGCACAGGCATAAAAAGAGATTCTTAAAATATACTGCTGCTGCTGCTAAGTCGCTTCAGTCGTGTCCGACTCTGTGCGACCCCATAGACGGCAGCCCACCAGGCTCCCCTATCCCTGGGATTCTCCAGGCAAGAACACTGGAGTGGGTTGCCATTTCCTTCTCCAATGCATGAAAGTGAAAAGTGAAAGTGAAGTCGCTCAGTCGTGTCCAACTCTTAGCAACCCCATGGACTGCAGCCTACCAGGCTCCTCCGTCCATGGGATTCTCCAGGCAAGAGTACTGGAGTGGGGTGCCATTGCCCTCTCTGTAAAATATACTATCAGGCTTTAAAAATAAGGTACAGGTATAGTTTAAGAAGGATATAAACGACTCTATTTATATATGTGTGTCTATGTATCATATCTCTGGAAGATACAGCTGTATCAGCTGTTGCCAGTGGGAGAGAAAACTAGTGCTTCTGAAGATGGGAAAGAGAATTTTTCACTATCCTAATTATGCTTTTGGAATTTTGAGATTTGATATTAAAAATTGTATTATATCTGCACACTTCTAAAATCTTATTATTTCCCAGAATTTTTCAAAAAAAAAAAAAATCCAGTAGGCTTTAAAGCCCTTTATTAAAACTAGAAAACTCTATTGTAATTAAATTTTCATTTTTAATTAAGTTGCAAAAGCAAAGATTCATAACTGGAAAAGTAAACATTTATTAGGTAACTTTCAACAAAACTCTTTGATAAATTGGCATATAGAATTTAAGAAAAGAATGTAATGATAATTATGTGCAACCAACAAGAACTTTTTTCCTTAGATCTGCATATCATAATGAGAATTAATTTCAAATATCCTTTAAATCTGAGAATGGAAATAAGTGGATCTTAAAACTAGCCCTTTAATTATTGATCCACAGAGCACTAAACCAAAGTTTTCAAAGCTAATTAATCTCATTCAATCATTCTGATCTTACTAAAAATATTTTATTAATTATAGTAATTCAATTAGAGAAAAGACACTTTGTACTGTTAATACAACTTTTGAATGTTAATTTCATGTCTGTCACATCCTTTTTAAAATTCTAGTTTGGTAGTGCTTATAATTTATACAACATATTAGTACAGAAGGACTTGAGTATGGTTTATAATTCAATGTATACCTACAGGAGAAACACAATTAATTTTCTTTACTGATGGGATTTATGATAAAGTTTGGAGGCTGTTATTTTAGAAACAAGCTCCTCAGTGGAGTTGAGAAGTGAGGAAGAAGAAGAAAAAGAAGTAGCTTGTCCCTAAATGTAGTTATAAGTCCCAAGAAATAGAATTCTAGAATCTCTTGAGAGTTGGAAACAAAAGAGCTAAGAATTCTTCTTTCTCTAAAGCTCTACAGAAAGGTCCTCGGTTTGGCCAAGATCACTTGTGCCTGGTCAGGACCAGAATGGCTTCGTGGGATGCGGGAAGCTTGTGTGAGCTCCTAATCACTGATTAGGTAAGTAGAGCGGTGTTTCTCCTCCAGAAGCTCCTGAGGCATGTCTCTGGAGCAGGTACCCTTTTAATAAGACCTAAGAAGCACAAGCTGGAATCAAGATTGCTGGGAGAAATAGCAATAACCTCAGATATGCAGATGACACCACCCTTATGGCAGAAAGTGAGAGGAACTAAAAAGCCTCTTGATGAAAGTGAAAGAGGAGAGTGAAAAAGTTGGATTAAAGCTCAACATTCAGAAAATGAAGATCATGGCATCTGGTCCCATCACTTCATGGCAAATAGATGGGGAAACAGTGGAAACAGTGTCACACTTTATTTTTTTGGGCTCCAAAATCACTGCAGATGGTGACTGCAGCCATGAAATTAAAAGATGCTTACTCCTTGGAAGGAAAGTTATGACCAACCTAGATAGCATATTCAAAAGCAGAGACATTACTTTGCCAACAAAGGTCTGTCTAGTCAAGGCTATGGTTTTTCCAGTAGTCATTTATGTATTTGAGAGTTGGACTGTGAAGAAAGCTGAGCACTGAAGAATTGATGCTTTTGAACTGTGGTGTTGGAGAAGACTCTTGAGAGTCCCTTGGACTGCAAGGAGATCCAACCAGTCCATTCTAAAGGAGATCAGTCCTGGGTGTTCTTTGGAAAGAATGATGCTAAAGCTGAAACTCCAGTACTTTGGCTACCTCATGCAAAGAGTTGACTCATTGGAAAAGACTCTGATGCTGGGAGGGATTGGGGGCAGGAGGAGAAGGGAACGACAGAGGATGAGATGGCTGGATGCCATCACCGACTCGATGGACGTAAGTTTGAGTAGACTCCAGGAGTTGGTGATGGACAGGGAGGCCTGGCGTGCTGTGATTCATGGGGTCGCAAAGAGCCAGACACGACTGAGCAGCTGAACTGAACTGAACTGAAATCACTCTAGACTGGTTCCAAATAGTAAAAGGAATACATCAAGGCTGTATATCGTCACCCTGCTTATTTAACTTATATGCAGAGTACATCATGAGAAATGCTGGGCTGGATGAAGCACAAGCTGGAATCAAGATTGCCAGGAGAAATATCAATAACCTCAGATATGCAGATGACATCACCCTTATGGCAGAAAGTGAAGAAGAACTAAAGAGCCTCTTGATGAACATGAAAGAGGAGAGCGAAAAAGTTGGCTTAAAGCTCAACATTCAGAAAACGAAGATCATGGCATCTGGTCCCATCACTTCATGGCAAATAGATGGGGAAACAGTGGAAACAGTGTCACACTTTATTTTTTTGGGCTCCAAAATCACTGCAGATGGTGACTGCAGCCATGAAATTAAAAGACTCTCCTTGGAAGGAAAGTTATGACCAACCTAGACAGCATATTAAAAAGCAGAGACATTACTTTGTCAGCAATGGTCCGTCTAGTCAAGGCTATGGTTTTTCCAGTAGTCATGTATGGATGTGGGAGTTGGACTATAAAGAAAGCTGAGCACAGAAGAATTGATGCTTTTGAACTGTGGTGTTGGAGAAGACTCTTGAGAGTCCCTTGGACTGCAAGGAGATCCAACCAGTCCATCCTAAAGGAAATCAGTCTTGGATGTTCATTGAAGGACTGATGTTGAAGCTGAAACTCCAAAATTTTGGCCACCTGATGCAAAGAGCTGACTCATCTGAAAAGACCTGATGTGGGAAAGATTGAAGGCAGGAGGAGAAGGGGATGACAGAGGATGAGATGGTTGGATGGCATCACCGACTTGATGGACATGAGTTTGGGTAGACTCTGGGAGTTGGTGATGGCCAGGGAGGCCTGGCCTGCTAGCTACTGAACTGACTGACTGACTAAAATCACTGTAGTGAAGCCATCTGTCCCAAAGAATCAACAATGGCAACACCCAGCTTGAAGGATGTAGAATGTTGTACTTGGGGCCACCACAGCTGTGGGCTTTTGTTTTATTTTGATTTGCTTGAGACCAGTGAGAGTCTAAAGATAAGGGATAGAAACCAACTGGATTTGTAAACTCTGTGTTATATACCTCATTGGTCTCCCTCTCGGTGCCTGGCGCAGTGCTAGGGTATAGTTCCCAGCTATACATCAGGGGGCTTTGCTATAAAGGTCCAGATACTGAATATTTTAGACTTTATGGTCTATACAATTTCCAACACAACACTCAACTGTAAAAAGCAGCTGTATACAATATATTACTAGATGGGTATGGTTGTGTCCTAATAAAACTTTACTTACAAAAAGCAGACCTATTTTACTGACCCTTGCTACTCACCAGTATGTATCTAGACACCCCATCTGGCATGTAGTCACCTTATTGGTCAGTTATCTTAAAGCCCCCATCATGATTCCCCTCTTGCTGAATATTCAGCCTTGTTCTTAGCCTCTCCTCTCAACTGGGAAACTTAGCTCCATGAGGAGAAATGAACAACTCTAGAAATGTCTAGGCAGGTGAAGAAAATGATATTGGATGAAAGTATGTATGAATGTCAGGTTCAGAATCAGGAGCAGTTACCAGAGATGTCACTCCACCCTCATCTCAGCAAGGTCGACCTATTTGGGGAAGACAGATTTCTTTGGAAGAAGAATCACTTCTGGAAAACCAGTAGCCAGCAAGGCATGGATCTTTTGATCCTACTTACTTTTCAAATGATTAGGTGGGAGTCCCTTTATGTCCTCCCACCACCAGCACTTTCTCCTCTTTTGACTAATCGTCATTTGTCCCCTTCTTGCTTGCCATTGATACCAAGCTTTTCGGGGGACCCATGAAACAGTGATGGAAGAACCCAGAAAAATATTATATTGCATTTGCAATATAACACTGATATTTTTGAAGCAACATTCCCATGTTTGGAAAAGTATCAAGAGAAAAAGGAGATAATGAGTTATGGAAAAAAAAGAGGAAAGATAAGGTGCTAAATATTCTACCTTCAGAATGGATACATGTATATGTATCGCTGAGTCCCTTTGCTGTCCACCTGAAACTATCACAATATTGTTAATCAGCTATGTGCTGTGCTGTGCTTAGTCGCTCAGCCACGTCTGACTCTTTGTGACCCCATGGACTGTAGCCCTCAGGCTCCTCTGTCCATGAAATTCTCCAGGCAAGAATACTGGAGTGGGTTGCCATGCCCTCCTCCAGGGGATCTTCCCAACCCAGAGATAAAACCCAGGTCTCCCACATTGCAGGTGGATTCTTTGTCCGAGCCATCAGGGAAGCCCGGTAGTCGGCTATACTCCAATGTAAAATTAAAAGGTTTTTTAAAAATAAAGATAAAAAATAAAACATTTCCTGTCTTCTAAAAAAATCTTCTCCCTCCAATAAACTCCCAACAATAAATCTTTTTTTTTCTATAGTCTCTTTTTTTTTTAATTTTATTTTATTTTTAAACCTCAAACACTGTATTAGTTTTGCCAAACATCAAAACGAATCCGCCACAGGTATACATGTGCTCCCCATCCTGAACCCTCCTCTCTCCCAACAATAAATCTTAAGGTTGTCTATGAAGACCCATGTATATCCATCTCTGGTTGAAACCGAGATGTCTGATTCCACGTGTGCAGGTGATGCTTACCTCATTGTACTCTGGTTATTTCTAGTCATAGAGTTAATGGGGAATCTGAGAAATGTGTTACTCTCTGTGGATTCTTTCTGGACATCAGTAAAGGAAGGTTGATTCCCTTCCTTGCCAGGTCCCGGGAGCTTGGCATTTACTAGAAAGTAGCACGTAGAATGTGAGAGTTGGACTGTGAAGAAGGCTGAGCACCAAAGAATTGATGCCTTTGAACTGTGGTGTTGGAGAAGACTCTTGAGAGTCCCTTGGACTGCAAGGAGATCCAACCAGTCCATTCTGAAAGAGATCAGCCCTGGGATTTCTTTGGAAGGAATGATGCTAAAGCTGAAACTCCAGTACTTTGGCCACCTCATGAGAAGAGTTGACTCATTGGAAAAGACTCTGATGCTGGGAGGAATTGGGGGCAGGAGGAGAAGGGGACGACAGAGGATGAGGTGGCTGGATGGCATCATTGACTCAATGGACGTGAGTCTGAGTGAACTCTGGGAGTTGGTGATGGACAGGGAGGCCTGGTGTGCTGCAATTCATGGGGTTGCGAAGAGTCGGACATGACTGAGCGACTGAACTGAACTGAGCATGTAGAATGAATGGCTTCCCAGGTGTCACTAGTGGTAAAGAATCTGCCTGCCAAAGCAGGAAACTTAGAGACTCGGGTTTGATACCTGGGTTGGTAAGATCCCCTGGAAGAGGGCATGGCAACCCACTTCAGTATTCTTGACCGGAGAATCCCTTGGACAGAGGAGCCTGGTGGGCTACTGTCCATGGGGTCACAGAGTTGGATGCAACTGAAGTAACTGAACACGCACGCACAACCATGTAGAAAGTTTTAGAGAGCCTACAATCATTCCTTCCCTGTACTACGTACTGTTGGCACTTGGGTTTTCCCTGATGCTGGTTCTCAGTGTTTACAAGTGACAGGACACATTCAGGCTGGCAGATTTGGAAGTTCTTGTTGGCGAGAAACTTCCTTGAGAATCAAGCAGGGTTGTCTGATGTGGTCTCTTATTCTTGACAGGTTCTGCCTTCAACAGGCCTGGGGATGAAGGCTGCTGGTATTTTGGCCCTGATGGGCTGCCTGGTCACAGTCGTTGAGCCCAAAATCTACACTCGGTGTAAACTGGCAAAAATATTTTCGAGGGCCAGCCTGGACAATTACCGAGGCTTTAGCCTTGGAAACTGTGAGATTTCTCCCTTCTTGTTCTCTTCCTGCCCTTTAACTCTTCCTTGAGATGTCAAAGACCCCTCCCATATCCACTTCTGTTGGCTTCCAGCCTGTCCTTGCTCTGCCCCACCAGCGGCTGCTGGCTATTCACATGTCCTCCCTGACTGCTCTCCAGAGCTTCCCTCCCCCTCCCTGCCCCTCCTGTCCTCACTCCTGGAGTCCTGTATGATTGACATCAGCAAGGGAAGGAGAAAACAGCTCCCTCTTGCTGGCATTGCAAGGAGCAGACCTGATACTTAGTCTGGTCCAGGGTCAGCCGCTGACTAGGTGTGCCACCCTGCCCAGCCTGTGCCTCTCAGGTGTGCTACCTGCCCTGACACTCCCCAGGGCGTGTCAGGAGCAAAGCATTGGTGTAATACCTATAAGGGAACTCTCCCCTAAGAGCAGATGGGAGGAAACGATGAATTTCTTTTATTGACACTCCTGGCTTTTTTTCCCCTCTAGGGATCTGCATGGCCTACTATGAGAGCCACTACAACACCACGGCTCAGACCCAGCTGGAGGACGGAAGCACCGACTATGGCATCTTTCAGATAAACAGTGACACGTGGTGCAGAAGTACAAAGCTACAAGAGAAAAACCGCTGTCACGTGGCCTGCTCAGGTAGGCTTTTGATTCCGCCAATATCATCCTTAGGAACAGACAGGAAAGCTGACCATGGACTATCTACCCATCCTCTGCTTTAACCAAAATTTGGAAGTTCAGATGTGCAAGTGGGTCTGTAAATAAATTATTATAAATTATTCAAGAGTTCCCCAAAGTGGCACTCACAACCTTGTGGCCAACTTGTCCAAAGATGGTTTATTCCATCCAGGGTGGGTTTTATGAAGCCCACCACAAAAACAGGGGCCTGGACAAACGACCTGACTACACTTTTATGCATAGAGAGGTTAAATATGTTCGTTAAGAAGGAGAAAGCTGTTTGCTAGCTGATTTCCATAAGCAATCCACTCAAAAGATGCAGTTGAAACTTCTTTATACAGAATGAGACAAATTCACTTCACACAGCACTTCTTCAACAGTAGAAATGATGCTAGAATTTATTTCTAAGTCTTTCTCTTTAATCACTCAGGAAATATATGTGGGCATAGAATTGAGCATAGCAGGACTCTTCAGACATGAATTCTGGTGTTAAGGAAGAATGCTTATACAAAGTTATATAAATGACTATAAACAGGTGTGAGCTTCAGAGGAAAGAGATGTTATTAATAAAGTCATGGGAAGCTTTATTGACATCATGATATTTTATTTAATATTTGGAAGATAGATAAGATTTGGAAATTCAAGGATAGAGAAGTGTTATTCCAGTTAAGGAGAACAAAAAGGCAAAAACGTGCATAAAATATAACAGGATATGTGGTTGGAAAGTTTGATGACTACCTGACCATGAAGGGCCCTGGAACCCAAGCTGAGGAGAGTGCACTGATTTCTGCCCGCACTAGGAAATCAGAATGGGTCAGTGGCATTGCTTCAGAAAAATGAATATGCAAGCTGGATATGAGAGAAATTAAAGAAGAGACAATTTAATTGCCCCTCCAATTGTTGAGGTGAGAAATAAACAGACCAGAATGGTGGTCATGGCTGGCAGTATAGAGAAGAACATGCAAGAGACAGCAGTAGAAGGATGAAGCAAAGTAAGTGACGGTCTTGTTTGCTCACCTGTAGAATGCAAACCCCATGAGGGCAGGAGTTCTAGTTCAATCACTGATGCATTCTCAATGCCTAGAATGCTCCCTAGCCATTGGAGCTCAAGAAATATTCATTGACTAAATCAATGGAGGGAAGGTCAAAAGACTGAAGACAAGGAGCCATAAAATATTCTCCAGCAAATTCCTTAAGAGCAGGAAATAAACTTTTAATTTCTCGTAGACATGCACAAGATAATCAGTAACCAAGTGTGAATGTATGAATGACCGCACACTGTGTTAATTTACCTAATAAATTAGTAGCCCCTGCCCCTACTTTACTGTGGAATGCTCACTACCTCCTGGGGCCAACCACTCAATTTTTGGTCAGCCTTTATTTTAGAACATTCTTTTGTTGAGCCAAAATCCATCTCCTCATAGTGTTCTCCCATTAATGCTGGTTTCTCCTTCTGGATTTATTAAAAACCAATTTTCTCTGTTTTATACATTGTTGTTGTTCAGTTGTTTAGTTTTGTCCGACTCTTTGTGACCCCATGGACTGTAGCTTGCCTGTTTCCTCTGTCCTCCACTATCTCCTGCAGTTTGCTCAAATGCATGCCCATTGAGTTGGTGATGCCATCTAACCATCTTATCTTCTGCTGCCCCCTTCTCCTTTTGCCTTCAACTTATCAAATGTTTGAAAATGATGATTAGGAGGTACTTCTCATCTCCAAATCTTATCTCCCAGGCTAAAACATTCAATATCTTCACTTTTATACAAATAGGACTTTTTAAAACCCTCCCCTTCCTGGTTAATCTCATTAGCATACCCTATGAGCTTGCCACGAGAGTCTTCCAGTTAAATATGGCAGTCGGATGTGTAAGTATTGTTCCAAGCTGAAAGTGAGAGGACTAATGGTGACTAATTTAGCAATCAGAGAAATCTGAATCCTAAGCTGACCGTGGGAAAGCCAAAAAGCAACCACAGGATCCCAAAAGAGCTCAGAAATCAGCAACATCAGCTACTTCCAGAAACTGGGGTGAAGGCAGGCTAAAAACGGTATGATTAATTGGAAAGTCAGTTAAACAGCAGCTGACTCATCTCCTGATTCCATTCATCTATTGACTGTTCCTCCCAACCCTGGCAAGTTACTGGAGCTCTCTCTCTTGGACAAAATAGGTAGAAATTCTCTCACTGAGGGACCTCACCAACCTTTGAGTGTGAGAGCTCCATCCTAAGAGGGAGTCAAGTTCCTGTAGTTCCAGTCACCTCCCTCCACTCTGATCCCTGAATGATGGCAGCCAGCCTAGTCTTTCCAGAAGAGAAGACCCTAGTTTGGGGAATCCAGAGAGAGGAAAAGGAAAACTAGATTCTGAGTGGGGGCTTCCCAGTGAACAAATTAGCTAGATCTCCCTCGGTGAGATGCACAATTGAAAATCCCCACCTCTCTACTGGATTCCTAATCAGCTTTTTTTTTTTTTTTTTTAGCATACTTCTCTTAAATAAGTGCAGCTAACTAGAAGTCTGCCAATGACTAGACTTCATAGGCTGTCACTGGCATGAGAAAATGAGACCATCACCAACAACAAAAACCAGATAAAAGTAATTTGTTGAAAGCAGAGATTATACAGCAAAATGAAAACTTCAAATGAAAAAAAACTATTATTAATATCTTTGGTATATTTAATTTAGAATGAATTTCTTATAGACAGCATATAATTGAATGCTGCTTTTAGAGCTTGTCCAACAATCTCTGCTTTTTCACAGGAATGTTTAGATCAGGGAACTTTTTCTGAAAGGAATAGATAATAAATATTTTATGTTTTGTGAGCCATATAGTCTCTTTTGTAATTATTCAACTTGTCATACAGCACAAAAGCAGCCACAGACAGTATAGAAATGAATAGGCATCATTGTGTTCTAATAAAACTTTATGTACAAAAATGGAGGGTGGGTCTGTGGGCCATAGTTTGTGCTGAACTTTGATTTAGATTATTTATATTCAATGTAATTGCTGATATGATTACTTTAAAATCCACCATGTTGTTATTTGTTTCCTATTTGTTCCATCTATCCATCTACTCTTGGTTTATTTTTCCTGACTTTTGGATTAAGTGAATATTTTCCAGTATTTGATTTTATTTCTATTACTGGCTTTTTAAGTATATGTGTGCATGCTTAATTAGTCTCTCAGTTGTGTCTGACTCTTTGAGACCCCATGGACTGTAGCCCTCCAGGCCCCTCTGTCCATGAGATTTCCCAGGCAAGAATTCTGGTGTGGGTAGCCATTCCCTTCTCCAGGGGATCTTCCAAATCCAGGGATCAAACTTGGATCTCCTTCATTGCAGATTGATTCTCTACCATCTGAGCCACCAGGAAAGCCCTTATTAACTTTATTTCTGTTTTAGTTTTAGCATATCTTCTAGGGTTTACAATATGCATCCCTTTCTACCTCCAAATAACATTATACCACTTCACATATAATAAAGTGGACACTTGAACAAGGTATTACTAAAGCCTACCATTGACTAGAACCCTTACCAACAGCATAAACAGATGATTAACACATATTTTGTATATGTATTATATACTGTATTCTTACAATAGAGTAAGCTAGAGAAAAAAAACATTATTAAGAAAATGATAAGGAAGAGAAAATACATTTACTCTATCATATGTATTGATTCTGTAAGCTTATATCACCTGTTTGTAAGATGAATTATCTGTCAGTACCCACATCAATTTTGTTTTAGATGTTTTAGATGATACAAAACACTGTAGATGTTATATATATTACTAACACTGGACTATCTATTACTATCTTTTCATTACTAAAATGAAAAGATAATGTGAAAAAGGAATTCATATTTATAGGTATAATGATTCATGCATTAATAACCAAGAAGCAGCAATATGATCACTTTATGATCGCCTAGTGCCGTCAATACAATTGCCTCACAATAGCCCAGCCTATACTCTAATAAATGGTTAGAAATTTTTATGGCATGCAGTATTGCAGTCATACTCATAATAAAGTATTGGAAGCATTGTTGCATTTTTAAATGAGAGAAAGAGACACATACTGTACGGTGATATAATTCTCTGAAGGCAAAGTTATAAAACAGGAAGGGAGCTAAAGTGAAAGTTGCTCAGTTGTGTCTGACTCTTTGTGACCCCATGGACTGTGGCTCTCCAGACTTCTCTGTCCATGGGACTCTCCAGGCAAGGATACTGGAGTGGGTAGCTGTTCCCTTCCCCAGGGGATCTTCCCAACCCAGGGACTGAACCCAGGTCTCCAGCACTGCAGGCAGATTCTTTATCGTCTGAGCCACTAGGGAAGCCCAAGGAAGCTTACACATTGCTAATTTTATATTAAATAATCACTCACCTTGTACCTATTAAGGATAGACTAGTGCCTACACAAGAGAAGGGAACAACAGAGGATGAGATGTTTGGATGGCATCACCAACTCAATGCACATGAGTCTGAGCAAGCTCTGGAAGTTGGTGATGGACAGGGAAGCCTAGGCGTGCTGCAGTCCATGGGGTCATAAAGAGTTGGACACAACTAAGCGACTGAACTAAACTGAGTGCCTACATATATTTTATGCATTTATGACATATCTAACTATTAATTTTTGATATTTCTAGGCTATGTGGTTTACAAGTGTTTTCAAACTGTCACAAATCTCAAAAAAAATGTTTCCAATATATTCATTGAAAAAAAAATCCAAACCAATGTTTTTCAAGGATCTGCTGCATAAGAATTTTATACTATTGTGGTTCAATTTTCCCCATCATGTCTTCTGTGCTAAGTTGTCGTCCTTTTTACTTCCACATGTTATACACTTCACAATGCTTTTAAAAAATAATTTTATTTATTTATTTTTGGCTGTGCTGGGTCTTTGTTGCTGTGTGGTCTTTTTCTCTAGTGGCAGCAAACAGAGGTTGCTCTCTAGTTATGCTCAGGCTTCTCATTGTGGTGGCTTCTCTTGTTTCGGAGCATGGGCTCTAGGGCTAATGGGGTTCCGTAGTTGTAGTCATGGGCTCAGAAGTTGTGGTCCCCAGGCTCTGGAACACAGGTTCAGTAGCTGTGGCACATGGGCTTGGTTACTCCAAAGCATGTGGGATATTCCCAGACCAGCAATTAAACCCATGTCTCTTACATTGGCAGGCGGATTCTTTACCATTGAGCCACCAGGGAAGCGTGGTGTATGTATTTCTACATACATTACATGCATGCTCTACACCTCACAACATGTATAGACACAGTATGTTTTTTATTATTTTTGCTTTTAATGACTATCTTTTAAGTAAAATGTTCAGATGAGAAGGATCTCTTTATATTTACCATACAATATTTATCATTTGGTGCTTTCCAGGTGGTTCAGTGGTAAAGAATCCACCTGCCAATGCAAGAGGCTCAGATTCTATCCCTGGGTTGGGAAGATGCCCTGGAGAAGGAAATGGTAACCCACTCCAGCATTCTTGCCTGGAAAATTCCATGAACAGAGGATCCTGGCATGCCACAGTCCATGGGGTCACAAGAGTCAGATACGACTGAGCACACACCCATTTACCAATTACAACATTCTCTATAGCTTTGGTGCCTTCCTTTGGACACACAGTTAAGGGCTATTTCCTTTCAGCCTAAAGACCATCCTTGAACAATTTCGTGGAGTAGAATTCTTCTAGGAAGCATCTTTCTGCTTTTGTGCGTCTGAAAATGTCTATATTGCATTATCTTCTGTAAGGGATATTTTCTACATATATAAAACTCTAAGCTGACAGATGGAGAAAGAAATGGCACCCCACTCCAGTATTATTGCCTGGAAAATCCCATAGACGGAGGAGCCTGGTAGGCTTCAGTCCATGGACACGACTGAGCGACTTCACTTTCACTTTCAAGCTGACAGATATTTTTCTCTCAGCTTACTAAATATGTCCTTTATCTTCCGCTTGACTTGTTTATTATGAGAAATCAGTGATTTTCTCACTTGAGTTCCCTATATGTATCATGTCCTTTTTCTCCATCCCCTTTTACAATTTCTTCATCAACAATATCTAGCAGTTTGATCACAAATGCCTATTTTTTCATGTTTATTTTGCTTGATATTCACTAAAATTTTGGATCCCTGAGTGAATAATGTTTAAACTTTCTCCTTCTAAGAGTCTAATAACACATATGCTAGATCATTTTTGTATTCACATTGATCACCGAGACTCTTCTTTTTTTTCAGACCTTTTCCCTTTCTGTGTTTTATTTTCAATCATTTTATGTTCAAGATCTCTGATCATTTTTGTGCAGTGCCTGATCTATTAAATTCAGCAATTGAATGTTTCATTTCAGATATTGTATTTTTTCAATGCCAGGTAATTATATTATTTCTTTCATTTGATTGATGTTTTCCTATAAGTCATTGTTATCAATAAACATATTTATAAGCACTGTTTTAAATTTCTTATCTAATTCAATCATCTCTGTCATTTCTAGGTCTTTCTCCTGGCTGTGAATTATGTTTTTATACATTTTTGTACATTTGATCAATTTTTTACTGGATACTAGACTGCATGTATATTACATTGTTGAGTGTCTGGATTATGCTGTGTTCCTTTAAGGATTATTGAAGTTCATCTTGGCAAGTAGTTAATTCTGGTCTGGGACATTCTAGAGTAGTCTTTATGGGAGGGCTCGTGCAGCCTTACTGTCAAGGTATTTATCTATAGCATCTCTTGAATAAACCAGGGCTCAGCAAAGTCTCTCTCCTCTGGCCAGTAACAGATCACATCTCCCCACGTGAGCCCTGCAGTTGTTGAGGTTTCTGGTAGCAGTTTTCGGATTACTCTCATGGAGTTTTTCAGTCAAAGACTCAGAGGTCTCTCTCTGCAGAGTTCTGGCACACTCCTGGGTGGCTCCTTCCTCACAGGGACCCCTCTCCACAAATTCCAACTATCTTGGCCTCTGATCTCTACTTAGATTGCCATAGCCTGCCAGGATTCTACCTTTGTGGTCTGGAAAGTGCCTCTGGGCAGAAAGTCACAGCAATCCCAAGGCTCACCTCATCTGGTTTCTATCCCTCAAAGATTCTGCATTCCCTATTGTCTAGCTGTCTAGCTGTTACAGTAGGAGAGAAAATCTCTAGTGCATCATGGCCAAGCTTGACTTTATGTGCAGTTTACTAACTGAATATTGTCCAACAGAACAATTATTGAAATGTGGGCTAAATGTATATTTATTTGCAAGACAACAGTGGATTCTCAGAAATTAAAATGTTAGATGGCTTATAGTTAGAGGTGAAGGATCACTCATATCTGTTTTCTCATAAAAAGAGCTTGGGATTTTTAGGGAAAGCTTTAAAATAGAAAACAGGATGTTGGTTTTATATCCTAATCACCCTCCATGACTGTCTTCCCCCAGCCTCAGTCCAGAGAGGCTATAAATAGGGACAATGTCATTCCGTCCCATGGATTACAGAAGTAGGGCTATCCGTCATGGAAACCTGGAAACAAGCTAGCATTGGGGTGTGTGTGCAACATAGGTGGCATCTCATGTGTGTACAAAATACACGCACTTCATGCCCATCTACTGAAGCTAGTCCTCTTCTCAATCCCAGACCAGACCATGTGCCTCAAATTGCTGTTAACCTTCCCCAAATTATTTGGATATAGTATTTTTTATATAGAGATATAAATATATCTATGTATACACACACACATGCATATAATAATATAATAGCCATTTTTGTTTCCCTCCAATAACTTAGTCCTTATTAAAACAGACTTTAAGGAAGCAGTCATTGCCTTCTATACCTAGTATAGCCCACCTATATTAATCTCTGTTTCTCCTACCAGCCTGGTATCTGAGTTGGCTGTTGCTACTTCAGAAAGGACAAGGAGATGTAAATTTTGGGGTTTTGCAGTAGAACGCCACCAAAAAGAATTGGTTCTTTTTTGTGTAGATTGTTGCTGTTTTCTGTTGTTGGATGGGGGAGAATAAAAGATTCCCTTGAATGATGTTTGATATTCAACAGAACCCTCTCCTTATCCATGTGTGATTGAACAGAATTGTCTATTTGAACACTGAGCAGAAGCCACTGTTGGCTCAGGTCCTTGTACATACGTGCTCCCTGGGCTCATTTCTGCCCCTTTGCTGCCCCACTGTGGTGATTTCACTATGTTTCCACATTTTAGCCCAGAACCAGGTTCTTTATTCCCCCACCCCCTACCCCTTTAACATATTTTCCTAAAGAAATTCAAGCTTCCATGCTACTTGTTGTTGTTTGTTTTTTTTGCATTTGCAAAACATCTCACTTGTGCAACAAAATGGTAGAACAAAGTGGGACGTTGACAAACACTCTCCATGAATCACACAGCCTGGGCCTGCAGCACCCACCCTTCCCACCGACCTGTGCACGGCATCTCCAGACTAGCAACCCGCTTCACCCCCAGTGGGAGCCTTGCTCTCTGTGTGCAGGTCTAGCAGAACATCCTCTGCAGATCACAGCTACAGTCTCCCCTGCCCACTGCTGCTTCCACCCATTCTTCTACAGGTGTGGATCCCTAACAAAAACACCTTGCACCCCAAACTCACCTCCACATCTACTTCTGGAGAACGCAACCTGAAACAGAAATGACGTTGGGCTTTTTTGTTTATTTGCCTTTTCCTGTCATATTCGTGTTGAGAAGGATTTTGAGGTCACTTCTGGTCAAGTGGTATGAATTAATACATTTTCAGTTGAAAGATTTGTTATGTCTGAAAGCCATAGAAAAAGTAATAAAGGCAAAGGTTTCACATAAAGCTTAAAGTTTTCTTCATGTGAAAAATACTTTGGGTATAAAAAAAAAGTTTAATGCACAAAACAGAAAGCTACAATAAATGGAAGTTTAATCATTACCTATAAGGAGATCTTACATGCCAAATTAACATGAGTCAAGAAAACACTACTGTCCTGTCCAGCTTTTATGTTTCTTTAGGACAGAAACATTTTCCTATTGTGTTTTACCTAAACACATTTCCAAAAAAAAATTTTTTTTCCTATTGTGTTTTCCCTAAACACACTTCCAAAAGCCTTTCAGGGCTGGTCTATTCCTCTATCAAAGAGTCCTAAACTTCAAGATGTGGATGGCCTAGAAACAAAAACAATCCTTTCTTTGTGAAGAAGTGGAACAACAACAAAAAAAAGGAGACAGCTCATAGTTCTTCCAACCCTCCTGCTCCAAAATGCAGTGAGAAAAGTGAAGAAAATCTGATTTGGGCTTCCCCTCCTCCAACAGCAAATTCTCAGCTAACCCTCTACTGCTCTCTCTTATAGCCTTGATGACTGATGACCTCACGGATGCAATTATCTGTGCCAAGAAAATTGTTAAAGAAACGGATGGCATGAACTACTGGTAAGAGTCTTTCCTTGGGAGACAAGCTGGCATGGGTGAAACCCTTAGTGTGTGTGTTCATCAAAGCTGCAGGAGATGGGAACAAGTTCCCCTCTGCAGAGTGGTCCAGCAATTTCCACTTGACCTCATCTATGCCATCCTCCATTGCTGTGTGGGTATGCAGTGAACCTGGGATTAGTATGGGGAGTAGAGGGTTAGGGAGTCAGAATTATTTGCAATTGCTTTTCATATCAAGATGTTCCAAACAATGAAGAGAGGGCTGTTTTCTCATGTGAACTGGAAAGCATCAGTGAAGACAATACACCAGAAGAAAAAGCTCGAGCTTGCTCTAAATTTGGATATGATTTGAGAAGTCAGTGGCAGTGAGAGGAAAATAACCATGTCGGTTACATGAGAAATGGACAGGAAACTTCCCCAGGTTGTGTGTGAGCTATGGCTTAGCCAGTGCCCACTGGCTCTCTGCAGCTGTGTTTTCTTGTGAATGTTGCTGATCGGGTCACTCACTTGCAGAACCCAAATTTTAAGAGCTGTGGATGTTTAACTAAACGCCCCATCCTTATAAAAGTTGTTTGCTTGTTGCTGAGGCTCATATAGACTAGGAGAAAACCAGGGAGAGGGAAGTCTAAAGGCAAAAAAGATGGCGTCTTTAGATCAGGACTTGGATCGGGACCAGAAACAAATGACACTAAATGCTGGGCACTGCTGGTTAAGTGGGTTACTTGTCTATGGTTTTTGAGCCTCAGAGCATTTGGGCTGTCACACTTTGCTCTGTTGTTCCTTCTTCCCTCTCCTCCCCAGGCAAGGCTGGAAGAAGAACTGTGAGGGCAGAGACCTGTCTGAATGGAAAAAGGGATGCGAGGTTTCATGAACTGGACAGTACCAAGGATGCTTTATGACTGGCCCTAGTGAGAGTGGTCATGTCATCTTCTCCTCCATCCTCCTGATGGTCCTTCTCAAAGTTGGAGAGCGAAAGTTAAGCTATATTTTTAAGGAAATAAATATTTCCGTTTAAATGTCTTGACTTCACCCTGACTCAGTTCCAATGATGTCATAATAGCACAAGGTTAAGACTTGAAAAGTCACCTATAAAATGTTCTAGTCCTATGAGGAACAAACTCCTCTTCTTTATGGCTGCATATTTTAAAAATACAATTCCCGGGTCCAGGGGAACACTAGAGGAATGACAATAGTTTGCTGACCTCTGGCCTGGAGCATTGAGTCCTTCTCCTCGTCATTGGATGTATAGCCCTTTCTCAGCTCAACTCTCCTGGAGAGAATGTTCCCACTTCCTCCAGGCAGTTGTGAGAGACATTCTAATGGGACCAAACACTGAAGTTGCAGCTCTTAGCTCCAGTGTTCCCCTTGTATTCCAACATCCATTTAAGTTTAATCTATCAAAAACCCTGGTGGCTCAAACAGTAAAGAATCCACCTGCAATGCAGGAGACCTGGGTTCGATCCCTGGGTTGAGAAGAACCCCTGGAGGAGGGCATGGCAACCCACTCCAGTATTCTTGCCTGGAGAATCCCCATGGGCAGAGTCCATGGGATTGTAAAGAGTCGAACACGACTTAGAAACTTTCACTATCACTATCAAAAACACTTACATCCTCAGAACAAGATTGTTTCTAGACTTAGACCTTCAGATTTTATTAGTTTGGTCTGGAAACTGACTTATCTAAAAGATACTTCATTACCTGGAATTGTGGGCTGAGGAGCCCAGATCCCAAAGATATTCCCAGGATGCTTTCTGCTCCATGCAGAGATGGTTTCTCTTTTGGGCAGCTCTGCTATGCTGAGTTTTGTCTTGTCCATTCTCTGTCCTGGCTAGAGTTAGAAGTGGTTGGGCTGTCTTGTTAGAACTTTAGGGTCAAGTTGAATGCAATCTGACCTTGAGAATGCACTAACTTGAGGTTTGTTGGAAAAATGGTTATGCTTGGAAATATGTTGCCCGGTTGGAAGGAAGTCCTCACTAGTCAGGTCGATGGGTTTTATGATAGTACCAAAGTAACCCATAAACACTCTCTCATTGCCAGCTGCCTGGGTTTTACTATTGGCTCATTTCACATCCACAGGCTTTTCTCACAGGAATAGGCTTTAAAAAATCTGAATGCTACTTGCCAAACAAATAAACTTTTATATATGTCTAAACAAACATAATCCTGTGACAATTTAATAGGCATTACAAGGCATAGGGGGAAAAAAGCTTTTGAAACTTCTGATGTAAGAATCAAAAAAACAATTCTTTAACAGGACTGAAGACAAGCTACAAAATTGAGAGTCCATTAAGCTCTACTAAATTAATAATCAGTCCTTGTAAAAGTCCATAAATATGTATTTTTCATTATTATTGTCATTCATCCACCTCACAGTACCCATTCTTGGCCAAATCTCCTGCATTGTTAAAACCAGTGGTACCATGTTAACGACTTAGGTGGGCATGGAACCAGGTGCCAGTCATTCAAAGACTAGAGGAAATTTTTTTTAACAACAAAAAAAGTGTTTTGAAATCCAAAATGAAGGGAAACTGGCTGGCCCTACAATTTGACTGACCTCTGTGCAAAACTCATAAGTGTTCTAAGCATGCAAACCTACTGTTTCTCTCCAGTGTTTCATTTAGTGTTTCCATAAATAATAATTTAGGATAAAAAATGCATGGTCTTGGATAATTTTCCACAATCAATGCCCTCTGAAATTCAAGAGGAAAATATTACTCCTGTTCCCTAATTATCTTTGTTTAATAAAATTATATTAAAATAAAGAACTAAGATCTATATTCCCTTTTATAGTTTCTAAAAGTGAAATTCAATTGGTTGTGTCTGACTCTTTGCAACTCCGTGGATTGTAGCCCACCATGCTCCTCTGTCCATGGAATTCTCCAGGCAAGAATACTGGAGTGGGTTGCCATGCCCTTCTCCAGGGAATCTTCCTGATCCAGGGATCAAACCCAAGTTCTCCCACATTGCAGGCGGATTCTTTACCATCTGAGCCACCAAGGAAGCCGTCACTCCTATTCCCTAATTATCTTTATTTAACAAAATTATATTAACATAAACAACTAAGATCTATATTACCTTCTACATTTTCTAAGGCACTTGGAAATAGATTTTCAGTTTCTCCTAACAACAACATCAAAAAAAAAAATCTAAAACATGAAAATCATTTCTTTCAGTTGAAGAGTAGACATGGCCTGAGAAAGCATGACAGACTTCACTGTCATCCAGGGCAGCCGCTCCATGGAGGGTCAGGTTGCTAGGAGTTCCTGATGGGCTATGATGTCCTGGATGGAAATTCACACAACCAGCTTCCAAAAGAGCCAGTGCCTGGGAGTGCAGGGGAATGCATGGGCACCCCAACTGTAGCAGAGTTTCTGGACTGCAATGAGCTTCCTCTAGGGACCTCAAGGCAGCTACACAGCATGGTGGCTTGGCTAGGTGACCATCTCTTTGCCTCGTTTTCTTTCTGCCTCATATCCAGTTATTTCTACAGTTCAGGAGATTGGGGAAAAGAGGCACATGCAAACCATCTGACTCACAGAGACACAGCATCCGTGTCAGTTGATCCTTCTGTAACGGCAGAAAGGTCAGAAGGCCAGGTGGTAATGAACAGTCTCACTGGAGAAGGGAAGGGGCAGAAAGACAAAGAATATATTTCCTTACACGAGGCTGCAACTTGAACAATTTTTACCACGAGACCTCCTTGTTGAGGGGTTGTACTTTCTTGACAACCCAAATGAAACCATGAGCGTTGAACTGTGGTATTTGCCTTCCCTGGCTTATGGTCCCTTTATTGGGTGATCTCTGGTTTTCGCAAGTACACATACTCATTATTCAACATATAGAAACTATTCTTCAAAACATTCTCCTCAATGATAACTATTTAATGATAACTATTTAATGATAACTACCATTAATGCTTCTGGCTTTCTTTCCTTTTTTTTTCTATTTTTTATAAAGTTGGAATTATGGAGCTTTATTTTTGTGGGCCACGCTTTTCACTTACTATGCTCCAAGGTTTCCCCCAATTAATATTTTCTAAAATATCTGTGATCCATGAGCACAGCACCATAGTGACTGTGCTGTCCCATAATTCATTTCCTCTTTCCCTTATTACTGCAGGTTTGGGTTAACCAGGAGCATTTTCAGGTCTGGATTCTAGGCCAGTTTTTGCAAATGGCTCTTTCTTTCCCCACTGCTTATTCTCCTCCAAACTTCACCAAAAGCGCTCAGTCCATAATTTTATGAGGTCTATGCTTCCACAGACTCCTTGACCACTTTTGGGGTGACTTCAACAGAAAAATATGATATCGGGTCACATTTTCCATACAATTATATATGTTAGGCCATTTGGTCTGACATTGAGAGAAAAGATTTAAAGTGGGTGCTGTTCTGTAAAACCCAACCATGCTGTTACCATGCTGTTTCACCTCCTGTGAAGTGGGAATAATATCTGACATACACAGCTGTGGTGGGGATTAGCCACAATGTTAGAAGCACATAAGGGTTCCCTGGTGGTTCAGATAGTAGAGAATCTGCCTGCAATGTGGGAGACCTGGGTTCGATCCCTGGGTTGGGAAGATCTCCTGGAGAAGGAAATGGCAACCCACTCCAGTATTCTTGCCTGAAGAAACCCACGGACAGAGGAGCCTGCCGGGCTACAGTCCATGGGGTTGCAAAGAGTTGGACACAACTGAGCAACTTATATTTTCACACTTAGAAGCACACGGCACAAACCACCCTTTTAATAAAAATCAGTTTGTTGTTGTTTAGTCCCTAAGTCAGATCTGACTCTTTCGTGACCCCGGGACTGTAGTCCACCAGGCTTTTCTGTCCACGGGATTCCCCAGGCAAGAATACTGGAGTGGGTTGCCATTTCCTTCTCCAGGGGATCTTCCCAACCCAGGGATCAAACCTGTACCTCCTGCATTGGCAGGCAGATTCTTTATCGCTGAGCGACCAGGGCTTCCCTAAAGGGCTTCCTTTATTCTTATTCTATTTCTATTGATACACTGTTCTTTCTTCAGTATGTTGAACAGGTGATTTCTAACAGGGACTGCAGACAATTCAGTAGGTGGAATTACATTTTGGGTGAAACAATGGCATTTCCTGGAGGGAGAGGGGGAGATCTTCTCTGACGGAACCTGCCAGCGACACAGAGGCCAAGTTTGTTTCACCAGGTCTGTGCTGCCCTGCTGGATTTCCAGCCCACAGGGTGAAAAGTTAAAGGCATCTCTGGGCTGCCCCACCCGCCCACTACCACGCCCCCACTGGCAGCATAATTCTTGGCAGGGAAGAAAAAATAAATCTATAGTTGGCCTTGAAAAGCATTCATGCAAAATAAAGCCAGGATTCATAAGTAATCGGACTTCTGCATCAGTTTTCAAAACAGTATCCTGTTACCAGCTAAAGCAAACAGAGCAGTTTCAGCCCCGGGAACTGACAGGCAGTGCAGAGGGCAGATTAGAAAAGATTAAATATTTGTGCAAAACCCACGCCCCCTCCCTTCACAAAGGGCCGCCTGCATTAGGAAGAAAGGGAAATGGGAATCAAGGGAAGGGGATGCAAAAATTGAGAAGAGAGCCTTATCTTTACAGAGGAAGGGCTGGTTTTGGAGGAGGAAGTGGAGAAGGGGAAAGGGGGAGAGCGAGGCGATGTGGGCACAGCCTCTGGGCACTGCGGCTCCTGTCTTGGGCACTGAGGCCACACTTTTGACCCGGGCAGTGGAGTCAGGCCAAAGGGCTGAGCCAGGGAGTAGACAGAACCAGGACAATGAGAGTTTTTAAATTGCCAGGCTGTGATGGTAGAGAGGGACACAGTGTCAGGTGCTGCATTAACTTCTAGGGGTTGGAGGAGGGGTGGGGCGGGTGGCACGCAGGCCCATGAAGTGCACTGTGCGTATCCAGCAGGCTGTCCAAAGAAAGGCAAAGATGGTAAAGAATTTGCCTGCAGTGCAGGAGTCCCAGGTTCAATTCCTGGGTCAGGAAGATTCCCCCAGAGAAGGAAATGGCAACCCACTCCAGTATTCTTGATGGACAATCCCACAGACAGAGGAGCCTGGTGGGCTACAGTCCAATTCAGTTCACTCGCTCAGTCATGTCCGACTTTTTGCGACCCCATGAATCGCAGCACGCCAGGCCTCCCTGTCCATCACCAACTCCCAGAGTTCACCCAGACTCATGTGCATCGAATCGGTGATTCCATCCAGCCATCTCATCCTCTATCGTCCCCTTCTCCTCCTGCCCCCAATCCCTCCCAGCATCAGAGTCTTTGCCAATGAGTCAACTCTTCCCATGAGGTGGCCAAAGTATTGGAGTTTCAGCCTCAGCATCATTCCTTCCAAAGAACACCCAGGGCTGATCTCCTTCAGAATGGACTGGTTGGATCTCCTTGCAGTCCAAGGGACTCTCAAGAGTCTTCTCCAACACCACAGTTCAAAAGCAGCAATTATTTGGCACTCAGCTTTCTTCACAGTCCAACTCTAACATCCATACATGACCACTGGAAAAACTATAGTCTTGACTAGATGGGCCTTTGTTGGCAAAGTAATGTCTCTGCTTTTGAATATGCTATCTAGGTTGGTCATAACTTTCCTTCCAAGGAGTAAGCATCTTTTAATCTCATAGCTGCAATCACCATCTGCAGTGATTTTGGAGCCCCCCAAAAATAAAGTCTGACAATGTTTCCACTGTTTCCCCATCTATTTGCCATGAAGTGATGGGACCAGATGCCATGATCTTTGTTTTCTGAATGTTTCTTTCACTTTCATTGAGAGGCTTTTTAGTTCCTCTTCACTTTCTGCCATAAGGGTGATGTCATCTGCATATCTGAGGTTATTGATATTTCTTCCAGCAATCTTGATTCCAGCTTGTGCTTCTTCCAGCCCAGCGTTTCTCAGGATGTACTCTGCATAGAAGTTCAATAGGCAAGGTGACAATATACATACAATATACATACAATATACATTGACGTACTCCTTTTCCTATTTGGAACCAGTCTGTTGTTCTATGTCCAGTTCTAACTGTTGCCTCCTGACCTGCATATAGGTTTCTCAAGAGGCAGGTCAGGTGGTCTGGTATTCCCATCTCTTTCAGAATTTTCCACAGTTTATTGTGATCCACACAGTCAAAGGCTTTGGCATAGTCAATAAAGCAGAAATAGATGTTTTTCTAGAACTCTCTTGCTTTTTCAATGATCCAACGGATGTTTGCAATTTGATCTCTGCTTCCTCTGCCTTTTCTAAAACCAGCTTGAACATCTAGAAGTTCACGGTTCACGTATTGTTGAAGCCTGGCTTGGAGAATTTTGAGCATTACTTTACTAGCATGTGAGATGAGTGCAATTGTGCAATAGTTTGAGCATTCTTTGGCATTGCCTTTCTTTGGGATTGGAATAAAAACTGACCTTTTCCAGTCCTGTGGCCACTGCTGAGTTTTCCAAATTTGCTGGCATATTGAGTGCAGCACTTTCACAGCATCATCTTTCAGGATTTGAAATAGCTCAACTGGAATTCCATTACCTCCACTAGCTTTGTTCGTAGTGATGCTTTCTAAGGCCCACTTGACTTCACATTCCAGGATGTCTGGCTCTAGGTGAGTGATCACACCATCGTGATTATCTGGGTCGTGAAGCTCTTTTTTGTACAGTTCTTCTGTGTATTCTTGCCACCTCTTCTTAATACCTTCTGCTTCTGCTAGGTCCATACCATTTCTGTCCTTTATTGAGCCCATCTTTGCATGAAATGTTCCCTTGGTAACCCTAATTTTCTTGAAGAGATCTGGGCTACAGTCCATGGGGTTGCAATCAGTCAGACATGACTGAGCAACTAACACTCATATCCAAAGCAAAAGACAGAACAGAAAAGTGAGGGTTTTGAAAATTGTTAAAAGTTGCAATTTTCAACTCCACTGACAGTCTATCAAAGTCAGCTTCTGCCTTTGAGAACTTTTAGTGGCTGCCAGGAACTTGGAATTAAAAAAAGAAGAAAGAAAGAAAAACCTCCCATAGTAATGTTCTGTGCAGGCAGCAGGGAGCTGACAGATACGAGGAGAATCTTTCAGGAGCTGGGATTTTTCTGTGGACTTTGGAACTTCTCGTGGCCCTACCAGGAGGACTAACACAGGATGCTTTGCCGAAAAAGCAGTCCTGAGGAGCCCTTTGATCTCAGCTCCAGTGACCCACAGGAGGGGGAGGAGGAGGAGGAGCCCCCAGAGGAAGGACAGCCTGGGGTCCTGTGGGCGGGCTTAGAGTCTGCGCCAGAGCAGTGGTCCTCAACCCTCACGGAACAGGAGCATCCCTGGGAGGTATTTTTTTTTTAATACTGATGCCCAAGCTTGGCTTGTTTGTGTTAATCAGGCTCCCTGAAGGTTTCTTTTTTTAACTCCTCATTAATTCTAATGTAAGGTCAAGGCCTTAAATTTCCAGAGAGAGACTCAAAGGGACCCTGCCGGGGACAGGCCTTCCTCTGCCTCTTAGGTCCTAGTCTCCTCAATGGGAGAAGAACATCAAGTACCCCCACCTTCCTGGCCTCATCCTGGGTCCTCAAGAAGCCATTTCCCTCAGAAGGCTTAGCACCAATCCCTGGACCTGAGGAGCTGAACCCAGTCATCCAAGCAGACAGGGGAGATGGAAACTAAACTTTTGGTGTTGAGCATGCCATAGTGTATACAGTAGAAATATAATGCTATACCCATGAAAGTTATACAATGTT
Organism: Bubalus kerabau; assembly: GCF_029407905.1. Taxonomy (NCBI): domain Eukaryota; kingdom Metazoa; phylum Chordata; class Mammalia; order Artiodactyla; family Bovidae; genus Bubalus; species Bubalus kerabau. The sequence continues at coordinate 35,811,861 of NC_073636.1, read as the reverse complement.
ATAAACCAAGGTTACTGCTTTTGAAAAATAGTTTAAAAAATAGTTAAATAAAAAAAACGTTGAAAAAAAAACAGGGAGAAAAGGGGTAGAAATCATACAATCACAATTTATGATTACCAAAGGGGAAAGAGAGCGAGGGAGAAATTAGGAGCTTGGGACTAAGAGATACTCACAATTATTAATATATATGAAATAGATAAACAATAACAATATGCTATATAGCACAGGGAACTATACTCAATATCTTGTAATAATCTATAATGGAAGAGAATCTGAAAAAGAATATATATATATACATATACATATGTATGTATAACTGAATCCATTTGTTATACACCTGGAACTAACATCAACTATGTATATGCTCAGTCGTGTCAGACTCTTTGTGACGCTATAAGACTGTGGCTCTTTTCATACTGTTCATGGGGTTCTCAAGGCAGCAATACTGAAGTGGTTTGCCATTCCCTTCTCCAGTGGACCATGTTTTGTCAGAACTCTCCACTATGACCCAGCCGTCCTGGGTGGCCCTACATGGCATGGCTCATAGTTTCAATGAGTTAGACAAGGCTGTGGCCCATGTGATCAGTTTGATTAGTTTGATTAGGCAGGAGGAGAAGGGGATGACAGAGGATGAGATGGTTGGATGGCATCACCAACTTGATGAACATGAGCTTGAGCAAGCTCCGGGAGTTGGTGATAGACAGTGAAGCCTGGTGTGCTGCAGTCCATGGAGTCGCAAAGAGTCGGACATGACTGAGGGGATCTTCCTGACCCAGGAATCAAACCTGAGTCTCCTGTATCTCCTGCATTAGCAGGTGGAATTTTTGCACCTGCTAAATTTTGGTACTTTACAAATGAAAAGAAAATTGAGAGTCAGGAGATGTACGTTCAATCCCTGGGTCAGGAAGTTCCCCTGAAGGAGGAAATAGCAACCCCATCCAGTATTCTTGCCTGGAAAATCCCATGGATGGAGGAGCCTGGCAGACTATAGTCCATGGGTTCACAATGAGTCAGACATAACTGAGCAACTGAGCTGATTAGCATCCAAAACAGATAGATTCCCAGTGCGTGGCCCTGTGCTAAGTGTTACATAAAACAACTGATGTGGACCCATCTCTCCCTCTGCAATGCTGACTGAGACGCATACAGGACTGAGATGATGTGCCATTTCCACAGCCACTTTCAGGACTTACACCTTGACGCCTCAGTCCATGGTTCCCAACCCTAACTGCCAGGGGCTTACCTGGAGCTTTGAGGAAAACATTTGTGTCTGCCCCCACCCTACCCCAGACTCTTATTTACCTCATCTGCAGAAGGCATCAGCGTTTACCTGTAAACCTGTACCTCTGATGGGCACCCAGATTGAGATGCTGCAGGAGGAGACGGAGCTGGAGAGAGCAAAGCTGGGCCCCCTGTACTCTGTGTGCCGACTGGAGGGCACGTACTAAGCTAATCACTCCCAGCTGCAGGGTGAGCAAAACGGAGTGGGTTTATAAGCTGCTTAAAGTTTAATAATCCAAAATATAGAGTGCCTTTAGCACCATGTAACAGGAAGAGGACCGGCTGGGGAAGGAGGGATCCAGGTTTTGATCCTGGTTGTGTCAACTCTCCCACTCCCCAGAGGTTGCTTCCTGCTTGGAGGTGGTGGGCAGACCTCAGCTCCAGCCCCACCTCTGCAGCCTAGTGAGTGACTTGGACCCTCCTAGCCTACCTGTCTCATCTTCAAATCTGATAATAGTGTTATCCACGGGACTGTGATGGGCACTCAAGTGCCTCACAAGAACTCTAGCTCACAGCAAGGGCTCAATACTTTTTAAGTATTATTTTTATTATGGGTTAGCCCAGCAGACCTCCCAGAGCAGAAAGGCCTGAGTACTTTTCATCCACAGAGAACTGCAATGTATCACCAGGGAGTATTACCATCACTGACCTCCTGGCTTTAATTAGGCTGAAGCCAGGACACAAGTTGGGCCAATTCCAAAGTTCCCAGGAGCTGAACACACGGGTTTCTTACTCACACTCCTCAATACTTCCAGAAGGGCTTTTGACTCTAAAATTTAGTGGGTTCTGAACAGCCCCATCCTACTCACCTGGGGAGCCACAGTCAGGTTGGCCAAACAGCCTTGTAATGGCTTATAGTTACTTTCTCATGTGAAGCTGAGTGAAAACCAAGCTCTTGGGGCCTGGAAGACGCCTGCAGACAAAGCAACCACAAGGATTGGACCAAGTTGGCCAAATTCAGGGGGAAAAAAAATCAGGTGAGCACTACTGAATTCTGGACATTTTAAGTTTTTTTTACTGAAGCATAGTTGATTTACAATGGATATTGTAAATGTTCCTACAGCAGATCCTAGCAAAGTTTAGGCATCTGAAATGCTTATGCAGCATAGCTCAGAAACTGTAGAAATTTTCTGAACTTTCTCTTTTGTGTTTTTACTATGATTGCTGCCAAATGTAACCACCCCCCCTCCCCAAAGCTATGAGTTTCCTAACTTTCTGGACTTGGGTAAATAGAATAATCGAGAGCATGTAGCACCAGGATGGGCTTCGCAGGTGGCTCAGTGGGTAAAGAATCCGCCTGCAATGCAGGAGACTCGGGTTCGATCCCTGGGTTGGGAAGATGCCCTGGTGGAGGGCATGGCAACCTACTCTAGTATTCTTGCCTGGAGAATTCCTTGGACAGAGGAGCCTGGCAGGCTACAGTCTATAGAGTAGCAAAGAGTTAGACACAACTTAAGTGACTGAGCATGCATGCAGCACCAGAATTATTTATTAAGGCATCTGTCCATTTGATCTGACATTCCTCTTATCTGCTTAGAGAACTTTTGCTGTGTCTAATGGCACAGCATGTGGTTTGCACCCACCAACTTGGGTAACTGCTACCTGCTAGAACAAAAACAGGGAAGGAGGAGGGAAGAAAACCATCAACTAAATTCTCAAAATATCCTGCCACACTGCATATAAAATGTTTGGCATGTGGGGTCATGATTTGCTAGCTGATCCATCAGTGTTCCATACGTGATAGATTAATGGGGTATTGCAAAGAATAGTAATAATAATGTTACCAAGTCTAAGCTTATACTGCTCACCACTCCACAGGCCAATAAATCAAGAAACAAGTTGTTGGGGCAAGGATTAGCAACTTTCTTTGGAAAGCCAGCAGACTGAGGAGATGCTGGACTAGTGTCCCAAAGAACCATGTTTACCCAAGTTAGAATTCAGTCTTATTTTATACTAAAAGGGGAGTAGGTATGGCTGATTGTTGCAAACTTCTTGGTGCTTGAATCCTTTTTTCTTGCAGCTGTCCATATAGGTCAGGCCATACTATTCCTATAAATCTCCAACAAGACAAATATTATTCTCTGTTCTTCAACTTTCTGTACCTATATGAATGGAAAACATTATACTTTTAAAGTTCAGAGCCTTAAGAATGGGCTTTCCAGTATATTCCCGGCTACAGGCAACATTCTTTTTTTTTTAAGTCTCTCAGTCATGTCCGACTCTTTGCAACCCCATGGACTATACAGTCCATGGAATTCTCCAGTTCAGAATACTGGAGAGGGTAGCCATTCTCTTCTTCAGGGGATCTTCCCAACCCAGAGATCAAACCCAGGTCTCCTGCATTTGGGGCAGATTCTTTACCAGCTGAGTCACAGGGGAAGCCCAAGAATACGGGAGTAGGTAGCCTACTTCTTCTCCAGTGGATCTTCCTGACCCAGGAATCAAACCAGGGTCTCCTGCATTGCCGGTGGATTCTTTATCAACTGAACTACCAGGGAAGCCATTCTTAACTTGTAGTAAAAGCAATATAATACCAAGGTTAAAGTAAAAGAAAGAGATTCAATACAGAGTCAGACTTGTTCTTCTCTATTACAATAATAAAAATAATAATAGTAATAATAATATTCAATAGACATTCCTATATGTTGGTAAAAGAGCTAAGGATTTTCATAACTAAATTCCCTTAATAATCCTATGAAATTAATATTACTCCCATTTTACAAATGAGAAAGGTAAAACAGTCTGCTGCTGCTAAGTCACTTCAGTCGTGTCCGACTCTGTGCGACCCCATAGACGGCAGCCCACCAGGCTCCCCCGTCCCTGGGATTCTCCAGGCAAGAACACTGGAGTGGGTTGCCATTTCCTTCTCCAAAGCATGAAAGTAAAAAGTGAAAGTGAAGTCTCTCAGTCGTGTCCAACCCTCAGCGACCCCATGGACTTCAGCCTTCCAGGCTCCTCCGTCCATGGGATTCTCCAGGCAAGAGCACTGTCTAGTCATACTTAGAGTAATTAATAATTATAATCAAAGTAATTCAAGTCTAGATTTTTTCTAGACTACTCTTAACCATTATACTGTACTACCTGAATACACACCCCCAAACACATTTTATCCAGAATTTCAGTCTCCTATACACAAGAAATGTTAACAGATTCCAAAATGGAAAGAATATAGAGTCATATTTTTATCTCTCCTTCTCTCTGGTACCCTTCCCTTCTTTGTATCAGGGAGTAAGTAACAAAGATAATCAAAGGCCAGGCAACCAAAAGACGGGACCAAGAAAAAAACTAAATTGATCAAGAGATCATTGGACCAACATCTTAATGAAATTTACAGATTTTTCAGAATGTTTAGAAACTTAAAAATCTTGGATTAGTTACAAAACAATAAATATGTGAACATATTTTCTCATTGAATGGAGGACCTAACATTTCTCAACTATATTCCTGGCTCCCCCACCAGTGACTTGACTTGGTAACTTCAAGACCCAGTAAAGTCATGGTGAAGTAGAGCTGGGTCCCCACGAACTCTGTCTTCAGACTGCCCTTTCATATAGAAAACTTTTAGCTTAAGAATAAGTTTAATCAGAGAAGGGAGAAAATGCAGAAACAAAGGCAAGCAGTCCAACAAGACTAAATAATAGTTTATTCTTTATAATCAAGGATCTTTAGTTCCTCCTCAAGGGCTATAGATAATATTCTAAGCCTTGTCATGTGAACTGTCTTATAGATACTGAAGCTCCCACCAGGTGGAAGAAGTTAGCTACGTAAGGACAAGACTGGAGCCATGACATGTGCTTAGTTGCTCAGGCATGTCTGACTCTTTGTGATCTCATGGACTGTAGCCCACCAGGCTCCTCTGTCCATGGAATTTTCCAGGCAAGAATACTGCAGTGGATTGCCATTTCCTACTCCAGGAGATCTTCCTGTTCCAAGGATTGAACCTGTCTCTTGGATCTCCTGCATTGGCAGGCAGATTCTTTATCACTGTGCCAACTGGGAAACCCCCATACTACATCTGATTTTAGCCAAAAGGCCAAGAAGCAGTGACATAAGCTGCCATAATTCTGAGAACTTGCCTCAAAGAAATAAGAATAAAATGACCCTGAAACTAAAGACTGACTGTACTTAAAACAATCAAGATAAGGCTGGTCAGACCACCAATGTCCAATTTTAAAATGACTGTCAGAGCTGACTGTGCTGTTTCTGCATGTAGCCCCTCCCCCCACCTATTAAAGCTCTTGCCCACTGATTGTCAGTGGCGGGGAAGGGAGTCAGCGTTTGGACAGGAGTCTGCCCTCCAGCCTGCCGTTGCCAGACTCTGAAATAAAGCAACCTTTCCTTTCCACCATCCTTGCCTCTTTATAGGCTGTTGAGTGGTGAGCAGCCGGACTCCACCTTTGATAACAATGAGACATATACCTCATGTCTCAGGAAACTTCTTACTAATTTCTGTCTTACTGATCATCCATGTAATATTTTAAACTACTAGAAAAGCCTGAAACTGGGCAAAAGAGAACAGGAGTTTAAAAAAAAAGATGGTGGTTCCAACTCATTCACTGCCAAGACCACTGAAATGAGGGCCATGTGCAAGGCTGGTTAAAGTGGGAACAAAGCATCTAAAAAGTTCCACCAAGGAACAATCAACAGCATTAATGCGCTTTGCAGAAAAAGCTCGAAGTTTCTAATTCCTGCTCACCAAGGGCAGAGATATTCCCTACCTTGGACTCTTCCCCCAGCCCCCAGTGCCAAGAGCCAATCATAATGTGGGTTATATTCTGCATTTAGCCATTCCCCCCAAAATTTCCCAAGTTCATAATCTGACCCCTCTGAAAGGTCTGGCTGCCTGTGCTGAAGCTGTCTGTTAACTCTCCTGTGGACTGCTGGGGTTGGTATTTCATCTCCGCAGGAATTTCAGAAGGTCAATATCCCCATCTGTGAGGAAGCCCACGTTAAGTAATGAAACAAGGCAGGCCAGTTCACCCTGGAGGAGATGGACGTCTCTCTAAGTGCAGCTGACAAAAGACCTTTACACTCTGGATGTATGGGGCCGGGAACGGAGTGAACAGGGAAGAAAATTAGCTCAGGGAAAGAGATTCCTAAATCAGTGGGGAAAAGAAAAACATGATATGCAGAGTTACTTGCAAGCTACTGGGACATTTGGTTTCCATTAACTGTACAAGCAATGGTTTGTGTTGCTATTGCTGATGTTGGGTGAGCCTGTGTATTATGTTTAATGGGCATCCAGAGCAGGGGCAGTAATAAAAAGTAAGTACGTGAAGGAATTAAAGCTAGAACTTATCAGTGTGTGGAAAAAATAAACCCACATGGTTGTAGGTCCTGGGTTCTCCAAAGCCTGTGGTTTCCCACGCTTCCAGGGAGTGCCCCAGACAGTGTCAGCTTTCTTGTTTCAAACTCCAGAGAACCCTAAACCAAACAAGAGGCTCACAGATAAGTGGTTTCTCTCTGATTTACACATCTATATTTCTCCGACTGTTTATTTTGCCCAGTCATCCCTGAGATGCCTTGAAGATGAAGGCATCTTGTCATTCTGCCCTGTGATGTTGGCAGGGCCATCCGTGGAACAGTGGCTGAGATGCTCCAGGCTAAATCCGAGGGCATTGGAAATTTCCTTTCACTTTCTCAAATTCCAGTTTTGTAACCTCAAGCCACTGCTGCCATGTAAATGGTTTTCTTCTTTGGGTTAGTAGTATATTATGTAGTTTATTGACCATAAATATACTCAGACCTTGCAGAAAGGCAACTGGGGAAATCAAGGTATCTACCCATTGGCAAGTTCCATGGCTCCATTTCTGTAGCTGGAGGTCAGAATGTCTAAGCTGCAAGAATTTCTGAGGGTCCTAGGGCAGTGAGAGATTTCTGCAACAACCAACAAATCACTATTGGGGAAATATATAAAATAACAGCAATAATGTTGTTGTTTTAGTCACTAAGTCGTGTCTAACTCTTTTGCTACCCTATGGGCTGTAGCCTGCCAGGCTCCTCTGTCCATGGGATTTCCCAGGCAAGAATACTGGAGTGGGTTGCCATTTCCTTCTCCAGGGATGTTCCCAACCTAGCAATGGAACCTGCATCTTCTAGAATTCACTGAGCCACCAGGGAAGCCCAATAATAATGACATATTTTTTAATCACAAGAGGAATGAGGAACACTCCAAATGCAGACACTGGGGCGGGGCTGGGAAATTCTCGCAAGTAGTCATGGCAGAACCAGAAGTTGAGCACCAGGTATCCATTTGACTCCAAAGCCTGTGTCCATCCCTGTGCAGTTTTCTTCAGACAAGGCTCTTCTGCACCTGGCCAACTTGGGATAAGATGTCCATCATCTATCCTTATCTTCCCTCCCATAGTTTTCTTTTTCTTTATTCTTTTATCTCATAGATCTGATATGATATCAAGAGAGACCATCCCTGAAATTTTTCTTTAAAGTATCTTAGCAGATATGGAACCTATATGACATCCTTGGTGAGGTGGTTAGTTGGATTTTCAGCAGCAGGATGGAGGGACAGTTTGGAACAAAGATTATTTTAATGTTTCTCAGGAAAGCAGTCAGGACCTAAAACTTAGGAAACCATCATTCCACTGGGTATGCTTTCCAAATACAAAGACTGATGCCAGGAGCAGAGGAAATGCCTGGGAAGGGCTTCAACATTCCCAAGTTCACTGCCATGTGGATGATCTACCAATTATCCTGAGACTGGCTCTGCGAAAGCACTCCAGCACCTTCTACCCACTAGAGCAAACGCGACCCACATTTTGGTCTCCCCACCTCTCTGATTTTCACCAAGTCCCGTATGTCACACTTATTCTGAGCCAATCTTGCTTAGCTGCACAACCACCACTGGAGAGAAGTTTAATTTTATACTCAATGCATTCACATCTAACTGAAATAGGTGTTAAGCGCACTCTGTAAATTCTCAAACAGAACAAAGCGCTTACACAATTGCTTCCCTAAAAGGCATTGTGTCTCCTCTTAGTTTGAATCCATAAGCACATATTTGAACCTTCAATAACATGGACTGAGTCCCTCACACTGTGCCTTTCACAGCGCTTGGCATTAAGTACTTAACGTGGTCTGTTGATGAGTTGGGCTGTGTGCTTATGTGTGTGTTTGTGTGAAAAGAAAAAGGATTCAGCACTGATGGCAAGCAGCAAGAGGAGGAGCACAAAGAATCCGATCATTTCTATAATCAGTGTTCTTTACTCTTCATGACCAAGGGAAAATACAGTCACAAGGGAACAGAGATTGTCCCTGGGCATTCCAAATTGTCTCTTTCCCTCATTCATTCACTCATTCATCCATTCTTCCTTCCTTCCTTCCTTTCTTTCTCTTTTTGACATCATAACATTCAGACATAATTTACACTCACATTTTTTGCCTCTGGTTACAATCATCAGCAAACAGCTGTTAGAATAATTCGCTGACAACCTTTCTAAAGTCAATGTCTTTCAAGGGACCCGCTTCTATCCAATCCTCCCATTGACTGGCTGAGGTCAGAGAAATGTGGACCATGCATGTGAGTCTGTGTCTCTCTGGATTTTTTTATTTTATTCCTCTGCCTCATTCTCACTCTTTCCTTCTCACCTATTAATATACCATCTAGGTTTTGTCAGCCGACAGTCACTCCAATGTTAGGTACCTAAACATTTGTATAAAATCATCCAACAACACTTACAGGAAGTCCTCCACTTCCTCCTCATTAACTATATGGCTTAACAGAATGAATACTGAACTTTAACATCAGAGACAGATACATTCATTTACTGGTTGTGTGTTGGAAATGTATTTAATCTCTTCAGTTGATTCATCTGTAAATGAAGATAATAAGACCTGCCTTATGGTGATATTCTTAGGATTAAATTAACAAATGTATGTAAAGTATCTAGCACATAGTACTTGACACTCAGTAAGTACTCAATGTATATTTCCTACCTTTCTGATGTCCTTTTGACAGAAAAGATAGCATCCCCAAACCCCATCATGTACATCAGTAAAGTCTATAATTCAGATAAAGAAAGAAATTCAAAACTTGTATAGAACACTGGAAAGGAAAGACTCTTTATGGTTCTAGAATCATGAGTTTGACCCTCCATCTGCCCATCTCCACACTAAGCAGAATCATCAATTCCCTATGATGCCCAGAACACTGATGGAGCTTCAGGAGCCTGCCATCATTCATTATTAATTATTTATTGAATGAAATGATTTCTAGTAACTAGGGTGACACAAGAGAGGCCTGAGAACATCTCCTTAAACTTTGTGCACTAGTAACAATATAATTCTAGCTTTTATGCAATTAACTTCCACATTTTTTAACTCTCAAGAAAGAAACCATGTTAGACAATCAGGGCAGATACTAAGGTTCTGATCTGATAACCAGAAAAATTGAGTCTCAGGGAGTGTAAATTATTCAAAAAAGTTCAGACCTGACCTAAATTCAAAATCTAACTCTTCCTACCCTTCAGCTAGTGTCCGCACCTCTTCTTAACCTACCAGTTGAGTGATTTGTGCTTATCTGGACTAGTCCAACCTATTTGACTGACTTCTGACCTATTACATAAGCAAATTAAGAACTAGAAAAAAATTTTTATTGAAGTATAGATGATTTACAATGTTGTGTTAGTTTCTGCTGTATAGCAAAGTAATTCAGTTATGCATACACACACATATATGAAATAATGCCATTCAAGCTATAGGGATGAATTGAAAGATTATCATACTAAGTGAAGTATGATATACATACATTTCTTTCATATTCTTTTCCATTATGGTTTATCACAGGATATTGAGTATACTTCCCTGTGCTATACAGTAGGAACTTGTTGTTTATCTACTCTCTATATATACTAGTTTGCATCTGCTAATCCCAAACTCCCAGCCCTTTCCTCCTCCAACACCCCTGCTTCATCTTAGCAACCACAAGTCTGTTCTCTCTGTCTCTATTTCCTGTTTCATAGATAAGTTCACTTGTGTCATATTTTTTAGATTCCATGTATAAGTGTTATCATATGGTATTTTTCTTTCTCAGACTTACTTCACTTAGTATGATAATCTCTAGATCCATCCCTATAACTGTGAATGGCATTATTTCATTCTTCTTCATGGCTGAGTAATATTCATATATATATACATACATATATCTCTCACCTTTATCCATTCATCTTTCAATGGACATTTAGGTTGTTTCCATGTCTTGCCTATTGTGAATAGTGCTGCTATGAACATAGGGTGCATGCATCTTTTTGAATATATGCCCTGGAGAGGGATTGCTAGATCATTTCATATTTTGAGGAACCTCTACATTGTTCTCTGTAATGACTGCACCATTTTATATTCCCACCAAGTGCGTAGGACAGTTCCCTTTTCTCCATACCCTCTCCAGCATTTGAGAACTAGAAAAATCTTGAAAGGATGTACATCTTGGGGATGCAGTTTTATAAGTAAACAGTGGGGCAGTTTCTGTTTATCGAGGTTACACCACTAGGTAAAACATTGCAAATGTGGTCCAGATAAGCTGGTGGCAAATTGGACAATCACTCTGGTCCAATCTGTATGGCTGCCCATGACAGGGCATCCACCAAGGGCCATGGCAAGTGCACCCCACGTGTGCTGAGATCCTGCTCCTGGCCTCGGCAGCTCTGGCTGTGGGCAGCCTCCTTCCTGTACTCCTGTGAACCTCAGAAATGTTGTCATTACCTGTATACACAGGGAGAGGCAAGAAGGAATATAAAGCTGCTGGCTAAGGGCCACCAATCTCTTCTGCAGGGAAAAGAGGTCAGCGCCAAGATGGATGTGAACCAAATATATTCCTCTTTTACATTACCGGGCAGGAGATCTTAAGAGGGAGAAAAGGAAAAAAAGAGCGTCACCATTAGCCAACTCCTCAAGGTGCTAACAAAATAGGGAAGAGGAGGGCAGGTCCTGACTCTTCTGAGCCTAAGACTTGACCTCAGATCATAGTAACTATTTTTGCATTTTCAAAATAGATAGTATGGGTGCTCCAGATAGGATTACCTGCCATGTAAATGCTTGAAGATCACCAAAACTATAAATTACCGTAGTGAGTTGAATTCGGGTCCCCAAAGATATGTCTACCTAGGATGGCAGAATTTGACCTTATTTTGAATAAAGGTCTTTGCAGATGTAATTAAGGTAAGGATCTGGAGATGAAGTCATCATATTGGATTAGGGCAACCCCTAAATCGGATGGCAGCTGTCTTTATAAAGACAGAAGAGGAGCAGGAACAGAGACCCAGAGAAGAACCCTGTATGGAGACAGAGGCAGAAGCCAAGGGGCACCAGAGGCTGCCAGCAGCCACCAGAGGCTAGACAGTGGCCTGGAGTGAATTGTCTCTCAGAAACTCCAGGGGAAGTCAAACTTGCCAACATCTTGATTTCTGACTCTTGCCTCCCAGGACTGTGAAAAGAATGAATTGAGGTTGTTTTCAGCTGCCAAGTTCTTGGTCATTTGTTACAGCAGCCCCAAGAAACTGTATGACTTGCCTTCCTGAGAAATCCTATATTAACTCACTTATCATAGAGCCTCCATGCTGACCCAAGGGACAAAATGTCATGATCTCTCCTTACAGATAAAGTTCTGGAGGTAGTCAAAGCACAGGTTGGAGAAGAATTTCCAGACACAGAGCATTTCAGAAGGGAGTGAGTTCATTAAGAGCAAGGAGAAGAGATAATGAAGGTGTTGCAAGTGCAGCGGGACGACCTCCTGACAGACCAGGGAGAGTTGACAGTTTTTGTGGGTTAGTAGCCAATTTTTATAGCCTTGAGATAGAAAAGTCCTGCTGGAAGGTTGGCATTAGATGATTGGTTAGGGTGCTGCAGGGTAAGTACAAGGGTGGGCACTTTTGCCTAATCTGGGGTCAAAAAGTTTGTTAGTGATGATCAGGGGGGCTTTTGGCAACAGTTACAAAGGGGCTCAGTCAGCTTAGGAGATGACCTGGGTTCTGGACTCCACTTTTGTGTCCTGAGTACAAGGGCTCACACCTGTGGCCTTGGGACAGGACTCCACAAAAGTGACAGAGTAGATGGAACCTCTGGTTGGTTGGTAAGTCAGTGACCAGGTACATCTCCTGATCCCACCCCAAGAGAGGGCACAGCCTATATAAGCCTATATATATAATATATATATTTATATATATAAATGAAAGCATTTAAGGCCACAGAGTTACTGTGGCAAAGACACAATCAAGTACAAAACCCAGCGAGCAAAGTCTTCAAGAATCTGCTTATATCATGTCCGGGTGGGTTGTAAGTCATCTGTGAATTGGCATGCCCTCTCCCATGCCTGTATCCCCATGTGGTCCAAGGTTATGGCTACTGATGATAGCACAGGGACCTTAATCCACTGTGAGCTCCAAAAGGCAGGGCTTCCCTTGTAGCTCAGCTGGTAAATAATCCACCTGCAATGCAGGAGACTCCAGTTCAATTCCTGGGTCAGGAGTATCCCCTGGAGAAGAGATTGGCTACCCACTCCAGCGTTCTTGGGATTCCCTGGTGGCTCAGACAGTAAAGAATCTGCCTACAATGCAGGAGACTTGGGTTCGATTCTTGGGTCAGGAAGATCCTCTGGAGGAGGTCATGGCAACCCAGTCCAGTATTCTTGCCTGAAGAATCCCCAAGGACAGAGGAGCCTGGAGGGATATAGGCCATGGGGTTGCAAAAAGTCGGACACAACTGAGCAACTGTGGTACAGGGTTTAGGATATAATGGTTGAGTGAGTAAGGCCACCTTGTCTAAACCTGGGATGCCAGCTCACAGTTGGTCATATCTGAAGAGTCATTTGCTGGAAGGTCACCATTTGAGTCACTGAATAGCCACACAGATGGGCCCCACCCTGCACCTGACCCATCAGGACCACGTGGGCCAGGGTGGAGGTGTTGGGATTACCCAAGCCTGCTGCCCTGTGAGTCTACTCTCTCCTACCTCAGGCCATGAAATGAGTGTGACATCATGATGGGAAAAATACTGGATCCTTTCTAATTTTTCTTGCTAAGTGATTTTTGAGCTTAAAGGTTCTTTTGCTTGTAGCTATTTTTTAAGTTAGCTTTCATTTATTTTTTATTTTTGCAACACAGTCCCACTGACAGAACTCCCCAATGAATTTCCACACTGTTCTAGACAATGGCTTTGCTTTCAGCTTCTGAGATCGGGGTGTCTGACTATTTCAGCAAAAGAACATTAGCTGCCAATTCTAGAGAGGGTTGGACACAGCCACTGCAGAGACTCTGGCTTAATTAATGGGTTCCTGGGGCAGATTCCTGGAGAAAGGCCAGGAGAGGAAAATCCAGCAGGCACAATACATCCAGGTTAACAAAGCTGACCTGGCTGTTCCATTGCAAGGAAGACAGGCAGAACAGAATGAGCACTTTCATTATACCCACAGGGTCTGCAGCCATGTCCAGGAGCCAGGCAGTAGGAAGCTCCAGCCGTGGAAAGGATGGAGCTAAAACCCCAGAACCTGGGTTTAGATTTTGCCCAGATAAATGGGACACCATCAGCATCTAAAATGACAACTGTGGACTGGAAGTCAGGTGTGCTCTGACTTCTGGAAAGGAAAGGGACAAATATTTGAGTCAGGCACTTTGTACATTGCAGAGGCAAAGCAGAGAAGCAAGGAGCTTCATGAACATGATGAAGGTCTTTAGAGACTTCATAGCGCTTGTGAACCTCACCTGCCAAAGGCAGAGATGAGTGACAGGAACCCTAGTACAGAGCAGCAATCAATCAACATATGCTATTGACTCCCTGCTGTGTGAGGAGTGTCTGTGACAGACCTCAGCCTTGAATGTCTGTAATGACAGGGGTCATCTGGCTCAGGTCCCCCCACATAACAACCCCCTCCCTACCTCGCCAACTACTGAAATCCTATCCATCCTTCAAGGTCAGGTCAAAGGCAGCTCCTTTGTGAAGCCTCTTTTGATTCCATCTCCAGCCCCATCTTCACAATTATAATTGTGATCTCTTTGAACCTCTCATAATTTCATTTAGTTTCTACCTCTGTGATGACACAAAACACAATCTGCTTTGGACAAGTCTTTTTTTCCCTAAATGAGTCAGATTTCCCACAGGTTGTAAATTCCTTAAAAGTAGCATCGTGTTTATCACTGTAGCCCCTGCAATGCTCAGCCCAGGGTCCTGCACAGAGCAAGCATTTAAAAATAACACACTTCGGGCTTCCCTGGCGGCTCAGTGGTAAAGAATCCACCTGCCAATGCAGGGGACACAGGTTTGATCCCTGATCTGGGAAGATTCCACATGCAGCAGAGAAACTAAGCCCGTGTGCCACAACAATCGAGCCTGGTGCTCTAGAGCCCATGCTCTGCAACAAGAGAAGCCTCTGATGTGGGAAAACCAAGCAATGCATCCTGGTTTAGCCAGTAATTCGTCACATGACTTTGGGCAAGGCAAAATTTCTCGTAACCCAAATTTCTATAAAGCTACAGAATTTGACTCAACCATCTCTATGGTTTTATAATTTTGTGCTTAAAAAAAATTTTTTTATTTGTACCAAATCTTCTAAATTAAGATGATCCTCAGGTCCTTACGAGAAAATCAAAAAGCAAAGTCAGCTCTCTACTTCAAAAAAAATTAAAATTTCCTTTGTTGTCCTCTGAGATTTTATCAATAAACTTTTTTGTTTTTCAAATGGCCTTCTATTGAAGTATTCTCCCCTGTTGCTCCTGATTGTGCATCTGACCAAACCAATGTGATGTCATCTGTGTCATGAGGGTCGCTGTCATCAGCACTGCAGCCCACGTGGGCTGGGCTGTCCCCAGGGTCTCTTTAATGGTACCCAAGAGTTCTCCAGCTACAGATCAGCCCTACATCTGTCAAACAAGGTTGAAAATGTCATCAGAAGTGACATTTTCATGGTGTTGCTTAATGTGATTCTGCCTCTTTCTGTCTCTTGGTGGTGCCCTGGGAGTTCTGATCATCAAGGCAGACGTAGAAGGTACCCCTTCAATCTGGGACCGTCAGCTCTGAGTGGTCAGTTTCACTATCATCCTCAGGCCTTTCCAACCACTGGTTCCCTTGGCAATGACATCACCAACATTGCTTGGGGGATGGAAGCTCCTTGAAGGTAGGGACTGGGGTTTGTTTCACTCTCTAGAGTCCGGCATGTAGCAGACACTCAGTCAAGTCCCATGAACAAGTGAAAGGCTGAGTGTAAAGCTAGCACTGCCTTCTAGAAGCTGCCCTTGATGGGTCTGCGCTCTCAGGATGAGAAAGCCTCGCTGCTCGGCAGCGTTTGTTGCACACGGGGGTCTAGGGAGTCCTGGGTTTGCACCCCTGCTCCCAGACACCACGATCCAGCAGGACAGCACTCATTTGGGAGCCAGTGGAACTGATGTCTGTTGTATTGTCATTGATCTTTCTATGGTTAATGCCTGGCTCCCACATAGTCTGTAAGCTTTTTGAATAAAAGGGCTTAAGTAGAATTTAACTACTAGACTTGGAGCATCTGGGCTTTCAAGTGCTTCCAAGTTGGAAGGGGCTGGTGTGTACACCGTTGCTGTAATTCTGTCCCACTTCTTGCCCTATAGTAATACTAAAAAAAAGATGCAGGAGAACAGAGGCAGAGTGATGACTTCTAATGGAAGGAGAGGCTTCTCAGATGACACATTTAACCTGAGACACTGAAAGATAAATGATGAGAGGGTCAAAGAAGGGAGGCTGGCTTGTGAGACTCCTGGGTGAGGCTACAGCTGGAGGGATGTGGAGGCTGGAAAATTTGTGGAAAGCAACTGGTCATGCATTACCAGCAAAGAGGAGCTGAGTGAAGTCTGGGAGAAGATGCAGTAAATTTACGTTGGAATCAGATAGTGATGGACCAAGTATCAGGGCAAGTGAGTTCGGACTTAAAAGTTGGTCAAAACAAAAAGCCATCTAGGCTTCTATATAGAAATCTGTGTTTTGGGAAAAAAAAAGAAAATTGCTTAATCAGCTTTGGAACCCATTGAATGTGATTAGTGAGGGAAATGAGTCGCGTGCCATTAAAGTTTCTGGTTGAACTAGTAGGTGGATGGGGATGAAATTAATCAAGGTCCAGCAGAGGGGAACAGGTTCGAGAAGGGAAAGATGGGAAGGATGATAATGTTGTAGTGTTAGACATATTAAATATTGTTTTCCTATAACCCAGTACAGAGACCAGTGTGTTGTGAACATTCTGTAAATATTGACGAAGATGTTTATATTTACTAGAAAATCAAGGCAATAAGCAGCTTCATCATTCAGCTTATGAGCGTGGAAACAACTCACATCTGAACAGGTCTCCATAGAGCATTCCATCCTCTGGAAACCCGGTGAGGTAGATATGACCCTGTCACAGAGGAGGAATCCGAGACTCGGAGAGTTTGTAAGTGTTCAGTGACTTGCCCCAAATCACACAAGTAGTCAGTGTCAAGACCATGGTCCAAACCTGAGCTTGGAAATTCCAGACTTGGTCATTTCCCACAGCATCCTGCTGCCCATCATGTCAAGGTGGGGCTACAGGGGCAGAGGGCAGGTCTACTGGCTTTGCCATGTGCCGATGTGGCTCAGTGAGGGGTGGGCTCTTAGGGCTCATGTCACTGACAGATGTACACATCTTTTCGTGGGAGTTTATAGTGTTTAAGGCAGGAAAATGAGGACCCATTGGGTTCCTTGCTGCTTCTCAACTCTGAAAGAAATATATAAGGTATCGCTGAGATCTTGGAGGCTGAGGAATTTTAGATGAAGTAAGTATAGGTCATCATCTCCCAAAAGTGCTGGATCTGTTGAGATGCTGGGAGGAGGGTTAACCCTTAACAAAGGGAGATGTCATTCTTTGACATCAAGGTCCAGGTGAATTAAGGGAATTGAGGAAATAGGAATGAGAAGACTGGATGTAACTTCTCTGTAGTTTTAGACTCTAAGTCCTGATAACAAAAGCCAGAAGAGAAGTGGAGGGATGGAGAGGAACAGAAGTAATCCAACCATTTCACCCACACATGTCCCACAAACAAGTCTTCTCCTGGAAAACCCGCTGAAAACATGGCACATGGATGAGACCTTCTTCAGTGCCTCGTGGTTCAGCGTATGCCATTCCCCAGAGACTGGAATTGTAAAGATTTTTGGCATCTCTCATGCCAAGAATGCTCTGCATCTCTGAACATAAAGAACTGCAGGTTGATAAAGATTTTGTAGTCACCTTTCCCTTGCCTCTGTCTTCAGGGAAACTAGCCCAGGGCTGAGGCATCTCAGCTTCTAATATCAACCACAGGTGTCCCTAAGCCTTCCCAAGTCTCCTTTCCAGCCAGTTTGTACCCAAATCATATGAAGAGCAAGCCCCCAGAATAAATGGCATAACAACTTTGTTACCATATTGATAGGGATGTTGTGACTGTGTTTGTTGAGTGTCTCGGGCCAAAGTCTCATCTTTGTATTTCCAAAGCTTTTGTTTTCCTCAATTCCATTCTCCTCTATAATCTTTGGCCCATTCTCTGGGACTTTTTTCTACAGCTCGGGGAAGAAAATGTCAAGGTGTGGTGCCAAGGCTAATTTATTTTTTCTCTCCAAATGCTCCATTTCCCACTTAGCACAAGCTGGCTGCATGCTGACTTGCAAAAGTTGATGCCTCCCAGAAATCGGCTCTTAAGTACAGAGTTAGCCAAGCACATTTCCTGTGAGGACGCCCCTGACCTGACAGAGCAGGATGGGAATCCTTCCTTCCGGTGTCCAGGTGGGCTTATAAAACCTTTCTGATCATAGGCTTACAATTATGCTCAAACCTAACTTGAAAGAGATGTGTTCTTTTTCATTCCCACTTCCTGTGGCCTAAAAAAAAAAACCCCTGACAGTTCCTGACAGTTTGAATTTTATCTTTCCACTCTGGGAGCCAGCCACACGGCAGAATTAGATTCCTTAGTCAAACAAACGAACTACAGAGGCTCCATTATGTTGCCGCTTCAAAACAGGAAGCTGGGGTGAGTGATGGTGGAGGGCTGGTTTTACATAATGAGGGAGGCTGGGGGCAGCCCTCACCGCCCTGAGAGGTCCAAGCTGGAGTTTGGGAAAGTGGGGCCCTTTGGGGGTCTTCTTCCCACCCCGGGGTCTCGATTCAGCTTGGGCAGCTGCCCCCTCGGACCCGGATGGCCAGGCTCCTTGCCCTGGAGACGGGCGGCCCCCATGTCTGGCACAGAATTCACTTGTATCTCTGAGAGTCCCCAGCGCTGTGGGGAAGTTGCCAAACACCCTCCCCACTTATCCACTCTCCGCAGAGCCTCTGGGGTGAGTTTGCCTCCGGACCCCGTGTAGGTGGGCCCAACCACAGAGGGGGAGCCCCGCTGACCTCCGAAACCACCAAAGGAAAGGGGAGCATCCAAAGGGTCCAGATGTGAATCATCAGGATGCATAGAGGAAGACTGGTGCTCACCATCCTCCTGCGCCTCTGCGGTCGCCCTCCCCAGAAGAGGCTAGGGCTTCCCTTTGTACCCATGGCTCCCACGACTACAAAGAACCTTCCAGAAGGCCACTGGGAGGTCCACATTTGAGAAACCCATCATTTCCCCGCCTTGGAGAAGCGGCCAGAGCAACCTAACCTTGGCTTCACCTTGGGTAGCTGGACTTGGCTTGCATCTCTTTGAAAGAGTAAACCCCAGATAGGCCCCCAGAGAGCCCTGTGCTGCTCATTTATGAAGCTTTAAAACAATCTCACGTCCTCTGCAAAAGGCCTTCAGGGGCCACCCACACGGACGTGAATCACTGGCTTGTGTATCGCCTTCATCTTCCAACAATGCCACCCACAGGCTGGGGGACCCAGGAGCTTTCAAGGGTAATTTCAAGCAGGGCAAGGAGCCGGATTCAGGTCCAAGTTCTCTCTGCTCACTGGGGGGTGTGTATCCTTCAGGCCATGGAGGAATCAGGTCAGACCTCCTTTGAAATCCTTCCTAGTGACCCACGGGGAGTGAGTTAAACCAGCAGGAACTTGGTTTCCTTCTTTTCCAGCCCTGATTCCCTATCCAAAGACTGAGACGGAGAGCACAAGAGATTTATGACCAGGGTCCTAGAATCCGTGGTAACTTATGAATTTTCCCATCAAAGGCTGTTAAGAATACAGCTTTATAATATGGCATGTGTGCACATTTGTATTTTTACTTTTAAAAGGGACCATATGCTCAAAAAACATTGGCATCTCTGGTCAAAAGTCACCATGAGAAATCAGAAATCCATTCTTCCCTTAAAACTTGAATAGCTGAATCAGGTCCTCCACCAAGCCCAGGGTTCCCAAGCAGAAATATATTACTTAATTGGTTTAAAAAAAAAAAATCAGGCAAGTTCCAGAAATGCAAACCTCAAGCTATGGGCACAACTGATTTATCCCATGTTCCTTCCCACCTAAAGAATGTGAAAATAAGCTTAATTTTAGTATGAAGGGACTTACACGCCCACCAGGCAGAGTTTCAGGAATCACCGGGGGGACAAGGTTTTGCTTTCAATACTGGAAAATAAACTTTAATCTGTCAGGTATAGAAATGTTCTTGGGAATTAATAATGTTAATAGCATAGTACTTTCTAAGTATGGCTATAAAAGACTGAAATGACCTCCTGTCATATCAAGCTGTGGATTAACTTCATTTTTCAGAAGATCCCAGGATCTGAGAGTCAGGGTTTGAACTCTAAGAAAAACCAATGCTAAGCCCTAAACTAGCACTGTGGAGGAATTCTAGTGACCCGCTGCATAGCAACCGTTACCAGTGAGCAGAGGGAGATCCTACTTGTGCAAAATGAAGTGCCCAGAAAGTTTAACACCACTGAAACTAGTTTGTATGAAAACTCCATGAATATTTTAAATGCTTAACATCTGATCAAAAAAAGACACACGCTAATACTTGGGCAGGTTGTATAGGAATCATTGCACTTCATCATCATTTTTACAGAAAGAGATAAAGGCAAAATTCAACTGGGGTGACATTATAATTCATCAGACATCAGGTTCCCATTTGGGGACTCCATCTGGCCAGGCTGGGCTGACAAGGACACTCTGGTTATTTGGTGGCATTCCATAGTGCCAGCTCACATCTTAGAAATAACACTGGGAGCGAAAGCAGAGAGCAACAGGATTTCGTGGCAAGAATGACACAGAGGGTCACGGAACTGAACAAGAGGGATTCAGGGGTGAAGTTACAAAAAGTAGCCACACACCAAGATGCCAGAGTTGTCCCCGCCCCCGGGCCACTGCAGAGAGTCTCTTAAATTTAAAAAGAAATTTCCAAAACAAAAGAAGGAAATGAGAGACTTCCCTGGTGGTCCAGTGGTTGAGACTCTACCCTCCCACTGCAGAGGGTGAGGATTCAATCACTGGTCAGGGAACTAAGATCCCACATGCCTCAGCCAAAAATAAATAAGCAAATAAATAAATAAACAAATAGAATCCTGTGAACCTATATATCAGCAGTCCCCAACCTTTTTGGCACCAGGGACCCATTTCATGGAAGACAGTTTTCCCATGGACCTGGGCAGGGGGATGGTTTCCGGATGATTCAAGCACATCATCTTTATTGTGCACTTTATTTCTGTTATTATTACATCAGCTCCACCTCAGATCATCAGGCCTGAGATCCCGGAGGTTGGGGACCCTTGTTATACACTAAAAAAAAATAGAGTAATGAGTCTGGGAGGACATCTCCCCAAGGCCCTCGGCCTCCCCAGGCCCACAGGCCTACGTTCTCAGAAGGCAGATCCCCATGACTTTGGTGGGATTTTCCAAAGCCTCCTGCCAGGAGGAGATGCGCTCACTGAGATGGAGTTTCAGGGGTCAACCTGGGGCTGACTCTGAACACAAGAGTCTGCAGGTGCTTCAGGCAGGAAATGCCTCCTGCAGGTTGTCTCCTCTGCTCTTCTGACAGCCTGTGCGAGAGAGATGCTCAGGCCTCTGCTTCCTTTACCGCAGCTGGTTGGTAAATTGCCCCTTGGTAAATTCTCCTAAGGGTGAAATCAAACAGAAAAAAAAAATAAAACAGGGATGTGGGGAGACAGGAGTGAAAACAAATTTGTTTGCAAAATATGAAGAGGATAAGGGCAGGATCCCTTCTCCAGGCCTCTGCATGACAGGCTATGTCCCCATGAGCCACAAAGGTGGATGTTTACATGGCCATTCCTGAGCAGGGCGAGGCTGCTGGGGACTGAGGCCACGTCCTCGGCATTTGGGTTCCCTGTGTCTTACTCATGCCTGGGACATAGTTGAAATGTGGCAAGTGCTCCTGAATGTGCAGGTATTATAGGAAAGAAGTTGGAGTGGATTTTACTTGAAAGTTGGAAATGTTAGTTGCTCAATTGTGTCCAGCTCTATGCAACCCCATGGACTATGTAGCTTACTAGCTTTCTCTGTCCATGGAATTCTCCAGGCAAGGATACTGGAGTGGATTGCCATGTCCTCCTCCAGGGGATCTTCCCAAACCAGGAATCTGCATTGCAGACAGACTCATTACCATCAGAGCACCAGGGAAGCCCTGGATTTAACTTAGAAGATGGTTGAAAGGAAGGTGTGCACCATGCCCACCCCTGTAAATCCACAGAAAGTGATTCAAATTAAGATCAATGTGAAAGCAAGATTTCTGGGGGAAAGACTTGGCAGACAGAGGAGGTAGGTCTCTAGATTGTTCCTATGATCTCCTCAAAGACCTTTTCAAATACAAACTCCATCTTCACTTAGGATGGGCAAAGATCCACTTTCTCAGAGGTAGAGCTTGGGATTATATTTGCTGGCAACCTCTTTCACCCAGTTAAAAAGGAATTCAATAGGATAACTAAGGTTGTGGGCTGGGGACCTCCTCCCCCTGCCAGAAATCTTTATTATTGGGACTGGAATATGGGCCAGGGAACTCTCCTAAACTAATATACTGTGTTAGCTTTTTGTTTAGTTCCCCTAAAATGATTTATAATATAAATGTATATACTAAATATTTATATACATTCACATGTACACTTATACATCTATTTGTATATGTATAAAATACATTTTTAACTTCAAGATTTGGCCTGTGAAAAGCCATTTTCTTTTTTTTTTTAGAAGAATTTTCCACAGGAAATTGAATTGCAAAGATGTTTTCTTTCCAAATGGGAAGCTGGGCCATAAAACAAAAAATCTTCATTTTAATAATTAACTTTTTATCTAGTCGCTAACATACTAAGAGAGATTTTTTGGGGGCCCATTTTTGGGAGAAGAACTAAAAATAAACATTTTCCCTGAATTTCAGTCATCTCAGGATATCAAGTTTGGTCCCTCATTTAATGTTCTGCTTCTAAGATCTTCCCTGGTGGCTCAGACTGTAAAGAATCTTCCTGCAATGCAGAGACCCGGGTTCGATCTCCAGGTCCAGAACATCCCCTGGAGAAGGAAATGGCAGCCCACTCCAGTATTCTTGCTTGGAGAATCCTCTGGACAGAGGAGCAGCCTGGTGGGCTACAGTCCATGGAGATGCAAAAGTCAGACACAGCTGAGCAACTAATACATTCACTTTACTTTTCAAAAGGCTTTTTTTTTTCCTTTTTCTTTTTTATTTATTTATTTTTTTTTAGGATTTTTTTTAATTTTATTTTATTTTTAAACTTTACATAATTGTATTAGTTTTGATCTCCTGTCAGGAATGCTACAATCTAGAAGGACTCTGGGAGGGTTCTAGGAGGATGACTGAAGTACACAGACAGATTAAAACAAAGGAAAAAAAGATACGCTATCTAGCTTCTCCAAATGTCTTCTCCAAATGTCTTCTCCATGCTCCCAGCATCCCAAGAGTCCCTGAAGTATGAGAATACTGAGACAGCTAAAGGAGTTGACCCTCTGAGCCCTGTTTTCACAGAACTTTTGCTCACATGTGTCATTTCCTTGTAGGCTTTTCTCAGCTGAGACCAGCTCTTTGAATTCTTTAGTTACAGAATATTTTCCGTAATAGCTTCAATGTCCTTTTTCATTCTTTGTTGCATGCAACAATTCTGTGTTGCATTGCACAGCAATGCTTCTCCTTATCTGCTCATTAGTCCTAACATAGTTCATTCATCCATTCCATAACAGTCATTATGAAATAGTGACATAGTAATTGGGACACAGGATCCCTGGTGTCATGGAACTTGCATGCCATCAGCAGCCAAACCATAAAACAAAAACTAGTTATAAGGAAATTTTGGAGGTTTACTACAGGGTGAAGAGAAAGCAATTTAATTGACCCCAGGGGAAAATATGGGGCTTCCCTGGTGGCTCAGTGGAAAAGAATCCATCTGAAATGCAGAAAACTCGGGTTTGAGACATGGGTTCGGTCTCTGGTCAGGAAGATCCCCTGGAGGATGAAATGACAATTCATTCTAGTATTCTTGCTGGGAAAATCCCATGGACAGAGGAGCCTGGCGGGCTTCAGTCCATGGGTCACAGAGTCAGATAAGACTGAACAACTGAGCAGGCACACACACTGACATACATACACTGCTATGTGTAAAACAGATGCTAGTGGGAAGCTGCTATACAGCACAGGGAACTCAGCCTGGTGCTCTGTGATGACCTAGAGGGGTGGGTTGGGGGAGGGGTGTGCAGGAGACTCAAGAGGTCGGGGAAATATGTATACATGTAGCTGATTCACTTCATTGTACAGCAGAAACTAACACAACATTGTAAGGTAATTATACTCCAATTTAATAAAAAAAAAACAAACCCTCATTTTAAAGATGGTTGTTGAAGACCAGAGGTGGGAAGCCACCTGCCCAAGGTCACCTGGCTTGTTGGAGACAGATCTCAGGGTCCTGACTTCCAATTCCCAATGTCAGATCTTCCCACTAATTGCACTCCAACCCATGGAAAATGTATGTATACATACATGTAGCCCCTCCCTCTTGAGGCTCATCAGATCATGAATTCCTTATTGCAAAATTCAGACTTAAATTGAAGAAAGTAGGGAAAACCACTAGACCATTCAGATATGACCTTTATCAAATCCCCTATGATTATATAATAGAAGTGACAAATAGATTCAAGGGATTAGATCTGATAGAGTGCCTGAAGAACTATGGATGGAGGTTTGTGACATTGTACAGGAGGTGGTAATCAAGACCATCTCCAAGGAAAAGAAATGAAAAAAGGCCAAATGGTTGTCTGAGGAGCCTTACAAATAGCTGGGAAAAGAAGAGAAGTTAAAGGCAAAGGAGAAAAGGAAAGTTATACCCATCTGAATGTAGAGTTCCAAAGGACAGCAAGGAGAGATAAGAAAGCCTTCCTAGTGATCCATGCAAAGAAATAGAGGAAAACAATAGAATGGGAAAGACTAGAGATCTCTTCAAGAAAATTAGAGATACCAAGGGAACATTTCATGCAAATATGGGCACAATAAAGGACAGAAATGGTATGGACCTAACATAAGCAGGAGATATTAAGAAGAGGTAGCAAGAATACACAGAAAAACTATAGAAAAAAGATTTCCATGATCCAGATAACCACGATGGTGTGATCACTTACCTAGAGCCAGACATCCTGGAAAGCAAAGTCAAGTGGGCCTTAGGAAGCATCACTACAAACAAAGCTAGTAGAGGTGATAGAATTCCAGTTGAGCTATTTCAAATCCTAAAAGATGATGCTGTGAAAGTGCTGCACTCAGTTCAGTTCAGTTCAGTCACTCAGTCGTGTCCAACTCTTTGGACCCCATGAACCTTAGCACGCCAGGCCTCCCTGTCCATCACCAACTCCCGGAGTTCACTCAGACTCATATCCATCGAGTCAGTGATGCCATCCAGCCATCTCATCCTCTGTCGTCCCCTTCTCCTCTTGCCCCCAATCCCTCCCAGCATCAGAGTCTTTGCCAATGAGTCAACTCTTCCCATGAGGTTGCCAACGTACTGGAGTTCCAGCTTTAGCATCATTCCTTCCAAAGAACACCCAGGGCTGATCTCCTTCAGAATGGACTGGTTGGATCTCCTTGCACTCCAAGGGACTCTCAAGAGTCTTCTCCAACACCACAGTTCAAAAGCATCAATTCTTTGGTGCTCAGCCTTCTTCACAGTCCAACTCTCACATCCATACATGACCACAGGAAAAACCATAGCCTTGACTAGATGGACCTTTGCTGGCAAAGTAATGTCTCTGCTTTTGAATATGCTATCTAGGTTGGTCATAACTTTCCTTCCAAGGAGTAAGTGTCTTTTAATTTCATGGCTGCAGTCACCATCTGCAGTGATTTTGGAGCCCAGAAAAATAAAGTCTGACACTGTTTCCACTGTTTTCCCATCTATTTGCCATGAAGTGATGGGACCAGATGCCATGATCTTCATTTTCTGAATGTTGAGCTTTAAGCTAACTTTTTCACTCTCCACTTTCACTTTCATCAAGAGGCCAGCAAATGTGGAAAACTCAGCCATGGCCACAGGACTGGAAAAGGTCAGTTTTCATTCCAATCCCAAAGAAAGGCAATGCCAAAGAATGTTCAAACTACTGCACAATTGCACGCAATCTCCCATGCTAGTAAAGTAATGCTCAAAATTCTCCAAGTGAGGCTTCAACAGTACGTGAACCGAGAACTTTCAGATGTTTAAGCTGGATTTATAAAAGGCAGAGGAACCAGAAATCAAATTGCCAACATCCATTGGATCATAGAAAAAGCAAGAGAGTTTCAGAAAAACATCTACTTCTGCTTTATTGACTATGCCAAAGCCTTTGACTGTGTAGATCACAACAAACTGTGGAAGATTCTTCAAGAGATGGGAATACCAGACCACCTGACCTGCCTCTTGAGAAATCAGTATGCAGGTCAGGAAGTAACAGTTAGAACCAGTCATGGAACAGACTGGTTCCAAATTGGGAAAGGAGTACATCAAGGCTATATATTGTCACCCTGCTTATTTAACTTATATATGCAGAGTACATCATGTAAAATGCTGGGCTGGATGAAGCACAAGCTGGAATCAAGATTGCCAGGAGAAATACCAATAACCTCAGATATGCAGATGACACCACCCTTATGGTAGAAAGCAAAGAGGAACTAAAGAGCCTCTTGATGAAAGTGAAAGAGAGTGAAAAAGCTGGCTTAAAAATCAACAGTCAGAAAACTAAGATCATGGCATCTGGTCCCATCACTTCATGACAAATAGATGGGGAATGAGTTGAAACAGTGACAGACTTTATTTTGGGGGGCTCCAAAATCACTGCAGATGGTGATTGCAGCCATGAAATTAAAAGATGCTTACTCCTTGGAAGAACACTATGACCAACCTAGACAGCATATTCAAAAGCAGAGACATTACTTTGCCAATGAAGGTCCATCTAGTCAAGGCTATGGTTTTTCCAGTAGTTATGTATAGATGTGAGAGTTGGACCATAAAGAAGGCTGAGCACTGAAGAATTGATGCTTTTGAACTGTGGTGTTGGAGAGGACTCTTGAGAGTCCCTTGGACTGCAAGGAGATCCAACCAGTCCATCCTAAAGGAAATCAGTCCTGAATATTCATTGGAAGGACTGATGCTGAAGCTGAAACTCCTATACTTTGGCCACCTGATGCAAAGAACTGGCTCATTGGAAAAGACCCTGATCCTGGGAAAGATTGAGGGTGGGAGGAGAAGGGGTCGACAGAGGATGAGATAGTTGGATGGTACCCCCAACTTGATGGACATGAGTTCGAGCAGGCTCCAGGAGTTGGTGATGGACAGGTAAGCCTGGCATGCTGCAGTCCATGGGGTGGCAAAGAGTTGGACACGACTGAGCGACTGAGCTGAACTGAACTGAACAGGAGCTTAGCCTGGTGCTCAGTGATGATCAACCTAGGGGGTAGGATTAGGCATTGGGTGGTGCAGGAGACTCAAGAGGGAGGGGAAATATGTATACATTTAACTGATTCACTTCCTTGTACAGCAGAAACTAACACATTGTAAACGAATTATACTCCAATTAAAAAACAACAACACTCATTTTAAAGATGATGTTGAAGACTAGAGGTAGGAAGCAACCTGCCCAAGGTCAGCTGACTTTTTGGAAGCAGACCTGAGGGTCCCGACTTCCAATTCCCAGTTTGAGATCTTCCCACTAATTGTACTCTGATCTGTGGAAAGTTTATGCAGACAGACAGCAGAAATGTACACTCCTTCTGTGAGGTGAGCTTGAGCAAAGTGGCAACAATCCCACTCAAGGCCCTAAAGAAACTCTTACTTCTCACTGTCAAGATTAAAAAACAAAAAAAAAAAAACAAACAAAAAAAAGATTAAAAAACAAAAGGAGCAAAATGCTTCCACATTCCCATCACAACATAGTCCAGAGAAACATAGACGAGGCCGAAATCGAATTATGTCTTTGCTCAGTCCTACAGAGTACTTGGCATTTCTATTTCAGCATGTTCCGGTATTCCCATATGGAATTAAATACATAGGGCACATTTAGTTTCAGACTTAGAACAAATGAGATGTGCCAAACCACATAGCTCCACCTCAAGATAATTTCCCCCAATGGGAGAAAATGTAATACAGCAGCAGCCAAAGGGTGTTCCTGAACTGAAAACACCCACATTCCTAACCTAGGTCTTACACCACTCTCATCTGTGCATCTCCCCACCTCTTCCCAACTCTCTCACAATCCCCTCCAGCTCTTTGATTCCACCAGAAGAAGAAAGGAGACTTTCATGCCAAAACCTCGATGATGGATCAATTGATCTTGAAATCAAGTTCAGTTAATTCATGATTGTGACTCTGAGAAACTGAATAGTACAGATAGCTGCTGGAAAAAAAGCTTTTCATACTAAAGGGCAGAAAAGCAGGAATGAGAGTAAGGTTTATTTTCTCAGTCTACTCAACCTTGATATAACTCTTAATCTAGAAAAAAATGCATTTTTGGATAACAGACCTTAACTTTTTAGCACAGTGATGGCAAATTCAAATGGTTCATTACTTATTATTTGGCAGACAAATAGTTAACAATCAGTCTAAAGACCAATGGGATTCTCAGGAAAAAAACAAAAAAACAAAAAAACTGCCCTAATTACCAAAGGAAATAAGGGCAGTTTCAAAAAGCATGATAGATTGGAAGAGAACTAAGATAGCTTTTAAAAGCTGTTAATATATCCAAGCTATACAGCATCTGTATAATATTTTCATGATTCATCATAAGTTATATCCAAAATGATATATAATGAGCCTTAGATAAAATCTTATGGTGACATTTTATTAATAACTTTACATTTATTATTTTGTCTGTCTTTGTCTTTTCCCCTGAAATGAAATGGTGGTAAATTGGCACTAATTAACATGTATTTGAAATATGCCAGGTTAAGCTGACAAGCCCATGTCAACTTATCCAGGTAATGCTTTTGCAGCACTGAGACCAGAGTGAAGGAATGAAATCCCCAGGGACCCGCCTTCATCACTGGGTCCTGGCCCAAGCCAGCACCTGCCCTGGGTCTGAACACAGAGCTCAGTTGGGGTAATAGACACAAAATATACATTCATTCAACAAAGTCACAGAGAATCATAGTGGAAATACAATAGTTTAATAGAAAATGTATTTGTAACTACATTAATATTATCAGGAGATAAAGTCTCCCCTGCCCACCAAACCTTGATGTTCAATACATTCAAAATATTTGTAACTAATTCTTTCAGAAGAGTTTTCCCTGAAAGAAGAAAGGCAGAAGAAACTCCACCTACCGGTCATGGTATGATAGTACTTTAGGGCCATCATCTCAGAACTGGGTTTGTGCAGCTCTGGGGGCAGGGAGGAGAGTTAAAGGGGATCCATTCTCAGATTCTCAGCTTCCACGATGTATTCTTCCCTAAAACCACCCATGAGCATTTTGCATTTTCTGATTCTCTTTTTCTGTCTCCTCTTTCACAGTCACTCTTTTCTCATTTGACTAAGGTAACTCTTGCTTGTTCCCATTTCACATCTTTGTAGGTATGCATTGCCCTAAGGTATAACAATGTATATCAAACACAGGATCATTTAAAATATAGGGGTAAAGGATACAAAAGGGAATGTATATATGTGTATAACTGAGTCACTTTGCTGTACAGAAGAAATTAACACAATTACATAGTTGTAAATCAACTATGCTTCAATTTAAAAAATTAAAATAAAATCTTTGGGGTAGGTGAGGCTTCTTGTTAATCAATACCCCAAATCTACTCCCTTTGCAGCCACCCCATTAAGAGGCATGGTTCCAATACATTTTTACTATTAAGTTTAATAATTACTTATAAAAGTATGTAAGATAGTTATGATACTTTCATAGACATCTCACTAATGACAGTTGCATTGAAGAAAAGAAATGAAAGCATTTTTAAGCTTTGATTTTGTAATCATATTTTTGCTTCAGAGAAGCAGGAGGGTTACCAATATAAAAGTTTCTAATGAAAGTATTCCAAGGTGGTATTTGGGCTTCTCTACTGACTTGGAGGTAAAGAATCCACCTACAATGCAGGAGACACAGGAGACTCAAGTTCGATCCCTGGGTTGGGAAGATCCCTTGGAGGAGGGCATGGCAACCCAGTATTCTTGCTTGGAGAATCCCATGGACAGAGGAGCCTGGCAGGCTGCAGTCCATAAGGTCACAAAGAGTTGGAGATAATTGAAGTAACTTAGCATGCCTGTAAGATGATATTTAGGGAAGAAAATGGGATAAAAATATGATTTTAAATAAAATTTCCCACTCATGCTTGCCCATGCATTTTTTAAATGAACAGGTATCAAATAACTGTACTATTCAGATTCTACTAGATATATTTAAAGAGAACTATAACAGGTTTATTTTTCAATGTCAGTGTTTAGACTAGAGATTTACATCTTTTGTAATCACTTAAATTTTAGGTGTCAACATAAAGATGGGCCAGCAGATATATAATTTTTCTAAATCATTTTAGGGGGAATTGAACAAAATGCCAGAGGACTACTGTTCAGGAAGGTTAGTGGACAGGGCAGAGAGAAAGATAAGACAAAAGCAGATTATATCAGATGTTGAGCTGAGTGATTAACTTGAGGCCCCAAATAGTAACAGGAGGGGAAAAGGTTGTAAGAGTGAGATGCTCTTAATGAAGAAGCAGGAATGAACCAGGGGCAGGTTACTAGGACTTGAAATTGAGGAAACAAGCACATCAAGATATGTGTCATCAATGATCACTCAGGAGTAACAGTCCATGTGTAGCTGATTCTTGAATGTAACACATTCCCTTCCATTTTGGACAAAAAACAGAAAGTGGATTTAAAACCTCACCGTAAAATCCAGGGTTAGGAACCAACAAATGGGGTGGTTATCACACACATAAAAATTTATGCAGAGGTTCTTTCAATTATGGAAGCTTGATCTCAACTCTAATGTTTATGACCTTCCTCTTAAGAGCTAAAATAAAAACCTCAGGTTGGTGAGAATATTCATAGCCTAGACTTCAATACTTCCAGTTAATTGCCCCTGTCTGGAAAAGAAAATACTGTTTTCACAATAGGCAGTTTCACAAGTGTATTGAAAGCCACTGATTAGAAAAAAATTATGACCACAACTTCATTTTCTTCTTCCCTAATTTGGATTAAAAAGAAAATAACTGATCTTCACACTAAAATTCATTCAGCAGACAGATTCACTTCAAAAATGTAATTATAGCCATGTGATATCACTAACATGTGGAATCTAAAATATGGCACAAATGAATTTATCTACCAAACAGAAACACACTCACAGAGAGAACAGACTTGTGGTTGCTAATGGGGAGGGGGCGGCAGAGGGATGGAGTGGGAGGTGGGGGTTAGCAGACATAAACACTTTCCTCTCCAAGAGCAAGCGGGGAGAGTGAGGGGTTATACTCTCAAAGTCCACCACCTTGTGAGTTTAAGATGAGTGGGAGTGCTTTGGGGGCCTGGGAAGTGTGGGATCTTGCTGGGCTGGGTCTCATATTCCAGGCCTGCTCTTCAGCAGGACAGTCTCAGTTACGGCATAAGGCCACCTGGGGTCCCCATCCCGTCTCTGATAGTTCCATGTCCACAGTCTCTTAGGGGCACAGTGTCTCTCCCTAAGCCATGAGTAGGCTCAGTCACCCCTTCCTTGCCCAGGAGCTTCCCTGCTTTCTTGAAGCATTTATTTATTGCATGGTTCCTGGAAACCTGGGGCACAGGGAACAGGATAAGAAGGGTGGGGGACTTCTCCTGTGCTGGGACAATTCCCTGGACTCATGGGCAACCTGGGACTCAGAACTCTGGGAGGTGAAGATGCATCTATACTCTAAGCAGGGACCCAAGAAGGCAGGTTGGGAGACAGGGGTCATCCTAGGTCCATCCTAGGGGTCATCCTAGGTCATCCTGGGTCATCCCAGGTTTCTCCAGGCCAACCAGTCTAGGAGCCAGGGGCCTGCTCCAGGCCCAGGGGGACAAGTCCCTGGAGAATCAGGCTGGACATGGTAGACCCCCTTCCTTGGGGTCCTGTGTCCTGTTGAGATATGAGAATAAAATGCTATTGCTTTATTTACACTTGAGAGGAGAAATTACAAGGACTTCTGTATATATGAAGAACTGTCAATTTAAAAAGTCTTCAAGCTTTCTTGAAAAAAAAGATGGGTAGGAGTTACCTGAGAAGGTCACAGGTGCCATAAAAGTCATGTGTCCCCCATCAGCACCCAGCTCTCAGGAGAGGCCGGGATACCAAGATGGGAGGCTATAGGCAAGGATCAGCAGGAACAGAGCAAAGCGGACAGGAGAAGGTAATGACTTCATTCTTAGAAGATGAAAAAAAAAAAAAAAAAAAAAAGCAGAATGTGAGGGCTGCCTCTTGAGAAACCTGTATGCAGGTCAGGAAGCAACAGTTAGAACTGGACATGGAACAACAGACTGGTTCCAAACAGGAAAAGGAATACGTCAAGACTGCATATTGTCACCCTGCTTATTTAACTTATATGCAGAGTACATCATGAGAAATGCTGGGCTGGATGAAGCAAAAGCTGGAATCAAGATTGCCAGAAGAAATATCAATAACCTCAGATACGCAGATGACACCACTCTTACGGCAGAAAGTGAAGAAGAACTAAAGAGCCTGTTGATGAAAGGGAAAGAGGAGAGTGAAAAAGTTGGCTTAAAGGTCAACATTAAGAAAACGAATATCATGGCATCTGGTCCCATCACTTCATGGCAAATAGATCAGGAAACTGTGGAAACAGTGACAGACTTTATTTCAGGGGGCTCCAAAATCACTGCAGATGGTGATTGCAGCCATAAAATTAAAAGACGCTTACTCCCTGGAAGAAAAGTTAGTGACCAACCTAGACAGCATATTAAAAAGTGGAGACATTACTTTGTCAACAAAGATCCATCTAGCCAAGGCTATGATTTTTCCAGTAGTCATGTATGGATGTGAGAGTTGGACTATAAAGAAAGCTGAGCGCCGAAGAATTGATGCTTTTGAACTGTGGTGTTGGAGAAGACTCTTGAGAGTCCCTTGGACTGCAAGAAGATCCAACCAGTCCATCCTAAAGGAGATCAGTCCTGGGTGTTCATTGGAAGGACTGATGTTGAAGCTGAAACTCCAATACTTTGGCCACCTGGTGCGAAGAGCTGACTCATTGGAAAAGACCCTGATCCTGGGAAAGATTGAGGGCAGGAGGAGAAAGGGACGACAGAGGATGAGATGGTTGGATGGCATCACCGACTCAATGGACATGAGTTTGGGTGAACTCCAGGAGTTGGTGATGGACAGGGAGGCTGAGGTTCATGAGGTCGCAAAGAGTTGGACATGACTGAGCGACTGTACTGAACTGAACTGAGAGTTCTAAGACCCACTGTCCTGAACAATTCCCTTCAAGACCACTGGGTTCTGTGTGCTGCCTTCACCTTCATCCACACTGATCTGGTCCAGAACATCCCCAGGATTAGACTCCTCATCTTCCCCAGGGGACCTTCCCTCCTGGAAGGACAAGGCTCTCTCTCCCTCAGGGCCTTTCCCGTCCAGTGGAGGGAATCCAGCTGCCAGCTGTGACATAGAGTATTTCCTGCCATAGCAATATACAAGGATGTCACAGTCATCAGCGATTCCAGCCCTCCATAACACTCGGGAAGGAGAAGGATCCCTGAGATCAGCAGACATCAGGCTGCAGCCACTCGCTATGGGGAGCCCTGAGCAACTAAGGATGAGAAAAACACAGGATGCCTGACCCACATAGCTGAGATGCATAGGAAAGGAATGATTTCAGTGAGCCCAGACTCTTGCATCTTTCCTTACACAGGAAAACACTAAATTTGTTACCTTGGGATATCTGCTTTCCTTTAATTAACAAAAACACTGTTCATGTTCGGACTACTTGCCCTTTTGTTGCAAACTTCTGTATAACCTGACTCTTCCTGGGAACAAAATTCTCTCATAATCCTTAACTTTTAGGTTGTGACTGTTTTTTAAGTCAACACAAACTTCCTCCCACACATGCTTGGGGCCACACAGGTGGGGCTGCCGCAAACATCCAACTTGCTTGGAATCCAAATAAACCTTCAGGATCCTTGGTCCTTGGAGAAGGAAATGGTAACCCACTCCAGTGTTCTTGCCTGGAGAATCCCATGGACAGAGGAGCCTGGTGGGTTACAGTCCATGGGGTCACAAAGAGTTGGACATGACTGAAGTGACTTAGCACATCCATGGTCCTATCTCTTCTTTCCAAAACCAATCTTATCCCTGGACCTGTGCTCTGATGCCATCTCCTCGAGCTCTGCAATTTGGCAAGCCCACGAGATAAAAACAGAGCAGCTGTTCCAAGAACTCAGAGCTGTTCACAGTAATAAGATGTAAGTGGGAAGTTTCCCATGAGGTCCTTCCACATCCCTCTGTAATGAGGTCATTCATCGATGTCTCTGCAGTGTAACTAGATGACCTTTTTGAGACTGGACCCCAAATCTTTCTTTTTTAAAGCTTGATAAATTAAATCTCAAAATATTCATAAATGAAAAGCCACATGTGTGTTTTTCAAATTAGCAAGAGATGACCTGATCTCACATTCTGGACCCGATGAAATGTCTTTGTTCTGGTGTTCTGGGGGTTGCCCTTAGTTTTGTGACCTCTTAAGAATTTCTTGATTTGGGAAGGAAGAAACTATTAGTTGTGCCTAAAATTAAAGTGTTGATTGTTTTTGTCAAATTTCAATTAATTGTTCTCAAGAGACACACAAAGTAGTTGAATTCAGGGTAAGCTTACAGGAACCGTCTTCACTACTGCCCCTTCCTTGGAAGGTAGGCTGTAATGTGTCCTAAATGGGGTGAGGGTGGGGCTGCTGATGCCCTTGTCAATTTGTATTTAAGACCTAACATCCCAGAACAAACTCCTGATGGGGCTCTGCATTTTTTGAGAAATTGCCTTCAGAGGCCAGAGAGAAGATGATCCCACTGTCCATCAGCCTGAGAGCCAATCCTGGCACAGGAATGTGGTTTGGGAGGAGGGTTTTACCTTGAAGATGAGGGAATAAGCTTGGCCTTTCTGTAGGTCAGGGTCTCCTGGTGCAGATACACTGTGGC
The DNA here is from genome assembly GCF_029407905.1 of Bubalus kerabau. Classification (NCBI taxonomy): domain Eukaryota; kingdom Metazoa; phylum Chordata; class Mammalia; order Artiodactyla; family Bovidae; genus Bubalus; species Bubalus kerabau. Next base: position 35,777,099 of record NC_073636.1, on the reverse strand, counting down.
AAACAAGCCCCACTGAACCCCAAGTCAGCTCTGGAATGCAGGCCGGCATGTCAGCAGTTCACAGAGAAGGACTCTCAGATCAACACCTGTGACACAGGATGTAGAGAGCGGAACTGAGCAGAGGGAGAAGTAGGCTTGCCACCAACACAACGAAGACCTCAGCCAATCCTATGATGTGCCCAGGACCCAATGTCCTGCAAAGTTGTTCCAAATCATGGCCTTTCCTCTCCCTAGTGACTCATCAAATGAGGCACGTCCACACCAGCTCTGGGGGGATCTGAGCTCACCACTGAGAGAACTCTCTTTGGAGCCAGGATGTGGGCTCTTAGCCTATGGCCTTGGGCAGGGTGTTTCGCCTCCACAAGGCTTGGTTTCCCATCTTTCATGGAGGAAAAGGTGGCACATATTTGGGGCTAGGGGCAAGGATTCACTAAGACTGCAGGTGCCAAGCACTGTCACAGAGCAGCCAGCGGCGCTCAGTACAGACACATCCTGGGGAAGACAGTGACACAGAGAGGGATGCTTTGGGGACAAATGGGACAGTTCTTTTTTATTTTAAGATGGGGGCGGATATTTGAAATGGAGGAGGCCCTGGAGGAGGCTGTCTGAAAGGGAGAAGGATCTGCAGATGGAGGCCTGGAGAGGACCCCGGGAAGTTCCACCAATTTCCGTTTCCCTGAGCAATCTCTGAAACCCATGATTCAGTTTTTCAGAAATTGTGTTTTAAGACGTGACCAAAACCACTCTCCATGAGCCTCACAGCTGGGTTAGGGAGAAGGAGCTACCAGAAAATGCATCCAAATGAACATTTCCCAGGGAAGCCAGGTCGGAGTGAGGATTCACACCTCTTCTGAAAGCCTGAACACATTTGCCTCACACATCATCCAAAGGTTGGCGGCTTTGCTGCCAAACCCAACACACTCGGGCAGGCAACAGGTCAGGCTCCAGCCTGGCCGCGTGGGTTGTGTGATCCCACGATTGGGAGCCCTCGGTCCACATAAATCACAACAGCTCCAGACTTGGTAGAGGAAATGAGCTCAGAGAAACGCCATGTGTGATAAAAAGTGAAACAGATTGACATTCCAATAAAATCAGCTCTCCTACCCTCTGTACACTCATGGGTCCCTGGAGAGGCGTATATACCAGAAATAGCATTGCAGTCACATCATATTCTTGGTTCAGAACTACCCGGGCTCTGCTCTCCCATCACGGCCAGAGGGCAGCTCTGATTGATGTCAAGCCCGCCTGCTCCATGTGATGCTGCCTGTTATTATTACTAATGGTGACAGATCCTTACCAGGGCACTGTTTGCAGGGAATGTGCAGCCTTGAAAACACAAAGGGAAACAAACTCATTCAATGCTGCAAAAAGCCTTAGGCTCAGACAGCAGATTGTGACATTGGCCTTTCTCAGCACAGGAGCAGATGGCAAGGTCAGGGAAGAGGGAGGTTTTTACTCGCTGTTAGGAGATCTGGGTTCCACCCCTTTTTGATGCCAATTCATTCTGTGGCCCAGGGCTCTTTGTCTCTCCCCAGGTTTCCTGCAAGCTTTAAGGGTCAAGGAGCCAATGATGGTGCTATTTGGAGGTGAAGGACGTGGAATTAAAGGGCGATCTCTGGGTTTCTGAAGGAAGGGTTGTCAACGTTGAAAAACTGTCTTTGACAGGGTGGAGTATGTCTTGTGTTCTGCGTCCTGCCTGTGACACTCAGCGCAAAGGTCAGCCTGCTCTTTTCTTCCCCCCACCCCCATGATTAAATAGCCAAGAGGGAGTACGGGGACGAGGAAGGCAGGTAATCACATATTCCAGAAACTTCACCCTCTTCTGTTTCATACACAAGTATTGGATATGAGAATCAAAATCCAGTGAAATAGCTCAGGATATAAGATTTCTATCTACTTAAACCACAGGTTCAGAAAAGGGAGATCTGGGAAACACCCTTTAACTGATGTGGGGAGGAAAGATGGAGGAGGGGAAGTCAGGAAAACATTTCTGATTGATGTCTTTTTTAAAAGCACTCTTGCTAATGTAAAAAAAAAAAAAAAATTAGGCGATAGATCTGTCATGTATGCCTCTGCCTTGGAATCCCCTCCCCTTTCAATCTAGTAGAATGCCACCTCTTGTTCTTTTGCATTCTTTTATTTTTAGAAGTATAAACAATATGATAGAAAAAATACAATTGAAGACCTATGGTCACCCTTCCAAATTTACCCCTCTTTTAGCCAAAGGTAATTTACTGCAACAGCATATCTATACAATCAGAAATGTGCATGCCCTTAGGGTCAAGTTTAAGAAACAACAATAAACTATTATTGATATCATACTGTCGGTTTGGGGTTGGATTTAATTGTATTTGACTGGACTGAATTATATGGATTGGACTGCCCGACATTGGACTGGATGAGATTGACTGGATTGGACTGGCCTGGATTGGACCGGATTTGATTGTATTGCATTGCATTGCACTGAGTTTAATTAGACTGGCCTAGCTTGGATTGAATTGTATTGGACTGTATTGAACTGGTTTGGATTGCATTGTATTGAACTGGACTGAACTGAACTGAAGAACTATGGACGGAGGTTCGTGACATTGTACAGGAGGTGGTGATCAAGACCATCCCCAAGAAAAAGAAATGCAAAAAGGCCAAATGGTTGTCTGAGGAGGCCTTACAAATAGCTGGGAAAAGAAGAGAAGCAAAAGGCAAAGGAGAAAAGGAAAGATATATCCATTTGAATGCAGAGTTCCAAAGAATAGCAAGGTGAGGTAAAAAAGCCTTCCTAGTGATCCATGAAAAGAAACAGAGGAAAACAATAGAATGGGAAAGACTAGAGATCTCTTCAAGAAACTTAGAGATACCAAGGGAATATTTCATGCAAAATTGGGCACGATAAAGGACAGAAATGGTATGGACCTAGCAGAAGCAGAAGATATTAAGAAGAGGTAGCAAGAATACACAGAAAAACTATACAAAAAAGATATTCATGACCCAGATAATCACAATGGTGTGATCACTCACCTACAGCCAGACATCCTGGAATGTGAAGTCAAGTGGGCCTTAGGAAGCATCACTATGAATAAAGCTAGTGGAGGTGATAGAATTCCAGTTGACCTATTTCAAATCCTAAAAGATGATGCTGTGAAAGTGCTGCATTCAATATGCCAGCAAATGTGGAAAACTCAGCTGTGTCCACAGGACTGGGAAAGATCAGTTTTCATTCCAATCCCAAAGAAACACAATGCCAAAGAATGTTCAAACTACTGGACAATTGCACTCATCTCACATGCTAGCAAAGTAATGCTCAAAATTCTCCAAGCCAGGTTTCAACAGTACGTGAATTGTGAACTTCCAGATGTTCAAGCTGGATTTATAAAAGGCAGAGGAACCAGAAATCAAATTGCCAACATCCATTGGATCATCAAAAAAGCAAAAGAGTTCCAGAAAAACACCTACTTCTGCTTTATTGACTATGCAAAAGCTTTTGTGTAGACCACAACAAACTCTGGAAAATTCTTCAAGAGATGGCAATACTAGACTACCTGACCTGCCTCTTGAGAAATCTGTATGCAGGTCAGGAAGCAACAGTTAGAACTGGACATGGAACAACAGACTGGTTCCAAATAGGAAAAGGAATACGTCAAGGCTGTATATTGTCACCCTGCTTATTTAACTTATACGCAGAGTACATCATGAGAAACTCTGGGCTGGATGAAGCACAGGCTGGAATCAAGATTGCCAGGAGAAATATCAATAACCTCAGATATGCAGATGACACCACCCTTATGGCAGAAAGTGAAGAAGAACTAAAGAGCCTCTTAATGAAAGTGAAAGAGGAGAGTGAAAAAGTTGGCTTAAAGCTCAACATTCAGAAAACGAAGATCATGGCATCTGGTCCCATCACTTCATGACAAATAGATGGGGAAACCATGGAAACAGTGACAGACTTTGTTTTGGGGGGGCTCCAAAATCACTGCAGATGGTGATTGCAGCCATGAAATTAAAAGACGCTTGCTCCTTGGAAGGAAAGTTATGACCAACCTAGATAGCATATTCAAAAGCAGAGACATTACTTTGCCAACAAAGGTCCATCTAGTCAAGGCTACTGTTTTTCCAGTAGTCATGTATGGATGTGAGTTGGCCCATAAAGAAAGCTGAGCACCAAAGAATGGATGCTTTTGAACTGTGGTGTTGGAGAAGACTCTTGAGAGTCCTTTGGACTGCAAGGAGATCCAACCAGTCCATCCTAAAGGAAATCAGTCCTGAATATTCATTGGAAGGACTGATGCTAAAGCTGAAACTCCAATACTTCGGCCACCTGATGCAAGAACTGACTCATTGGAAAAGACCCTGATGCTGGGAAAGATTGAAAGTGGGAGGAGAAGGTGATGACAGAGGATGAGATGGTTGGATGGCGTCACTGACTCAATGGCCATGAGTTTGAGTAAACTCCGGGAGTTGGTGATGGGGAGGGAGGCCTGGGGTTGCAAAGAGTCGGACATGACTGAGTGACTGGACTGAACTGAACTGAACTGGCCTCGCCTGGCCTGGACTGGCCTGGTCTGGCCTATTTTGAACTGGTCTGTCCTGGCCTGGATTTGATTGTGATTTCCTGGAGTGGATTGGATTGTGCTGGATTGAATTCCATTGGACTAGACTGGATTGCACTGGCCTAGGGTGGATTGGATTGGATTGGACTGGATTGGATTGGCATGCATTTCACTAGCCTGGATTAGACTGGCCTGTCCTGACCTGGATTGGATTGGATTCAAATGGCCTGTATTGAACTGTATTGGCCTGGCCGTGATTGGATTGGCCTGGCCTGAAATTTATTGGACTGTCCCAGATTGAACTGGACTAGCCTGGACTGAACTAGATTAGATTGGATTGGATTGAACTGGCTTAGGTTTGCCTTCTCTTGACTGAATTGGAGCAGATTGAATTGGATTGGATTTTCCTGTTTTGTACATATTTATCATCTATTTCCCTTAATGGTATGAGAAATCTTTCCGTCTCTCTTTATCCTTATTCCTTTAGAATGCTGATCAAGCTCTGGCTCTTCCATGAGCTCTTTTCTGCCACCTCCAACCCATGGGGTTTATTTGAAACAAGCTGCAATAGCACAGAGGGCCCTGTCCACCTCTGGGCCCTTGCCCCACACTGTGTACTTTTCGTCCTGAATCTTCATCGGCACCTTGCAATCCTGGTGTTAGGACGCCCGTTTTGAAGAGGAAAATGAGGCTAAATGGAACTCATCACCTTGCATCTCTTTATTCCCTGGAAGACGCAGATCCTGACCCAAGTGCGTCCCAAGCCAGTTCTTTCCATCTCCAGCCCCAGGCTCCATGACCTCACTCCACCTACTCATTCAGCAGAAGAGTTTTGAGTATCAGCTACATTTCCATGCATTATTCTGGGTCTAGAGACTCAGGGATGAGCAAAACAATTCTCTTGACCTTGTGATATGTACTTGTTTCCTTCCTTGTAATATGCCCAGCCCTATTGATAGGTGCAATCTGCACAGGTGTGATAAAGAGTTTCTGCTGAACCAAACTAAGACTCATTTTGAGAAATGCAAGATGCCATGCCTGACCATGAGACCACAAGGGGAAAAACACATTATTTTGTAAAAAGCCAAAATGTCATGTTTATCTCATGTGTTTGGGCTTCCCAAGTGGTGCTAGTGGTAAAGAATCCGCCTGCCAATGCAGGAGACGTAAGAGACGTGGGTTCAGTCTTGAGGTTGGGAAGATCCCCAGGAAGAGGAAGAGGAAATTGCTATCCACTCCAGTACTCTTGCCTGGAGAATCCCATGGACAGAGGAACCTGGTGGGCTACAGTCCATGGGGGTCGCAAACACATCTCAAGTGTTTAAAATCACTGGAAAAAGCAATCGATAACTCTTTTCTAAATCATATTTGTCTTAGTCTGCTTGGGTTGCTGTACCAAAATACAATAGGCTGGGTAGTTTCAACAGCAGACATTTGTTTCTCACAGGTCTGGATGCTGGAAGTCCAAGATTAAAGTGCTGGACAATGTGGTACCTGGTAAGGACCCCTCTTCCTGGCTTTCAGGGAATCACTTCCTTTCTAGTCTTCACACAGCAGGAAGAGAGCAGTCTTAGCCTCATCTTCTCGTAAAGCCTCTAATTACCTGCCAAAGGGCCCATGTCCAAGTACAGTCACATCAGGGCTTAAGGTTTCAGCATATGAATTTAGTGGGTGGGGGGACAGTTTAGGTCACCACAATATTCTTCTCTTATCTAATCCTTATGATAAAAACTATCTACTATTTGAGAAACCAAACCCCTTTTAAACTCATCTCCCTCTCAGTATTTCTGTCCTTACCATTCAGACCTGGCCTCTTAAGGTGCTCACCGCTAAGTCGTGTTTGTCTCTTTGCGACCCCATGGACTGTAGCCCGTCAGGCTGCTCTGTTCTTGGAATCTTCCAGGCAAGAATACTGAAGTGGGTTGCCATTTCCTTCTCCAAGCAATCTTTCTGACCCAGGGATTGAACCTGTATCTTCTGTATCTCCTGCACCGGCAGGGGGATTCTTTATCACTGAGCCAGGAAGGAAACTCTTTTTAAGATAATTACCCCTCCAAACCAGATCTTCACCTAGTAAAGCAAGTCAAATCTGAAACCATTTCTGTGTTTCCCCAGGTGCTCTTTCCAGTTAAAAGTCAAGTGGGAATGCATGTCCCTGGGCTATACCTCAGGGAGCCAGAAGTTCACGTTAAGCTCAGGTAATGTTGCCTTTTGGAAGCTTGAGGAATCCCGCCACTGACAGAAAGTGAGATGGATGGAAGGAAGTAAAATGGTTCCGTTTATAAAATGTAAATTAATCAGAGCAGACAAATTTAAATTACATAGAAATATTTGGTCCCTGGAAATTACATCTCAGGGTGAGGGTCCAAGGATGACTAATAGGAAAAAATACAAAAGATGTATAGTATAAACCTTGATTCGTTGAGGGTGAGCAGGAAAGATCTTGAAAAATGCTAAGCTAGCCAATACGTGAATGGAGGCATTGATCTTCAGTAGCACACACTGTTTTCAATATTTCAGTTCAAAAGTTAAAATTTACATCCAAAGTTTTGTTTCACTACCTCACACATTGGCCAAATATCTCAGGGAGTCTTTTTCACCTAAGATCTCTCACAATTGACCCTATTATGAAGGACAGTTTCCACTAAGAATACTCCTTTTTTAGGTTTTCCTTCTTTATAAATTCTTCAAAAGTAGACACGCCATTTGAAACTGCTTTGCTTGCTATCTGTAACATAAAAGCAAGTCTAAGCATGACAGAGGTCGCTTGGAAAGCATCTCCCAGCTTGTAGCTGTGAGCTCTCAGAAGGGGAGCAAGTTGCTCGCACAAAACTGAAACCTTATGGTACAAATGGCATGGCTGTCAAATCAGGGCTGTTCAGTCATGTACCAAATAATTCAACATAAGGACTGGGCCCGTGGGCCACCCAGAACTAAGTGCAAAGGCTGAAACAGAAAGTACACGGGGATGTAGCCCTGTACCCACATTCAACATAAATTTCACAAGTGGGTGGGACTTCAATGTGGTCCAGTTGTTAAGAATCCACCTTGCAATGCAGGAGACATGGGTTTGATCCCTGGCAGTCAGTTCAGTTCAGTCACTCAGTCATGTCCGACTTTTTGCCACCCCATGGGCTGCAGCACACCAGGCTTCCCTGTCCATAGCCAACTTCTGGAGCTTACTCAAACTCGTTTCCATTGAGTCGGTGATGCCACCCAACCATCTCATTCTCTGTTGTCCCCTTCTCCTCCTGCCTTCAATCTTTCCCAGCATCAGGGTCTTTTCCAAGGAGTCAGTTCTTTGAAGCATCAGGTGGCAAAAGTATTGGAGCTTCCGCATTAGTCCTTCCAATGAATATTCAGGACTGATTTCCTTTAGGATTGACGGGTTTGATCTCCTTGCAGTCCAAGGGACTCTCAAGAATCTTCTCCAACACCACAGTTCAAAAGCATCAATTCTTCAGCACTCAGCTTACTTTATGATAGTTTGCCGACAAAGATCCATCTAGTCAAAGCTGTGGTTTTTCCAGTAGTCATGTATGAATGGAGAGTTGGATCCCTGGTTGGGTGGTCGGGGTGGGAGGAATTAAGATCTCATATGCCTCGAAGCATGTGTGCCACAAGTCTGTACACTGCAATGAAAGATCCTGCATGCCACAACTAAGATCCAATGCAGTCAAATAGATAAATTTTTCAAAAGTCAGTCACCATGGGCTGGGGTGAGGACAGCGCCATGTACTGAAAAGAACTTTCCCCCAGCCCCCGACAACTGGGAATACTTTCTTTGGATTAAGGCAGCTTGTCTCCTGAAAGTTCTTAATAAAGGGAAAAGAAAGCACTTGGGTGATGGATGCATGAAGCCATCATCACCCAATGTCACCTTCACACAGGGTCATTCATTCAATAAGCGGTGTCTGAAATTCCATTTTTAGAAAGTCCACACTGGGCACTGAGAGGATGGATGGGATGGCTCTAGGATCACAGAACTTGAATGAGAGAACCTACATCCATGTACTTTGGAACCTTGGAGCTTCTTCCGGATGTTGTTCGTTCTGATGGGATTAAGAGCCTGACTCTGGAGCGCGACCACCTGGTTGAATTCAGGCTCCATCAAGACCAGCTGCTGTCCTTGGGAACGTGAAATAGGCCTGACAAGAGTGGTTGCTTGAAGGGCGGCTGCAGCGATAAACCTGATACATGGGAAACACCACACCTGCCTGTGTATCCAGCACGTGCCCTGTGTTTGTGGTTATTTGTCCTGTTGGCATTACTTTTACTACTAGAGTGCCTCTGACATAGTCTAAGAGACCCATACATTGCTGGCTCATGTTCTTTAACAGATGATCTAAAATAACAATGACTACATAAAACAAATAGAACAAAGGTACAGACGTCCAAAGCTGAGTGGTGAAGGTTAGTGTTGGGGCCAGTTGTGTGACCACATTCAAGTTCCTTAAACTTTCTAAGGTTTAGTTTGCAAACCCATGAAATGGGGAAGTTAATATTTACGTTGTAGTGATTAAATGAGGCAATTTGTACAAAATGTTTGGCAAGTGCTATGACAGGGCATTTCTTCAAGTGTGTCATCATTTTGAATTAAAAGACGATGCTGGCTGACCTGGGATACCCACTGGCTGGTGCTAGGAAGCACTGCCTAATGGGCTGGACACATTCCACATCCCTTTGGAACTGACACCTGCTCCTTAGGTTCTCAAACATTTCTGCTTGACCCTGCTTTCTGAGTAAGATCTTCACTCAGCCAACAAACAAGTACTGAGTGCCTCTTTTTTTTTTTTTTTTTTTTCTTTTGAACTTTTAGTTTTGTTTTGGAGTATAGCCAATCAACAATGTTGTGATAGAGTCAGGTGAACAGCAAAGGGACTCAGCCATACATATACATGTATCCATTCTCCCCCAAACTTCCCTCCCCTCCAGGCTATCACATAACATTGAGCAGAGTTCCCTGTGCTATTCAGTAGGACCTTGTTGGTTATTCATTTAAGTTATAGCAGTATGTTCATCAGAGAAGGCAATGGCACCCCACTCCAGTATTCTTGCCTGGAAAATCCCACGGACAGAGGAGCCTGGTAGGCTACAGTCCATGGGGTCTCTAAGAGTTGGACACGACTGAGTGACTTCACTTTCACTTTTCACTTTCATGCATTGGAGAAGGAAATGGCAACCCACTCCAGTGTTCTTGCCTGGAGAATCCCAGGGATGGGGGAGCCTGGTGGGCTGCCGTCTATGGGGTCACACAGAGTCGGACACGACTGAAGCGACTTAGCAGTAGCAGCAGCAGCATGTTCATGTCCATCCCAAACTCCCTAACTCTCCCTTTACCCCATCCTTCTTCCTGGCAACTATAAGTTCATTCTTTAAGTCTGTGAGTCTCTTTCTGTTTTGTAAGGAAGTTCATTTGTATCATTTCTTTTTAGATTCCATATATAAGGGATGTTATACGATATTTCCTATGTTTAACTTATTTAACTTATATACAGAGTACATCATGAGAAACGCTGGGCTGGAAGAAGCACAAGCTGGAATCAAGATTGCTGGGAGAAATATCAATAACCTCAGATATGCAGATGACACCACCCTTATGGCAGAAAGTGAAGAGGAACTAAAGAGCCTCTTGATGAAGAATGAAAGTGGAGAGTGAAAAAGTTGGCTTAAAGCTCAACATTCAGAAAACTAAGATCATGGCACATGGTCCCATCACTTCATGGCAAATAGATCAGGAAACTGTGAAAACAGTGTCAGACTTTATTTTTTTGAGCTCCAAAATGACTGCAGATGGTGAGTGCAGCCATGAAATTAAAAGATGCTTACTCCTTGGAAGGAAAGTTATGACCAACCTAGATAGCATATTCAAAAGCAGAGACATTACTTTGCCAACAAAGGTCCATCTAGTCAAGGCTATGGTTTTTCCTGTGGTCATGTATGGATGTGAGAGTTGGACTGTGAAGAAAGCTGAGCGCTGAAGAATTGATGCTTTTGAAATGTGGTGTTGGAGAAGACTCCTGAGAGTCCCTTGGACTGCAAGGAGATCCAACCAGTCCATTCTAAAGGAGATCAGTGCTGGGTGTTTATTGGAAGGACTGATGCTAAAGCTGAAACTCCAATCCTTTGGCCACCTCATGCGAAGAGTTGACTCATTGGAAAAGACCCTGAGGCTAGGAGGGATTGGGGGCAGGAGGAGAAGGAGACGACAGAAGATGAGATGGCTTGATGGCATCACCGACTCGGTGGACATGAGTTTGAGTAAACTCCGGGAGTTGGTAATGGACAGGGAGGCCTGGCGTGCTGCGATTCACGGGGTTGCAAAAAGTCAGACAGGACTGAGCAACTGAACTGACTGACTGACTGACTGATACAATATTTCTCCTTCTCTGTCTGACTTACTTCACTACTGAGTGCCTCATGTATGCTAGGTGCTGGAGATACAAAGATGACCGGGATACAGCCCCTATCCTGATCACCTTGAACTTGCTAATGTGAGGTTTCTATGGTGCTTCCAGGTAGAGCTGGATATTCAGATGGAAGCTTTGAAGTGACGTTCAGACTGTAGATTGTAACTGGGAAGACATCCCAGGTTGTAGTTGATTGTGAGAGGGGAACACACGGCCCAGGACTGGGTGTAAAGTGAGAAGCTCTGGGATGTGGGTGTCTAGCAAGAGCAGAAGGTCTCAGAGTCAGGAGGGCAACTCAGGGGACCGTGGTCAGAAGCAGGGCAGGGGAGTGTCCAGAAACATGAAAGGACAACGTTAGAAAGCCACCAAGAAGATGGAAAAATGGCCCTTGGATTTGCAATAGGAAGAAGCCCCTTGATAGTTGCTCTGGGATGATCGGGGTGACAGTAAGAGAGATGGCCCAACACAGGGGTCCTTCAAGGTGCATGTGTGAGAAGAGAAGAGATGTGCGCTGGGCGGTCCTAGGAGGGCACTGAGGGTCCCTGGGGAAGAAGGGCTGGAGGTTTTATTTCTGGTGATTTTTATTTTGGGTTTGGTTTTTTGTTTGTTTTGTTTGTTTCCATGGGGAGAAAATGATCTGATGGTGTTTATAGGTGGAGGGAAACAGCCAGTAGGGAGAGATAGGCTAGCTGTAAGCCCAGGAGGAAAAACTGACTTCCTCATGCCCTCCATCCCAGACAAGCCATGTGCCCTGGGCCCCTTCCTGCCTTCGCTCATTCTCACACTTCTCACCTATAAAGCCTACTGAGTAAAAGGGAGAACTATACAGAAGGTTTCTCCATTCCCCAGCTTGAGCCTCTCAGATCTCCAGACTGCAAAGGAAGGGATTATACAGGTTAAGTGTGTTTATGTAACTTTCTTTGAAATAGTAACCAGCCTTGCAATTGGACATCAGCAGATGAATGCAGCTCATAAAAGTGCAGCGGTTCAAAACAGTCACTCACTAGTGTGGCTGATATGTAAGTGAAGACTGTCTTCCTTCTGCACCTGAAGTAGTGGCAGGGATTCACCATCTACCCATTATTCCCCAGTTGAGTCTTCTGATGGAGACTGTTCATATTTCCATGCCTGAACACTGGGTAGTGTGATTCTAGTATAGCCCTGTTCCAAACATGAGGTTAATGCTTAGATTTATAAATCATTTCTAATTTGACTTCCTGCCCAATTATAACAGAGAATTTGTATGCATGTGAAGATATTCAGGCATAAACAGTCTCTCTCTCTATGTATGTGTGTGTGTGTGTGTGTGTAGGTAGGTAGGTAGGTTTAGTTGCTAAGTCATGTCTGAGTCTTGCAACCCCATGGACTGTAGCCTGCCAGGCTCCTCTGTCCGTGGGAGTCTCCAGGCAAGAATACTGGAGTGGGTTGCCATTTCCTTCTCCAGGAGATTTTCCCGACCCAGTGATTAAACTCAGGTCTCCTGCATTGCAGGTAGACTTTTTACCAACTGAACCACCAGGGAAGCCCTATATACAAGATTCTACTATCTTGATAATTGTAGAAAATATATTTGGATGACTTTCATTAAGGCCAGACCATGTTTAATAGGCCCATTTTAATACAAGAAGTATTGACTACATCCTCACAATTTACTCAACAGAAACCCACAGTTTTCTAGTTTGTGAATATCATAAACCTCAGGCCATGAAGCCCTTGGCAGGTGTGGGTTCAGCCCCTGCCGTGGAGGGAAGCGGGATCTTTGTTGTCTCGATGCAGAGACATCTTAATGTCTTTATCTATATTTTCAGGAGCCCCAGGGCCCTGCACCTAGGTTAGCTGATAGCAGGTCCCAGGGCCACTTAATAAACAGCTTTGAATTGAGTGACATAAACAAGCAGAGAACAAACCCTACTACCTCCCAAGACCTAAGAAAGCACCAGTATACTGGTCCCTTCTGGCTCCTTCAGGGCCTGACAACATGCAGGGGTCAGTCTGTCACAGGAAGCCAGGCCTCCAAACAGAGGAGTCTCTCAAAAAAGACACGATTCGGTGACTATGTGTCTCCATTTCCAACAACCTTAACACACGTGTGTTTGAGGACAGCATTAGTCATGACAATGGCCAAGTTCAGAGGTCACTCAGAACCCCTGATGTCCTGTTTGCCCCTCTCCCCTTCCCGTGGGGCTGCCTTCAGACGGGAAAGATGAAGAGCTGAAATCAAACTGGTCATTTTGTTTCCACAATTAGTTCTCAGGTTGAGAGACTTGCTGGCAGGAGAGTCAGGGGCATTTGTCCAGGAGAAGATGCTGCCGTATGTCTGTCTCCCCCACCCCCTGCTCCCCTGAGGGCCTCTGTCTGTCTGACACCAGCATGCGCTGGCAGTGATGTGCCCCTCACCTTCCATGTGTTCAAACACTCAGCAGTTTTAATTAACTGACTGCTGTTCCAAGAACCGACATCAAATATTCTTGTGATCTTTCCTGGTGAAGCAGGAACCACTAGGTAGAGGAGACAGGAAGCAGCCCCGCCCCCACCCCTGCTGGTTCCACTGAGCTGGGGCCAGAAACACCCCATAAACCCTCGGCTGTCATTTAATAGAAATAATGTCATTGGGGAGTTGCCACGGCCCAGTGGCCTCCCGCTGAGCCCAGACTCTGGGGGAGGAGGGGGTGATGCATGCCAGCTCTCACTGATCAACCGGTAAACCCTGGCCCCCATCCTACAGATAAAGCACAACAAAGGGGAGCTGCTGACCACTGTAATAAAAAGGCGGTTCCAACCAGGTTTCTTTTTAACTCAGTGGAATGAATGTTGCAAAAGAGTTGGGGAGCAGAGAAGTCAAATCAGGAGCTGAAACAAAATGACTTAATTGCTTTGCCACATCCACGCATTTTTAAATTGAGAGGTGCAGTGGGCAAGATTGCATCACCGAGATTTTAAAGCCTTGGTTACTGCAAGCAAACACAGCCGCAAACCTGACGGAAAGCCTGGCCAAGTTGAAATGGATGCGAGGTTGGCTTTATTACAGACGGGTAAAGAGGTACAATTCGTGGGGCAGACAGCTTTCGCATTCCTCTGGCCTGATGTCGTTTTTTAGACAGACGTGGGGTTGGACGTTCTGAGCCAAAGGATACGGATGCAGATCGCCCAGGCATGTGGTTCTGTTTTTCAGCTCTTCTGGAGGTCTCATTACCTAGTGACCCACTCTCTGGTTTTTTGTAGCTGAGCCTCGTCTGAATATTCATTGGAAGGACTGATGTTGAAGCCGAAGCTCCAATACTTTGGCAACCTGATGCGAAGAAAAGACCCTGATGCTGGGAAAGACTGAGGGCAGGAGCAGAAGGGAGAGACAGAGGATGAGATGGTTAGATAGCATCACCGACTCAATGGACATGAGTTTAAGCAAACTCCGGGAAATAGTGAAGGCCAGGAAAGCCTGGTGTGCTGCGGTCCATGGGGTTGCAAAGAGTAGGACATGACTTAGCAACTGAACAACAACTCATCTTCCTGATTTAATTAACAAGCCCACGCTAGTCTCCCTCTGCCATGACCTTTCACCTCCAACATACAAAATGCAGAGCTGAAAGTGATTTGTGAGGACTAGTGGACTCTGGCCCTTCCAGAGAGTGAAGCCCTGCCTGTTCCATCTGTGGTGCAGGAACTTAGGCAGGTCAGTTTCTATGAGTTTCAGGTTCATTATCTCTGAAATCAAGTGAATGATATTAGTACTCAGTGTACTCGTTATCTATTGATGCCTGAGCGAATTACCAAAACTTAGCAGCTTAGAATCCCAGACATGGATAATATCCCACATTTTCTGAAGGTCAGGCACCGAGAGCAGTTCAGCAGGGATGCACGGGTTCAGGACTTCCCACAGGGCAGGTGTGGGCTGGAGCCACTTCTTCTGAAGGCTCAACTTGGGCTGGGGCTCTGCCTCCCCACACACGGGTCCCTCCTGGGGCCACGCACCCCCAAGCCTCAGTTCCTTCGCTGTGGGCCTCTCCTGAGCCATCTAGGTGTTTTCATGACATGGCAACTGGCATCCCCCAGGGTAGGTGATCTGAGGGACAGCACAAAGAAGACACCATGTCTCTATGCTGAAACCTCGGAAATGACCTCGGAAATCACTTCTGCTGTGACCTCTTGGCCACACAGACCCACCTGGAGAAGATAAGAGATGGGGAGGCTACAAACGCTTGAAGCCCAGGGGGCAGGGGTCATGGAGGCCTGGTAGTGGCCACCAGCCCTGCCCCCAGAATGGGGCCTTGGAAGCGAGTGTTGACCCTCAACCAACAGCAGAGACAGGGAACTGATAGAGAAACATATACAGAAAGGGGCAAGTGAGAGGCAACACTCATTCAGCCAAAATGTATGGTCTCCCATGTGCCTGACACTGTTCTGGGAACTTGGATCATATTAATACACAAAACCAAGACCACTGTACTCATGCAGCTGACATTCCAGGGAGGGACACGGGCCATTAAAACAGACATAGTAAGTCAGTAGTTATGCAGCCTGTCACAAACAAGGGAGGACACACAGATGAAGGGCCACAGTAGTGCACGTATGGGAGATGCAGGTAGACATATTAAAAACATGGAGTCGGGATCGGCCTCCCTGAAACAGGAAGTGGAGAAGGGGTATGTTGGGAGACAGAAGCCAAGCTAATCTTCAGGGAAAGCAACCCAGGTGGAGCAAGCGGCAGGTGCAGGCCTCACAGGGAGATCACCTCTCACCTGTGATGGGAAGACGACTTGGGCATGAAAGTCAAAGAGAAAAGTCCCAGGGTGGGACAAGATCATGTGGGGTGGTGGTTTATCGGGGGCCTCCCAGACTCCCATTCCATGAGGGTGAAACTGTGCAACTGTAGAGCACAAGGAACTCAATCTTTTATAATAACCTACAAGGGAATTTTCAGTTATATAAAAGAATATGAATACACCCATTGTGCATGCGTGGGTATATATATTCTTTTATATATCTGAATCACTGCCAGAATGTGAGACCCAGGTCTGTGCTGAGGCTGTGATTCTGAAGGCTGCTCCTGACCAGTGACGAAACAGAGAAGGGCTCCGAGGCACACACTGGTCTGGGAAACACGAACCCCTCTGCAGGACAGGAGCGGGGAGGGGGTTGCCAGAGATATGCGCACCTTCAGAGCCAGTGTCCTCCTGGCATCTGTCCATCTCCCTCTCCTCTTCACCTGGGGGCTGACTCACTTGGCAGCTTCATGGCTTTCCCTGCCTCCTCTTCCCTTTCCCAATGTTTCCTCATGGGCAGATCCCCTCACAAAATCTTCCCTCATTTAATGCCACCTTGGTGTCAGCGTCTCAGGAGACAAACCCCTGGGAGAAATAAGAGTGGAAATGAGGCCAAGCAGAAGCCCCGCGGTGATCCAGGCAGCCTGAGGCTGGTGGGGGCTGGGGTGAAACAAGGCGGGACTCTGCGGGTCCCAGCACAAATCCTCTCCATGTCTCCCCCACCCCCGCACCACCACTTCTTGCTTGGAGGAAATAAGAGTTCATTCAGACCCCTTGATCTTCCCTGAGTTCCAAAGGGAAGGTTCACACAGTTGCTAATCAGGGAAGGGAGGGGATACAGAGACAAGGGAGGAGCTGACAAGAAACAAAGTGCATCAAAAAGTCTGCCCAAAAAAGTCTACAAATAATAAATGCTGGAGAGGGTGTGGAGAAAAGGGAACCTCCTACACTGTTGATAATGCAAATGGGTGCAGACACTGCAGAGAACAGCATGGATGTTCTTTAAAAAATCTAAAAATAGAGTTACCATAAGATCTAGCAATCTCACTCCTGGGATCTATCCGGAGAAAACTATAACTGGAAAAGATACACGCACCCTTATGTTCATAGCAGCACTATTTACAATAGCCAAGACATGAAAGCAACCTTCATGTCCATCAGCAGATAAAGAAGATGCGGTGCATATGTACAACGGAATGCTACTAAGCTATTAAAAAGAATGAAATATTGCCATTTGCAGCAACATGGATGGACCTAGAAATTATTATACTAAGTGGATAAATCAGACAGAAAAAGACAAATAATCATATGATACCACTTACATGTGGAGTCTGAAAAAAAGTTACACAAATGAACTCATTTACAAAGCACAAATGGACCCACAGACATAGAAAACAAATTTATGGCTACCAAAGGTAGAGTAGAGGAGGGATACATTAGGAGGATCATATTAACATATAAACCTTACTATGTATCAAATAGATAACCAACAAGGACCTACTATAGGCCACAGGGAACTCTACTCAATATTTTATAATAACCTGCAAGGAAAAGAATCTGAATATATGCTATGGTGTGCTTAGTCCCCCAGTCACGTCTGACTCTTTGCGACCCCAAGGACTGTAGCCCACCAGGCTCCTCTGTCCATGGGGATTCTCCAAGCAAGAATAATGGAGTGGGCTACCATGCCCTCCTCCAGGAGACCTTCCTAACCCAGGGATCAAACCCAGGTCTCCCACATTGCAGGCAGATTCTTTACCATCTGAGCCACCAGGGAAGCCCATTTATGTGTGTGTGTGTGTATATAATTTTATGTAACTGAAACTAACATGACATGGTAAATAAACTATACTTCAATTAAAAAAAAGCAAATACAAACCTTAAAAAAAAAATGGTGCAGTCATGGGACAGGGTTCTGGCTCCTCCTCAAGAAATACACATAGCAATATCTTTGGGTTCTTCTGTAGGAACTAAGGCCCCCACCCAGGTAGAGGATGGTGAATGCATGCTAAGCTCAAGATTCCTGGAATACCACTCTCTTACCTTACCACCAACCAATCAGAAGAAAGTCTACAGACAGTGGAAGATAAGGGAGACTCTGATTCCCTCCCCCAAATAATTCTCCCTTTAAAAACTTTCATGGTAGAGCAGAATCTTTGAAGTTGGGTTTCAGACATGAGTTCACCTTCTCCCAGGTTTCTGGCCTCCTGAATAAAGCAGGCTTTCCTTTCCAACTCACACTCATCTCTTAAGAGTGGGAAGTAGCCAAACCTGAGTCTGGTAACAGCAGGCAGCCAGGAGGTGAGGAGTGATCTGATTCAGAGCGTAGGTTGAAGGCAGAGCATAGGTTGGTACACTGGAGGTGAGATATGAAGAGGAGTTAAAGATTTTGCCTAAGAAACTGGACCCATAGAGCTGCCGACGCCTGGGATGGGGGAAGGTTGTAGGTGGGGCAGATATGGAGGGAATTTGTACACATCCAGGTTGCTGTCTCCTGAGCTTGTGAAGGTATCCAGTATGGAGTTGGAGAGAGGTCTGGGCTGGACTAGACATTTGGGAGTTACTATATGGATGCTGTTTACAGACAAGGGGCAGGTGAAACCTCAAGGGAGCAGGTGGGGACAAAAAGGGAAGAGGCCAGGGACTCTAAGACAGACTGAGAGTTAGTAGCAGTGGGAGACCCAGCACGGAAGAGGCGGGACCAACGGGAGAGTGAAAACAAGAGAGGGAAGACAAGTGAAGACCGTGAATGGGGGTGATAGGGCCCTGAGGTCAAGGAAGCTGAAGGCTGAGAGCTAGCCACTGATTTAGCAACATGGAGGTCAGAGGTCATTAGTGACAGTTAAGGAAAAAGATGGTCCTTGTCTTCCCTCTGGGGCTTCCCTGGTGACTCGGTTAAGAATCTGCCTGCAATGCAGGAGGCCTACGTTCGATTCCTGGGTCAGGAAGATCCCCTGGAGAAGGAAATGGCAACCTGCTCCAGTATTCTTGCCTGGAAAATTCCATGGCCAGAGAGGAGCCTGGTGGGCTATGGTCCATGGGGTTGCAAAGAGTCGGACATGAAGAGCCCAACACCCCTCCCACATGGGGGTGCTCCCTCTCCTCCCCAGGACCCTAGACGGGTCCATACACCTGCCTTCCCAAGCAGCACTGAGTGCCCTAAACTCCCCTGCAGGGAGAGCCTTCCACTAGGACAAGTCACCAAGTCACTCCCTGCAGGGGGAAGTGGGGGAGTGGGGGAATGGGAGTGGGGACAAAGTGCCCCGAGTGGCAGCTGCCCTGCACACCTGGACAGGTGGCTTCCAGACATGGCATGTCTCAGTTGAAGGAGAATGTTTGCATGGATGGAATTTCACCTGGGAGAACTCGTCTGTAGTCCTGGAAGCAGCACAGGCTGGACCAGAAGTGACACAGGCTGGACCGGATGTGACGGGAGCTGATGGGAGAAGGGCCCAGCTCTTCCAGTTACCAGCCCTGTTGCTCTGCTCTTTCACCTCACCTTTCTGGGCCTGGGCTGCTTCCTCTGTGAAATGAGGGGTTTGGGCTGACACATTCTCCTGAGTCCTGAAGTGCAGCCAGCCATGTGAGCTCCTCATGGAGTTCTGATAGATTTCATTTTATCATAAGAAATTGTTTTAAAATTCAAGTGAAAGGAAAAAAAAGGAAAAGTAGATCTTATCTCCATAGTCTTATTAGACTGGTTGAAATCTCCGTGTTTTATTTGAGTTTTGGGGAAGGAGGAAGAGAGCAGCTGCTGACCCCCATTCATCCACCCCCAGAGTCTCCATCTCCAGTCTTGTTGCCTGTTCACTTAGACACGGGCAGTAGATAAAAAGATTTAAGAAGACTGCATGGGAGAAGACTGTAAGTTGAGAACATTCTACTCATTATTGTTTTCCCCAGGATTTGGGGAAAAGATCAACCATCAAGAATTACAGTTCTGGAGCAATTCTAGCCACAGTAAGCTAGTTTTCTAGGATAGAATCACTGGTTTATTGTTTAGTTACTAAGTTGTGTCCAGCTCTGTGACCCCATGGACTGTGTGTAGCCTGCCAGGCTCCTCTATCCATGGGATTTTTCAAGCAAGAATACTGGAGAGGATAGCCATTTCCTTCTTCGGGGGCTCTTCCCAACCCAGGGATCGAACCCATGTCTTCTGCCTTGGCAGGCAGCTTCTTTACCACTGAGTCATCTGGGAGGACCAGAATCACTGCTCAGTTCAGTTCAGTTCAGTTGCTCAGTCGTGCCCGACTCTTTGCGACCCCATGAATTGCAGCACTCCAGGCCTCCCCGTCCATCACCAACTCCCAGAGTTCACCCAGACTCACGTCCATCAAGTCAGTGATGCCATCCAGCCATCTCATCCTCTGTCGTCCCCTTCTCCTCCTGCCCCCAATCCCTCCCAGCATCAGAGTCTTTTCCAATGAGTCAACTCTTCACATGAGGTGGCCAAAGTACTGGAGTTTCAGCTTTAGCATCATTCCTTCCAAAGGAATCCCAGGGCTGATCTCCTTCAGAATAGACTGGTTGGATCTCTTTGCAGTCCAAGGGACTCTCAAGAGAATCACTGCTTGACAATCACTAAAGCCCCCTCCAACTTTAAGTGTTTGAGATTATGCAAAGGGACCCCTCCTCCCCTTCAGCGGAGGCTCGTGGGGGCAGGCGGCCAGAGATGAAGCCTCCTGCAAAACTGCAGTCTGGGCTCCTGAGGCCAGGCTGTGTCCCCAGAAGCTGATTGTCTTTATATTATTTTAGTTAATGAATTAAATAAGGTTCCAGGACTGGAGATAAATGGGACCTCTTGTTATGTTAAAGTGAGGAAGCCAGAGAAGAGCGTAGAAAGACCGTTTAGACTTTCAACACCAGAATCAAAATATGTGTAGAGACACAAACACGATATGTGTAAGTATCCCTTAGAAAGTAAAGCAGAGAAAGAAGTATCAATTATTTTTGCTCTCCCTGCAACCCCTTCCTCCTCTCCAGCTTCTCTGCAGAGGTATGTGTTTTATTACCCTGATTTGCCTGTAGATGGCAGCCTAGGAAAGCAAAGATAAAATGATCAGATTTTTTTTTTTTTTTTTTTAGTAAGTTGCTGCTGCTGTTAAGTTGCTTCAGTCGTGTCCGACTCCGTGCGACCCCATAGATGGCAGCCCACCAGGCTCCCCTGTCCCTGGGATTCTCCAGGCAAGAACCCTGGAGTGGGTTGCCATTTCCTTCTCCAAAGCATGGTGAGTAAGTTGAGCCCATTAGAAACTCAAAAGGACCAGATTCAAGATTTCAAAGCAAACATCACTTTTTAACTCATTATTGACAGAGGGGTTTTGCAGAAAATAAGACCTGTGGCAGGTGATTTTTATTTTGGCTGGCCAAAAATTAGTTATTTCACTAACACTTGCAGGTTATTATATTAGTTACTGCCACATCTATAAAGTCATCTCCATCACTGTTTCATTTTCACTCTCCGTATCAGGATCAGTCACTAAGGTTTTTGTCTTTTTGTTGGTATAATATTCACATTGTCTGAATCAGAACTATATTCTGAAGAGCTATCATTTTTTGAGACACTAGTATATAGGTCGCTCAGACAATTAGAAAAAGTATCTGCTTAAAATACACCAAAAAATTCTTCTTCACTCAAAATTTTGTGGTGTATCGTTTTTGGAATTTTTATGGCGATAAACTTGTGTTTATAATATACACAAGGTTGGAACAAAAACCCAAAAGAGCAAAATGTGAATGGTAACGACAATCATTAAGTTATATAATGAACCTTAGATCAATTTTAATCTCTAACACCTTCAGACAGTGATGTTAACTGTATCACTCTCTAAAAACATATCAATACATCTCTAGTCAATACTGTGTTAAAATACAGCATCATAAGAGCATACAGGTAAAATGTGAAGAAAAAAACTAAGACAAGGAATTCTTGTGTATAATATATAACCAACCACTTAACAAAAATCCCATTCAAGTTCTGCCTAGAATTCTGAAACCACACCAGATCTACAGCTTACCTGGGACACATTTTTGCTAGTTCACAGTCACAGCACCAGTATGGATGCCTTGTTTTAAGCAATACATGCCAATGCAATAGGTGATTTCTTAAGTCTCTTAAGTTCTAAAATTCCCTGAATATATATACTCCAGAAAAGCAGGGCAAATTCAGTTTTGTAACCTGAATGCTATTTGCTGATTTCAATGCAGTGTTCATTTTGACTGTTCCGTACTTGCCTAGCAGCTCCTAACCCTTTGGACCTACTATTTGTAAGTCAGTGATACTTCCTGGAGCTGCACACTTGCGGGAGAGCCTTGCGTGGGTGTCTCCTCCCCGGGGCCGGCTGCTCTGGGCGCTGTCAGTGCCGTAAGGGTCTGGGGCCTGACACAGAGCAGGTGTTAGAGGTGCTGGGTGAATTGCGTTGACTGCAGCGGAGCCGCCATGGGCATCACGGGTCCTTAAATGAGGCCACATCTCTGCTGCGATGGGTGTGGATTGCTGGACCCCAAGGGTTTCTGTGCCAGTAGCAACCCACTCCAGTGTTCTTGCCTGGAGAATCCCAGGGACGGGGGAGCCTGGTGGGCTTCTATCTATGGGGTCGCACAGAGTCGGACACGACTGAAGCGACTTAGCAGCAGCAGCAGCAGCAGGCTTGTAGTGTAGTAGCTTAGGCTGGACCACCTGGGTCCACTTCCCCAGAGAGACCTGAGTGTTGAACAAGGCACTGAGGCCAGAAGCCTCTTAGAACCAATAACCCCAAAGGAAGAAGCAGTCCTCACATCCGAGGTCAGGCACACCTGAGGCCAGCCAGCTCCTCAGCCGCAGTGATGGAACCTGGTAAAACCAGGGCCAAGGATCCAAAGGACAAACTTCCAGTTTCAGGGATGAATGTCCTCCTGATGGTTTGCCCACTTAAAACCTTATTAATATGCAATTCAGAGAAAAAAGTGTACTTGACAATCTAAAGTGTTCACTGCTGAAATTTCTTTTTTAAAAAACGAAGGAGCTTTCATAACAAGAGAATTCATAGAGTTGGGATGAATCCCAAGAACTCACCTGGTTAATTCCACATCTCCAGGCAGAACAACTCCTAAGCCACGCCCAAAACTGTAAAGGAACAAACCAAACACCCTTTCCTTTTCACTGAGCTTCCAGGGGAGATCTGACCAGATAGGTCCTCTGCCTCTCTGTCTTCACTGTTTGCACCTTTTTGTTCATATTCAGCTGTGAATTGAAACAGACTTGACTCATATTCAGGCTCCTCTACTCTCTGGCTGTGTGAGTTTAAAAGCAAGTTACCTGCCCTCTCTGAACCTCGCTTTCTCCATTTGTAAAACCACTGTTAGAATACACCCCAATTAAAGGCGTTTCAAGGCTTGAATAAAGAAAAGCTAATGAATATAACAAAAAAGAAACAAACTTTAAAATACAGAGAACAAAGTAGAGATTACAATTGGAAAGAGGGGAGGCGGGAGGGGCACAACGGGGGAAGGATTACGAAGGACCAACCACTAAAGTTTAAAACAGAAAAGTTACGAGGTTCTATTGTACAACACAGGCAATGTAGTCAATATTTTTTAATAAATGTAAAAGGAATTTCCCTGGCAACTCAGTGGTAAAGAACCTGCCTGCAAATGCAGGAGATGCAGATTCAATCCCTGGGTCAAGAAGAACCCCTGAAGAAAGAAATGGCAATCCACTCCAGTATTCTTGCCTGGAAAATTCCATGGACAGAGGAGCCTGGCGGGCTACAGTCCATGGGGTCACAAAAGAGACATAACTTAGCAACTAAACAACAACAATAACAAAAAGAGTATAACCTTTAAATTTTGTGAATTGTTATAGTGTACACCTGTGACTTACATAATATTATTCATCAAATTTATCTCTATTAAAAGATGTATATAAACCACTACACCTATAACTTGGTTCCTAGAGCTGATCCACAAAATATGGCCCCTCTCTCCCCTCCTCCCTGCGGTGGGATGGTGGGTTGTCATAACAACAGGGGAAGCAGTAATGAAATATGATGGTCTAGGGTACCAGACACTATTTTGCTCCCTTCAGCCCCTTGACATTAAAATCACCCCATGGCCCTGTATGGTTGTCAAATAACTGAACATTCATGAAGCTGACAAACTCAGCATTGCCCAGCCCAGAACATAATTCCATTTCACACACAAATGTGAGCATTTTCCACATGGTCACAAATACACTGGATGTTCTAGTACATGTTGTTGCTAATTAAAGGAAGATAGTTTTCTGTGCTATTTTTTACTTTCCTAAGAGTTGTTGACAATTTTGTAAAATCTCATTAATCACGTTGAGTCTGCACTACAGTCAATGAGTCACCCACACTAAGTACCTCTGTCCATCTACGCTGGAGCAGGTGAATTCCTGGTAGCTTTGAGCAGAGGGGCATTGGAATCACCCATCCATGGTATCATCTATCATGTAGACGTAAAAATGAGCTTCGAGTGAAGGAGGTTCTATTAACCATTCATTTTGAGATAGAAAAAGAGTTTTTAACAAATGCCCTATTATCAAACAGGGGTTCTGGGTCTGATTAGCCCCTGTCACAACTGGTATTCCCAGCCTTCAGCCCTCAGGGGTCTCCTGGGCTGTGCCCCCTGCCACATGTACTCCCAGGAGCCAGCCCTTCTCTGCAAGGGTCCCACAGGCTGCAGGGACACCTCGCAAGGCACCTCTGGCATCAGGCCTGGTTCCCAGCAACAACCAGTTTTTCCTATTTTGTAATTGAGGCCTAGTTGATTTATAATGTTACATAGTTTCAAGTATACAATATAGTGATTTGATATTTTTATAGATTATATACCTCAAATAAAGTTATACAATATTGGCTATATTCCCTGTGCTGTACATTACTTGTTTGTTACTTATTTATTTTATACCTAGTAGTTTGTAGGAGGGCATGACAACCCACTCCAGTATTCTTGCCTGGAGAATTCCCACAGACAGAGAAGCCTGTGGGCTACAGTCCATGGGGTCACAAAGAGTCGGACGCGACTGAGTGACTAAGCGAAGCACAGCACAGCAGCTTTACCTCTAAATCCCCCTCCCTGATCAGCCCCTTTCCCCACCTCCTCTGGGAAAATCACCAGTTTGTTCTCTGCATCTGTGAGTCTGTTTCTATTCCGTGGAATCTAAAACAAAACCAATGAATGAAAATAACAAAGCAGCAGCCAGCTTTGAGTGTGGTCCCCAGGGGAGTCCCCTAGCACTCCCCACTAACTTGAACTTACCTTCCCTCCAGCTCAGGCCCCAGGGAACCACCCACTCCCTCCCCAGCTGAGAAAGACCCCTGAGGCAGCCAGGGCAGATGTTTCCCCCTCCACCCCCTACCCAGAGCTCCACCCCCAGGCTCCACAGGCTCCATGCCCCACCTGTATCACTGCTCCAGGATATCTGCTTTTCGTAACTCCCTAGACCATCCTTCTACCTTCTAGATCCATCTCTGGCTTCATGGCCCCTGGAATCTAGATAAGAGTCCTTGCTGCCATCACAGCCATGAAGGCAGGGGCACGCTGGAATTTACTAGAGTTTCAAAAACTAACAAGAGCACCCGGGTCCACCCAGAAGTTTCCATTTCTGACAACCAGGTGAAGAAATCCAGTAGAACTTTTGAATCTTTCCACCCGGCTTCAGAAAGTTCACCAGTGCTAAGAGCAGAGAAAGAATCCAGGATAAATGAAAGAATTCTTGTTCTGTATTGTGTTTCACAAAGACCCATTAAGGCGAGCAGGAATCCATGCTACAAGGTCATGAAGGAGCCCTGGCTGGCAGGCAGGGAAACTGAAAGAAAAACAATCCGAAGTTTTGTGGAAAGTCCACTGGACAGAACAGACCAAGTGGATGTGGGGTGAAGTGTCGTCTGCCGGACCCTGTTCCTTTTTCTCTTGGGTAGCGGTGGGAAACCACAGACTTGCAGAACTGAGCCATGAGGGCTGCAGAGGGGACAGCATCCTGTGAGACTGGCAGGTGGAAGCAGATGGCATAGCACAGGGAGGCAGGGGCCCTGGTGGGGAGAGTGAGACAAACATGGGTTTAGCAGGAAAGATGGAATCTCCACAACCTAAGAACGATGAAGCTGTTTTTGCAAAGCAGGTGTACTTCATGAGTTGGGGGACACCGAGGGTTTTTCTGACTTGTACAAATTATACTTGGGTTGGGTAACCCAATTGTTAAAAGGGATCTCAGCCTAGACAAATGAGAAGAAGATTCCAAAAGCTAATCCCTCACCAAGCTTCCTCAGGGCCAGATCGCCTGGTGAGGATGTCCACTGTCTGGCCCCAAAGGCATGATTTGTCCTAAGGCTCTGGAAGAAGGGCTTCCCTGGTGATTCAAACAGTAAAGAATCTGCCTGCAATGTGGGAGAGCTGGGTTTGATCCATGGGTGGGGAAGATCCCCTGGAGAAGGGCATGGCCACCCACTTGAGTATTCTCACTGGAGAATTCCATGGACAGAGGAGCCTAGTGGGCTACAGTCCCTGGGGTGGCAAAGAGTCAGACATGACTGAGAAACTTTCATCTGGAAGAAGAGAGAGGTGGTTTGATTTTACAGACATCTTCCCCACTGTACATGGGTGAGGCCCAGGGAGGAGGTCCTGCCTCAATGGCCACCACCACTGGCCTCCAGAAACACGACTGTGTTGTGGGTGAGATGTGCAATCTACCCTGGGCTGTTATAACAAAAGAATGGCAAACTGGTGACTTAAACAACCATCTGTTTCTCACGGTCCTCAGGGCTGGGCAGTCCAAGGTCAATGCATCAGCAGATTGGGGGTCTAGCAAGGACCAGCTTCCTGGTTCCTAGATGGAATCTCCTGCTGTGTCTTCAAGTGGTGGCAGGGGCAGGCAGCTCTCTGGGGTCTATTCTCTAAGAGCACTAATCCTATCCCCACATGCTTTTATGAACAGGATTGTATGTGGTTTTATAGGAATCTATTTTAAGAAAACAAAGTGCCCAGCACCTTGAACAGACTCCACACAACACAGAATGATAATTCTTTCATTTCCCCTCCATTCTTCCTCTGCTCTTGGTGCTGGGGACCCTTCTGAAGCCAGGTGGAAAGATTCAAAGGTTCTGCTGGGTTTCTTCACTTGGTTGTCAGAACAGACTCGCTCTTCTGTCACTCCCAAAGCTCTAGATCAGTAGGTTGGGCTGTTGGAGTAGTGTTCCTCAAACTGTAAGACACCCAGGAACCTCCAGGATCATGTTCAAACAAGGATTCTGATTCAGCAAGTCTGGGGCAGAGCCCAAGAGTCTGCATTTCTACCAAGTTTCCGGAGGGTGCCAGGGTCGCTGGTCTGTGCTCCACACTTGGAGAAACAAGAAGTCAGGCTGTCCACCCATAATTGATGTGATCTCGGGTCTAGCTCAATGGCTGTCGTTTTCACATTAGATCTCAGTACTGGTTCCCCCCTCCCTCCTTTTTTAATATATAATTTAATTTATTTGTTTTTAATTGAAGGATGATTGTCCTACAATATTGTGTTGGTTTCTGCCAAGCATCAGCATGAATCAGCCATAGGTATACATGTGTCCCCTCCCTCTTGAACCTCCCTCCCACCTCCCTCCCCATCCCACCCCTCTAGATTGTTACAGAGCCCAGGTTTGAGTTCCTGAGTCACACAGCAAATTCCCACTGGCTATCTATTTTACATATGGAATGTATGTTTCCATGTTACTGTCTCCTCACATCCCGCCCGCTCCTTCCTCCCCCCTACCCCTGCCGTGTTCCACAAGTCTGGTCTCTATGTCTGTGTCTCCATGGCTGCCCTCGCAAATAGGTTCATCAGTACCATCTTTCTAGATTCCATATACATGTGTTAATATACTATATTTGCTTCCCCACTTTGAGGGCTCCCCGCAAACACAGTCTAATCAACCAGTGTCCTATCCAGTAGGTCAACATCTCCAGACCTAAATATGACTTTGCCCAAACTCCCAAGAAAAGACTAGGTCCAGACCCAGTGGAGTAGAACCACTTTGCTTCCTAAGACGCCCTATAGATGAAATAATGAGGTGACCCATGAGGAAAACACAGGATCACAGAGACTTAATGCTCCCACAGTTTTTCCTAGATCCTTTCTCTGGCGTCCGAGACCCACATCCTCAGAGGAGACAAGACTGCCTACCTCCAACCCACAGTTGCCAGGATTTAGAAATCCTTTAGGAGCTTGAGATGGTTGGATGGCATCACCAACTCAATGAGTCTGAGCAAACTCCAGGAGGTAGTGGAGGACAGGGAAGCCCAGTGTGCTGCAGTCCATGGTGTTGAGAAGAGTTGGACACGACTGAGTGACACAACAACAAGGAACTTGAAATTAAGGGTTGTTGGTTTTTCTCCTTTTGGGTTTTTGAAAGTTAAAACAATTCTAAGCTCACAAGCCAGACAAAATGGATCTTCATATCAAAACAAGAAGGACAGACTTCTTGTGCCAGAAAATAAGGAAAACTCAAGAGACTGGCAGGGATATGTCAAAAGGATATAGACGCTAGCTTGGGATTCCCTGTAAGAGCCATTTCCTTGTTTCTGTAGTTGGTGCGCTGACATCTGTGGCCTTGCTGACTCTGGAGGGACTGCCCCTCCCAGGGTTAGCTAATTCCTAGAGATAGTCAATAACTCCTCCAGAGCCTGTTTTTCATATGCAATCATATGAAAATCAACCATTTCATATGCAAATCAACCATTCTGGAGCCCATACCCCAACCACATCCTCTATTGGGCTCTCAGAGTCAGGGTCCCTATTCTCCTGCCTGAATCACTGCAAGGCCAGGCTCTCGACAAGGAAGGGCAGTCCTTGGGTCTCAGAGCCTGCTGAAAGGGTGAAACCAGCCCATCCTGACCCCACCCACTGCAACTCACCCATTCCTTCCTGTGGAAATGATAATAAAGGCTCCCACATTCTCCCCTGACTTCCTCTGTCTCCTGACTGGCCCTGTATGGTGCTTCCCCACATGGTCTCGTGAGCATCCTCCCATGTCTAGGGATCCATGAGGAAGACATAGGTCTCCTTTCATGATAGTCATTGTCATATCTGTACATCCCACCATACCTGATTAAAACAATCCTGCTGCTGCTGCTAAGTCATTTCAGTCGTGTCTGACTCTGTGCAACCCCGTAGACGGCAGCCCATCAGGCTCCCCAGTCCCTGAGATTCTCCAGGCAAAAACACTGGAGTGGGTTGCCATTTCCTTCTCCAATGCATGAAAGTAAAAAGTCAAAGTGAAGTCGCTCAGTCGTGTCCGACTCTTCGTGACCCCATGGACTGCAGCCTACCAGGCTCCTCCATCCATGGGATTTTCCAGGCAAGAGTACTGGAGTGGGGTGCCATTGCCTTCTCCAAAAACAATCCTGGCCACCCTTAAACCCCTGCCTCTGGTCAAAGTAGAGACAACTGACCATCAAAGTCATGATAATGATAGATTATGCCCCATTGCACTGAATGACAATCCATGAGTTTGTGAGTTTTCATAAACAAAATGGGCTTCCCAAGTAGCACTACTGGTGAAGAATCCACCTGACAATGCAGGAGATGCCAGAGATGTGGGTTCCCTCTCTGGGCTGGGAAGATCCCCTAGAGTAGGAAACGGCAACCCACTCCAATATTCTTGCCTGGAAAGTTCCAAGGACAGAAGAGCCTGACAGGCAGAGGAGCCTGGCAGGCTGCAGTCCATGGGGCCACAAAGAGTTAGACACAACTGAGCACACACACACAATAAAAAATAATAATAATAAACGGGGGAAAAAGATAGCCCTTTCTTATAGTAGAGTCACCAAGGGATGTAGAAGGAACAAGGGAATCAGAATCCATTAAAACAAACGGTTAAGGCTTGATAGGAACAGGATACTTATGCAGTCTCAAAGTATCTCCCCACAAACTACTTTTTAATCAGAAAGGAGAAATTTGAAACTTTATGAAAGAGAAACCTGGTAGACACCACATTAACTGAAGAGGAAGTTCATTCAGCATGGTGGAGAAGGATAAAACAAGCAAGAAGCCACGTGAAGCTTGGAAAAATCTCTAAGAAGGTTTGTGTCAGTAAGAACTTTTAACTGAATCTTGGAAAATATCAGAAAATCAAATTAAACACAGGAAAAAAAAAAAAAAAAAAAAATTAAACACAGGATCTTTGCCCCTGGCACTTCAGCTGATTGAATCTCTCTCAGCTCAAACAAGCTGAAAGTGGGTGGTGCAACCGCTACTTGGCATTTGGGTAATTCTGTTATTTCCAAAGTTCTTTTCCAAATAGTATCTCACTTAGAGCTGTTTTTCACAGCAGTTCTGTGATGCAAGGTATTGTGACCTCCTATTTCACATACAAGCAAACTAAACTCAGAGGCTCATGATCTGTCCAAGGTCGCCCAACACAGTCAGGACCTGATCCTAAGTTCCTGCCGACACTGCCCAGGGTCCCCACCCCACCACAACTTCACTGTCATCTGAATTCACTAGCACTATCTATGTCCTTTGAAAAATGCCAGGCGACCCCACATTACAAAGGAAAATGTTCTTGAGGGGGTAAGAAAAAAACACTTTCGCACTTACTGGAAGACATCTCCATCACCATCGCTTTTTCTCGGGATCACAGTGACTTATAATGTTAAATCTTTCAGAGCTCTACTTTTAGAAACATTACTAAACTTCCGTGCTAGTTTCACGAACTTTTCTGCATGGTCTTATCATTTCCACATCTTATATGAAAAGAAGGAGGTTTTGAAGCCTACTAGAAAGCTGTTATTTTCATATCTGTGAGGGAGCTGGCACAAGGAAAAGAAGGGTTTGAAAGTAGAATTATACCAAACAGGTGCAGGCCTTGTGAACAGAAAGGCCAGCTCGTATGGCCAGAGTGGACCACAGGCAGACCTGGCCAGTTTCCCTGAAAGTTAATTGGACAATCAAATTATTTCATCTGCTGGCCTGAAGCTATTTACTTGGTGGTTAAACATTTCATTGCAGTGCTGTGATGTCTCATAGCTATTTTTGAGGTGGAGCAAATGATTTACCATGTTAGTATCTTTATAAAACTATTGCTATTATCTCTGCAAAGCACAGTCCTTCAGTTCATCAAATACGTCATGATGCTTTAGTGCAAGAACGCTGACCACACAAACCTACCTTCAACCCTTGGTTCAATACTTATTACTGGAGAGAGCTTGAAGGGTTATTTACTCTCTCAAAGACTTAGTTAACTCACCTATGAAATGGGAATATTAACATTACCTACCTCACAGGGTTGTGAAGACTAAAGAAGATGTTAGGCACATAACACAGTTCCCTGTACATAGCGAGCGAGGGATAAGCACCATCCATGTTGATGATTTTGATGACAGTCATTTGCTTTGTGCAACGCAGAGGATGATACCAATTTACCATCAATGGGGTGGGTGCTCCAAGACGTGTTTCTAGCTCTGATGGGAGTGATGGTGATTCCCAAAGACTTATACCCACCTTTCTCACCAAGTCAGTAGCCTTGTGCATGTCTACAAGAGAATTAATGACGACAGTTAAAGGAAGTCAAAGTGACCCAACACAAAACAGGACACCATCATGCCAAAGGGCCATCTGTTCCTTCTAACTTATTCATATTTTGGTGACCTCAAAAAACAGCGTACTGTGGTAGACTGGATAAGCTGTCATGAGATGCTAGATGAGCTGTAGGTAATAAGCACATGTATGCATCAGCTTCAGGCTTTAACACTCCATTGAAGGCCAATTTGGCAATAAAAATTTGAAACATACAAAATATCCATTCCCTTTAACCCTTTAGTCTACAGAAATAATTACAAAGAAAATAGTTGAATGTACAAAATTATTTCCAGCAGGAGTGTTTATAAACATGAGAACCTTATAAACAGCATATAAATCTAACTGGTTGAGGAGATTAAGGAAGTTATAGGGTATTACTTGATGAAATTGTGTGCAACCATTAAAATGATAAATGTGAAGATTGCATATGAAGTGGTCAGGATACAAGACCAGTATACAAAAATCAAGTGTATTTCTATACATTTGCAATGAACAGTATAAAAATGAAATCTTAAAATGGCTCCACCAGAGACAAGAAAAGGGTATCCCTTCTCATCACTCCTTTTCAACATCATACTAGAATTCTGGCCAGTGCAATAAGACAAGAAAGAGAAACAAAAGGTGTACGGACAGGACAGGAAAGGAAAACAACAGTCTTTGTAGATGACAGGATTGTCGGTAGATTCCAAAGGAGTCAATAACAACAACAAATTCTTGAAACTAACAAATAGTTACATCAAAGCTGAAAGATGTAAGATTGATATATAAAAGTCAGTTTCTACATACCAGTAATGAACAAATCAAATTTGAATTTAAAAACACAATGCCATTTACATTAGCATCTAAAAATGAAATACTTAGGTATAAATATAGCAATACATACAAAATCTATTTGAAAACACTACAAAACTCAGATTAAACAGGCCAAAGAATAACTAAATAACTGGAGAAATATTCCATGTTCATGAACAAAAACACTCAATGCTGTCAAGATGTCTATTCTTCCCAACTTGGTCTAAAGATTGAATGCAATCCCAATAAAAATCTCAGAGAGTTATCTTATGGATATTGACAACTTGATTCTAAACTTTGTATGGAGAAGTAAAGGATTCAGAATAGCCAACCAAATACTGAAGGAGAACAAAGTTGAAGGATGGTAGCTACTTGAATTCAAGACACAGACAAATAGATCAGTGGGACAGAACTGAGAGCCCAGAAATAGACCCACATTCATGTATTGAGCAGTACAGACAAACAGAATCTTTTCAACAAATGTTGCTAGAAAAATTGGACATTCAAGTGCAAAAATGTGAATCTAGATCTCTGTCACACCCTCACACACTTCACAAAAATTAATTCAAATGGATCATATACCTCTGTTTATTTTTTATTGAAGTACAGTTGATTTACAACTTTGTGTTAATTTCTATTATATAGCAAAGTGACTCAATTATACATAAATATACATTCATTTTCATCTTATTCTCTAGTATGGCTTATCATAGGGTATTGAATATAATTCCCTATGCTATACAGTAGAAACTTGTTGCTTATCCATTCTACATATAATAGTTTGCATCTGTTACCCCTAAACTTCCAAACCATCACCCCCTCCCCCTTGGCAACCACAAGTCTGTTCTCTATGCACAGATCTATAATTAAAATGCAAAATTATAAAAGTAGGAGAAAATCTAAATAACTCTGGTTAAGCTGATGATTTTTTAGATATAACACCAAAAGCCCAATCCATGAAATAATTGGTTAGCAGGACCTCGTTAAAATTAAAAACTGCTCTGAGAAAAACACTGTCAAAAGAAAAAGACTATCTATAGACTGAGATAATGTATTTGTAAAAGACATCTCTGATAAATGACTATTATCCAAAATATATACAGAATTCTTAAAAATCAACAATTAAAAAAAACCCTTAATTTTAAAAAAGATAAAAGACTTGAACATATAGCTTACCAAAGACAGATAAATGGCAAATAAATATATGAAAAATTGTTCAACACCTATGTCATCAGGGAATTGCAAATGAAAACAATAGTGAAATACCACTACACACCTATTAGAATGGCCAAAATTCAAAACGCTGACATGTTGATGAGGATGCAGAGCAAGAGGAACTATCATTCATTGCTGGTGAAAATGCAAAATAGTATAGACACTTCAGAAGTCAGTTGGCAGTTTCTTACAAAGCTTAACATACTCTTACAATACTATCCAGCAATCAAACTTCTTGGCATTTACCCA
Source organism: Bubalus kerabau (assembly GCF_029407905.1). Classification (NCBI taxonomy): domain Eukaryota; kingdom Metazoa; phylum Chordata; class Mammalia; order Artiodactyla; family Bovidae; genus Bubalus; species Bubalus kerabau. The sequence continues at coordinate 35,743,576 of NC_073636.1, read as the reverse complement.
GAGGCGCTGAACTTTCATGTCCACACAAAAACCTGGACATGAATGTTTATACTTATTTTATTCGTAATTTTCAAAACTTGAAAGAAATCAAGATGCCCTCTAGTAGGGGAATGGAGAGATAAACTGTACATTCAAACAACAGAACATTTACTGTAGTTTTAGTTATTAAATACTCTTTCCAGACAGTCAAAAGGTGGAAGAAGAAGGGATAATATTTTGCTATTTCCATTTTATTTTTCCAATAAAACTGGAATAAGAAGGGAGGACTTCCCTGGCGGTCCAGTGGTTAAGACTCTGCCTGCCAATGCAGGGGACACAGGTTTGATGTCTCTCCCAGGAAGATTTCACATGCTGCAGGGCAATTAATCTCATGTGCCACAACCACTGAAGCCCACATGCCCTAGAGCCCGTGCTCCAAAACAAGAGAGACCACCGCAACGAGGAGCCCACACGCAGCAACTAGAGAGCAGCCCCCACTTGCCGCAACTAGAGAAAAGCCTGTGTGGCAACAAAGACCCAGCACAGCCGAAAATAAAGAAAGAAAGAATTTTTGTTTAAATGGGAAGAACTGGGAGGTGGGAAGAGGGCCCTGCTGTCGCACGTTCTGATTTACTTCTTGGTTCTCATAATCCACAGTAAGCGTCTATTTGCCAGACCTTGACCCTTTTTTTCCCCCTTTATTCTTTCTTTCTTTTTGGCTTTCCTGCCTGTTTTCCCTCAGTAAGCAATTATTGAGCCCCTGCCACTAGGCACTTCTTCTGCTAAATGGAATTGGACATTCCTAGATCCACACCATCCACATTCAACCCCAGCCCCACACTCCAAATACACAAGATCACAAAATGATCACACTTCTGGGCTTCTGGTTTTGCCTGTGTATTAGCTTGGAATACACTTCTTTCCCATTCTCAGTCTACCAAAGTCCTGCTCATCTTTCAAGCAATGGTGTAAAAGCCACCTCTTTCAGGAAGTCTTCTCTGATTTCCCTGACCAAAATTATTTCTTCCAGCTTCCACATTCCTGTGCAACATTGCTGGTATCAACTTTATTTTTAATCAATATTTGTTAATTTATTAACTCCACATATATAACTGTAGATTTACATAAATAGCATCATCAAAACATCAGCAAAAACATCATCTATCTATTATTGATAGACTTCTTTGGGAGTTGATGGACTCACAAAACACACATACACTTTAGCCTTGGAATCCTTAAGCACTTTCTTTTAGATCCTAATTTTTCTGGTTTTAATTTTATCACTGTATTCATACCAAAGTTTTTAATGACATAACACCTTTTGATATCAATGAAGAACTAGTTTTTCTTATAGCAATCAGTTGTAACAGATCCAAGTTTATTCTTTCACCTGAAGTGAAGTCTCTGTATGACTCAGAATATATACAGTCTATCCTGGTGAATGAGCTTCCCTCATTGCTCAGTTGGTAAAGAATCAACCTGTAATGCAGGAGACTCTGCTTTATATAGAAAATACAGAATAAATGCTCAAGTTTTACCTTGTTATTTACAGCGTAATAAAAATGAGTTGGTCCCGTAGTATCTTTGAGAGATGACTTTCAATTCCTTGGTCTGGAAGATCCCCTAGAGAAGGGATAGGCTACCCACTCCAGTATTCTTGGGCTTCCCATGTGGCTCAGCTGGTTAAGAATCTGCCTGCAATGTGGGAGACCTGGGTTTGATCCCTGGGTTGGGAAGATTCCCTACCCACTCCAGTATTCTGGCCTGGAGAATTCCATGGGGCCACAAAGAGTCAGACATGACTGCACAGAAAAAAAAAAGAAAAAATCTTGGTGAATAGTCTATGAACACTTTCAGTTTATTTTTTTATCATATATTTTATTCTGTTTGTATTATAATTTATTGTACAAATATCTTTGACTCTCACTAGGGATTAGGTTCCTTGGAAGCAATGACCTTTTTTGATTCATATTTTATTTCCCTGAACTGAACTTAGTGCCAGACACACAGGAGGTGCCCAAGAAATGTTTATTAAATTGTCTTGCTCTTTAATCTGTAATACTTCTTGCATGATTATTAAACATGCCTAGCATCCCACTCCAGTACTCTTGCCTGGAAAATCCCATGGATGGAGGAGCCTGGTTAGGCTGCAGTCCATGGGGTCGCTAAGAGTTGGACACGACTGAGCGACTTCACTTTCACTTTTCACTTTCATGCATTGGAGAAGGAAACCCACTGGCAACCCACTCCAGTGTTCTTGCCTTGAGAATCCCAGGGATGGGGGAGCCTGGTTGGCTGCCTTCTGTGGGGTCGCCCAGGGTCGGACACGACTGAAGCAACTTAGCAGCAGCAGCATCAGAATATTTGCTCATGTTGAAAGCTACATGAACTGTGCTCTTATTTTTCTGCTTTTTAATTTTTAACAAAGAACATTTTCCCAAAAGAAAATTTCTATGTTTTTCCCAAATTGTCTGGCACATAAGAAATAGTTGTTCAATTTAGCTCAGTAAACAACTGGCATAGAGGTGTTTGGGAAGGTGGGGGAGGGGAGATATTTAAACAATCACAACGAAGAAACATCCCAAGAGAAATGAAAGTGCCCCCCAAGAATTTCTTGCAGGTAATTTCAATGTATACTTGACCAGGCCCCATGATCTATGTTTAAGTGTTACTAACGATTTGTTCTGACTTCAGCAGGATAAATAGAGAAGGGCTTTTCATCTGGTTTTATGACAGGTCTTTCAGGCCTAGATCGACAGAGAATTCTCTCTCCAGTACTCTTGCCTGGAAAATCCCATGGACGGAGGAGCCTGGAAGGCTGTAGTCCATGGGGTCGCTGAGGGGTCGGACACGACTGAGCGACTTCACTTTCACTTTTCACTTTCACGCATTGGAGAAGAAAAATGGCAACCCACCCCAGTGTGCTTGCCTGGAGACTCCCAGGGACGGCGGAGCCTGGTGGGCTGCCGTCTATGGGGTCGCACAGAGTCGGACACCACTGAAGCGACTTAGCAGCAGCAGCAGCAGCAGTGGGGGCAGTCCTGGGCCAGAGGCACCAAGCAGCTGCTGCATCGGGGAAACCTCAGCAGAGCCGGTTCCGGCTGAGCGAGCACACTGCCACCTCCTGGTAGGAACCGGGAAATGCAGATCATTCGGGCCCCGAAGGCATCACCGTGATAAAATGCTGATGGGGAGTCCGCCTGAAGGTTAGACGCATCTCCAACCCACACAGACAGCAGACAACCCGGAGCCCTGGGTACACAGCTCTGCGTGCACTCTGAGAGACTATGCTACACAGAGACACAGCAGTGGACAAAACAGGCCGAAATCCCTGCTCCCGTGGAGCATAAACTCTAATGGGGAGACAGGCAAACAACAAACACAATAAATATGCAAAATATTTATATAGAAGAAGGCACTGATGCAAAACCAGGAAAGGGGGCAGGACAAGGAAGTGGAGGCTGCCATTTTACGTAGAGGGTCCGAGAAGGCCTGCTTTCTTGGGGGGAGGGAGGTGGGAGGGGTATCATGTCAAGAGGAAGCCTGAAATGTGGTCCTCCAAGGGTGTCGCAGGTGTCTTGTGGAGCAGGCAGGGCTCTGTGCCCCAGAAAGCCCAGCACAGAGGGCTGTGAACAGGGGGATATGAAACCACTTTGCCTAGAAGCCACGCAGACAGATGAGAGGCCCTGTAGGCTTCTGACAAGCCAAGTGGTCCCGATGAGCTTCTGGCTTTGCTAACCTCATTTTCTTCTTCTATAAAAAGGGATCTGAGTTCATATCATCACAATGTTTCTGAGATAAGTGGGTGTGTGTTAGTTACTCAGTCGTGTCTGACCCTTTGTGACCCCCTGGACTGTAGCCTGCAAAGGCTTCTCTATCCATGGGATTCTCCAGTCAAGAATACTGGAGTGGATTGGCATTCTCTTCTCCAGAGGATCTTCTCGACCAGGGATTAAACCCAGGTGATATCCAGAGATAAGTGGGTAATGAGATAAAAGCACATCGTCCAAGCTCAGTAAATCATAGTCTTTTTGAAAATGAAATCTCAATGAAGTCTCTCTTCTACAAATATTTCCCCATCACTTTCTCTGGCAGAGGGTGGTCTCCTTCCAGGGAAGCACAGGAAGCCCACCTTTGAGATTCAAATCTTCAGATTGACAGAGAATCGGAAACATCCATTCAAAGCCTTCCAGCTGCTCTGGCTTGCAAGCTAGTTCTGATTGATGGGTGGGGCTTGGGGTACAGCAGCTCAAATCCGGATCTCAGTTCCCTATCCTGGAATCAAGCCCAGACTGTGGCACTTAGAGTGCCAAATCCTAGCCACTAGTCGATGAGGGCCTCTGGGTGTGATGTAAGTCTCTCCCTGGTCCTTGTCTTCTTTGGAGAAAAAAAAATTCAACAAAGATCCCTTGGCTTATTTACAAACAGAAATAGACTCACAGACTTAGAGAACAAACTTACGATTACCTGAGGGAAGGGTGGGGGAGAAGAGCTAGATCAGGATTTGGGGATGGACATGTACGTACACACTGCTATATTTAAAATAAGGACTTACTGTGTAGCACTGGGAACTCTGCTCAATATTATGTAAGAACCCAAATGGAAAAATAATTTGAAAAAGAATAGATGCATGTATATGTATAATTGAATCACTTTGCTATACACCTAAAATATGGTTAATCACCTCTGCTGCTGCTGCTGCTGCTGCTAAGTCACTTCAGTCGTGTCCGACTCTGTGCGACCCCATAGACGGCAGCCCACCAGGCTCCCCCGTCCCTGGGATTCTCCAGCCAAGAACACTGGAGTGGGGTGCCATTTCCTTCTCCAATGCATGAAAGTGGAAAGTGAAAGTGAAGTCGCTCAGTCGTGTCCGACTCTTAGCCACCCCATGGACTGCAGCCTACCAGGCTCCTCTGTCCATGGGCTATTCCAGGCAAGAGTAATCACCTCTACTCCAATCTAAAATAAAAAGGATTTAAAAATTCAGCTAAAAGACTGAGTAGTGTAACAGATTAAGTGTTTATTAGGAGAAAGTACATGCGGATGAGTGGGCTTGGAGGGCATTGTGCTTTTAGGATGGCTTGTATTGTCTCTGTAGGGGCACCTCTCTAGGTTCCCTCTGGCCAATCATCTTGCTCGTTGTTCATTTCTGATCTGACTCAAAGTCCTTCCTGATGTATGTGCACATCTTTTAGCCAAGATGGATTCCAGTGCCAAGGTCTCTAAGAGGTTGGCAAGACATATTGTAGGTTGGCGCCCCCTCCCTTTTTGACCCCCAACATCAGAAAAAAAAATTTTTAATTTTTAAGTAGGTTTACATTTTTTAAAAATGTTTCAAAGCATGACAAGAGTTCATGAAAAGGGAAAGTGCAAATGTTAGTCACTCAGTTGTATCCAAGGCTTTGAGATCCCAAGGACTGCAGCCCACCAGGCTCCTCTGTCTGTGGAATTCTCTAGGCAATAATACTGGAACGGATAGCCGCTCCCTTCTCCAGGAGATCTTCCCGACCCAGGAATCAAAAGTCACCTGTCAAAGATAGTAGGCCACCAACTCATTTTTATTTTGCTGTAAATAAAAAGGTAAAAATTGAGCATTTATTCTTCATTTCCTATATAAACTGACCCTCAGGGTAATCAAATTATTGATGAGGGTAATTTTCTCTTTTTAGAAGCATTATGTCTAATAAATGAAAAAGAAATAATAGAATATGACCATTTTACAAATCCATAAGGACAGTGGGTCTAAACAATGATGATCTACAGCTGCAAACATCGCAACCAGGAGACAACCAGCCTTATGTGTCTAGAAGAACCCCACTCCCCCTGTGAAGGATTCTTGCCAAAATAGCAAAATTGAATCGGATCAAACCCAACAACGACCAAGTTACAGAATCAAAATGAGACAGAAAGATGTGATAACCACCACCACAGCATGCAGTGATGAAGGTCAGACCATGTTCTGTAGAATGAATATCCAGTTCAACAACCAAAAAAATAATATTTCAGTGAGGAAGAGAGAAAACAGGAGGGGAAAGTGCTAGGAATTGGGAAAGGGAGAAGGGGAACCTACAGGTTAAAAAACATTTCAGAACCCCTGTGGATCTTATTTAGATCATAATTCAAGCAACTTCCAATATCTTGAATCTTTGAGATAAACCAGGACTTCCCTAGTTGCACAGTGGTAAAGAATTCTCCTGCCAAAGCAGGAGACAACAGAGACTTGGGTTTGATCCCTGGGTCGGGAAGATCCCCTGGAGGAGGTAATGGCAACCCACTCCAGTATTCTTGCCTGAAAATTCTATGGACAGAGGAGCCTGCCGGGTTACAGTCCATGGGGCTGCAAAGAGTCAGACACAACTGAGCACACACGCATATGAGACAAACAAGGAAATGTCTGTGTTCAGGATATCTGCTGACATTCAGTTATTATGGTTAAGCTTTAAAATGTTATTTTACAGCATCATGGTTATATTTTAGGTCTCTGTGTTTTAGACTTACATACTGAAATATTTTCAGATGAAATGGTAGCATGATATAAAATTCATTTTTATGGCAAGACAAGAAAAATTTAAACATGAAAGAATTTTCTCTGCCCTTTGGCCCACTCTCTCCCCAGTTGTGCATTTTGTATCTGCGTTATGCATCAGGCCAGACTCCCCCATCAGCAGAAATACCTATTTAACCGCAAAGGGCAACCTTCTCCCAGCACCAACAAGACAACTCCTTAAAGAAAACATTCCTCCTCCATATTGTAGGGGCCGCAATGACCCATCACTTTGTACTTACAGATCTGGACTGTGTAAACCGCCAATCATATGTCATCGAATGCGCAGCCCTCGGTCTCCAAAAACTCATACAACTGTGCTTTGACCTCTAATGGGTGGAACAGTTCTCAAGGCTTTCTGAGAGGCTCTTCCTGGCTTAGAATCCTCAATTTGGCTCAAGTAAAAATTTCCATTTCTTTCGTAGGCCAACTGATTAATTTTTTGTTGGCAAGAGGATACAGAGTTGGGCAGAGGAGGGTGGAGTGGGCTGGGAGGGGACAAGATTGGCTGTGCAGCCCTCGTGTACAGTGTTAAAAGTCAGGATGGTCATTCCTTTGGGAGGAAAGTGATTGGAGTGAGCCCAAGCATGCCTCTGGGGTGCTGGTGATACTGCATCTCTTGGTTTGTATGATTAATAAATATAATTTTAAATTGGTGGAAATTTACAAGCCATACAGATATGATTTACATGTTCTATACTCCATGGTGGTGCAGTGGTAAAAAAGTCTGCCTGCCAATACAGGAGACACGGGAGACGTGGGTTTGATCCCTGGGTCGAGATCTCCTGGAGAAGGAAATGGCAATCCATTCCAGTATTCCTGCCTGGAGAATCCCTTGGACAGAGGAGCCTGGCAGGCTACAGTTCATGGGGTCACAAAGAGTCAGACAAGACTGAGCATGCACGCACACACACACATATATGCACATACAAATATATACATGTATTTGACTCAAGTAAAATTTCCTGTTTCTTTCCTAGATCAACTGATTAATTTTTCATTGGCAAGAGGATACAGAGTTGGGGATGAGGAGAGTAGAGTGAGTGTATTATATGTATACAGTTAAGCCCTCTACAAGTGAACCAGTTCCATTCCAAGAGCATGTTCATAAGTCTAATCTATTCATAAATCCAACAAAGTTAACTTACCCAACTAACATGTTCGGCTATACAGTAATAGGTACTGTACTGTAATAGGTTTACAATACTTTCACACAAATAATACATAAAAAACAAACAAGGAAAACATTTTTAATCTGCCAGTACAGTACCTTGAAGTACAGTACTAGAGTACAACAGCTGGCACACAGGGCTGGCATCGAGTGGACAGGCAAGAAGAGTTACTGACTGGAGGAGGGACAGGAGGTGGGAGATGGTAGAGCTGAAGGGTCATCAGCAATAGGCGACGGAGGGCGAGATGCAGTTTCACTCATGCCTGATATTGATGGAACACACATTTGAACATTTGCAACCTGAAGGTTTGTATGTAGGGGACTTAACTGTTCAAGCTGGATAATGGATACAAGGGAGGTTATTACACTATTACCTCTATATTCGTTCATGTTTTAGATTTTCTATTATGAACTAAAATTTTTATAGTCAAGAGTCTGAAAATGAGGTTTGACTCAAACTTCATCTGGGAAAACTAAACTAACAAAGGCAAAAACAAGTTTATTTGACACTTAACAAAAGCGAAGTGCTAGTCATTCATAATCTGTTCATAAATCCAACAAAGTTCATGTCCAACTCTGCAACCCTCATGGGCTGTAGCCGGCCAGGCTCCTCTGTCCATGGAATCCTCCAGCCAAGAATACTGGAGTTGGTTGCCATTTCCTTCTCCAGAGGAACTTCCTGACCCAGGGATCAAACCTAGATCTCCTGCATTGCAGGTGGATTCTTTACCACTGAGTCACCAGGGAAGCCAGCCCCACATGATGTAGGTTAAAACTATCCACACACCAATTTTCAGAAAGAACAGAGTTAATCCTAGATAGATCTATGATGTGCTTTGCTGCACTCTTGAGTTTCACAGTGAATCCAGAAAGCTAGTTGGGGGCTTTTGCCCAGTTCAAGTGTTTCATCCCTTTCCCCAGGAGCCTTCCCTAATTCTTTGATAGGAAAGTCACACTCATTGAAGCAGCATCTGAGGTCTTCTTTGTTGGTTTCTATTACCAACTGCTCTAATGCAGCCAGGTCCTCACGTGTCAGTGACTTGGCAGATGTTTTGAGTAGTTCTTCCAATACCACTTGCAAACTTTCATGAAATCCCAACCTCTTTTGCAAGAGTTGAAATCCACTTTGCAGTGATGTGCATTGTGTTGAGGTCACACTCTCCGGAAGCTGACCACATCAATCACGTAGAAAAAGAGAAAAATGGGTGGGGATCAACTCTACTTCTTCATTTTAGGTAGAAAGAAAACGCCTACTTAAGACAAAATACAAAACATAATTCTGGAGTGAAAAATGGGGAGAGGTGGTTTAGCACTGACTGATTCTCTCTGGCCCCTGCATTAGGGAATGTTAACGCTAGTTAGCTTGGACTTCCTTCAACAAACAGGCAACTGGGTGCCATCTACTCCTTCAATCCCATTCCTGGGCATATATTCAGACAAAACTATGATTCAAAAAGCTACATGCAGCCCTAAATTCATAGCAGTACTATTCACAATAACCAAGACATGGAAACAGCCTAAATATCCAACAACAGATGAATGGATAAAGAAGATGTGATTTTATATATGTGTGTGTGTGTGTGTGTGTGTGTATACACACACACACAATAAAATACTACTCAGCCACAAGAATGAATGGAATAATGCCATTTGTAGCAACATGGATGGACCTAGAGATTATCATACTGAATGAAGTAAGCCAGACAGAGAAAGACAAATATTATATGATATCACTTACATGCAAAATCTAAAATATGACACAAATGAACTTGTCTATGAAACAGACTTACAAACATAGAGAACAGACTTATGGTCACCAAGAGGGAGGGGAGGAGAGGATGGATTAAGAGTTTGGGGTTAGCAGATGCAAACTATTATATATAAGATGGATAAACAATAAGGTCCTACTGTATAGCACAGGGAACTATATTCAATATCCTGAGATAAACCATAGTGGAAAATAAAAGAACTGGTAACTGGGGGGACTCAGATAATAAATAGCCAGGTAGCAAGGATCCTATGTTTAAAGAAGCAAAAACCTACTCCCTCAAAAGCATTAGTGACTGATGAAGAATTTCCTGACTTTTGGGGAAGAATCTCAGAAGACACGGGATGCACCATGTATCTCACACTAAACCAGAAGTCCTTTCCAGACACTATAGCTTTGAGAACTTTTCTCATCTCCCTGTCCCTCCTGCCATGGCCACCTCTCTTGATCTTATTTTCCTCCTCCTAGTTTGGCATCTTGCTCCTTCCCAAAAGAGACCTCAGAATCCTCTCCCCTCTCTTACATAGAAGAGTTCAGTTTTTGGCCCCGTGAATCCAGAAGTGCAGATTCCATTCATTGCAACTTGAAGCACAAAATGACACACCTCCATCCTCCAGTACATCTCCGCTCAGGGCCCCCAGCAGACTGGGTATCTGTATTTGAGTTTATCCTTCATGGCCTCCAGTGATCAAACCATCCGTATGTTCCTTCCAGTCACTGACCGTGTTCTTCCCACAACAAACCGGTGAATGCTGTTCTCTTCACATAAGGAAAGAAAACTGATGGAGTAATTGTGAGAGATGAGTATTTTCTTCTTTGTGCTTACCTGTATTGTCTGAATATTCTATAATATAAGCATCTATTTAAAATATGTTAATTTTTTAAAAGATTGCATTGAGCATGAAAAGTTAACATACATAATAGTGACAATGAAACTGAGTTTTTACCTACAAATTATATCTTTAAAGAGAAAAGTGTATTTTTTTTCCTTTATGTCAAAGTGAAGAAGCATAAAAACTTTTCTATTCATTGTGTTTTTCCTGGTTAATCACCTGTATGCTTCATTGTTTGATTTTCCTCACATCATTTTTGGGAAAATGCTATTTAACAAGAATTCTGATAAATGTCATGAAAGTAGCCAAGGAGCAGTTTGTATTCAGCACATTGCTAATACAATCAGGAGGACTTTAACCATTCAGGAAGGAACTCCCTGCCCTTTGTTTAACTAAAACAGCTCTTGAACATTAAAAAAAAACCAAAAACCTCTTTCCTGACTAGTATTTACACGAAGAGCTGCCTGTGTTAAAAAGTGTACAGCTCATTAAGCAAAATTGTTATGCCAACTACATATTCCATTGTATCAATGACCACCGACAAAGAGCAGCAGACGGGTTCCTTTCCTCTGAAGCAGGGAGAGAAGCCCGCCAGGCCAGTCTAATCGTGAAGTGAGGCTTAGTCTCCGCACACGGCAATAACAACTTCTGGGAAATTTCCTCTGGGCCATGTATCTATCACTTGCTGTAAACCGACAACTTTTCAAATGATGGTGTCACGTTTTTGAGCAAGGCTTGATTCTCTTCCTCATCCTTCAGCCAAAATCCTCACCTTGCACAAAAATCAAGAAGGGAAAGACCAATTCCAACAGGATGAACTTGACTGGTCATCTGTCCAGCAAACCAAACCAATGACTAATGACTCTGGTGTCACGCTAAGAGGGTTCTGCTGAGGCTGGAGCAGTCTCCTCCAAGGCTGGTGGTGGTGACCTGCGCCCCTTCCTGTGTCCCCATGTCAGGGCTCTGCCATCCACTCCCTCACCAAACGACAGCCCAGAAGTCACCCTTCACTCCTTCTCTCTTACCTCCACAGCCAGTCGACTGCAAGTTCTCCCAGCTCAACTTGCTAACCATTTCTTCATTTATCTCTTCTTTTCATTTCTGCCCCTTGGACATTGCACTTCTTTTCACCTTCCGTTTATAAAATTTATTCTTTACAGCCAACTAGGCTAAAGAAGCCTGGGAATAAAGTTTGCAACAAAGTTAGTAAAGTCTTTGCCTCATAACAACAGCAAAGCTGGCACTATCCTATTTCAGTTCTTTGTTCTCTATCAGATATGCAAGGGTAATGGGCTCTGATGGTCTCCTTTCCTTCCAAACCCACCATTATATCTTACTTGAACTTCTCCAGTGGCCCTCTCTGCTTTGCACAATGAAGTCACTTCCTCAACCTGGTTCTCTAGAGTCTCTGACCAGTGGCCAGGCTCTGTGCACCTGCCTCCTCATCATGCCCTACTTCACACTGTGTGTTCCTCCCATAACTGCGTCTCAGCTTGCGGCCCGACTTCAGCAACCCATTCACACCCTGTACGCATCTCATGACTTACTCCTATTTGTAACCTACAACCTAATCCAGTATCTCCTTCTTCAGACCTTTTCTTATTCACAACTGGCCCCAAACACACACACAGACCTCTGAACTCCTGGAACGCCGTGTGTGTGTCTATTATGACACTTAGCTTGTTGAAGTAGTATTATTATCTATCAACATGCTTTCTATCTTGAAGGCAGAGTTCTGTATTCATCTTTATATCTCTAAGCCCCAGCCAAGTATACAGAAAACTTATATTGAATATTTAGTGATTAAATGCAGGAATGTCACAGAAGAAACCACCATGATGTTAAAGTTTAGACTGAAAGATATGACTTTTCAGATAGAAAAGATGAATCTTTAATAAGAAATGCATTCTATTCATGAAATTTAAAGAACCATTGGTGAGCAAGTGTTTTTATAGCTAACAGCTTTCCCTATCGTGCAATTCTGAATTTTTTTTCATATTACCAGTTGCTGTCATATAGGAGACAGGGTTCTATACAGAGATTTATATAAATAACATTGATAATTTCAGATAATTGTAATGCAAAGATTACATATTTAATTTGGGAGAGAAATCAAGGAAAACTTTAAGAAATCTAAAGAAGATTCTTCTTTCTGAATTAAGTGCAAACTTCAAGAAATTGAAAAGAAGAAGTAATTGAAGCTACATGTGGAAGAACCATGAGCATCCACAAAGCAAAGGAAATTTCAACATTCTGGTGTTACCCCAAGTAGAGAGAGGAATTTATGCAGAGTTAAAATATCTAACAAGACTATCCTCACAAGAGAAACTAAAAAGAAGAGAAGAGACAAAAATAGAAGGACAAAATATAACAGAAAAAAAACTGGACTGATTAAGGACATTATTTCCATTCAGCTTTGTGGAAAAATAAATCCATATATTCAAACAGAATATTAGTAGCTGCTCTGTGGCATCACTGGGAGTTCTGAGTGAATGGAGGCAGGGTTGTTATGTTTCTATTGATGATTTCTTCTGTACTGGCATCATCTGTGATCTTCCTAACGTTGAGATTCCCATTATTGTATCAGTTGTCCATTGCTGTGAAACCAAATATCAGAACTTGGTGGGTTATTCATGGTTCTCTGGTTGGCAACTTGAGCTGGGCTCAGCTAGGTCTTCTGCTGGTCTCACCTGGAGTCACTCATGAGGCCCCAATCATCTGATGGATCGCTTGCCATGATTCCTCCATGGTAGCCTCACATGTCTGTCTTCCGCTCTCCAGGTGCTCGTTCATTCTTAAGGAGACCAGTTCGGATTTCTGTACATGGAGGTCTAGGGGAGCAGGAAAGACCGAACTCCGATGCACAAGTGCTTTTTGAGCCAACCTGTCCCATGTGCTAATGTCCCACGAGCTTAAGGAAGTCTTATGGCCATATCTCTATTTCAGGAGGGAGCAAACATACTCTCTCTCTCTCTTTTTAAGATCTGTATTTTCTTTATTTGTAGATATTTGGCTGCACTGGGTCTTAATTGCAGCATGCAGGATCCTTAGTTGCGGTATGTGAATTCTTAGTTGCAGTATGTGGGATCTAGTACTCTGACCAGGGATCAAATGAATCTGGGCCCCCTGCATTGGGAGTGCCAAGTCTTAGCCACTGGACCACCAGGGAAGTCCCAGACATACTCTGTCTCTTGAAGGAAGGAGCAGAAAAGCCACATCGCACAGGGCACACACAGAGGAAGAGGAGGAATTTGAGATTGTTAAACAACCTATCTCAAATGTCTCCTCTAATTTATTTCTGAGATATCTGCAGATGCTCAAGAGGCCAGTAGAATCTGTATCTGGCACATCCAAAAGTTGGTTCAGTCTAGTGGAGTCTGACAAAGGAAACCAAACTGAGCAACGATCTCAGAGACCAGGATGCTGTCCATGGGCTGGAAGGCGTGTCCCTTTCTCTCCATACATGCACTCAACATGTCATGCTCTCTTTAAAAATCATCCTGTTTCTGCAGTAACAGGCCCAAGCTCCTTGGTGTGGCGTTCCAAGCCCTTCACTATTTCGCCCTCTCTGCCTGTGGTTTGTTGGTTATAGTAAGCTGGCTGATGTGTATTTAGTAAATACATAGTAAACCACTGTGTTTGATACATAAGGAATCAATGGCAATAGAAGCTATTTCTTGCTCACTTAAAAATATCAGAGGTGACATACTGGTGGGGCAATCCTCTTTCACAAATTTGTTACGGTTGGCAGGGTGACAGTCTCTGCCATCGCCAAGCATGCCTTTCATAACCATGTGGGCAGTGTCCCCGTTACAACTATCTGGAAGTGAACTAGGGCAAGGGAGACCTGTACAGGAGGCTGAAGCCCAAATCCCAGGCTTGGAGTTGTGCACATCAGTTCTGCTTAGTTCTGTTAGATCCCAGTCATGTGGTTACCAGAATACATCCTTCATACCCACATTCCAAATCTTCCATTGCTTCACCACATCTTGGTGTCAAACGCTCTTCTTTTTTTTCTCCAACTGACAAACTGATATTTGTTATGAAGACCTAGCTCTATTTTGTCACTTCCTCTGTGAAACCGTCCCCAGCTCCAGAAAGTTACTCAGACTTTGTACTTACCCCCACTAAAGCACCAAAAGTACTGATTAACTAGACTAATTATTCAAAGTACTGATTAAGTAGACTTCGCTAGGCTTCAAGGTCTTCCTTCAAGGTGGGAAGATGCAATATTCACCATAGCATGGGGAGCACACAGCTCACCATCTAGATACAGCACAGAAGATTTGAGTGAAGGAAGGTGGTTTCTAATTCAGGTCATCAGGCAAATCCTAAAACCTTCTCTGCCTTCAGTATTCCCATCTAATGGTATTCCACAATATTCCATCACACTGCAGAGTGATCAGAGAAGGGTAGCAACTACCATTTCTGAGCATCATGGCAAAAATGGGCCTAGCCCACACTTTTCCTTCATGTTCTTTCTTATCTGGGAGATCCTAGGGCTCTAGCAGGAAAGAGATGCTTTGTAATAGCCAAACCACAGCTCAGCAGTGAGCTAGAGGCCAGAACACCACGTCAGCTGTGCTTGTTCCCCCATCACAAAGCAGCAAAAATATATACCCTCACTGGCAATGAAACACAAATTAAAATAGAGACACTTTACTTCCTACCATCTTAGAAAATATTTAAAAATTTTTTAAATTTGCTAAAAAAGGTGATACATTTCCTATCAACTTAACAAAGCCTTCAACAAATTTTAATGCTTAACACTCACCAAGACATGTTGAGACAGGGACTGTCATTGTCTTCAGATAGAAATAGATGCTGAGTAATATACCTAGAAAGCAACTTGGCAGAACATAGCAAGAGACATTACAGTGTTCATATCTTCTGCTCCAAGCTTCTATGTCTAGAAATATACACTCAATAAATGAGCGAAGAGATCAGCAAAAACTTGAACACACATTTGTTCATTATAATATTCTTTACCATACAACAAAAAGGAGTAACCTAAATGTATAGGTTTAAAACATGTACGTTTTTAAAAGATTTTAAAAATGCATACAAAGTGTAAATAACACGAGTCCCTGCTGATATAAACACTTGAATGTAAAGGGAGAGAAGAGTCAAATCTCTCATGGAGAAGAATTCCAAGTAACATATGTAGAGTCTTCATTTTCAAGAGGGTAAGCCTGACTGCTGCTCCTGAGGTGTGGGCAGTGACAGTGGCTGCCTTCCAAAGATGACAACGTGGAAAGGGGTCATGGTAACTTTACAGGGCATCAGGCCGGTGACCAAAGTGAGCATAACAGCAGTCGTTACGTTGACACCATCTGCCCTTGATATGATGTGAGGAGGATGATATTTACTTCTCTGGTCTCCTTTCAAAAACCCATGGCCCCAGGCAACCATGAGAAAAAATATCAGACAAATCCCATCAGAGGAATGTTCTGTAAGATACCTGCCAAGGTCTGCGAGTCTTAGGGTCTTTGGGCCTATCTCAGCCTGCATTCCTGGAGACCGCCGGCTCCTTCTGTTCTAGTCCTTCCCGGTTCTGCCTAAATGTCCTTCCTCCGTGACATCAGCCCTGTCATATCACCTGCTGTTGTGCAAGCTAAGTCGATAAATCACCTCAGTTGTGTCCAACTCTTGGAGACTCCATGGACTGTAGCCCACCAGGCTCCTCTTTTCCAGGCAAGAATACTGGAGTGGGTTGCCATTTCCTTCTCCAGGGGATCTTCATGACCCAGGGATTGAACCCCCATCTATTATGTCTCGTGCCTTGGCAGGCAAGTTCTTTACCACTAGCTCCACCTGGGAAGCCCTGGGAAGCACCTGCTGTTATTTCCTATCAAATGCTATGTTCCTTCATCAAGTTCAGCATTTTGTAATCAGGTATTTGTCTGTCCATTTATTCATTACCTGACTCATCTGTTAGTCCCTTCGCTTCTTGACAAAGAAAATTATGCTTCTCTCACTACTTTATACCCTATAAATATATAAATAAATAAAATAATGGCTTTATATCAAGATCTAGATATCTGGAAAGAGCTATTGAATGAATAGTAGTCATTCTGCCTGAACTAGGATACCATTTGCTTTCTTTTTGCTTTCCAGTAATTTTTTAAAAATTTAGTATACATATGTATTATTTTGTAGTAAGAGAAACAAATGCATATAATTAAATGAAATATATATTTTAAATGAAACCAGTGGGAATGCTTCAGAAGAATCCTAGCCTCCAATCCGGGTGCTTACAAGGGCGAGACCCGTCCAGCACCAGGTCAGGTTCCCAGGCTGACACCCTGGTGAGGGGCCTCATTGTTCACAATGGAGAGGGCTCAGTCCCATTTGTGGTCCAGGGGCATCTGAGGCTGGGCGGCTCAAGGCAGGTCTTCCAGCTGCCAGCATCCTTGTGGTCCCTCCCAAGCTCCCAAACATCAAAGCCTATGAACCTCTCAAGTGGGTTCCTGGTCCCTTTCAAAGGATCAAGTGGGTTTGCCTCTCTGTCCCAGAAGTCTGACCATACTCTGCCCACTGCTCCTCCAGCCACAGGTCTGGATGGAAGAATATTGCAGGTGGGTGGCCTCTCTCCTGCAGGCAGGAAGAGGCAGTGAGGATTCTTTCCCACAGAAGGAATACAGACAAGACTGGTGAGTTTCCCAAACATCTGTACTGGCAAAAGCAGGATTGCTCCAGCCCAAATCATTAAATTCTGGCAAGTCAAATTCTCCAGTTTAGGAGCTGGGACACTCTGCTTCCTGCCCAGGGAGTGCTAAATTGCTTCAGTGGTGTCTGACTCTTTTCGACCCTTTGGACTGTAGCCTGCCAGGCTCCTCTCTCTGTGGGTTTTTCCAGGTAGGAATACTGGAGTGGGTTGCCATTTCCTTCTCCAGGAGATCTTCCCAGCTCAGGGATCAAACCTGTGTCTCTTACTTCTCCGGCATTGGCAGGCAAGCTCTTTACCCCTAGCGTCACCTGGAAAGCCCTGCCCCAGAGCTGGCAACAAACTCAGCAAAGAGCACAGGCTCATGAAGCTTTGTAAACCCCCCAAACAGGGGCTAGAGAATGTAATTTTTCTTCCCCCCAAAGAGTCCTCAAAAGACCCCCAAAGTAGCCAGAAAATGCACTTCCCAGCTGGGACGGCCAAGAGTTTCGTTCTGAGTTCCAGCCAGAAGAGTGAAAAGGCAGCAGCGTCCCCGGCGAAACTCCTGGAATTTTTCAGTGTTGGAGAAGATGTGGCACCTGAAACTGTCCTTGAGTTCTCTTTAGTTTGTAGTTTCAAAAACGCTCAGGAGAACTTAAAACGGGAAGTTCCCGTAGGTCTTTGGGCCAGAAATGGGAATGCACTGGGGGTGAGTAATGACTCTCAATGTCCTGACCTCTGGGACATGAAATAGTCTGGAGATTGTGAAAAGACAGCAATGGGGAAAGTGTCAGCATTTTAACCACGATCTGGGGCAGAGGCTACGGCTGGAGCCAAGGCTGTACTGAGTGAACACTGACGCTAGCCTAGAAGACAGTGACTCACCCGCTTCTGATGAGCACAGACGCTTCTTAAGCCAACACACTTCTGTTTTACTCATCAGGCTGAACCTGGAAGTCAAAGGCGAGGTGTCCAAAGTGACACTGAAGCGATGGAGAAATGGCATCGCAAGAGTCGATAGAGCATTGCTGTCTGTCCTGGGCTATTTGCTCAGTTGGCAGCAGGTACCTTCAATGACTGCCACCCTGTATGGTTAAGTAGCAAGCAAACAAGAACATTCAAATAGTCGTGGTGTAGCACAAGGAAGAACTAACGACACAAACACACCCAAAGGTGGGAATGAAAAAGAAAAGCATATCTGGTTTGTGGTCCTGTAATGTCCAGACCCGCCATAGTCTTTCCTCTCCATCTAAGTATGATTAGCCTTTGGAAGAGTTTTCTGAGTTTTTTCCACTTTCCACTCAATCTATGGTGGATGTTTGAACACTCTCTCCATGCCCACAGTAAGACTCAGAAGCAAATTTGTACAGATACTAAAGTAAGAAGTGGGGAGGTGAGAATTATAAATACCAAATGAATTATAAATACCAAACTCATTTTAAATAAAACTCATTCTAAAGGATTTCGGAAGCATATGGATAAAATGCTTTGCCAGAAGGGACAAATGAACTTTTTCCTAAACCAAATACGTGGGGATGTTCAATCCAATATTCACCTTTTAAATTTTACTTAAATTTCTGGAAATGTACCCAAGAAACTAGCAATAACAATTTCTTCTGGGAGGAATAACTCTGATCAGAAGAGGAAAGAGCACCTTGCTTTGTTTCTTTGTTCTGAGTTCATCTCAGAACAAAGAAATTTGACTTTTTCTTTTTGACTTATTCTATAATTTGACTTTTATGATGAAGATGCATCTTGCCCAAGCAACCTGCTCAGCATTATCTACCATGTCCAGCAGCAGGTAATTTCAAGAATATCTAATGTGAAAAATCCCTGACACAGAAGATCCACTGGTGAAAACCTGCTACTCAAAGTAGGCTGAGACATGCTTCAAATCAGTTTGAATACTCTTCTTAAACAGACTTGAAAATGCCGACAGCCATCACCAATACCAGGGTTACGGAAGTTAAAAATACCAGACAAAATTGTTTTTACGACAGATGTAATGTGAATTTCAAATGAACTTTTAGTGATAATTCTGACAGTCCTTGAAGGTTGGAAGGAGAAACTTTCCACCAAAGCCTGGGCTTGTCCACCTTTATCATCTCCTGTAAACTGGTAGCACACCATAATGGAAAAAAACCTCAGATGGGGAGTCAGTAACAGCTGGGTTTGCAGCCAGAATTTGTCATTAACCAGCTGTGTGACTATGGGCAAGTGACTTAACCTCTCTGAGTTTCAATTACTCATCTGAAAAATGGGGATAAGAATACCTACCTCCCCTAGAAGGCTGTAAGTAAAGTGTTCAGTGATTCGTCATGGTGCTGACACAGGTAGGAATCACAACTTACTTGTTCTCCAGAGCATCAGGCATGCTGAGTCATCAGCTCTTGTTTGCTGAGGACAATTTGTACCCTAAATCGAAGCCCAGTGCCCACTCAGAGCAGAATGCGCAGAGGGTGGACTCTGGAGTCATGCCACCTGGGTTCAAACTTCCACTCCACCATGTCTAATTGGTGACCCTGGCACATTCATAACTTCTCTCTACATTAGTTTCCTGCCCATGAAGTGGAGCAGAAAACCAGCCTCCTACAGGAAAATGAGAGATTGCCTGCCATTTAGCCCTAAACAGTTGCTATACAAATAACACTGATAACTAGTATTATTAAAAGGGCAAGTCTGGAAGTTGAGCAGAATTATTCCCCAAGCCTGAAACTGAAACTGATCGGGAAATGCAGATGTCCTGTTTAGAAACAGAAGGGTCTCAATGATACAGGCCTTTAGAGGAACTTGCTGAGAAGAGGTTGCTGCCAGAACGGAAGGGCTGAACTCCAGAGTTTCCTGTGTTCTTTTTTGTGTGGAAGAGTAAGCTGGTTGTCATTTCAGCAGCCTTTTTGGAGCCCTTCCTCTGAGCCTGGTTAATCAAAGTTGTTGATTTGCTTTTTAAAATGCAGCAGTGGAAGAGCTTAAGCCTTTGGTAAGGAGAGGAAGCCCCTTGGGAGACACCACTAAATGTAAATGGAATCTTCCACACTAAAAATACAATAGACCTTTATACGTGCTGAGGCCCACAGACCACAAAACTGGTGACGATGCAAACAGCTCTTGAGCAGACATGATCTTGTCAAGCATCACGTTTCTCCCAGAGTCATGCTTTCTTTGCGGGTCTTCAAAACTCTCGTGAACTGTAATTTAAATTTTAAGTAACATTTCTCACATTGAAGGGCCATCATTTTTAATCAAAGAAATACATTTTTTCAACACATAGGGTTCCTGAATGCACTGTGGGCCTGTAGCTGGGCTGCCAACTGTGCTTATGGGTAGAGGAACAGGGAACCAGTGTTTTCCTGCCTCGGGTGTCTTGTCCTGTAAAATAATAGTCCCTTCTTCTTGGGCTTCCCTGGTGGCTCAGACAATAAAGAATCTGCCTGCAATGCGAGAGATCCAGGTTCAATCCCTGGATCTGGAAGATTCACGGAGAAAGGAATGGCTATCCACTCTAGTATTCTTGCCTGGAGAATTCCATAGACAGAGAAGCCTGGCAGGTTACAGTCGATGGTGTCGCAAAGAGTCTGACACAACTGGGCGTCTTTCATTCACTCACTCCCTTCTTCTTAGTCATGTTTTTTGAAGCTCAAAGCACAGAGATATGTGGTCAGAGCCCCACCCCCCACCCCCCATCACCACCCTCCAGTTTAACACCTGCACCTCCGTGAAAGGTTCATTTACCATGTGACATGCATCTTCACAGTTACTACTAACTAATAATAAGACAAAGATAATGTGAATCTGCAAACCTTACAGTGCAACTAATACCATGTGCTGGGATATTCTGTATGTTCTGGGTGCTCACTTTATTATTTCCAATCTCTCCAGCCCTACTCGAAGATTATTATTCATCTCACAGAGAAGGCCATTGAGGTGCAGAAGGATGAATTGCCTGCCAAAGGCCAGCCAGACAGAAACAGCTGATGCAGGGCAGCCCACTCTGAGCCTCGCCCCTGCGGTCAGGTCATCTGGCCTGTCCAGGACCCAGTCCACCACCTGCAGAAAACACGTGCTTGCTGGGACACTCCAGGAGGCACCTGTGCCACAAAGGTGCCCGGACACACACAGGCCAGGATCCAGAGAAGCCCCATCTCATAGGACATCATCGACTTTTCCTTCGTCACAGTCCCCCAGTGAGGCAGGGGACAGAGTTTCTCATCCTTGGGACCCTGAGGATTTGTTGCCTCATTAGCTGGTGTCATGCTTGAAATGTCCCACCTGCCGGGTTGAATTCCACAAGGTTCCATGGTTTGGGATGAGGAGTGGACTTCTTGGGGGAGAGGGATAGTTCCATAGGCCAAGGGTCAGCAAGAGCAGAGAAGGCCTGAGATTTTGCTTTGAGAAATGAGTACCAAAAAAAAAAAAAAAAAAGAACAACATGGGTAGGTTTCATAGATAACATAAAAATCAAAGGTTTTGGAGGATCAGATTTCCAAGGGCTTATTAAGAATACAAGCTATTGGTTATTCCCTGGTGGTCCAGTGGTTAGGACTCGACACTTTCACTGCCCTGTCCAGGGTTCAATCCCTGATCACGGAACTAAAGATCCCACAAGCCTCAACGTGTGCCCCCCACCCAAATATGATAAGTTACTAAGTTCAACCACCTCCACATCTACCTGACTGCATAAGTGCTCCAAATCACTGATTTTTTACCAATGGGGCCAAAAATAAGGAACTTCCTCTACTTGGAACCCGGAGTCTCTGCTCACCCATCTGAGTTCTCACCTTCTTGTGTGAATCAGCCCATTCCCAATGCCCCAAGGAAATATGTCATTTTGATTTAGTTTTTAGTCAAACCAAGCGGCATGTGGGATTTAAATTCCCTGACTAGGGATCGAATGCATACCCACTGCATTGGAAGCACAGAGTCTTAATCACTGAACTGCCAGGGAAGTCCTGGAAATCTACTCTATTGGTACTTTCTCCTGGCCTCACTTTCCTAAGATTAACCATTATGCTGTCGCTGTTTTCCTCATACACCTGTGCAGGCAAACAGAGATTTGCTCAGTCGTGTCCAACTCTTTGTGACCCCACAGTCTGTAGTCCACCATGCTCCTCCATCCATGGGGATTCTCCAGGCAAGAATACAAGTGGGTTGCCATGCCCCCATCCAGGGATTGTCCCAACCCAGGGATCGAACCCAAGTCTCCCACATTGCAGGCAGATTCTTTACTGTCTGAGCCACCAGGGAAGCCCTAGAATACTGGAGTGGTTACCCATAACCTTCTCCAGGGATCTTCTCAACCCAGGGATCAAACCCAGTTCTCCCACACTGCAGGCAGACTCTACCATCTGAGCAACCTGGGAAACCCATACATGTGCAAGGCATGCTTTTCCAATCCATGCAACTTCATTTTTTCCAATGCCTGCCACAACCTACTACATTATTTCATCATCCGCTCTTTATTAAAAAAAAAAAATGTTTATCATAGAAAAGCAAGGATTATGTCCATCTCAATCACCCTCGCATGCCCAGAGCTGGGGGCTATGAGTGCATTGAACATATGAATGGATAATCAAATCAGTCAAAGCTACATGGGTCCTCTTAAACATTAGAAAACCAAGAAGTCAGATTTCATGTGGAACAGAATTGGACTTTGGGACTAATTCTTTTTCTTCATTTGTTGCATTAATAAGGAAGGGAGAGGGACTTCCTTTCCTGGTGGTCCAGTGTTTAATAACCTGCCTTCTAATGCAGTGGACATGGGTTTGATCCCTAGTCAGGGAACTAAGATCCCACGTGCTGAGGGGCAACTAAGCCCTGCATGCCACAACTACTGAATCCCGCACACACTGGAGCCCACGTACCACACCTAGAGATAACAAAGGGCTGCGAATAAGACCTGACCCAGCCAGATAAATAGTATTTAATATTTTTTTAAAAAAGAAAGGAATAAAGGTGGATATCGATTTCCCACTCATCACTCACCAAATAGAGTTCTTGGTGGAGAATTAGGATGTTCAGATCAACAAAAGTCCATCTAGTCAAAGCTTTGGTTTTTTCAGTAGTCATGTATGTATGTGAGAGTTGGACTATAAAGCTGAGCATCCAAGAATTGATGCTTTTGAACTGTGGTGTTGGAGAAGACTGTTGAGAGTCCCTTGGACTGCAAGGCAGGTCAGGTGGTCTGGTATTCCCATCTCTTTCAGAATTTCCCATAGTTTATTGTGATCCACACAGTCAAAGGCTTTGGCATAGTCAATAAAGCAGAAATAGATGTTTTTCTGGAATTCTCTTGCTTTTTCCATGATCCAGCGGATGTTGGCAATTTGATCTCTGGTTCCTCTGCCTTTTCTAAAACCAGCTTGAACATCAGGAAGTTCATGGCTCACATATTGCTGAATCCTGGCTTGGAGAATTTTAAGCATTACTTTACTAGCGTGTGAGATGAGTGCAACTGTGCGGTAGTTTGAGCATTCTTTGGTATTGCTTTTCTTTAAAAGCCTCTTGATGAAAGTGAAAGTGGAGAGTGAAAAAGTTGGCTTAAAGCTCAACATTCAGAAAACGAAGATCATGGCATCCGGTCCCATCACTTCATGGCAAATAGATGGGGAAACAGTGGAAACAGTGTCAGACTTTATTTTTCTGGGCTCCAAAATCACTACAGATGGTGACTGCAGCCATGAAATTAAAAGACGCTTACTCCTTGGAAGGAAAATTATGACCAACCTAGATAGCATATTCAAAAGCAGAGACATTACTTTGCCAAACGAAGGTCCATCTAGTCAAGGCTATGGTTTTTCCTGTGGTCATGTATGGATGTGAGAGTTGGATTGTGAAGACGGCTGAGCGCTGAAGAATTGATGCTTTTGAACTGTGGTGTTGGAGAAGACTCTTGAGAGTCCCTTGGACTGCAAGGAGATCCAACCAGTCCATTCTGAAGGAGATAAGCCCTGGGATTCCTTTGGAAGGAATGATGCTAAAGCTGAAACTCCAGTTGAAACTCCAGTACTTTGGCCACCTCATATGAAGAGTTGACTCATTGGAAAAGACTGTGATGCTGGGAGGGATTGGGGGCAAGAGGAGAAGGGGACGACAGAGGATGAGATGGCTGGATGGCATCACTGACTCGATGGACGTGAGTCTGAGTGAACTCCAGGAGTTGGTGATGGACAGGGAGGCCTGGCGTGCTGCAATTCATGGGGTCGCAGAGAGTCAGACATGACTGAGCAACTGAACTGACTGACTGGACTGCAAGGAGATCAAAC
Organism: Bubalus kerabau; assembly: GCF_029407905.1. NCBI lineage: Eukaryota > Metazoa > Chordata > Mammalia > Artiodactyla > Bovidae > Bubalus > Bubalus kerabau. Next base: position 35,719,376 of record NC_073636.1, on the reverse strand, counting down.
CAGTCCATCCTAAAGGAAATGAGTCCTGAATATTCATTGGAAGGACTGATGCTGAAGCTGACCTGATGCAAGAACTGAGTCATTTGAAAAGACCCTGATGCTGGGAAAGATTGAAGGCAGGAAGAGAAGGGGATGACAGAGGATGAGATGGTTGGATGGCATCACAGACTCAAGCAGCATAAGTTTGAGTAAGCTCCGGGAGTTGGTGATGGACAGGGAGGCCTGGAGTGCTGCAGTCCATGCGGTCGCAAAGAGTCAGACACAACTGAGCAACTGAACTGAACTGAACCCAATAACAGAAATAGATCAATCAGTGCCCACCTTTCGAGGGGGATATCATACGAAACACAAAAGGACGTATGGCTTTGAGTAGAGCTATCACAGATAACTCGTCCACTGGGTTGGTTATAATGTAGTCAGACCAGAAACATAGTCAGACCGTAAACAGATGAGCAGAGAATGCACGTGACCTTTCAGGGACTCCTGGGTCTGTGCTGTGCTTCTGCCCAGGCGCGGCATGGCTTTGACTGAAATGGTTCCTTCTCTTCCTAGTTCCAGGATGGTGTGTGTCAGCCTTGGAGAGACCTGGGAAATGCGACGGCGAGCCTGAATTTTTGAAAACTCATCACCAGATGGCGTCACATATTTGTCAGGTCACAAAAGGAACTGGCTTTTCTGTGTTCTTAACTCTAAGAAGTTAAGCTGAAGCTCCAATACTTAGGCCACCTGATGTGAAGAGCTGACTCATTAGAAAAGACCCTGTTGCTGGGAAAGATTGAGGGCAGGAGGAGAAGGGGACGACAGAGGATGAGTTGGTTGGATGGCATCATCAATTTGATGAACGTGAGTCTGAGCAAACTCCAAGAAACAGCGAAGGACAGGAAAGCCTGGCGTGCTGCAGTCCATGGGGTCCCAAAGAGTCGGACATGACTGAGCAACTGAACAACAACTCTAATGTAGGAGATGCAATTGGATGTTTCTGGTGCAGTATTTTCCTTAGTGGTGGGTAACCTGTTGTGGCCAGTTCTTTGAGGGGTAGTTTTGTAATCAGCAACCTTTAATCCTGAAGCAGATGTATGAGAGGCTTGTGAGAATCCTGGGTGCTGAATATGATCTCCACGTGTGACCTGGCTAAGAAATGGCTCTCCATAAACCACAGTTATCAGTCTTCTACACAGTCCACTTTCATGGGCAGACCTTGAAGAATGAGACCAGAAAGGTGTATGCAAACCGAAGAGTAAAGAAAATTCAGCTCAGAGTAATACCGTGCAGGGTTCAGAATTTGTGACATGTGTGGCTCAGACAGTTAAGAATCTGCCCGCAATGCAGAAGACCCAGGTTTGATTCCTGGGTCAGGAAGATCCTCTGGAGGAAGAAATGGCAACCCACTCCAGTATTCTTGCCTGGAGAATCCCATGGACAGAGGAGCCTGTGGGCTATAGTCCTTGGGGTTGCAAAGAGTCAGACACAACTAAGCGACTAACATTTTCACTTTCTTTAGTATTATCTGTGCCTTTTTGTGACAACAGGGAAAAGTCAAGGTTTTCACTGGGTCACAATAGGATGGTTGAGATATCGCTTCTGTTGTGATTTCTCCTCTTCCTCCCAATAGACCTTTCCTGAAGGGAGAATTTCAAGTTCGTGAAGACAAGTCATGAGTCTCTAGTGACCCATCAGACTTAGTCTCTCTCATTTATTTGGGGTGCTAGGAATGATACTCATCGAATATGTGTCCAGCCAAAACTATCTACTACTCTTCAAGTCTCTTGCATGAGCCTCAGATATGCAGATGACACCACCCTTATGGCAGAAAGTGAAGAGGAACTAAAAAGCCTCTTGATGAAAGTGAAAGTGGAGAGTGAAAAAGTTGGCTTAAAGCTCAACATTCAGAAAACGAAGATCATGGCATCTGGTCCCATCACTTCATGGGAAATAGATGGGGAAACAGTGGAAACAGTGTCAGACTTTATTTTTCTGGGCTCCAAAATCACTACAGATGGTGACTGCAGCCATGAAATTAAAAGACACGTACTCCTTGAAAGGAAAGTTATGACCAACCTAGATAGCATATTCAAAAGCAGAGACATTACTTTGCCAACGAAGGTCCGTCTAGTCAAGGTTATGGTTTTTCCTGTGGTCATGTATGGATGTGAAAGTTGGACTGTGAAGAAGGCTGAGCGCCGAAGAATTGATGCTTTTGAACTGCGGTGTTGGAGAAGACTCTTGAGAGTCCCTTGGACTGCAAGGAGATCCAACCAGTCCATTCTGAAGGAGATCAGCCCTGGGATTTCTTTGGAAGGAATGATGCTAAAGCTGAAACTCCAGTACTTTGGCCACCTCATGCGAAGAGTTGACTCATTGGAAAAGACTGTGATGCTGGGAGGGATTGGGGGCAGGAGGAGAAGGGGACGACAGAGATGAGATGACTGGATGGCATCACTGACTCGATGGACGTGAGTCTGAGTGAACTCCGGGAGTTGGTGATGGACAGGGAGGCCTGGAGTGCTGCGATTCATGGGGTCGCAAAGAGTAGGACACGACTGAGTGACTGATCTGATCTGATCTGAAACAATCTCTAAACTGAAAGTAATCATGATTAACATTTACTGAGCACCTACTGCATGCCTGGTCCTGTGCTGAGTCCTCTGGTGCTGTTAACATCACATCCAGGACTTCCCTGCTGGTGATAAGAACCTGCTTTCCAAGGCAGGAGACGGGAGACACAGGGTTAATCTCTGGTCGGGAAACTAAGATCCCACATGCTGCTGGGCAGCTAAGCCTGAGTGCTGCAATTAAGACCTGATGCAGCCAAATAAATAACCATTAAAAAAAATAGTTGTATATCACATCCATTTCATGGTAAGTGGAGCGGGTTATTTAGATCATGCTCCCAGTATCAGTAGATTTGGGTTGAAGTCCAGGCCTAATTAACCTCTACATTATACCCGCCCCTCAAGACCAATAAACTGCCACGAAAAACATTTTTTTTAACACTTCATGGAATTTTCCTGTAACACAACAAGGAGGTTTTCAGGGGCTCTTGGGCAAAGCTGATCTTGGAGCTTTTCTGCCATCTGCCTGCTATGAGACCTCCAGGAGGCCAAATCACATGGCCCCTTTATAGCAGGCTGTTATGGCACCGTAGATAAGCTGTTTCGACAGAGTCGGGAAATGGAATATTTACCATTGGGTGTGAAGCCCTTTATACGTGTGGATCACATTAAGCCAACATGATATCTTGGATGTAGGAAACTGGGCTCAAATAAAGAAGCACCTTATTATATTAATCAATACACACACACACACATACACGTATATATATATATTTATATACACACACACACACACATATATACATATGATACAGAACTTTTTCAGAATACTTCCTCTGATTCCTCTTTTGGGTCTCAGAACAGAGCTGGTAACTAGAAGAGAGGCATTATTATCCCTTTCTTATATACACTAGTTAATAGCTCTGTGCAGGACCAGCCTTGTGGCCAGCCTTGTAGTCACACAAGGTTTAGCACTCTGAGGTCTCAGAACCTGAGGACTAATTTATTATCAATTAAAATTCTTAGCAGTTTGGTCTTGGATTTGTGTTTTGTCAGGGAAGTCCAGTAAGATGATAAAGATTTTGGGGGGCTGGAGTCACCTACTGTCCCACCCCTGCTGCCTCCCTGCCCCCTCCGGGTTCTTGGCTACCTGCTTCCTGGCTGCCACCACCCACCAACCCTACTGTCTGCCACCCCCAGCCTGGACACGGCCTGAAAAGGGCCAAGCTGCAGGCATACACAATTCACCCTGTCACACGGTGGGGTCTGGGGGTCTGTGAATCTGAACTCACCTTCCAAGTGTCCTCATGTTTAAGGGAGTGAGACCTTAAACCGAAACTACAAAGCACCACAGCGGGTGGAGAGGGAGGCTCCCGGGGAAAGAAAATAGCTTTTTTCCCTGCTTTCAGGACAAGAAGTCCCACTTTTTCATTTTGCACTGGGCCCTCAAGTCATGTACCCAGCCCTGGTTCTGTGAATTGCTTGAGGCTCCAAAATCAGTGTAGACATAGGAGGGTCTCCTAGAATGCTTTCCACTGCATTAGGATAGGAAGTAGCCAGTGTCTTACAAAAGAATTCAGTAGGTTTCCTCAAGGAGTAGTCTCCCTTGGGGGCATTTCAAAGCCAGATTCTCTTGGGGGAAGTCAGGAAGTGTTAGTCACTCAGTAGTGTCCGACTCTTTGTGAGCCCATGTGCTGTAGCCCACCAGACTCTTCTATCCATGGATTTTTCCAGGCAAGAATGCTGGAGTGGGTAGCCATTTCCTATTCCAGGGAGTGAAACCCAATCCAGGGATCAAACCCAGGTGTCCTACATTGCAGGCAGATTCTTTACCATCTGAGCCACCAGGGAAACCTTCTGTTGGCGGGGCCGGGGGTAGGGTGGGGAGGAGCATCCAATTCTGTTTCCATGTTGGAACTGTTTTTTAAACTTATTATTCATTGCTTTTGTCATTATAATCATACATAATGGTCTGCCTCAGAAAATCCTGCCCCTCTGTCTGACTATTAAAGTGTTTTTGTTCAGGACCCTGTCCACCTATAGATGCCAGGAAGAAAGAAATTAACTCATCCCCTGCCTGAGGCTTGCCATTCTAGGAAATGGCTTGCAACATTAATGGCCTTTTTACTTTTCCTCACTTCCCTATCTCTGATCTACAGAAAAACCTGACATCCAGATCCAGATGAAATGGTTATTTTGAGACATTAGTCTGCCATTTTCTTGGTCAATCAGCTTTCCAACACATTCGTATTCCTTGCCTCAGTACCTCGTCTCTGATTTATTGGCCTGTTGTATAGCAAGCAGAGCCAGCTTGGACCTGGTAACAATTCTGAGAATAAAAATGCGTGTGTGGATACCTAGGATGGCTGTCCTTCAGGGCAGGGATCCTTGTTTTGGCTTGTATCCCAAATGTCCACATCAAGACCTTGCACATAGTTGATGCTCAAAAAATATTTGTTGAATAAATGAATGAAAGATGCAGAAATCCATCTCTAGAGAGGTGTTCTCCAGAGGCAGGGCCTGTGTCTTGCCTTCTTCTCCTCTCTGAACAAAGGACAAGGCTGAGTACTATAGGGAAACCAAGTTCATTCTTGCTAGAGGATCAGTGGTTATCTGATTGAAAAGGCAAAAAATCAACAGACCATCTTTTCATCCAGGGACATCTTTATATGTCTCTGCTCCCCCAACAGTCACCAGGAGCCTCAAATAATACCATGACCATTGCCCTAAAGTTCACTGATGAATGACCACAAAGTAAGTGGCCAAGGTGCACCCTTCCCAGGAAGAAAAATGAAGATCTGGGTCTTTCCTCAGCCTCTGGCTGGCCAGGTTGTGTTGTGTGGAAGACTGGTGGGGGCGTAGGGGGGTGGGCAGGCACACCCAGCCACATGAGGCCTCAGAGAAGAGCATCCCAGTCAGGGAGGCAGGAAGTTGCCGTGGTGAGCTGCGGTACCTCCAGCCTGCAGCATCTCACAGTTTTCACAGAACGCGGATGCAGCTCTCGTAAAGGGCTGACCACAGAGCCTCAGAGGCTTGTATTCTCTGCCCCGGTTACCCGAAACATCATGCCAAGGGGTCCATGACGCACGGAGAGTTTCAGTAAAAATGCCTGGTGGGCGAGTCACCTTTCCAAGACCTTATTAAGTGTGCTGTTTCTCCTGGAGCACAATCAGATACATGGAACTGTCAGAATAAAACCTTAACCATGCCACACCCAACTCCATGAAATATATTTCTTTACCACTACAGCAATGATGCTGTTTACTCTAGAAAAGAGGTGCTAAAGAGCCATGTTAATGTCATTTAAAAACTTGCTTTTTCTAATGTTTTAAAATTTTTATTGAAGTGTTAGGTTTACAATGTTTAAAAGCTTAGTTGTTTTCAAAATGAGAAAATTGCCAGTTGCTTATTCTCCATATTCACAGAGGTCAAAACAGAAGGAAATAGATTCACATTTTTGAAAAGAAATTTTGAGTAGATGGAATGGGACCTTTTGAATGTACAGATGACCCAATATATAAAACAAGCTCTCAAAAACACTTATAAAACCTCTCTCACTAGAGAGATAAGAGAAGGTATTGTATATTCATTCAACAAGTATTATGATAAACCCCAAACAAGTACAGCACACTAAGGTGCTAGGATAGACATAAAAGAAATGCAAAACAGGACTAATGGGAGAGGTGGAATTCACACATGGCACAGCAATCTCACATAACTCCAACATACATGTAAGTGCCTTCCAAGTGAAAGAAATAGATTCAAGATTCAAGGGCAGGTTATAAAATTAAGTTCTGCTTTTAGGAAGAAGATGGACCAGAAATCCTGAAACCCTGATGTTACAAAATCTAAAAATTTAGATAAAATTCAATATTTTAAGTGAGTGGATAAGCTTGCAAGAAACAAAGGAAGCTCCCATAGAACCAAGTAGAAACACAAGTTCAGGGAGGCAAGCCAACATTGGCTCTGTGGCTGATCCAGAGGGATCTATCATTCAGGCTGATTCAGCCTCTGTTTAAACAGCCTCACACAGGGACACAGTGGACAGGGTTTTGCATCATTTAAAAAAAATCACAGACATAGAGAATGAACTTATGGTTGTGAGGGGGAGGAAGAGGGAAAGGATGGGGGGATGGGATAGTTAGGGAGTCTGGGATGGGTATGTATGTGTGTGCATGCCAAGTCGCTTCAGTCATGTCTAGCTCTTTGTGATCCTATGAACTGTAGCCCACCAGGCCCCTCTGTCCATGGGATTCTCCAGGCAAGAATACTGGAGTGGGTTGCCGTCCCCTCCTCCAGGGGATCTTCCCCACCCAAGGATTGTACTCACATCTCCTGCACGGGCAGGCAGTTCTTTACCACCAGCACATGATGGATATGCACACTGTAATTAAATGGATACCCAAGAAGGTCTTACTGTACAGCATATGGAACTCTGCTCAATGTTATGTGGCTGGATGGAAAGGCAGTTTGGGGGAGAATGGATACATGTATACGTATGATTGAATTCCTTTGCTGTTCACCTGAAAGGATCACAGCATTGTTAATTGGCTATACCTCAAAACAAAATAAAAAGGTTGAAAAAATAAAGAAAAAGAAGGGAGTCAAAACAATGAACACCCCCTATAACCTAAACACACACACACACACGCAGGCACAGCCCAGACTCAGGAAAAGACTAGATCCTCTCATGAGGAACGGGTGAATTAAGGAAAAAAAAATCTACCTCACAGAAGCATAAAACAAAGGATAGGCCTATTTCTGCTTTGTTTCTGGAAGAAGGTTTTTAAATCTTCCCCAAATATTCCCAGTCCCTAACCAGCCCACAGGTTAGAGGATTTGCACAGCCTGGAAATGCATGAGCAGAGACTTTGGTTTAAAATAGCTGTGGTTGGCAATGTCTTCAGTGCCAGAAAAAAGTAAATGCAAATCCTCCCTGAAAATATGTGTACTCAAACCAACTAGGCTTTAAATAATCCCCAAAGCAAAATGACAGAGATCAAGGGCTCACATTCAAAAATTATGAACAGGCATGGAAACAAGACACCATGAACAAGAAAGAGCAAAAAGAAGAAATAGAGGACTCTTCAAAAGGACTTTGACATTGTAAGCAACAAAAGGTATAATTAATATAAGCAAAATTTGAAGAGTAAATCTTAGATTAGACTCAATCAGAGAACAAGTTATTAAACTGGAAGATAGTTCTAGATCAACCACCACAATATACCCTAGAGGGACAGAAAATGAAAAGAAAATATTAAAGACCAAGTGACAGAGTGAGAAAGACCGACATACATTCAATCAGGGTTTAAAAGCAAAAATAAAGGAAGCAGGGAGGGAGGAATATTGAAAAAGTGAGTCTGAGAACTTCCAGAACTGATGTGGCACATTCAATAAGTCCAACAAATCCAAACAAAGTAATTTTAAATGTATACCTACAGAAACCTTACAGTAAACTTCAAAGTTACATAAACAAAAAAGATCTTTTAAGAAGTCAGAAAGAAAGGACAGACTTTCTACAGAGGAATTAAAATGAGCTATTTTTCAACAGCAAAAGTGTTTTTAAGACAGAAAACGGTATTAATAACAATATTAATGCTATTACAGAAGAAAATGAATATCAACCTAGAATCGCCTGTGCAACTATCTTTTAAGAAAAAGAGGAAAATTTGGCTTCCCTGGTGGTCCAGTGGTTAAGAGTCCACCTTACGATGCAAGGAACACGGGTTCAATCCTTGGTGCGGGAAGATCGCTCAAGCCACAGAGCAACTGAGCCCAGGAGCCACAACTACCGGGTCTGTGCTCTAGAGCCTATGAGCTGCAACTGCTGAGACCACCCTGGGGCCCGTGCTCTGCTACTAGAGAGGCCGCCACAATGAGAAGCCCACGTATGGCAACTAGAGAGTAACTTTTGATCACCGCAACTAGAGAAAACCTGCACACAGCAACGAAGACCCAGTGCGGCCAAAATAGTAACTAAACTAAATAATTTTTTTTTTAAGGGGAAAATGGAGACTGTTTTTAAACTGGGAATGATTAACATAGCAGATCCTCAAAAAGAAATTGTTAACAAACTGACTTTAAGAACAGATATCCTTTGGGGGTGCTCTTGGAGTGAAGGTCTGAAATACAAGAAACCTGATGAGTAGACAGGGTAGGCAAGCCCTGCAGGAAATCTAAACAAGCATAGTCTATACAAACTGATACAATGTTTAATGTGTGACGTTCAAAGTGACTGGACAGCATCCGCTTGGGAACTGGGAGTGAAGAAACTGGTGTTAAATCATCAAGATTCTCTGATTTGGTCGGGGGTGGGGGGTGGGGGATGCATTACTTAACTTTGTGTTTTGTAAAGTTTTCACATTAAATCATCAAGGGCAACCAAAGAAAGAACCAGTAATTTATCAATGAAGGGGAAAAAATGAACAAAAAACATGCCCCACTTATGTGGTCGAGTCTCAGAAGCAATTTTATACCAAATCAAGTTCACACAGTAAAATCGAACTTATATAAAGTTTAGAGAATAAGCAAAACTAAGCAATACACTTGTTTAGGGATTCATAAAATGTTGGTAAAATTGTTCTTGAAAAAGGCAAGATGGGATGAAAAAGATGACAACATTATTTTTTAAAAGAGCAAAGAAATGATCGGGATTGTAATTAGCTCTGGGAAAGCAATGTGGAAAATGTATATGGCGATGTTTATTTCCTTAATTTGGGGTAATGCATGTATGCTCTTCTATTAGTTTTGATGCAAGTGTGAAACGCTCATAGGCATTATCGATACTGTTCTAAAATCTGAAGTGTGTTTATACTTAAATTAGCTTGCCATTGCTGAGAAACACACCAAAACTCAGTGGGTTTTAAACAGGAATCATTTATAACTGCTCATGCATCTGCAGATTCTCTGGGCTTGGCTGGTTTGACAAAGGATACAGAAATATGCTCTGTTGCTTGGGAGGAGTGGTAGTCAGATGGCAAAAGTTATGAATAAAGAGAGAAGTGAAAACTTGAGGTCGATAATATACCATATCAAGCTCTTGGGGGATTAGTTCAATAAATCAACACACTTCTTTTTTTATTATGATTAAATACACCTAACCCAAAATGTACCCTCTTAGCCATTTTTAAGTGCATAATTGTGTTATTAAATATATTTACTTTATTGTGCAACATTACCACCATCCATCTCTAGGACTCCTTTCATCTTGAAAAAATTGAAACTCTTTACCAACTAGGCAGTAATTCCTTCACTCCTTCATTCCTCCACCCCTGGAGACCACCATTCCACTTTCCTGTTTTGATGAATTTTATGATTCCATAAGTGGAATCACATGGCATTTTTTTCTTTTTGTAATTGGCGCGTTTCACTTAGTGTAATGCCCTTAAGTTTCATCCATGTTGTAGCATGGTTCAGTGATCGCTTCCTTTTGAAGACGGAACAGTATTCCATTGTGTGTATATGCCACATTTTGTTTAGCCATTCATATGTCAATGGATGTTTGTGTTGCTTCCACCTTTCAGCTATTGTGAGTAATGCCGCTATGTACAAGGGAGTACAAATATTTCTTCAAGTTTCTGCTTTCAAATCTTTGGGGTATATACCCAGAAATGGATCAGATGGTAATTCTATTTTTAATTTTAGAGGAACCACTATTCCGTTTTTCATTGCAGCTGCAGCATTTTACATTCCTTCCAATAGTGCACAAGGATTCCAGTTTCTTTGCATACCCACCAACACAGTGTTTTCTGTGTTTTTATATATATATTTACCATTCTAATGAGTGTGAGGGGTTCTCTCTTTGTGATTTTAATTTTCATTTAGGCAATGATGAGTGATGAGCGTATTTTCAGGTACTTATTGGCCATTAGTATATCTTCTTTGGAGAAATGTCTCCAAGTTCTTTGCTCATTTAAAAAATTTTTTATTTTATTTTAATTGGAGGATAATTACTTCCCAATATTGTGATGGCCTCTGCCATACATAAACACGAATCAGCCATAAGCATACATAGGTCCCCTCCTTCTTGAACCTCCCTCCCCATTCCACCCACAGGTGGTCACAAAGCACAGGCTTTGGATTCCCTGTGTTATAGACTGTATTCCCACCGGCCATCCTTCTTACATATGGTAATGTATATATTTCAATGTATATGCCACTCTCTCAAGTCATCCCACCCTCTCCTTCCCTCACTGTGTCCAAAAGTTTGTCCTTTATGTCTGCATCTCTTTTGCTTCCCTGTGAATAGGATCATCAGTACCATCTTTCTAGATTCCTTATATATGCATTAATATACGATATTTGTCCATCTTTCTGAGTTATTTTACTCTGTATAATAGGCTCTAGGTTCATCTACCTCATTCTGACTCACATCTGTTCTTTTTTATAGCTGAGTAATATTCCATGGTGTAGATATACCACAATTTCTTTATCCATTCGTATGTCGATGAATATTTAAGTTACTTGTGTTTCCTGGCTATCATAAATAGTCCTTTGCTCATTTTTAAATCAAGTTATTTGTTTTGCTATTGTTGAGTTGTAGGAGTTCTTTATATATTCTGGATATTCATCTCTTATCGTATAAATTATTTACAAATATTGTCTCCTACATTGTGGGTTATGTTTTCCCTGCATTGATTGTGTCCTTTGATGCACGGAAGTTTTTACTTGTGAAGTAGTCAATTTATCTCTTCTTTTTCCTTTGCTGCCTGTGCTTTCAGTGTCATGTCAAAGAAATTATTGCTAAATCCAATTCCATGAAGATTTTTCACTATAGTTTTGTCTAAGAATTTGGTAAAATTAATGCCAAAAATAGATATATTGTGTAGTTATAGAACCCTTAAAGAATTTGGTAGTTTGAGCTCTTACACTTTATCTAATTTTTGTATGCGATATAAGATAAGGGGCTTCCTTGTTGGTTCAGATGGTAAAGAATCTGCCTGCAATGCTGGAAACCCAGGTTCAACCCCTGGGTCTGAAAGATCCCCTGGTGAAGGGAATGGCTACCCTACCCCAGTAGTCTTGCCTGGGGGATTCCACGGACAGAGGAGACTGGTGGGCTACAGTCCATGAGGTTGCAAAGAGTTGGACACAACTGAGCAACTAACACTTTCACTTCACTTTCATAAGGTAAAGGTCTAACTTCATTCTTTGCATGTAGATACTCAGTTTCCCAGTATTTGTTGAAAAGACTCTCCTTTCCCCATGATCTTGACATCTATGTCAACAATAATTTGACCATGTGTATAAAGGTTTATTTCTGGGCTCTCTATTTCATCCCACTGGTCTATAGGTCTGTCTGTAAGCCAGGATCATAGTTCTGCTTACTGCAGCTTTGCAGTAAGTTTTGAAATCAGGAAGTGTGAGGCCTCCAAGCTTACTCTTCTTTTTTAAGATTGCTTTGGCTCCTTGGGGATTCACCAAACTCTCTCTTGAAATTTCATTTAAACTTTAGGATAGATTTTTCTATTTCTTAAAAAAGCATCATTGGGGTTTTGATAGGGATTACACTGAGTAGGTAGGTCAATTTGGGTACCACTGATATCTTAACAGTCTTTAATCTTCTGATTCATGAATATGGATTGTGTTTCTATTTACCAACATCTTTAATTTCTTTCAGCAATGTTTTGTGGTTTTCAATACGTAAATAGCTTTCCTCCTTAAGTTTATAGCTAAATATTTTATTCTTTTCTTTTCATTTTGTTTGTTTTAATTTTTTTGATGTGGACCATTTTTAAAGTCTTTATTGAATTTGCTACAATACTGCTTCTATTTTATGTTTTTGGTTTTTTGGGCCACGAGGCATGTGGGATCTTAGCTCCACAACCAGGGATCAAACCTGTGCCCCCTACACTGGAATGAGAGGTCTTAACCACTTAATGCTAGGGAATTCCCATCAGTTTGTTATTGTTAGTTGATAGATTAACTTCCTTTTTTAAGCATAATGACTTCAACATATGCCAAGATAAGTAACTCATTCATTTATCAATTATTTCTTGAGTACAAAAAAATTAATGCCAAAAATAGATATATTATATAGTCATAGAACCCTTAAAGAAAATTAACCAATAATTGAATATCATCTCACAAAGAAAATTCACGCCCCAAAGGTTTAGAAGCAAGTTTTACCAATTATTCAAGGATTCAAACATTTGAATATACTAATTCTTTAAGAGAATATAAAATCAGAAAATGTCCCCAAGGAATCCAATGAGATTATTATAACCTCCTCATCATTGAATCAGAGTATGAGAAAGAAAATATTAATCCTGAACACAGTCACAGAAATTTTATACAAAATATGTATAAAATGAATCCAAGAACATACTCTTAAAAAAAATGATCACTGAATTCATGCCAGGAATGCAAGCAGATGGCTTAACATAGAAAGTCACATATTTTATCATTAAATACATTGAAGGAGAAAATTTTATCTATCTCATAGAAGGGATAGTAAAAGCATATGATAAAATTCACCAACAATTCATTTTTAAAAACTCATTATATTTGTCAAGATCCAAGCACACTCTAATGGGATATTTGAAAAGCATTTAATGATTTACAACAGCAAAGGCATAAAATGAAGGGAAAACAGTTGAGATAGTACGTGTCTTAGATTGAGTTCCCTTAACAGCAAGACCTAAAACTGAATTCAGATGCAAGTATTGAGAGTGTTTGGGGCGGGGGTGGGGGGGGGTGGGGGGGGTGGGGGGGGTGGGGGGGGTGGGGGGGGGTGGGAAGGGAAGTGAGGGAAGCAGGATGTGGCAGGAAAAGAAACTAGCAAGAATGTGTTCTACAGGAAGTCTACCTGGAGTCTAATCCCATAGGAAGTTCTGGAGCATCTGTTGTACCAGTGTTGGTCCTGCCTTTAGGAAGCCTAGGGTGTCAGCCTTAATTTTACTAGGCATGTTAATTCTCATCGTACATCCGGGAATTCAGGAAATTGCCACTGGGTGAGTCTGTGCCTTAGTAGACCCACTATGAGATGGACCTGCTAAGACCACATTTACCACCTAATCTCCACCTGCCCCTACTCAGGAGGGAAGGTATCAGGTCAGCTTGCCCTCATCCAATAGTCCTCAAAAGGTGTGGCTCCACAACTTTCTTCAGTATATGGTACCCAAGTAAACCTTTGGGAGAAAGACTAGGAAAATCACCTCTTTCCACAACTGCCATGATATTTTGGGGTCCTTTATGGCAAGCCAGCCTCTCTTTCAATCGAGTTTTAGATCTAAAAGCTATTCAGAAAAAGAGCAAGGTCCCTACCTTGCCATTGTGGTGACTGACCTCAGCCTTATGCTCACCTGTTTTTGAGGTTCTTAGATTTTAGACATTGACTAAGACCCTCCAAGTCTGCCCATCTCTCTTGTCTGAGGATCAATACACTCTAGTAAACATGTCTATGTACCTCTATGCTGCTGCTGCTGCTGCTAAGTCGCTTCAGTCGTGTCCGACTCTGTGCGACCCCATAGATGGCAGCCCACCGGGCTCCCCTGTCCCTGGGATTTTCCAGCCAAGAACACTGGAGTGGGTTGCCATTTCCTTCTCCGATGCATGAAAGTAAAAAGTGAAAGTGAAGTCGCTCAGTTGTGTCCGACTCTTCGCGACCCCATGGACTGCAGCCCACCAGGCTCCTCCGTCCATGGGATTTTCCAGGCAAGAGTGCTATTCAAACTCTGTGGCCCACTCTGGTCATTACACCCACCTGGTTTCCGAGATGGTGTTCAATGCTTCCACCTGGCATCACCTTGACTACTAGGGATCCCAATTCTGGAACAATGCCTGTGTCCATTATCCCTGATGTACAGAAGACAACCTCTACTGAGCTCCCAGAAATGTCAGTGCTTCCGTAGCCAGCAAGTCTCTTATCATCTTAGTAAATAGATGTCCTTTAGGATCTCCTAAATGTTAGCAGTGTCAGCTGGTGAGTTCTCCATCTTAAATAGCAAATCATTGCAGCAGGCCCACCTCTCAGGGCCTTTTGATCCCTTCTTCCACAGTTGCCATGGCAGTTTCAGCATCTCTGCTTCATTGACCATGGCCCATCACTTTCTCTGAGCAAAGCAAGTCAGCCAACTCCTCGTTCTTGGGCTCTTGCCAGGTTGGGCCCTCCTAATTAACTGGAGTCTCTCCATATTGACAAATACCCTCTTTATCCAAACATACATGGATTCAGCTTGATCCTGAACCATCAAGAGTTACTCTCAGATGTAGATTTCCTGTTCCTTCCAGGACTGAGTAGCCAGGGCCTGGAGTGATTTGAGGGCACAAATTCCTTCCCATGCCTTAGCGTGTGCCAGCCTGGGATTTAACCTCGGATGCATCTGGTGGTCTGGAGGGGAGGGAAGAGCAGGTGCCATAGAAAGACAGGCATTAACCTGACCACACCAGCCTCCACCTCATTTAAAGCTTCTGCATGGTCCTCAGGAAGGGAGCGAGTGCTATTTTTTATAAAAGAGAAAGAGCCCTTTTTTCTTAATGGGGGAAGGGGTGGGCCACTTCCCAGGCTACAGAAGGCTAGGGGATTTTGCATATCTACTGCTGCTGCTGCTAAGTTGCTTCAGTAGTGTCTGACTCTGTGCTACCCCATAGGCGGCAGCCCACCAGGCTTCCCTGTCCCTGGGATTCTCCAGGCAATAACACTGGAGTGGGTTGCCATTTCCTTCTCCAATGCATGAAAGTGAAAAGTGAAAGTGAAGTCGCTCAGTCGTGTCGGACTCTAGCCACCCCATGGACTGCAGCCTACCAGGCTCCTCTGTCCATGGGATTTTCCAGCCAAAAGTACTGGAGTGGGGTGCCATTGCCTTCTCCGTTTTGCATATCAGTGGCTTATAAATACAAATACCCAGATTGCCCCAACCCAAGCTTTAAGGTTCTACTTCTTTACTATCAGAGTCCTGACTTTGGCAGGAGACTTGCCAGGGCTAAGAATTCGACCTTCCATAAAGCTCTGCTAATCAACTGATCAGTCCCTGAGGCCGGAACTCAGCTCAATCTGCCCTCTAACTTAAGGAGAAACTAGGATTTGTTTAGGGGCTTCCCAGGTGGTGCCAGTGGTAAAGAACTGGCCTGCCAATGCAGGAGACATAAGAGACGTGGGTTCAATCCCTGGGTTGGCAAGATTCCCTGGAGAAGGGAATGACAACCCACTCTGGTATACTTGTCTGGAGAATCCCATGGACAGAGGAGCCGGGCAGGCCACAGTCCATAGGATGACAGTCAGACATGACCGAAACAACTTAACACACATGCAGGATTTGTTTAATGCTGCTGAGGAAACCCTGTCTTCCACACTTTGCTTTGAATTGATGACTGATAACCCCAAGCCTAACATTTTCTTCCTTCAAAGCATCAGTGCAAGCCCCTGATTCCGTAGCTCTTTGATGACTAAGGTATAACTTTCAAACAGATGAGATACTATACAAGCCAATGCATCTATTTCCACTTACATTTCAACCCAGGGTAAGAGAAGTAAAAATCTGTGCAGCTGCACTGGTGCACACCAGGGATCAGAAATACTGCATCTTCCACCAGGGACACTGCAGAGAAATGTGTATGAAATGGACTATTCATTAAAAAGGGCTACTAATCAAAAGGGGGTAGTTATGTATTATGAGGAGGAAAAAATGAGAAAATGGATTCCTACTGTATACCATACCCAAAATGAATTACAGGTTAGATTATAAACCTAAATGTCAGAGGAAAAGCAGTGAGCTTTAAAAAATATTCTTACAACCTCAGAGTACAGGAGGATTTTTAAACTACATACACACATATGCAATTGAGGCCCAGAGAATCTCTTTCACATGTGCACTAAAGGACATGAAAAGAATGTTCCTGGTATTATTGTTGAAAAAGCAAGAAAGTGAGAAACAACCCAATTGTTTATTGATGGGAGAATGGATCAATCATGGTATTTTCTTACAACGGAATATTATACATCACCAGATTCATAATGAAATCAATGACCTACAGCCACAAACACCAATATGAATGAATCTTCAACTTTCTGAAAGCAAGTTGCTGCTGAATACAAACAGTGCAACATTGTTTCCAGTTGGCTCTAGTGGAAGGAAGGATGTGTGATCAGAGAGCAACCCCCAGGATGGTTAATAATCTCAACCCCATTAGAACATGTGTATTTGATTCTTTTCTACATATTTAACAGGTCATAATTTTTAATAAAAAACTAAAATTTATTTGACTGTATCCTTTGCCTCAAGCTGTTTGCAATCTAGGGAGGGAAGTGAGACATATTTTTTTTTTAAGTAAACTGAGACAAAATGATTAAGAAAACTGCATCGTGGAGGGGTGGGAGGGGAAGGAATAGAACTAATCATAACTGGGAAGATCAGGAAAGGTTGGTGACATTTGAGATGAGCCTTGTGAAGATTTTTAAGGAGATGAGAGAAAGAGAAGAAAGTTACAATCCAGGGCAGATTAGAAGAGTTTGCAGAGGATGCTGGGAAATGAGGGCCATGCTGCGTGATCCCACCCCTTAGGAATTCCTACAATTCCGCACCTTTAGAACAGTCTCCACTGTAACTGGGGGCTACTCATCTGCTCCAGTGAAATAGAAAGAGCTCAGCTAAAGAGAGCTTTGAGCTGTAGCTTTGCCGTGCTCCCACTCTGTGATCTGGGATGGCGCCTTCTCCCGCTGTGTAAAATGGAGATGCCACAGTTACCACATGGTTATTTAAGGTATGAAAAATGTGAGTCAACCGTGGAGAACGGTATGGAGCTTCCTCAAAAACTAAAAATAGAGCTACCATCTGATCTTGCAATCCCACTCCTGGGCATATATCTGGGAAAGATGAAAAGCATAACTCAAAAAGATACACGCACTCCAGTCCTCATTGCAGCCACTGTTTACAATAGCCAGGACAGGGAAGCATCCTGGGTGTCCATCAACAGATGAATGGATCAAGAAGATGTGGTGTATATATATATATACCCTGGAAAACTACTCAAGCATACAAAAGAATGAAATCATGCCATCTGCAACCACATGGATGGACCTAGAGATTACCATACTAAGTGAAGTAAGTCAGAAAGAGAAAGACAAATACCATATGATATCACATATGTGGAATCAAAAACATGACGCAAATGAATCTATATATTGTAGAAAACATAAACAGATGCACAGATACAAAAAACAAATTTATGGCTACCAAAGGGGAAAGAGGGGTGGCCGCTGCTGCTGCTGCTGCTGAGTCATTTCAGTCGTGTCTGGCTCTGTGTGACCCCAGACACAGGAGCCCACCAGGCTACCCCGTCCCTGGGATTCTCCAGGCAAGAACATTGGAGTGGGTTACCGTTTCCTTTTCCAATACATAAAAGTGAAAATGAAAGTGAAGGGGGGTGGAGGGAGGGATAAATCAGGAGACTGAGAGTATCATATACACACTACCATGCATAAAACAGAAAAATAACCAAGAACCTACTGTATAGCACAGGGAAAACTATACTCTATATTATGTAATAACCTATAGGGAAAAAGTATTTGAAAAGGAATATACATGTTCACGTGTATATATGTGTATATGTATATATATGTTATACATGTTCAGTTATACACACACACACATATGTATATGTAATGGGATGGCTGTGCTATACACTTGAAACAATACTGTGAATCAACTATACTTCAATTAAAAACAATTATTTTCTAAATGTGGGCAAATATTGGCTCGTCTATTCTCAGGACACAGTTATGTCAATGGCTTGATTTTTATCTTTGGCTTGATTTGTATCTAAATTCTATGTAGAGTGGACATTGCTTCCTTGGGCTCAGAGAGAAGCGGACTCAAGACCAGACTGGCCCTCACATGGAAAGCTTGAGGAAGATGGTCCCACCCCCACCCCATCCTGAGGCTCAGGCTCCAGACTGAAAAGCGGGAGGAAAACTGACTTGGGGATCTTCTCAGCTGTCCTCCAGGGCAGCAGCTGCCTGCACACCGAGCAAGGAAAGCTTCTGACCTCGCTTTTGGCCTCCATGGAAGAGGAGGTCCTGACCCATTCATGTCTGATCAATGGGTCAAGATCAAGGGCAGTGGCCTGTCCTGGTCTATGGCCCTGTGAAGTCAGAGGCCCAGTGACATAGCTGGTCCACCGTCAGGACAGTCTAAACAGCCGAGGTTACATGAACTCCCTGTTCACCAGGCGTTTCTCTCCTGTAAGTAAACAAGTCAGCTTATGGTTTCAGCTGATTTTTTAACCCTAAAATGAATGTCACCAAAGAGCTTAGTGTACTTCTAGGAAACGTCCCCTTTTAAGTTCCTAGCTTGGGTGACATCAGATAGAAGCTTCCAAATGGAAAATAGGCTTCTCCGGAGGAAAGTTGTGACCTTTAAAGAAGGTGTGAAATAGCCTCTCCTCATTTCAGCCAGGCCTTTGGGTTCCAACCTTGATAACCAATGCCCAGAACAGTTAGATGTGAAACTCTGATTTGCTGTATGAGTCAGCCGAAGCCGGCCTAGGACAGGGGAATACCCGGTCCACTGGACAAAACCTCACTGTGGCCCAGGAGCCGGGCTGAGTCAGCCCACAGCTACTCTTGAGAATCTCCAGCCTAATATTTTTTCCCACTTGGCTCAAGTACCTGAAGGGCTTTTCCTTTGTTTAAAAACGAAAAAAGAAAAAAAAAAAGTGCTAACATACCAAATGGTATTTCAGAAGCTGGTCTCCAAACTGTTAAATCCTGAATCCTTTGAAGTAAACTTCTTTGTTTGTTTGTTTTCACTTTTTATTATGAGACATTTCAAAATTATTTAGTAAGAATTGCCAGGTACTGATCACTCAGCTTCAGCAGCTCTAAATTCATGGACTATCTCACTTCATCTCTACCCTCCCTTACTTCCCCCACCCCATCCCCTGGGTTATTTCAAAGTAAATCCCATATGTCATATCATCTCATCAGTAAATTCAATGGGGGTTTTTTAACTCTTGTTTCAGAAGTTAAACAAGCTATGACCAAGCAAGTGGACTCTGTCAACAGTAAGAACCCGTCTGTTACTACTCACCACTTACGGACAGCGACTTGTCCTAGGTAATGGGGTTGGTGAGTCACAGAGCCAGGGATAAACACAGGCTGTCCAGCTCAGCAGAAGATAAACGATTGAAACTTGGAGCCCTGGTCAAACTGTAAGTGACTCTCTAATAAGAAATACTGAATGGGGTAGGTTACTGCAGGCTTGCATAATAGGTTTAATCAGTAATTTTTCAAGCATCTGCTATGTTCAGAATAAACACTTCTCCATAAGGAGCGTTTTGCAATGTGCAAAGTCCTTTGAACATCCTGGTAATCCTCCTAGAGTTACCGTTGTGCATGCTCTAGGAAGGAACAAGCGAAAGCTCTGAACAGCCAACCAAATCTCCCAGACATTCACTGGTAAGAGGCCAGTTCTTCCAATATGCAGCTGAGATGTTGCTATCAGCAAACATGCCAAGAAAAGCAAAAAGCATTAAACAAATATAAGTCTCCCTCTCTACCAAAAAACAGGCAAGCACACAAAGAGTGAGCCATTTTTACTGAAGGAAAGTAAATAGGGTGTCAGCTCCTGGACTACAAATTACCTATGATAACTAAAAGGCTGCCTATCGCATGGATGACTGGACCTGTAATCTATGCTGTCGTTAAGTCTGAAAAGGTGAAATATGCCCCCAGAGAAGAGGAGATCTCTTATAGGAAATTCTGAATTACTATTAATAGAAGCCTCTGTGTCCAGCTCAGTCACCCTCCCTGACCCACCCTAGGGCCATCTGGCCTAGCCTATCCCCCAGAAGGAAAGGGTATTTTCGAATGTCAGACACAACCCAGAGCCACACAAAGAAAGTCCATCAGAAGTTCAGCCTCAAGAAGGGGGGGTGGGAATGCAATAGATAAAGGAATTTCAAGAAGTCATAGGGGGAAAAAACTACAAGCGCTGAAATTACATTTCTTGTAATTTCAGGGAAAACATTCACTGTCATCATTCGGTCAATCGCGTCCACAATTCTGCTCGTACGCAGGGAAGGAGAGGAGGCTGGCAAATTTCCTGCTGTCTTCACTCCTTCTGGGAACTCTTACAAAACCACCCGTCCAGGCTTTTTTTTTTTTTTTTATGGCAGTAGAGTTGATTTACAGTGTTGTGTTAATTTCTGCTGTACAGCAAAGTGATTCAGTTATACATATATATCCTTTTTCATATTCTCTTTCATTGTGGTTTATCACAGGATATTGAATATAGCTCCCTGTGCTATGCTGCAGGACCTTACTGTCCACCCATTCTATATATAATAGTTTGCATCAACTAACCGCAAACTTCCAGCCCAGTCCTCTGCATCTTATGTCTTGAAACCTCTCAACCAAAATATTTATCACTCATTTAATAAAGCGCTCTTCCTATACACTGAATAACAATGCATGTATTAATTATTTCAGTGTACCAAAAGGAAAAAGTGCTTACTTGACTTATTAAGGCATACTTCCTTGAAATACTTTTGCATGAAGTATTTAAAATCTACTTCTAAACAATCAAACATCCATGACAAGCACATTTTCAAGCAATTTAGTGTTTAGTCTGTTCTAGTGAATGATGTCTTTTATTGTAGATTTAACCAAAGAGACCTTTAAGAAGCCATGCTTGGACTTCCATGGTGGTCCAGTCATTAAGACTCCGTGCTTCCAATGCAGGGGGTGAGGGTTCAATCCCTTGTCTGGGAATTAAGATCCTATATGTCATGTGACATAGGCAAAAGGAAAAAAAGAAGCAGCAGCCATGGTTATTTTTAGACACAAGAGCTAAATATTCAGTCAACTTTCTGAATATCTTTGTCAAATCATGATTTTTAATACTTCTTCGACTTCACTTTTTCTCAGATAGAAGCCACTGCTTACTCGGAGAAATTGTTTAAACTACAGTAAAATCACCAATTCTGAGGTGGCAGATCCCAATTCCAAGTAAAATGACCAATTCCAAGGAGGCAGTTTCTCCTCTGCGAAGGGACTAAGATGTGTGTCTTCTATTCCAGGGGCCCAGGAGGAAATGGTGTGGGAGGGGAAGGCATCATGGGAACGTCTTTGAATGCTAAAGATCCTTGTTACCGAGAGACACAACATTGCTTGCGTCACTGATCTTAGCTTCCAGTCTTCAGAGGGTCATTCCCCACTGATTTCCTTAAAATGGAAGGTCAAAGCCATCCCAACCTCAACCCCTTTGCCCTCAAAAAACTAACAATCTAGATTCAGTTCTGCGGTTGTTGTTATTCTAAAGAATCTGACCAGACATTTTTTTCTCACTGGAGCTTTGTAAACACTCACTCACCACCCTCCTCCGATGCTCCTGAGCTGTGAACCAGGTTAGGATCTCATGTCTGGTGGGTTTCTTAAGGGCCAATAAGCAGTTAATGGGGGTTTGGAGTTTAGATTCTATCCTGAAGTTTAGACGATGCTGACCATGAATTTATTTTTTTTTAAATACACCCTTCAGCAACGGTCTAGCTCGTGTCTGTTTGGAAGAGCAGAGCTCTATTAACTAAACGAAAACATTTATTCCAGATGTGTCTCTGCTCTGAAGGAACCAGAATCAGTTTTCCAACCACATCTCCTTAAATTCCCAAACGAGGACATGAAGAAGTGATTCAGCGAGGGGACACTGTCTGGGATATTGACCACTAACTGTAAGCGAGGTCGAGCCATATTCCCAACATTTTGTATGCATTACCTCATCGAACCCTCATAACTCTTTGAGGCAGCAAAATTATAATCCCATTGTACAGATAAATAAAACCAATATATGGAGAAGTTAAGTAACTTCCCAAGTCACAGAGAGATTCAAGAGTATCCAGCCGAGACTCAAATTGATCTCGGGTAGCCTTGGCCTGCAGCAGCTTGAAGCAAGCAGAGATTTTGTTCTTGGCCAGAGACTGAGGTTGGGTCATGACCGCGAGAGCGCTGAATCCTAGCCCCTAGACCAAAGGTCAGCAACAAGGCCTTGGCCCTTCAGCTTTGCAGAAAAGAATTCCCACAAGACAGTAAGTAGTGCAACAAGTAAAGTATTTATTAGGAGGAAAAGAGTACAGTACCTGTTGGTAGACACATGGGCAGACTTAGTGGGAGAGTCACGCCCTCATGGGTGTTTGAATCACTTTTAAGGGGCATTTCTTCCAAGTTTCCTTGACCAATGATTTTGATTTGCCTGTTTCAGAGTCTGTATTTTGTATAACTCAGGATCCTCCTATAGCTATGTGTTCATCTCTCAGCCAAGATGGATTCAGGCGAAGAGGCCTATGGGTAGGTTGACATCACTCCCTTTTGACCTCCAAGGATACTTTCTGTACATGTGCATTTGGCTAGGTCTCCTGACTTTAAGAATGAGAAATACGTGGTCTCGTCTATCTGGGCAGGGCCCATCCTCCTCTCTAGAGTGTCCTGCTGTTCTCATCTTAGAGAATCAGTCCAGAAGGAATGAATCTCCAGCTGCTTTCCCTTGAGGGGGCCCAGTTACGTCCAGGAGGCTACCTGCTCCTTTTCTTCAGTTAGTGTTATCTGGTACTATCTCCATGCTGGGGCCATGATGCACTCTTGACCCGCATTATCTAACGGCAGCCCTATGAGATAACACCGTAAGTATCCCCATTTTCCATGTGAGATTCTGAGGACTCTCAGTTAAAAACCATGCCCATATGCCCACCACTGTCAGTCAGCTTCGAGCATCCAACCATTAAATATGAGTGAACAGCCAAGGATCAGCAGGCATCAGAAAAAGCCTTGTAGTAAGAAAAACAGAAGTCAAAGCAAACTAAGCAAGAATAAAAATGTATAAAAAGGAAGAAAAGAAAGCTTAAAAAAAAAAAAACTTTGTGAATTTCTTCAGAACAAAATAAGAGAAGATATTCTATCCATAAAATAAGAACAATGTTTTAAAAGAAGTTTTCCTGAGACAAATGTTGTGTTTAAATTTAATATATAATAGGAGAAAAAATGTTAATTTCTGAAAGGTTTTGAAGTTAAAATTGAGAAAATGTCCCAGAAATTAAAAAGGAAAAATAAGAGGAAAAAATCATAAGAAATTTATAGGTGCTGATTAAGAGTTGAGGAAAAAAGCTGAGAAAATAAATGAGAATATAACACTAAGGAAATTATGCATATAAATTTCCCCAAGTCTCAAAATGAGTTTCCAAATTAAGAACCCCAGGATGCCTGAAAAATGTGCTGAGACACATTACCACAGTGTTTCAGAACACTGGAGCTAAGGGTCAAGAACTGGAATGACTTTAAAGTTGTTAAGAGCAATACTAGAAGGTAGGAGAAAACAGAACGAAATGCCTGCAGAGTTTTGAAGGGAAGTTATTTCTTATCTAGATACCTACGCATAGCTGTTTGTTAAGTATGAGAGTTCTTCTGGAAGGAGAAATTTCCTCTGTCCTTCTACGTATCAAACAAAAGTTTAATAACATACACAGGAGAGGGGTTTCTCTGGTGGCTCAGTGGTAAAGAATCTGCCTGCCAATGCAGTAGACATGGGGTTCAATCCATGTGTTGGAAGATCCCTGGAGAAGGAAATGGCAAACCACTCTAGTATTCTTGCCTGTGAAATCCCATGAACAGAGAAGCCTGGAGGTTCATGGGGTCACAAAAGAGTTGGACGTGACTTAACTACCAAACAGCAACAACATACATAGGAGAGACTCGGGAAAACTGAGTAATTCACCAAAATGGCTGAAGCTCTCATCTTAAAGAGCATCTTCAGCTGAAACCAAAAGAGGATGTTGGGGTAGTGGTTTGGGACTTTAAAGGGGAGGGAGCAATCGACATGAGGATGAGAAAACAAATGTTTGGCAGACAAATGTTTGCTGGGTCAGCAGAGACAATGGGACACAGAGTGGACTCCAATTTCTGGGCCCTGCCAAGTTTCCCCCACCACACCTGGCCTGTAATCTTTGCAAACATCTCGGGTAATAGACCTAGTCTGGAAAAAAGCCCTTTATCTAGATTCTTTAGGCAGGTAAGGGGAAAGGGAAAAGTGACTTTCTGTGTCTTTGGGGCCTTGATTGCTTTCAGCTCAAAATAATTTGCATGCCAAGGAGACATTTTGGGGTGGCAAATTTTCCTTCCCTGTAGAATAAAGACATTTTCAGAGATGCAAGCTTGCAAAAACTCGTACACTCCTCCTCAGGAAGCTACAGAGAAAGAACTCAGATGAAGAAGTAAACAGCTAAGAAATAAGATGGAAACCATGAGATGGTGAAAGTTCTCAAGGTCTCAGCCTCATTTGGTGGCCCTTTGGAGCAGAAAACCAGGAGCCATTCCAGCCTGTAAAGATGTGGGATAGCTGTTCAGCCCTTCCTTCAGGCGATAACTTGCAGAAGGGAAGCAGTCAGTGACAGCTTCTAGCTGGCAGCTCCCAGACAATGCCTCAGCATGGCAGTGTTAGGGGACCATTGAGCGAAACAGCGCACCTTGGCCAGACATGATGATAACCACTTGTATGAGTTGTCTCACAGCAGGAGGTCCTGATAAGGAAGATGGTGCTGCTGCTGAAAACTAACTGGGAGAATCTGGGAGGGGCCAAAAGGGGGGAGGAGGCACCAGCCCACAATATGTCCTACCAACCTCCCAGAATCCTTCACATGAGATTCCATCTTGGCTGGGAGATGCCAGTGCCACCAAGAAGAACCCTAAGTCAGACCGACTTGGGCCAAACAAGATGATTGGCTAGAGACAACCCAGAAACTAACCCCATCACCATAAACCCTGACACTGTGAGCCACGTGGCAGAGTAGCCCTCCTGGTTTCCCTTAACCTGCTGCTGTCCGCCTGGGTGCCCCTTCACAATAAAATCTTTGTTTTGTCAGCTCATGTGTCTCCTCGATGAATTCACTTCCAAGTGTTAGACAAGAGCCCACTCTCATGCCCTGGAAGGTGTCCCCCTTCCTGCAATTGCAGGGTTCCTACAGCTGGTCTCTTCTGCCCGACATAGCATTCTTCTAAGGAGACTCCGGCTGCCACCCTGAGGTTTCCAGGAGCCACAGTGCAGTCTGAGACTCTTCCTACCACACCGTCCTTCCTTCCTCCTCTCCCTTCCCAGGTGTCAGACCTGCATCCCTGTCTGACGGCTCTCCCTGCCTCCTCCTGCCCCTTTATGTTCCCCTCGCCCAGGCATTTATCCTAATAAATCTCTTTGCCCTTCAAATACCATCTTGGTGTGTGCTTCCTGGAGAACCCAAATTGGCACAAATCCACAACAAATTTAGGTCAGAAGTTTCCTGGAAAAGCTTTTTCAAGAAGAAAAAATATTAGAATACCCAGGATTGATTTTATTGAG
Organism: Bubalus kerabau; assembly: GCF_029407905.1. Classification (NCBI taxonomy): domain Eukaryota; kingdom Metazoa; phylum Chordata; class Mammalia; order Artiodactyla; family Bovidae; genus Bubalus; species Bubalus kerabau. Next base: position 35,693,512 of record NC_073636.1, on the reverse strand, counting down.
CAATATTAACACACGTGGAAGTGAGAGGTGGATAATTAGTGATAAATGCATAGGCAGTTAGCCTCCTGCCTGCCCTCTATAAAGGCAATAGTTAACCCTAGTGAAGAAAAACCTAGTTTACTATGTTGACTGAAAAATGCACAACAATAGAAGTTGAGAACTATGTTTTATTCAGCAGACACATACTGAGGACTTAAGCCCAGAAGGCAGCCTCTCAGATATCTCTGAGGGACTGCTCTGAAGATTTCAGGGAGGAACCAGGACCTATAGGGGGTATTGTAACAAAAATCAGTTAGTCAGAACATCCAAAGATGACTGTTAGTTAAAGAAAAACAGATATCTTAAGTTAATGAATTTACAAGAAAATACACGAGTCTGGGCTCACTGAATTCATTCCTTTGACATGAACCTTAGCTGTCTAGGGCCAGTTTCCTACTTTCTGCATCCTGAATCCCCTCAGGGTGCACACAGTCCAGCAGCTACAGTGGCTGCTGGCTTGCTGGCAGCAACATCCTTTTTCACTGATACAGCAGGCAACATTGTTCATCCACAACCATTTGGCTCAGCTCTAAATAGTATCATAATAATAATGCAAACACCACACAGTGTAACCTAACTGAAATTATAACTCATGTTGGAAGAATAGGGAATTAGAAAGTGTCCAAGGATATCACAAAGGTTTGTTCGGGAGGAGAATTAAATCCTCATCTTTCATATGGAGAAATCAACAGATGACACCTAAACAGGAAAATTAAGTAGTTAATATGTTATTTAGTAAGTAAGTATGTTAGAGGAGAGTGAAGAAGTTGGTTTAAAACTCAACATTCAGAAAAGTAAGATCATGGCATCTGGTCCCATCACTTTATGGCAAATAGATGAGAAAACAGTGGAAACAGTGACAGACTTTATTTTGGGGGGCTCCGAAATCACTGCAGATGGTGACTGCAGCCATGAAATTAGAAGACACATGCTCCTTGGAAGAAAAGTTATGACCAACCTAGACAGCATATTAAAAAGCAGAGACATTACTTTGCCAACAAAGGTCCATCTAGTCAAGGCTATGGTTTTTCCAGTAGTCATGTATGGATGTGAGAGTTGGACTATAAAGAAAGCTGAGCGCCCAAGAATTGATGCTTTTAAACTGTAATGTTGGAGAAGATTCTTGCTAGTCCCTTGGACTGCAAGGAGATCCAACCAGTTAGTCCTAAAGGAAATCAGTCCTGAATATTCATTGGAAGGACTGATGCTGAAGCTGAAACTCCAATACTTTGGCCACCTAATGCAAAGAACTGACTCATTTGCAAAGACCCTGATGTTGGGAAAGATTAAAGGCGGGAGGAGAAGGGGACGACAGAGGATGAGATGGTTGGATGGCCTCACCGACTCAATGGACATGAGTTTGAGTAAATTCTGGGAGATAGTGGAGGACAGGGAAGCCTGGCATGCTGCAGTCAATGGGGTCGCAAAGAGTCAGACACGACTGAGCGACTGAACTGAACTGAACTGATGTTATTTAGTGATGAAGTGAATGTTACCAAAAGAATCAATTAAAACTGCTGAAAGTAGATGCCTTAGGGAGCAGAAAATGGAGGGGGAAGTTCAGGGAACTGGGATTTGGGAGTTAAAAACCATGAAAACAATTCAGCTCTTAAACCATGCACTGCTATAACTTTTATTTAAAAATACATTGCTAAGGGACTTCCCTGGGGGTCCAGTGGTTAAGAACCTGCCTTGCAATGCAGAGGACATGGGTTCAATCCCTGATCCAGGAACAAAGATCCCACATGCCAAGGGGCAACTACCCTGTACACAAAACCAAAGACAGTCTGTGAACCACAGTGAAATATCTCACACAACACAACTAAGACCCAATGCAGCTAAACAAACGTGTAACAAAGAATTAATTTTAAAAATATATTGCCAAAAAATATATACAATAAAAAGAACCGAGTAAAAAGAAAGGGACTTCCCAGGCCACACTCATGGTAAAGAACCCTCCTGCCAATGCAGGAGATGCAAGGGACACAGGTTTGATACCTGTGTCAGGAAGATCCCCTGGAGGAGGGCATAGCAACCCACTCCAGTGTTCTTGCTTGGAGAATCCCATGGACAGAGGAGCCTGGCAGGCTACAGTCCATGGGTTCACAAAGAGTCAGACGTGACTGAAGCAACTTAACACACACACAAGTAAAAAGAAACAGGAAGGACCCTAAGTGACCTCGGAGGAGAGAAGAGTTAGGTAGGTGTGAGGTGAGAGTTAACCCAGTGAGCTGGACTGAGCATCTCATGTGCATCTGACACAGGGTTGGGCAAGGTGAGTGTGGTTGGAGTGTGGTGAGCAGGGAGGACAAGGATGCAGAGGAGGCAGGCAGAGAAGTGGGGACACAGATGACCTTGTCAGCCATATCATCTCGGGACATTTTCTTAGGAGCCACGGGAAGACTGAATTGTTCCCTTTGCAAAGATGTCTCAGATGAACGCCTATGATTTGTGTCTAGAATGCTGAGAACTTGTTGGAGGGAGACAGGGAAAAGGAGGGAGAAGAAAACAGGTGTCCTGGATGTTGGCCAGCATCTTGGAGGATGGCTGTGCATCTTGGATAAAGCACATACCTAAGTGCAGGATGGGAACAAAAGATGTGAATGTGTTCCATTTTTTGTGATGATGGTTACATTGTCTGAAAGTTTTCTGGGTCAAGATGTCAAGTAAGCAGTTAGATTCACAGACTTAATAGAAAAATCTGGCAAATTTGAGTCATTAACACATAGACACGTGGTAATTCAAATCCTTGGGAAAAAGTGAGGTGTTTCGGGAAGAGAGAACCAACCTTGGGCAGAGCCCTATGGAACCCCACAAGGGCTGAGTATGGAGCAGCCAAGGAAACAAGAGAGGAAACAGTCAGAGAGTAGAGTGTGTGTGTGTCTAACAGTGTCTCACTGGAAAATTCACTATGATACACATTCAGATATTCAAATGGAACTGTCTCGTGATGACTGAAATTTGGCCACATAGAGGGGCTGCAGGCTGACCCCAGAGCTACTGAAGGCGGACCCCAGAACTACTAAAGATAGTGCTGCTGTGCTGTGCTCAGTCGTGTCCGACTCTTTGCGACCCCATGGACTGTAGCCCACCAGGCTCCTCCATCCATGGGATTTAGTAGAGGCAGAGGGAAAAGAGGATGCAAAGTCCCCAGCAGCTTTGTGCCAAAGAAGCCTGATGCTGCTCCCAAAGGCTGAGACATGGAAAACGGCTCAAAGGAAGCAGAATAGTAAAAGAGAACCACAGAAAGAAAATGCTATCGTGGGACTTCCACGGTAGTCTAGTGTTTGGGACTTCACCTTCCAATGCGGGGGCAGTGGGTTCAATCGTTGGTTAGGGAGCTAGGATCCCACATGCCTCAGGGCCAGAAAATCAGAATATAAACAACAGAAGCAGCATTGCAACAAATTCAATAAAGACTTTAAAAGATGAGACTTCCCTGGTGGTCCAGTGGTCAAGAATCTGCCTGCCAATGCAGGGGACAGGGGGTTTGATCCCTAGCCCAGGAAGATTCCACATGCCGCGAAGCAACTGAGCCTGTCCACCACAACTTCTGGAGCCCACAGGCCCAGAGCGCGAGCTCTGCAGCAAGAGAAGCCACCGCAGTGCGATGTCCGTGTTCTGCAACAAGAGGAGCCCCTGCTCTCTGCAGCTAGAAAAAGCCCGTGTGCAGCAACAAAGACCCAGCACAGTCAAAAATAAAAAAATTTTTAATTAAAAAAAAAAACTTTAAAGAATGGTCCACATCAAAAAAAAAAAACCTTAAAAAAAGGCTATTGTGACAAACTCTAAATTAGCTAAACTTTCAGGAGTTTTGAGACTTGTCTTAATAGGTGAAAAACAGTTGCAACCAAAGGTTTATAAGAAACCGTTTGATGTATAAACACTAGACTGAGTGATTTCTTTGGTTTTTCGTCATTCATTTGGGCAGATTGATGCAAATCCCCAAACGGCTCAACCCTAGCCACTGACGGACGTGTGTGATTTCTGGATGGTTTCTCCTCGCAGTGGGTTGCCCCGGGCAGGTATTGTCAGAACCTCCAGCTGTGCCAGCCCTGCTTATCACACCCTTGACTGAGGTCTTTCCAAGTGCTAAAACCACTTCCTAAGTACGAGAAACGAGATGTTTTTCTACTCAGGTAAAATACAAAATATAAACACAGGCTCTCTTGAAAGGGTACCTGAATAAAATTATGCCAAACTGGAACATTTACTTTAAACGTCTGAAGATAATGACCCCTTTGTTGAAACAGTCTTATCAGTTGCTACGTTCACTTGGCATGCTGTCTTCATAAAGCAACATCAAAAACCTGATGGGAAGGGGTTATCATTCTTTTACTTCAGCAAAAAATAAATAAATGAAGACTCTGGTCTTTGTGTCCCAGTATCCTCTGGGTATTGTCTGCATCTATTTTGAATTTTGTCTTGATTGCTGTGGATGTTAAATAAATAGTAAACTCCTTTAAGAGAAGAATAGTTAATGCTGCGGCTGCTGCTGCTAAGTCGCTTCAGTCGTGTCCGACTCTGTGCGACCCCATAGACGGCAGCCCACCAGGCTCTGCCGTCCCTGGGATTCTCCAGGCAAGAATAGTGGAGTGGGTTGCCATTTCCTTCTCTGATGCAGGAAAGTGAAAAGTGAAAGTGAAGTCGCTCAGTTGTATCTGACTCTTAGTGACCCCATGGACTGCAGCCTACCAGGCTCCTCCATCCATGGGATTTTCCAGGCAAGAGTACTGGAGTGGGGTGCCATTGCCTTCTCTGATAGTTAATGCTAATAGATGCTAACTCATAGCAGTGAAAATAGGGCATCAGAAAAATCAGAGAATGGTGCTTTTGACCACAGAAACTGTGGTTGGTATGGTCACTGCTGTAGTGAAAGGAAATGCAAACTTCTTTTATTTCCTGTCCTGAAACAAAGCTTATCAAAGAATAGAAAAAAGTACCTTACAAGAATAACATATATATATTTCTCTTTTTGTCGATTCCTTTTAAAAAAATTTTTATTGAAGTATAGTTGATTTAAAATATTACATTAGTTTCAGGTGTATAGCGAAGTGATGCAATATTTTTCTAGGTTATACTCCATTTAAAGTTATTATAAAATACTGGCTCTATTCCCAGGCTGTACTGCATAATTTTACAGCTGATTTATTTTACACATAGTAGTTTGTTCTTCTTATGCCTATTTTTTTTACCTCTCTTTTTTATCATTTTGCATTTTTTGTTGTTTCTTTAGCTTCACAAGATCTATGATCTTCATTGCAGCATGCAAAATCTTAGTTGCTGCAGGAAGAATCCAGTTCCCTGATCAGGGATCAACCAGGGCCCTCTGCATTGGGAGTGCAGTCTCAGCCACTGGACCACCAGGGAAGTCCCCATTTCTTTACCTTTTTATTTGGACATTGGAGTGTCCCAGACAAGGGAGTGCTATGGCGGCTTCACTTTGAGGACCTGTGCTGCACACAAGAGCCCGAGATGGCAGGGTCTGCCCCTGAGAATGTGTATTCCCTGGAGAAATGGGCTTCCGTTGGAGCACTCTGTTGAATTCTGAAGATAAATCCACCAGGTTGAAATCTTCATAGGTTCCCTATTACTATCACATTAAACTTTTTATATCTTTCTTTAAAAAATATCCATCCTCAGCCTCCCATTCTAAACTATGATATAACAGACTTTCCTTCAGTGTCTTTTGAACCATGTTGTTCTAGAAACAGGATGGAGCCAGCTGTCAGAAACACCTAGGCTCTTCTGGTTTTGGCCCTCGGCATCTGTGGGGTTTTTGGACCATCATCTTACTTTCTTGGAAGATCACCTCTCCAGCTCTGAATTAACAGAATCCTGGTAAATCTTCCCCAGACCTCTCTCTGCTGTGATACTCAGTTGATCCTTTCACCTTATAGCATATTTTCAATTTGTGGTTCAGGCATTTGTGGCCATGAAACTAAAAAAAATACATAAGATGATGCTAAACTCTTCCATTTAGTTCTGAACAGCTATTGGACTCTAAGGAGATCAAACCAGTCAGTCCTAAAGAAAATCAGGCCTGCATATTCATTGGAAGGACTGATGCTAAAGCTGAAACTCCAATATTTTGGCCACCTGATGCGAAGAACTGACTCATTGGAAAAGACCCTGATGCTGGGAAATATTGAGGGCAGGAGAAGGGGAAGGCAGAGGATGAGATGGTTGGATGGCATCACAAACTCGATGGACATGAGTTTGAACAGGCTCCGGGAGTTGGTGATGGACAGGGAAGTCTGGCTTTCTGCCGTCCAGGGGGTCGCAGAGTTGAACACAACTAAGCAACTGAACTGAACTGATAAGTTCTAACTAGCCAGTTCTATGGGCTTCCCAGGTGTTGCAGGTGGTAAAGAACCCACCTGCCAATGCAGGAGACCTAAGAGATGTGGGTTTGATCCCTGGGTCGGGAAGATCCCCTGGAGGATGGCATGGCAACCCACTCTAGTATTCTTGCCTAGAGAATTCCATGGTCAGGAGAGACTGGCGGGCTATGGTCCATGGGGTTGCAAAGAGTTGGACACGACTGAATGACTTAGCACAGCCAGTTCTATAGGCAATAGTTTAGAATAACACTTTTTTAGATGAGGAGAATTCATTTCTCTAAAGACTTAGGTGTTAATACTGTAGTGTTTATAGATTGGCAGAGAAAGCAAGGGAGAGCGTGGGAAGGAAGTGGTGAGGGCAAGGTGCCCAGAGTCCCTCTGAGAAGTAAACAGCGGTCAGCACCGGTCTGGGGAAATTTCTCTCTCAGGCCATGTGAACAGAGCTGCACGCTAGAGTGATTCCCCAATACCCCTTCTGAAAATGCCCTGGGGGCCTCCACTGGGACCAGTCCTGACCTTGACTGACCAGATGGTTTGCATCACATAGCCAGGAAGATTCAATCTCTCTCCCCCTTTCTCTCTCTCCTTTTGAAATGAAATTTCAACTTTTCAAGCAGGAATCCAGCTTTTCAAGCAGGAAAACTGTGAACAGAGCTTGGTGCAAATCCCAGATCTCATCCATATATAAACTTTCAAGTTTTTTTTTTTCTTAATGCAGGCAAATCAGATTTCCAGAGCAATAGTGCATCCATCTGCTTGCATTTCCTGACCCAGCAGGGCTACTCACAGTTCAACTGTTCCAGGGAGGGACCTTTTCATACACTTTCTTTAATCCCCAGGCTTCCCTGGTAGCCCAGCACAGAAAGAATCTGCCTGAAGTGCAGGAAATGCAGGAGATGCAGGTTCAGTCACTGGATTGGGAAGATTCCCCTGGGGAAGGAAATGGCAACCCACTCAGTGTTCTTGCCTGGAGAAATCCATGGACAGAGGAGCCTGGGGGGCTACAGTCCATGGGATTGCAAAGAGTCAGACACGGCTGAAGCAACTGAGAAGAGCAGAGCAAAATCAAGAAAAACTATTCTCCAGCTACACCCAAGTTTTACATTCTATACTTTGGGGAAATCTGAGAACACAGACCAGTGAGGAAGGTGAAGAAAAAGGAAACCATGGGACAGTGGCGCGAGCCATCCAGGGACCAGTCTCCAACAAGGGCTTCTGAGTGTACAGATGTCCTGCAGGCACCTGAAAGCTGCTTTAAACCAGCCTGTGCTAGAGCCAGTAAAGGTGTGAGATGCAAAAACACCACGCCAGCATCTTCACCCTGCTTCCACCTTACAGATGACTGAGCACACAGCTGCCCACAGAGTGTGCTCTGAGGGGCTTGGGAGGGATTACTGTTCCTGTGTTCTTCCTGCAGAACAGCCTTCCCCACAAGGCCAGAAATGTCACCATCCATCATTCACTCCCTTTCCTCAAGCACTGCCCTCTTTCTAGTTTTTTGTTCATTGGCTGTACCGAATCTTAATGGTGGCATGCAAACTCTTAGCTGCAGCACGTGGGATCGAGTTCCCTGACCAGGGATGGAACCTGGACCCGCTGCATTTGGAGTGCAGAGTCTTAGCCCCTGGACCATCAGGGAAGTCTCTCCCTCTAGTTTTTATTCAAATTATAAATGTGCCACACTCACTCCCTGGTACTTTTCTATGCATAAGTCTACTAAGTGGAACCAAGAAGCAAGACAAGCAGGGGAGGATGGAGACCAGGTAGGAGGGGGAGATGGTATCTCAACTGCACAAAACCTTTTCCTACATCAAAGATTTTCTGGGTCCAACCCCATCCTTTTGACATGCACTTCACTCCCACTGCAAGGAAAATTCTGAGCCTGTGGGTATGTTTTCATGAATTATTAAACCATCTTTCCAAGACGGTCTAGATTGGAAAACACTGTGGCAAAGGAAAGACACTAAGTGAGCAAAACAATGTAAAACATCTCACATGGCACACATCACTTAATAGATGTTCAATAAATAAATGTTTCCTTCCTTCCTTTCCTAGAGTTGCAGTATCTCTAGTGTATTAATTTTTCTGCATGTGGTTACATTCCTCAGAAGTGTAGGTTTCATGTCTGGAATGATGGGAAATACCAAGTAAAGTTCATAAAACATCGATCTTAGGGAGGAAATGACAGCCATGGTATCAGGGGGTCTCATACCTGTTGGCTAGATCCAGCTTATAGTTTTCATAAGTTTCATAGGTGGAAATTAAAGGAAGTCCAGAGGGTTGAGATGCTTACTGACCAGAAGAGCATGACTGTATGTTCAGACCTGAATCACAAAGGCTCCAAGGAGACAAGGCAGCACCTCCACCCCAGGAAAATTGGGTGTGTTCTAAGCAGCCGAGGACCACACGGATTGCATTTCCAAAGTGTGTTCTTAGATGTGCCTCTCAAAATGAAATTCCATGTTCCACGTGGGGGTGGGGGGGTGGGGCCAAAAAAAAAAAAGACAATAATCAAATAAGTTCAGAAGGTCCTGAGTTTAACTGATTTTTATTTCAAGGTTTCTGAGGCCCTTTACTGTTTTAGGACTCAAGGTTGATTTCCTAACGGAAGGGTTTCTTGGAAAAATCTCAAGGACCAGTGTGTTCTTTATGATCCACACAAGCACCACCATGAACATCAGGCTACCATGGTCTTAGCTGCAGGTCTGCCACTGTCTGGCTGTGCAGGGACACCACAAGCCACTTCACCTCCTTGGATCTCATCTTCCTTGTCCTGCTGAGCTAAGGAGTGGATCTAAGGTGTTCATATCTTTAGGATTTGGTGTCTATCCCAGAGTCAGGGTTGACCAGAAACCTTGAATTTCTCAGGGTAAAAAGCACCACCTCAGAACAACAGACCCTTCAGAGGGCTACCTGGTGCTTTCTCCCCTTGACCAGACCTTAGTCCTGAACTCATTATTCATCATCACTGCACAGCTCTGGTCCCTGGCAGTGATACACGCTGACCTGAGTGCCTGCGGCAAGCTCACCCAGCCCCAGATTCTGCCCGGTCTGGTTCTACCTCTATGACTCACTCATCTCCATCTGTGACACTCGAGTGTTCCCCAAAGTCATCCCACTGTGCCTGGGACCACGTGTCCTGTGTTCGGAGCTCACCAGACCTCACCGGCAGCTCCACCCATTCTGTCCTGGGCAATTTTCTTTGGGATGCTGATTTTCTTATTTCCAAATCATTTGATTTGTTTCTTATATCTTCCTCTTTTTTCCTACCGACACTGGCCAGCAGTTTTGCTTTTTTCTCTTTCTTCCCCAAATGGCCACTTCCCTCCTCCTCCTCCTCTCACTGCTCTCTGTGGCTTCCCTGTAGCTTTCAGGGCAAAAGTTGCCATTGCCCTTCCATGTTAGGATGCTGAAATCCAACCCTTCCTTCCATGGTGACACAGGATCGAGTTAGCCATTCACTGGGGTAACCATAGAATTTATCCTTCAAACAGATACTTTTTGACTGAAGGAGGGTGCTGTGAACAATTATGCCCGAACAATAGTATACCGGGACGGTTGCTGGTGGGGTTCTATGGTCACCCCATTGTGTGCAGACATATGATTTGCTCTATGGCTGACATTTTATATAATTTTCTTTTATGAGTTGCATTTATGTCCTAATCTTGCAGACTGGCAGCACTATACCTTGAATATAGTGCTTGAGTTACGTGCATTGCATGTGTCTGACCATCTCCGACGTTAGCCAAATTCCTCCTCTAAATGATGAGCTCCCTAATCTGGTGGTTAAAACTGCTATCCTGTTCATGGTCGTGGTCACGGGTAATAGCAGCATCTGCATCCTTTCCGGTGCCCCCACCTGCTTTCCAGCTCTTCTAGGTACCTCCTTTATTCACCCTGTCCCAGCTTTCTAGCTTGATCTAATCACCTACAGCAGCATTCACTGGGATGATCCCAACATCAAGAACTTCTTGCAGCGCAGGAAGAGAGACTCAGAGGCAGAGAGCAGACTTGTGGACACAGCTGGGGAAGGAGAGGGTGGGACGAACTGAGAGAGTGGCATTGAAACATGTACACTAGCACGTGTGAAATGGAGAGCTAGTGGGAAGTTGTCATATAACACAGGGAGCTCAGCTTGGTGTTCTGTGATGACCTACAGGGGTGGGGTAGAGGGGTAGGAGGGAGAGTCAAGAGGGAAGGGATTTATGTATACATATAGCTGATTCATGTTGTACAGCAGAAACTAACAAACATTATAAAGCAATTATCCTACAATTAAAAATAAAAGAAAAATCATTTTTAAAAAGGCAAGAACCTCTGGGTCCTCAACTCCCACCAGACCCTTACTCGCCTGCTTCTGTTGTGAGGTTTGTGCTCCTCTCCCTTGGCAGCTAGATGCTTTTCGGTGAGTGCCCAAGCTGATTTCACTAGCCTCTGTGTGTTGTTGGGCTGGTAAGAGACAGAACCCCAACTCAAGCTAGTTTAGTTCCAAAGGGGAATTCATAGACTCAAGAATCTAAGAGAAATTTTGATGATGAGATGCAGCTGAGCCTGAGAATAAACTGGAACAAGAGATCTGAGTGGCCCCCAGACTGTCTGCATCTCTTGTCCTACTTAGGCCATCAGTTTGAGTCTCTCTGCTTGACGACCAGCATCACCCCATGCCAGGAAATGTGATTTCTGTGCTCCTAGGTTTTGCACTTTAGTGGTGTGTGTGTGTGTGTGTGTGTGTGTGTGTGTGTGTGTGCAGCCAAAGCCATATTTCCATCAGCTCCAAGGTGTGAACTTGGGACTTGACCACTAGAAGCCCCGGAGGTCACACTTGGCCAGGGAGAGGGAGTGGGCACAGCAGGTATCCTGCCTGGAGTGGTGATGGCATCACTGCTCGGATACAGGACGAGATCTCGCAACAGCTTGCTTCTTGAGACAGAGAACAGGTTCACTGGTAGTGTACGTACACAGGTGGTTTCTGGTGCATTCTCAGATTCTTCTGTCCGTTTTTGTTGAGGCCTGGGTGAGGAAGTATTCATTTTACTTAACTGATATGCTTGGTGAACATCTGACACACCTCAGTGCTTTTGACACTGAGATGATTAACCGCATGGCTTTGGGTCTCCAGTCCCAAAACTCAGATAGGAACCAGCTTGGATCTGACTCTCCAGCCCTAAAGAGGATCAGCCACAGCCGGAGCGAGAAGGGCAGGGGCTGCTTCCAGGAGATCGGAATGGCTGGCGGCCAGTCCCACAGAGTCCTCGACCCGAGTCTCCTGGACCCCGCAGGGCCCATCCACCATCTTCCATGTTTCTTCTCCTGAGCCCTGGGGGACATGCTTTCTCTTGCTGAAGGTGGAACACTCTGTCAGTAAAACTCACCCTGATTTCCTTTTGTGCTATTGTTTTCTTTGTGATCATCAGCTGCTGCTGAGGTTATGTTATTTTAGGAAGGTCCTTGGGAGTGGTCATTACATAACTGCCCCAGCTGCCGCCCAACAAGTCAGAAATTGTTAGGGATGCTCACCTCCACCCAGTGGTTCTAGTACAACAAACAGCTTCTCATCTCCACCCCCGCGTCCCTCTCCCCAGTTCCTCCCTCTGGGTCCCCCGCTGGGGTAGTCACATGCCTGCTGACTTTGAGCTGAGTTTCATCACATGGGAGATTGATTCATCTGAGTTGAACTCCCAAGTTTCCTTCACCTTTGACACTTTTCTTTTGTGTACCTTGAACTTCTTTTCAGATAAATTATGATGATGCCTTTGGTCAAGTTGAGTCTCCTTCTTTGACTTTCTCTTGGGATCTTTTCTGAGGACCTTGTTTGTCCATGTGCCCTAGATCCACAGATCCACACACCCCCACCATGACCACCTCCATCATCTCCACTTGACCGATTTTCCCTCTGGGTTTCCCTCTCCCTCTTTCCCTTCATGGATCTAAACCATGAGAGCCCATCCTTGCCCGCCTGGAGACTATCTGCTCCTGCTTGTCCTTCGTTCTCCTCATGCTTTTCCCCAGCTACTTCTTCAGCATCCCTTCAATTTCCTCAGCATCCACTGATCCACCCCTGTTCCTGCGCAAAACTTATCTTGCAAGCTTTGTTCTCTGTTCCAAGGAGCAGTCTCCTGCCTGCCTCCCAGCAGATGCCACCAGCCCTGTGTTTCATTTCCCCTCTCACTCTGGGCCCATCTCCACTGTGGCCTACATATGATTCGTTTATATAAATGTAACTTCCCTCCACCCAGAGATTACCACAGCCTTTTTTTTTTTTAACTCAAATCATAGATATAGGTATGCTTGAAACACCATTCTCAACAGCACCATTGAATTCAGAGAGTTTCCTCTTTTCTCTTATGTTTTTGAAATAAGAGATCCTTTGGGGGGTGTGAAAATAATACATGGTGGCAATAGAAAATTGGCAATTGAAACAACTTTTTGTTGTACAATGTATCATTTCTGTTGTTTGAAAGATAGTTTTTTTTAAAGGAATAGTTGTAATTATACTAACATACAATTATGGATCCTCCCATTTTCACTTAATATGAAGACTTTCCAGATATTCATTGAGTATTTTGTGTGTGAAGGATTGTTTCAGGTCCTGGGGACACAATGCTGCTCACCCTCTTTGACCGTGTGGTCTAATGTCAGAGGTAACAGGGCAGTTATGATCCTGTATAGATAGCACAAAATCTTGTCCTGGAGGGGTTGGTCAGGGAAGGTCTTCTCCCCACCCCCCACCTCGTGAAGTGAGATCCCAGCTGAGACAGAAAGAATTAGCAGGGGTTACCTGAGAAGACTCTTCTAGGTACAGGGAATAACATGTATGCAGCAAGGAGGAGAAGGGCACAAGAGAAGTGTAAATGCTGATTCTAGAGAGGCAGTAACAGATGGTATGAGCCAGGTTATTGAATGTGTATTTTATCTCATGAGAGCCAGACACTTCCTTTTGAGTCTAATTAGATTTTCCCATAAGACAGCTGTAATTACAGTAATGAAGCAGGGATCAACTCTTTTGTCTAATTATTAACTCTTCATAATATACCTTTTCTTGATAATGGAGATTCACAAGTAGAAGTACCATCACTTACTTAATCCTTTCCCTGCTGTTCCTGATATTTCATAGTTATAAATAATGTTGCAGTCAACACATTTCTCCTGGTCTCTCCTCTGCATTAATAGAAACCCTTTGCAGATGCTAACTCAACAGCCTCTTCTATGTAATTCACCCTATGTTCTCTTTGTTCCAACTCTACTCACGTTTCATGCTTCCAATCCAAGCCCTTAACTAGCCTACATACTTGGTAGGAACTACGGGGCTTGCCAGGCTTCCCAGCCAGCGCTAGTGGTAAAGAACCTGCCTGCCAGTCCAAGAGAGGTAAGAGACCCAGACTTAACCCCTGGGTCAGGATGATACCCTAGAGGAGGGCCTAGCAACCCATTCCAGTATTCTTGCCTGGAGAATCCCATGGACAGAGGAGCCTGGAGGGCTACATTCCATAGGGTGGCAAAGAGTCGGACACGACTGAGTGACTTAGCATGCACACAAGGGACTTCCCAGCTGGCACAGTTGGTGAGGAATCCACCTGCCAATGCAGGAGACAGAAGAGACAAGGGTTTGATTCCTGGGTTGGGAAGATCCCCTGGAGAAGGAAATGACAACCCACTCCAGTATTCTTGCCTGGAAAATTCAGTGGACAAAGGAACTTGATGGGCTATAGTCCATAGGGTCACAAAGAGTCGAAAGAGTGGACAGGTTCTCCTGTGTTTCTGAAAGGAGCTGGGAGTCCTAGTGTGAGAGACCATAGAGGTGTATGGACAGCGCACACACAAACTGAAAATGGACTGAAATCTCACATCAGCCGTTTTCACACACTTCCTCTTTTTCATTGTACCTTTTTTTAGCTTTCCCAGCTTACTTCTTAATTACCATCAGTGAGTGCAGAAGAGGAAGGAAGCAACTACCACCCTTCTTGAGTTGCTGGGTTATTTTAGATTCAATGTGATGGATCCACAATTGAAGCTTTGAACCAAAAGTTCTATTAAGTTTCACAGCAGTGCCATAACACACATAAGAGTTTCTACAACTATTCAGATAACGTGATGTCCCTACTTTTTCATGTTGTTTTCTGCTGATTGCAGTTCTTGTTACTGTGTCATCTTTCCTAACAACTTAGCTTCCTCTCAGATTAAATTTTATTCATTAAAGGAACACCATTTTCATGGTTCGTACTTTCTTGCTAATTAGACTGTATATAACCGCAGTATTAAAAACCACACCAAAGTTTATAGAGTTCACAAACTTTACACTAATAAACAATTTCATCCTTTGTAAAATTTTTTGTGTGTGTATTTTTAAATCTCTTCTAAGTCCTATTAAAATTCCACAAGCTTCTTTGTGCAGAAGGGGGATTGCCAGAAAGAAGAGTCTTTCATTCACTTATTCATTCATTTACTTCTTTTAAAAAAGTGTTTATTGAAGAACCCATCATGAGCGAGGTTTGTGATACCCTCTACTGTCCCAGGACATGGAAGATGTCAAGTATGACCCAGGTCCCAGCTCCAACCTCAAACTTTGATCAAGAGTTAAGAAGATACAATATTCTGAATATCTCAATTAAAAAAGACCTCTTTGTGCAGCGTGCAAAGACGACTCTATCACAACCGCACTCCTAACATAATGCCTAGAGCAGATCATGTTTTAACACTCCCTTCCTCTATATGACAAAATTATTTTCAGTCATAATTATGAAATGAAAAAATGTGTAGTTATGAGGCAATGGCACCCCACTCCAGTACTCTTGCCTGGAAAATCCCATGGATGGAGGAGCCTGGTAGGCTGCAGTCCATGGGGTAGCTAAGAGTCGGACACGACTGAGCGACTTCACTTTCACTTTTTCACTTTCATGCATTGAAGAAGGAAATGGCAACCCACTCCAGTGTTCTTGCCTGGAGAATCCCAGGGGCAGGAGAGCCTGGTGGGCTGACGTCTATGGGGTCACACAGAGTCGGACACGACTGAAGTGACTTAGCAGCAGCAGCATGACCAGAATAGAAGCACAATGAAAATGTTCTTTCATTAAATTTCATAATATATACATGGCTGTATAATATATACATGGCTGTATAATAGCCATGCCCATAAAAAAATTAAGAATGAAATAAGTATTACAGTTCAAAAAAAATGTCACTCCTGTAGGTCATCACAGAGCACCAGGCTGAGCTCCCTAGGGCTGGATGGAGGGTGGGAGGGAGGCAATATATGTATATTTATAGCTGATCCACATTGTTGAACCAAGGAAATCAACACATTATAAAGAAATAATCCTCCAATTAAAAATAAAAATTTATTTTTTAAAAAAGGAATGATTAATATTTTTAATTGCATTAATTTATTTTTTAAAGAGATAGAATTTCTACTTTTCACTGTTGCAGTAGACAATAATAAATTATAGTTTCTGCTTTCCAGTCATAACTCCTGCAAATCTGTCAATAACAGACTTAGCTTTGATTGATCTTCTTCATGAATATATGCAATACATTCTATGCTATGGTCAGATTTTCCATTTTTCTTCTTATAGTTGATTTGAGAACAATGCTTATTAATTGTAATTGCAAAATGCTCCTTCCACATGAGACACCAGATATACAAACAGTTAGGAAAAGAATACAGTTTAGCAGATATTTCCATGAATCCCATTTCACAATAAACTCCAGAAATAGCAACACTGCCAGTATTTTTGTTCTTGGGAATTGATCCCAGTGGCTTTCAAAAGTCTTCATACTAAGAAAAACTTCCATTGTCTTCCAAATATCTTCTCCAGAAGATTTGCCTCCATATTTGCTAAAATCTTTCAAAGTTTTTCTTCCTCTCCAAAAATCAGAGAGTAAACCTTGACATTACCTGCTCTGTTCCTTTAGAACAGTGTTGAGTTCTTGGGGAAAATGACTGGGATATTCACACATTACACTTTGGGTTTCTTGTGGCAATGTAGGCCAGCATCTTTTGTCATTGCTATGTATTCTTCTTCAATATTTAATTCTATTTTCTATGTCAACATTACTTGTTGATCTTTTGTTGTTGCAGAGTTAAAGGCCATTTTCATAAAATCTAAGCAGATCTTCCTAACTTCAAAGTCAGGATTAATTTTTCAAAATAATCTGTGGCATGAACAGCTTCATACTGACCCCATCTTCTTTGGGAAAGCCTTTTTATTTGATACCTACAGTCTGCACCATTTTTCACTGATGGGGTGAGACTTCTAAGAATTCATTAAAATTTCCCATAATTCCAAAAATATCCCACCTGAAGAAACACAACCAAGAGAGTAAACTCGGCAAAGTTGCGAGAATGATTTCTTACAGCTATGCTGGACACCACTGTGCGCACTGATCAGAGCAATAGAGGGGACCTCGCCTTGACCACGGCAGAGGTTTGTGCTCAGTCCATCCACGTCCAATTATTCCCAGATCTCTTTGATGCATCCAGCAGCAATCTGGGCCCCAGAATGGTAGCTTAAACTTATAATGCTATATGTCAATTCAGTTCAGTTCAGTTCAGTCACTCAGTCATGTCTGACTCTTTGTGACCCCATGGACTGCAGCACTCCAGGCCTCCCTGTCCATCACCAACTCCTGGAGTTTACTCAAATTCATGTCCTTTGAGTTGGTGACACCATCCGAACATCTCATCCTCTGTCGTCCCCTTCTCCTCCTGCCTTCAATCTTTCCCAGCATCAGGGTCTTTTCCAATGAGTCAGTTCTTCTCATCAGGTGGCCAAAGTATTGGAGTTTCAGCTTCAGCATCATGTCCTTCCGATAAATATTCAGGCCTGATTTCCTTTAGGATGGACTGGTTGGATCTCCTTGCAGTCCAAGGGACTCTCAAGAGTCTTCTCCAATACCAGAGTTCAAAAGCATCAATTCTTTGATGCTCAGCTTTCTTTACAGTCCAACTCTCATATCCATACATGACTACTGGAAAAACCATAGCTTTGACTAGACAGACCTTGGTTGGCAAAGGAATGTCTCTGCTTTTTAATAAGCTGTCTAGGTTGGTCATAACTTTTCTTCCAAGGAACAAGCATCTTTCAATTTCATGGTGCAGTCACCATCTGCAGTGATTTTGGAGCCCCCCGAAATAAAGTCTGTCACAGGTTTCGCTGTTTCCCCATGTATTTGCCAGGAAGTGATGGGACCAGATGCCATGATCTTCGTTTTCTGAATGTTGAACTTTAAGCCAACTTTTTCACTCTCCTCTTTCACTTTCATCAAGAGGCTCTTTAGTTCTTCACTTTCTGCCATAAGGGTGGTGTCATTTGCATATCTGAGGTTATTGATATTTCTCCCAGCAATCTTGATTCCAGCTTGTGCTTCATCCAGTCCAACATTTCTCACGATGTACTCTGTATATAAGTTAAATAAGCATGGTGACAATATACAGCCTTGACATAACAGGTCAATTACATCTCAATAAAATCAGAAGAAAATAGTTTTAATAAACCCCCTATGTTCTCTGTAATCTTGGTATTTAGTAGACATTTATGAAATCATAATATTATCAAATATCAACTGCCTGTTTTATTTTATTTTTTCGTTTCCCTTAAACAGAAGTGAAAAGTGAAAGTGAAAGGTGCTCAGTCGTGTCCGACTCTTTGCCACCCCATGGACTGTAGCTCACCAATTTCTTGGTCCATTTTTTGTTTTACAACAAACAGTAATTAAAAGAGAAAAAGTAACTTTTAATTATAACAATCAGTAATTACAAGAGAAAAAATAATTTTAAAAGATTTTTTCAAATTTAAAATATTTCATGTGGGAACCAAATTTTACACCTACCAGACAAAAATATTTTACCTCATAGTTCACATTCTATTTTACTATTTCAAATTTTAAACACAAATAGGAACTCCAAGTGGTCATACAGAGTGATAGAATTGAAGTGACTCAGATCTATTTCTTCTTCTCTAAAACTATTCTCTAAAAGTCATTGTTTATTTTGAATTGGTTTAAACGTGGATATACCTAAGACCACAGAGGCTGCAGACACCAACTGTGACTGAGTAATGTCAACAATTATGTCATGTTGGAAACTTACTCTTGAAACTAATATAGGTAACTGAGTTCTCTGTGGGGATAGCTTGGCAATTAGCTCCGTAAGTTAGCACCATATGTTTATTAGATAAAGTAATGACTGTGCTACTATGAGGCATGTAGAGCAGTCAGTTCATAGAGACAGAAAGTAGAAGGGTTGTCACGGGGGGCTGGGGGAGGGGAACAGGAAGTTGGTGTTTAATGGGGATGGAGTTTCAATTTTGCAAGATGAAAAAGGGTTCTGTGCATGGATGGCAGTGATGCCTGCACAACAACATGAATGCACGTAATGACACTAAACTCCACACTTCAAAACGGTTAAAATGGGAAATTGCCTATTTTATGTAGTAAATTTTACCACAAGTTTTAAAAATAACTAATTTTTTAAAAAACAAAAAAGATAAGTAATTAAAATATGATAATTTTTAGCTTATGTATATTATAGAAAGTCAGCAATCACCACAGCAATTGTTTAGAATTTAGACCAACAAAAGATTTTTTTTAGGAAGGATCATTTTATCATGCAGGGTATAGTAGTAGTCAAAGCACAACTGCTTGTATTGATTCCATCATGGTTTGTGAGCTCTCTGTAGACAATGCCCCGCCATCCCCTGCATGCTGGAGGAGAGCTCCCACTATCCCATCTGAAACTGAGCAAGACACTGTGGGGCTTCTGGGAACAGAAGCCTTTCTGTCCTCCATTTCTTGTTTGTAGGGAATAAGCATCAGCCTCCATGACCTGCCCTGAGTCCCAAAGTGAAAGGGAAAGGCGCTGAGTCACGTCCGACTCTTTGTAACCCCATGGAATTCTCCAGGCCAGAATACTGGAGTGGGTAGCCTATCCAGGGGATTTTCCTGACCCAGGAATCAAACCAGGGTCTCCTGCATAGCAGGCGAATTCTTTACCAACTGAGCTATCAGGGAAGCCCCAGAGGGCGTATTCAACAGTTGCTAATCAAAGAAGGGAGAGGATGTGGAGAAAGAGAGGAGCTGTCAAAAAACAATTGTGCAGATTTGTGGCAGGTCCTGGTTCCACCTGAAGGGATACACATAATAACATCTTTGATTTCTTCTAGAGAACTAAATGGAGAAAGCAATGGCACCCCACTCCAGTACTCTTGCCTGGAAAATCCCGTGGACAGAGGAGCCTGGTAGGCTGCAGTCCATGGGGTCCCTAAGAGTCAGACACGACTGAGCAACTTCACTTTCACTTTTCACTTTCATGCATTCGAGAAGGAAATGGCAACCCACTTCTTGCCTGCAGAATCCCAGGGACGGGGGAGCCTGGTGGGCTGCCGTCTATGGCACAGTGCACAGCGCACTCAGTGCACAGAGTCGGACACGACTGAAGCGACTTAGCAGCAGCAGCAGCAGCAGAGAACTAAAGCTGCCACCAAATGGAAGATATTAGCATTCTTCGTTCCAGAGAGATCATGGTTTGATAGCCCCAAAAACAAAAGAAGCTTGTCAAGAGACCACTTGAGGCCAGATTAAAGGAATGTAGGCCCTGCATACACACTAATCTTATCAGCAAACCCACCCTTGAATAGTTGCTATAAATCCTCCACCAGATCCTCCTGGGTTGAGATACAGTTTTTGGAGGGCTCAAGCCCACTGTGATAAAGGACAGAAATGGTATGGACCTAACAGAAGCAGAAGATATTAAGAAGAGATGGCAAGAATACACAGAAGAACTGTACAAAAAAGATCTTCACGACCCAGATTATCACGATGGTGTGATCACTGACCTAGAGCCAGACATCCTGGAATGTGAAGTCAAGTGGGCCTTAGAAAGCATCACTACGAACAAAGCTAGTGGAGGTGATAGAATTCCAGTTGAGCTATTCCAAATCCTGAAAGATGATGCTGTGAAAGTGCCGCACTCAATATGCCAGCAAATTTGGAAAACTCAGCAGTGGCCACAGGACTGGAAAAGGTCAGTTTTCATTCCAATCCCAAAGAAAGGCAATGCCAAAGAATGCTCAAACTACCACACAATTGCACTCATCTCACATGCTAGTAAAGTAATGTTCAAAATTCTCCAAGCCAGGCTTCAGCAATATGTGAACCGTGAACTTGCAGATGTTCAAGCTGGTTTTAGAAAAGGCAGAGGAACCAGAGATCAAATTGCCAACATCTGCTGGATCATAGAAAAAGCAAGAGAGTTCCAGAAAAACATCTACTTCTGCTTTATTGACTACGCCAAAGCCTTTGACTGTGTGGATCACAATAAACTGTGGAAAATTCTGAAAGAGATGGGAATACCAGACCACCTGATCTGCCTCTTGAGAAATTTGTATGCAGGTCAGGAAGCAACAGTTAGAACTGGACATGGAACAACAGACTGGTTCCAAATAGGAAAAGGAGTTCGTCAAGGCTGTATATTGTCACCCTGTTTATTTAACTTATATGCAGAGTACATCATGAGAAACGCTGGACTGGAAGAAGCACAAGCTGGAATCAAGATTGCCAAGAGAAATATCAATATCCTCAGATATGCAGATGACACCACCCTTATGGCAGAAAGTGAAGAGGAACTCAAAAGCCTCTTGATGAAAGTGAAAGTGGAGAGTGAAAAAGTTGGCTTAAAGCTCAACATTCAGAAAACAAAGATCATGGCATCTGGTCCCATCACTTCATGGGAAATAGATGGGGAAACAGTGGAAACAGTGTCAGACTTTATTTTTCTGGGCTCCAAAATCACTGCAGATGGTGACTGCAGCCATGAAATTAAAAGACGCTTACTCCTTGGAAGGAAAGTTATGACCAACCTAGATAGCATATTCAAAAGCAGAGACATTACTTTGCCAACAAAGGTCCGTCTAGTCAAGGCCATGGTTTTTCCAGTGGTCATATATGGATGTGAGAATTGGACTGTGAAGAAGGCTGAGCACTGAAGAATTGATGCTTTTGAACTGTGGTGTTGGAGAAGACTCTTGAGAGTCCCTTGCACTGCAAGGAGATCCAACCAGTCCTTTCTGAAGGAGATCAGCCCTGGGATTTCTTTGGAAGGAATGATGCTAAAGCTGAAACTCCAGTACTTTGGCCACCTCATGCGAAGAGTTGACTCACTGGAAAAGACTCTGATGCTGGGAGGGATTGGGGGCAGGAGGAGAAGGGGACGACAGAGGATGAGATGGCTGGATGGCATCACTGACTTGATGGACGTGAGTCTGAGTGAACTCCGGGAGTTGGTGATGGACAGGGAGGCCTGGCGTGCTGCGATTCATGGGGTCGCAAAGAGTCAGACACGATTGAGCAACTGATCTGATCGTAGCCCACTGTGTCCCCCTTTGCCTTGCAAAGCAATAAAGCTATTCTACTTCACCTGAACTCTGTCTCTGAGCTTTAATTCAGCATCAGTGCATTGAGGCCTAGTTTTCAGTATCACATCCTTGGTCTATTCTTTCAAAGGTAATATCCTGGGTTGCACATGTCAGGATAAGAAGAGATGGTCAAATGGTGGGTTTTCTCAGTCCCAACCCTCACTTATGGATTTGAGTGAAGTTGTAAACTGAGGTAAATGGAACCTGATAAATCAGAAACTTCCCAAAAGTACCTGGAGATTGAACCCAGCAGTGCAGAAAGGCCAACACTCACAGGCAAACCTTGACCAGCAAGACAGGACACCTGTGTCTTTTCCTGAAGCTGTAGCCAATTCAGTAATACACTGATTTGCTTCTCATCATTTTCTGTCTCACTCCCTCATCCCTCACTCTTACTGCCCTGGAATTATACCACTCCCTGACCTCTTAGGAGAGGAGAAGGGCTGGAGGTTGAGTCAGTCATCAATGGTCAATGATTCAATGAATGCATCTATGAAACAAGACCTCCATTAAAACACAAAAGGGCTTCCCTGGCAGTCCAGCATTGAGACTCTACACTTCCAATGCAGAGGGCTAAATTTGATGCCTGGTAGAGAACTAAGTGCAGTAGGAAATGACAACCCACTCCAGTATTCTTGCCTGGAGAATCCCATGGAGAGAGGAGCCTGGCTGGCTACAGTCAGTAGGGTCGCAAAAGAGTCAGACATGACTGAAGTGACTTAGCACGCACGCAGAGAACTAAGACCCCACATGCTGCACAGTGCAGCCAAAAAAGAAAAAAAGAAAACCTCAAAGGAGGGGCTCAGAGAGCTTCCGAGTTTCCAGCCAGACCCTTCCCCTTGCCACCATGCCATGTCCCAAACTCCACAAGGACAGAAGGACCTCCACAAAGGCCCCTTTGTTTGGGACCTCACCCTAAGGATTGCTTCATCTGACTGGTAATTTCTTCAGTATGCCTTGTAATAAACAGGTGATCTAGTAAGGAAATGGAGAAGGCAATGGCACCCCACTCCAGTACTCTTGCCTGGAAAATCCCATGGATGGAGGAGCCTGGTGGGCTGCAGTCCATGGGGTCGCTAGGAGTGGGACACGACTGAACAACTTCACTTTCACTTTTCACTTTCATGCATTGGAGAAGGAAATGGCACCCCACTCCAGTGTTCTTGCCTGGAGAATCCCAGGGACAGGGGAGCCCGGTGGGCTGCCATCTATGGGGTCGCACAGAGTCGGACACGACTGAAGCGACTTAGCAGCAGCAGCTGCAGCAGTAAGGAAAATGATTCTCTGAGTTCTGTGAGCCACTGTAGCAAATTAATCAAACCCCAGGAAGGGGTTGTGGGAATCCCAGAAACCCAGGTGACAACCCAGACAGGTGATTGGCATCTGGAGTCGGGGTAGAGGGCAGTCTTGTAGGACTGAATCCCTTACCTTGGGACCTGATGCTATGTCCAGGAAGAAAGTGTCAGAATCGTGTTAAATGTTAGGACTACTAGGGAGTGCCTGAGAACTGGGGGGTCTTGTGGGGAAAAGCATCCCCTGCATCAGAACTGGGGACTAGAAATCTGGTCAAGGTCAAAACTACAATACGGTTTGCATCAAAAGGAGTTTGAATGCCAGAAAGTTCACTCCTTGGATTAGGACTGTCTGCTCCACTACATCCCACGGCTCTGGGGAACAGAGGGCACACAGCAACGTACTTTGTCATTGCTAACATCAATGGGAAGCTCATGACTTTATTTCTGCATCAAACACCAGCAATTCTTCCCCTTTAATATCACCTTGATATTTGTCTCCATGTCTAGAGTCCCTCCTTTCTGTGTCCTTTGCCCCAGAGCCTGTTCTCGTGGGTGGCATCTCATGACCTCAGCTGGAGACAAGATCCAGCCTCTTTGTACCCGTAGAAGAGAACTTGATTGATGGGTCGAGTCCAGCCCTGTCCATTCAGCACAGCCCAGAGCTAATGGGTGTGTAAAGTGCTATCTCACTTCTGCTCTGGGATTCCCCAGCCCCTCAAGACAGCCATGTGATCTGAAGGCAAGAACCTCATGTTAGAAGTCAGCAGCCTTGGTTCCCATTTTGCCCTGCGAACAATTCGATTCAGACCTTTTGCAGCTCCATAAACGTGGCCTGTTCAATTTCCTTTCCTGTTCAATGAATCTTTGTTGTTATTGCTGTTACTTAGAGTCGTGAAGTCATGTCAGACTCTCCCACCCATCCCATGCATGGACTGCAGCATTCCAGGCTTCCCTGTCCTCCACTCTCTCCCAGATTGCTCAAATTCATTTCCACTGAGTGGGTAATGCTATCTAACAATTTCATGCTCTGTCGCCCCCTTTTCCTTTTGCTTCAGTCTTTCCCAGCATCGGGTTTTTTCCAGTGAGTCAGCTCTTTGCATCAGGTGGCCAAAGTATTGAAGTTTCAGCAATAGTCCCTTCAATGAATATTCAGGGAACCTAAAAGATATCAAAAGCTGGGAGTGAATAGAGAGGGCCTCTGGTCCAACCCCTCTGGCTCCACCCCTCCATTTCCAAAAGCAGCCAGAAGGACACTGGGGTGGGGCAGATTGAAGTCTCCCTCCACCAGGCAGAAACAGCTGGGGAAAGTTTTGTCTAAGACAAATGCAAGACACTTGTTAAATATGATCACTCTTATTTAAATGCTTCCTTCTGTCACTGCTGGGAAATATTTCTGTCAAAAACCAAGATGTAAAATTAAGTAGACATTATGTATTTTGTTGTTGTTGTTGTTTTCCAAGGAAGGGTGCTAGCTAAGCGTACATGAGTGTGTGCCCAAAATATCGCTAGGAGCAGCAGCTGTTTCTGGAGAGCTGGCTGGGGCCTAGGGAGGGCCACGGAGGAGAATGAGGAAGGTATTTGCCAAAATCTTTCTGTTCATTCTTGCCCGCTGGCCAGGGGACAAAAGGAACTTGGGGTTTCAGAGACAAAATCTGAATTAATTACCCTGTTTGCACTCTCTCTTTCCTGTATAGTTTAATTAAGATAGAAACAATTGGGGCTTTCTTGCTCACGGGCTCTGGAGAGGACTCACAGATAAGTCCACACAGGGAAGTTGTGAGAGATCCAGGGCGTCGCCTGGGCCCCTGAGGCCCCACCCAGCCTTCTCATCTTTTGGAAGCAAAGCTTTGGCAAGACCTGAATTTCCAAGCAGAAGAAATACCCAGGCAGAGAGTGGGGAGGCTCTGCTGAGGCCCAAAGTTGACACCAGCCCTTGTCATTCTATAACCTCTCCTTTATCTTTACTGCCTGTGGGTTCATGGTCCCCGGAGTCCACCCACGTGCTTTCGTGAGAAGCCATGTTGACCTAGAAATCAGCCCCACCCCTCGGGTGCACTGCTCTCTTGTTCCTGAGATTGTTCTTCTTCCTTTTCATCCCTTGGATGCCTTAGCAAGAATGTTAGGTTCAGAAAAACCAAGTCAGTTGGAGCTTAGTTGGACCACTAAGGAAACATGTTCCGATGAAATGCAAATGATTCCTACTCCTGGAGTTCTACATCCATGTAGGAAAAAGAGACCTGAAGTACTCTAAGCATCATAGAGAGGAAATTTAGCATGAGTTTATTAAAGGAAATAAGAATGATAGTCAACAGTTGTAGAGCAATTGCCCAGCTCTTCTGATTTTCAGGGTTATTCCAAGGATAATACAATTACCAAGACAACTCAGGGCACCTCTGCGTGGACAGAGGGCTGTGATGAGAAGAATATTCTGCCCTCCAGCTGATTCCTTGCTGTTTGTATTTCCAGTTCACTTCACTTGTACAGTCACCAGAATTAACAGGATCTCGCGAAATCAGTGGAGGAGGCAATGGCACCCCACTCCAGTGTTCTTGCCTGGAGAATCCCAGGGACGGGGGAGCCTGGTGGGCTGCCGTCTATGGGGTCGCACAGAGTTGGACACGACTGAAGTGACTTAGCAGCAGCAGCAGCATGAAATCAGCTTTAGTGCTCTGGACACCCAGATAAGCTTGCCTTTATCACTTCTATCTCTGCAATTTCTGATGAAACAGATGTCTGAAGGTGAAGTGCTTAGAACTTACCCCAGCACTGATCATAAGTGAAGGACATGCTCTGTCCTTATATGTGATCTCACTTTGTTTTGTTTTTAATTTTTATTTTTTATAGAAGTATAGCTGATTAACAATGTTGTGGTAGTTTCAGGTGGACAGCAAAGGGACTCAGCCAAACACATACATGTATCTGTTCTCCCGCAAACTCCCCTCCCATCCAGAGGCTGCCACATAACATGGAGCAGAGTTCCCTGTGCTATACAGTAGATCCTTGTTGGTTTTCCATTTTATTTATTTATTTTTGGCTGCTCTGGGTCTTCATTGCTGGGAGGGCTTGTCTCTAATCACGGTGAGTGAAGGCTACGCTCTGGTTGCAGTGTGTGGGCTTCTCTTTGCGGTGGCTTCTCTTGTCGTAGAGCACAGGCTCTAGGGCGTGTGGGCTTCAGTGGCTGCAGCTCCAAGGCTCTGGAGCACCAGCACGGTGGTTGTGGCACATGAACTCAGTTGCTCCATGGCATGTGCTATCTTCCCAAATCAGGGATCAAACCCATGTCTCTTGCATAGACAGGTGGATTCTTTACCACTGGACCTCCAGGGAAGCCCCAGTTATCCATTTAAAATATAGCAGTGTGCACATGTCTGTCCCAAATTCCCTAACTATCCTTTCTCCCCATCGTCTCTCATTTTGACTTCGGAGTGAGACAAAGCAGATTTCCCATAGCTTCTTCACTGGGACCCATAATTGCGTGATGTCCCCTCCTCCTGACATTGTCACCTGCCTGCCCTCTCTAGGGGGAAGCCAAACAAAAGTCACAGCAAGGGCATGTGAGATCTGGGACAAAAGTGCTCTGTGTGCAGCCACTTTGCATCCTCATCTCTGGCTCAAAGTGAAGTTTTGAAACCCTGTTACTGCAATGATCACTTTCTTGTGCACTTGAGATTAAATCAACATTTAAAAATCTAGCTCCCAGGCAAAAGGTTAGTCTTGGTCAAAAAAGTATTTGGGGAAACAGAAAGTCATACATTAAAACAAAGAAACTCCTAACAATTCCAAAATGGGATATACTTCCTTTCAGCAGGGACTGGATTGGTCCGGCGGGCTGGAACCTTCTCCTACTTGTGTCCCCTGCAGGGGCCAGCCCAGTTCTTTACCCAGAGAAAGTCCCCATAAGGCTTTGACTCAACTGCCAGCCTGCTGGGCAGCACATTTCTTTCCGGTTGCCCCTAGGGCTGGCCCTGGACGCTGGCATCAAACAATCTTTGTTTCCAATCATGCTGCAGATCTACAAAAAATAAAAAAATCCCCCAGGCCCTCTAGAAAACATTGCTTTCACATTCAGTTATGCCACGGAAAAGTGCTATCAATGAAAGATCAATTGACTTCGGTATGTCAGATAGTGGAGGAACTCGGTGGCTGATAGAAATCAGCCCACTGCTTCAGGTCTTGCTGCGTCATGACATGGCATACATCCGGTAGAACTAGCACCGGGGGTGTAGATGTGTTGGTTGACCCCCTAGATGGAAGCTGTTTTTCTGAGGCTTGGCAAGCCCCCATTAGGTCCAGCACATTCTGGGTGGGCAGTCTTCATGATCTGTTTCAAGTTATTTTCAGACCTCAAGGCATACATAAGGGCATTGTGATCATCAGAGGATCAGGTTCCAGCGTTGCCCATGTGACCTCCCCAAACAGGTCAATATACCAGTCTAAGAGCAGCTTAGACAAGACCGTCTCCAAGCCCCAAATGGAAAGGTCCCATCCATCTTCCATGCTGCTGCTAAGTCACTTTAGTCGTGTCCGACTCTGTGTGACCCCATAGACGGCAGCCCACCAGGCTCCCCCATCCCTGGGATTCTCCAGGGAAGAACACTGGAGTGGGTTGCCATTTCCTTCTCCAATGCATGAAAGTGAAAAGTGAAAGGGAAGTCGCTCAGTCATGTCCGACTCTTCGCATAACGCATTCCAATTCCCCCACACAATCAGCCTTGCTGCCTGAAGCAGGAAGTACCCAGGTGGGCAGGTGTTGGTTTCAGGATATGATCATTCCATCCTCATTACCCTAGGGTCTGACAGCCCCACTGCCCATCTTCCAAGAAGGAGGTGAGCAGTGGATTCCCTCAGAACCTTCTTGGGGCCGCCTGGCTTCTCTGAAGCTGACGTTCTGTCTGGTGGCCCATCCCAGCCACAACTCGTGGCTTTCTGGGTCGGCAGTTGTGCAAGTCCTCGGCGCTCACGTCCCAGCCCTGAACTCCCCTGGGTGCTCTTCTGACCACCTTCTCAGCCCCACTACCCTTGACCACCCCTTGGCAGACAAACATCCCCAGATCTTTCCATGAGAGCTCCAGTTTACTTAAAAGAAATGTTCTTCCCCAAGTGGAATTTGTTAACTGGACCTCAATTCACATGGGCTGTTTAGGTTTTTCAAGAAAATCATCAAAAGTTATGCACCTTTGGGACTTTCCTGGGGGTCCAGTGGCTAAGACTCAGGGCTCCCAATGAAGGGGGACCAGGTTCAATTCTTGGTCAGGGAACTAGATCCCACATGTTACAACTAAGATCCAGTGCAGCCAAATAAAAAAGGACATTGTGCACCTTGACAGCTCTATGCGAGTCCAGGTGTGTTGGGCCCAGCCTGGGAGGGCACAGAAGTTGGCATAGGGCCACAGAGAGGTCTCCACAAGCAAGGACCCCTGAGGCCAAAGCTACATCAGCTTTGTGGTAAATCTACCTCTGCCCTTATTTGGAGACCAGAATCTTAGGGACACTGAGTTTTCTGTCACTTCTGTTGGTCTATCGTTATCACAAGAACAATCTGAGGAGGAGATTAAGCATACGATCCAGAAAGGCCCACATGCAAATACCTCCCATCTCTCTCCTGGTGGGCTTTGAGATCTTCAGCATTAAGTGAGCTAACCTCACTCTGCTTCAGTTTCTTCTTCTGAAAAAACAAAAACAAAGCAGAGGTAACAGTGCCTCTTTCACAAGTGCAGTGTTGCTAATTACAGGGAGGGCATGTTTATATAACACTGGTACAAGCGTTTAACACTATTCACTCAGTGAACGATGGATCAGACCCCCATTCAACAGTGTTCATTAGAGTTTCTAGACATGAGTGAAATCTACCTTCTACAAAAGCAAGTTGGTTATGAGCTTGACAATAATTGGCATGGAGAATGCAAGCAGGTATTCAGAGGTGGTATAAATGTATAAAAATAAGATGCAAAATCGAACCACACAGCCTAAACCAGCAGCTGAGAATTATTTCCCAACCACGATGTACTGAAAATACATAATCCAGATGACAATCCAGATGACAACCATGGCTTCACACAGCAGCAAGAGCAGAGGTGCACACATACAACATGCAAAGCTCACAAAGCTCTCGGGCACTTTTGGCCTCCTCATGGCACACGTTCTCCTCCAAGTTCTATTCCAACCCCTAAAACCCATCCCTGGGCCAGCTGAGAATCACACTCTTTACAAGACTTCAGGCAAAATACTGAATTTATTCAGCTGATTTGATGGGTCATGTTGGATAAAAGTCTCATTTTCATTTGCATGATGTAAAAACATACTTGAAGGAGGAATACTCACATACATTACAGTGTTAAAAATATATATGTATGAAAGATTCATGAAGGCATTCGATATGAAACATACACAGTATGCTATTTTAATATACAAATGCTTTCAAGAAAATAGAGAAGTAAGAATTATAAAAGTAGCATCATTAAGAATTTATAAATGTTCCATTTTTCTTAAAGGTCATATTCTCATCCTTTGGGATGTACAGACATTATGTGGTTTAACACAGTTTTATCCACATTCAAAACATCATGTTTCAAATGTCTGAAGCATAGCATGTACAGTACAAAATGTTTCCATAGGAACCAAACCAAACCTGTCACTAGCGGCAGCTGTCACATGGCTCCCAATTCATCGGTTAGCCATTTTTAAGACACTAGCTCAGCTTATCGCTATAATATTCAAGTTGTTCTATTTACCCCAGATATAAAGATTTTCATTTCTATCAGCATTTACAAAGGCTTGAAGAGTTATCATACAATATATACCAATATACACCATATATACACTGAGTTAAAAGAAGTTCCCTTCGTTAAATTATTAATAGAACCAAGAACAGTCATTGTAGGCTAATATATTATTCTTGTAATTGGTATTCTTAAAATTTTGAGCAAAGTGCACAATGAACGGAATCAGTCACTGAGAAATGATCCTTCCGTGAACTCTCAGCTTCCTTAGAGTCAGGCATACTACCTGAGAAATGAGAACTTTCCAGCCTAGCAGGCCAAGGGTAGCTTCACACATCAACACACAGGAGCCACATGGAGTCACATTCATGAGTCTGAAGAGCCCAGCCAATAAAAATACAATTCCCTCGATGAAGATCCTATGCAGAGTCAGCAGAATCAGCTTCCCAGAGATCTATGAATGTTGAGTCCTAATTCAGGGCAAACGCCACCAGCCATCAGCCATACTCTAGGGTCGGCGGACCCCGGACAAGGTTGAAATAGCCAGCAAGGGCCCCAAGGTCTATGTAGAGAGAACGCTGCCTCTTCAGCATCTCCGATTCCTCAGTGCTCCCAGTGCACGAAGAGTCTGAAAAAGGAAATATTGAAAAAATAAAATAAGTGATCAGGGGACATGTTCAATAATAGATGCCTGTTCCCTCAACTTAACAAAAACAACACTGCTGCTGCTGCTAAGTCGCTTCAGTCGTGTCCAACTCTGTGCGACCCCATAGACGGCAGCCCACCAGGCTCCCCCGTCCCTGGGATTCTGCAGGCAAGAACACTGGAGTGGGTTGCCATTTCCTTCTCCAGTGCATGAAAGTGAAAAGTGAAAGTGAAGTCGCTCAGTTGTGTCTGACTCTTAGCGACCCCATGGACTGCAACCCACCAGGCTCCTCTGTCCATGGGATTTTCCAGGCAAGAGTACTGGAGTGGGGTGCCATTGCCTGCTCCGAATGGAACAGCACTAAAACTCTGTTGAATTATTATTAAAAAGCCGTAGAATTGGGGGCTTCCCTGGTGGTCCAGTGGTTGAGACTCTGCCTGCCAGTGCAGGGGCTGTGGGTTCAATCCCTGGTTGGGAAACTAAGATCCCACATGCCTCAGGGTGCAGCCAAAAATTTTTTTAAAAGCCATAGAGTTAAACATGATGGGCTAATTTATGGGATACAGCACAGACAGAATAATTTAAAAAGGAGTCAACAACCATAAGAAATTAGCTGGAAATCCTGGCCCATTTTCCAATATCCCAGACGATTCTTTTCAAATACAGGAAAGTCAGACAAGAAGCCGAGAAATGCAAACAAGCATTCCAGGCTTGACATCTGGGTTTGGACCCAGATAGAGTTAGAACATCACAGATTTCATAATAAAAATAGAAACCCTTCTCCATGCACATCCAATGTTCCTGGAATGTGTATCGTTTTTCCTAAATGGGAAGGTTTCACAGCTGGAAGAGAGATTTTTGAGCAGAGGAAGACAGAAATGCAGGTTGCCTTCAAATTCAATATTTTATCAGTGCTGTGATGTTTCCAACCAACAGCTGGCATAGTTTATCATAACTGCAGTGTACAGAGTCCCACTCTTTGCCAACAGCAAAACTGTCATGCTTGATCTATTTTTAAAAGCAAACACTCTTCTCTGTTGCAAAAGAAAGCAAGGCAGAGGTAATTCTCAAAGATAGCATTACCTCCATCTGCACTGGAAACCAGTTAGGCTTGCTGGTAAATTAGCTGATTTTTTTTTTTTAATTGTGACTTTTTTTTTTTCTGGCCACACCCCATGGCTTGCAAGATCCTAGTTCCCCCATCAGGAATCAAATTCATGCCCCCTGCAGTGGAAGCATGGAATCTTGACCACTGGACTGCCAAGGAATTCCCAGCTAATTTTTTCTTTTTTTTTGGTATATGCTTTTGCTAACATTCTTGCTGAAATCTCTCCAACAACTTATAGCATGCAGCAAGTCACTTCAGTTTTTTAAATTTTACTTAAGTCAAGTTGATTGACAATGTTATATTAATTTCTGCTGTACAGAAAAGTAACTCAGTTATATATATATATAAGAATATGAAAAATATTATATATATATATACTTTTTCATATTCTTTTCCATTATGCTTTATCACAGGATACTGAGTATAGGTTCCTGTGCTATACAGTAGGAACTTGTTGTTACACATCCTACATATACTAGCTTGCACCTGCTAATTCTATTTGTTTTTCCAGGCATGTTCATGAGTTCTATTAGAAGGTGGATGGAGACAGAAAAAGAAGGGAAGCCAGGGCACCGCACATTGCAGGGTGTCCATACCGGCAATGTTCTCAGGAAGTTCCAACTCCTTCCGGCTCAGCAGCCGCTTCCGCTCAAAGAGGGCAGAGTCCAGACTCTGACAGCGGGGTTGATCCTCCCTGGGGGGGTTCAGTGCCTCGTGTTTCAGTAGGTCTGCTGCCCTAGGCCGGTGATTGGGGTTCCTCTCCAGGGCAGCCTCAATCAGCTCTCTCATACCAGGACTGCAGTCTTCAGCGATATCTTCCAAAGGAGGCGCTTGCTTATGGATCTGTGAACAAACCAACTCTCTTAGCATCAATGGCATGAAAATATACCCTCGACAGCACAGCTATTCTAGTTACAAGACCCGGAAAGTCTTTTGTTTTGAAGTGAATACGGCTCATACCCTTCAGTAACATTTCCTAAGGACACTGAGTGAAACCCATCTTTTGGTTAAATGCAGTCAGAGATAAACACTCGGGGTCTGAATACACAGCTTTCCATAGAAGCAATGCCCAAAGGCCCCTGTGCAGAAACGGGGAAGCGCCTGCCTCTCAATTTCTCTATAGTCAAAGGAGGTGGGTGAGTGGCAGGGGTGGGGGGTCGGGGGGGGCGCTGCGTGTTTCACTGTGTGCCAGGCTGCCCTGGGGATCTAGAATCTAATACTGTCTTTTTGGAAAGTGTTCAAAGAACATATACAACTTCCTCAGTTCAATGATTTATGCTACTCTGATGCTTTTCAGTGGCATCGTGTATAACAGCATAGTGTATAATTTCTGCCTGGGCACAGCTGGATGGGTTTCCATAGGGTGATCCCTCCATGTGGGAGAGTTAGGGTTATACTAAGCCTAGTATATGGTCAGCATACCATAGTTAGCATACTGAGCATATACTAGTGTTACCATAGAGGATGATGGTCATAGTTCACCATCATCCCATCAGATGTGTGTGCTATCAGAGACAGAGCAGCTCTCCTGAGCAGGTGAGATGCTCCAACCCCGCCCTCCCCCCACCGCCCTCACTTACTATGTACAGGTAGGAGGGGTAGGCGGAGCGTGGGTAACGCTTCACCCAGGGTGGGGTGCCCGTCTGCATGTGGATGAGAGTGGCCCCCAGGCTGTAGATGTCTGCTTTGGTCGAATGGCCCCTGCAGAGGATCACCTCCGGACTCATGTAAATCTGAAAAAGAAGCAGGAAGGTCAGTCTGACCCCCTCATGGGTCTAGGCACCATTTCCCTAACCCAGTTCTGGAAGATGGTACATGCCCCTCGCTGTATCCACTGCACACTTCATCCCTTGAGAACAGCATGTCCCTGCTGTGTTCCCTTCAGCGAAGGAGTAGCATTGACCCGTGCGGCCTCAGGCAGCTTCACCCTGCAGCCTCACAGCACCTCTCCCCACAGACTGAGCACAAGGCAGACCAGGCAGCAAATCATCCACGGCTGAGAACACATCTGGCACTCCCACTCAAAGTTCTGCAAAGCAAGGATCGATGTTTCCTGTTCCTACTAAAATACCAATTCCTTTTGTATTTCAATGGACACTAAAATACACGTCCTCATTTCATGTTTGGCATTAAAACGCCAAACTGATAATTATCTTCAGTCATCAAAAGCAGCAGAGGTCCCAGAGTATCAACACCGACTACACAGAAGAGAAGAATTTAAAGTGTAGCAATGGAGGACTTCCCTGGTGGTACAGCCAGCCAATGCAAGGGACAGGAGTTTGATTCCCAGTCTGGGAAGATTTCACGTGCTTCAGAGCAACTGGGTCTGTGTGCTATAAACTACAGAGCTATGTGCTGCAACTACTGAAAAGCCCATGCACCCTAGAGCCTGTGTTCCATAATAAGAGAGAAGCCCCTGCAATGAGAAGCCCACGCACTGCAATCAGAGAAAGCCCGTGTGCAGCAACAAAGACCCAGAGCAGCCAAAAACAAATAAATAAAGTGTAATATTGGAAAAGTGATCCTAATGGGTCATTTCTATGAACCACTTCTTATTTCTACCCAACAGGGAGCCCAGTGACTAAATATTAAAGGCAGGCCATGTTCACATTGTGAAAGTTGGTTTTATGAGCCAATGCTGGAAAAGGAGGGCTCGTTTTAGAAATGGTTTCCCTAAGCAGTGTGTGTTTCTAAAAGAGAAGAAGAGCAAACACCAGTGACCTGTCTTTATGGCTGGTACAGGCACAGTGCAGTTCCTACCCTCACCGTCAATATTTAGCTTTAACAACCTTGGATGCTGCCATGAACATGGAGGGGGGGGTCAGTATTCCCAGAATACATTTCAGAGCAAATAAAGAAAGAACTGGCTTACAAAAACTGGGGAAATTGCCCAGTTTCCCCACCTCACTTGCCTCAAGTACTTCCTACAACATACTTCCGGGCTGCCTGGGCTTGGTTCCTTTACTAGTTTTTTTTTCTTCTCTCTCTCTCCTTGGACTTTCTTACTAAATAAAATCGCAAAGTTGAGCAACATACTCAGTGGTCAGGACAACTGTTAACAGAGGTGCCTGCCTCCCCTCCCCCCGACCCTGGGTGACTCTCCTAAGCAAGGATTAGGCAAAATATTACTTCTGGTGTCACCAGCGGCAGCTGTGTGCTCACCTGGGGCCCTGGCAGGGCTGTGGGGTGGCATGTGGTAGGGGCAGATCCCTTGCCCAGAGCCCCATGGCTCCCAGTTCCTGACTCCTTAAGCTCTAGGGAGCCACAGTAGCAGGGCATGGGGTTAAGGGCACTTCCTAAAACAGGCCTGAGGGGAACCCAAGCCAGGCTCTCTGGGGGTTGTGCACCCTTAGGCATGGACCCGGGAGCCTAGAGCTTGGTGGGGTAGGGGTGGGGGGTGTGGGGGTCAAGGCCTTTACCTCCCAACACATTTATTACAAAGGGAAGGAGACTCTGTGTGTGTGTGTGTATATGTGTTTGTATGTCCCCAAGCACTTGATGATGACATGTGACCTTATATAAGAACTTTACAAAAGGAACAAGGCTATCAAGGGAACTCTAATTACTTTTTCACATTCATTATTTCTTCTTTCTCTGTACCAAGGAATTCCAAAACAACAGTTTAAAGATAGGCTGGATTAACCCTGTATGTGCATCGCATGGCATGGTTACAAGATCATGCCCTGAATAGGAAGACCGTGGGTGACCGTATTTGGAAGCTCGGCTTGGGGGTTCAGAAGACATCTGATCAAACCAAATGATCAAGTTCTAATGGAAGGCGAATCTGCACGGCTGACCCTGATTAATTATGCCTTCTTGCTCTTTAAGGATGAGGGGTCAAAACAAGCTTTCTGAGAAGTGGCCTCTACATCTCAACTCATCAGCACACTTCCTACCACACTACAATCACATGTGCCAGACATACAATAAACAAACCCGGGTGGATCAGAAGAGTTTTTACAGCTAGGAATGCCAAGGCCAGTTTAGCACTTCATAGAAAGCAATTAACATTTGGTGAAAATACTTCAATCCAAACTCCTATTCAGGAATAGACACTGTGTTGCTATCTCATACTCAAATACACACTCTTCTGATAGAAAATCCCAGAAAGGAGATGTCTTTCTCCAGTTATTGCAAAATGTCCAATTTGATCATCCTGCTGGGAAGAGAAAGGTATTTTCCATCTTTTAAAACCATAAATAGTTTGTTTTTCAAACTGGCTCCAGGAAAAGAAGTAGAGTGTCACATATCTGAACATCTGACAACTGCCAAAACATGCTGAAATATTTCCAAAGAAATCACGTCAGATGTGTTAAGTCTTATTAGATTTTGTGCTTTGGGGAAGTAGTCCCAAGATCTGGAGACTAAAACATGCTTAAAATAAAAGGTCTACAGTTTTCTGAATATTATTTTGCTTGAAGACAACTCTCCAGGATCCTCTCCCAAGTATTTTCCAGAATAAGTTCACTAATAAAAGCAAAACCAAAGATCTCTTCTGCTGCCCAAGAAAGTCTGCTTTAAGAGAGTTAAGAAAAGGCTTACACAGCCTGGATGGGAGGAGGGTTTAGGGGAGAATGGATACATGTATATGTATGGCATTTACCTGAAACTACCACTGCATTATTAATTGGCTATGCCCCAATACAAATTTAAAAGGTTAAAGTTTGAGGGGGAAAAAAAAGATTAAAAAAAGGCTGACAAAATCCCAGCCTAAAATGCAGACAATTCTTTTTGCAACTGCGTACATATGTGTACTCTGTCACTTAGTCGTGTCTCACTCTTTGCAACACTTTGGATTATAGCCCACCATGCTCCTCTGTCCATGGGATTTTTCAGGCAAGAATACTGGAATGGGTTGCCATTTCCTCCTCCAGGGGATCTTCCCAACCCGGGGATCGAATCCACATCTCCTGCGTCTCCTGCATTGCAGGCAGATTCTTTACCGCTGAGCCATTGGGGAAACCCTTGCACTGCAACTGAGTCCAATGTAATACATTTACTAGCTAAAATAAAGTTCATCTTTTGATTAACACCGGGACTGGCCTGGTAATCTGGCCTGTCTGAAGCAAAGCTTCAGCAACTGCCCCCTCTTCGCTTCCTGAGGGCACTTTCAACAGAGAAGGGCATGGGGCTGAGGGACTCTGATAGCCCTCACTGTCATGGAGATGGGCCAGGAAGGCAGATTCTACCCCCATGTACCTTCCCA
Organism: Bubalus kerabau; assembly: GCF_029407905.1. Taxonomy (NCBI): domain Eukaryota; kingdom Metazoa; phylum Chordata; class Mammalia; order Artiodactyla; family Bovidae; genus Bubalus; species Bubalus kerabau. The sequence continues at coordinate 35,656,748 of NC_073636.1, read as the reverse complement.
GATGCAACCAACCCCACACCCATCATAACTGACTGAACTAAATGGCTAATAATAAACTAAATAATAAACTAAACTAATAATCCAGGTAAATTTAAAATCGGTCCTAACTCCAGAATGGAGTCCTTGTTGGCTTTGTCTTGGGTCCCATCCCTTGCATACACAGCAGCCTGAACACTCAGATGTCCAACAGACACTCACTATATGAATCAACAATGCAGCCTAATAATGTGAATGCTAAATATATTATTTGAAAGCTCATGAATGCATTTCTCTGATTCTCATTTAGATTCAGGAAAGTTTTGTTTTTGTTGTTTTTGTTTCACAAATGAGTTGAATATTATAGTAAGCTTATACCTTCAAATAAGATTCATTCGTGCTCCAATAAGTGAGATTTCTTTTAAGAGTACAAGGATTAAAGAGAGGCCTAAAATATCAGATCTCAATAAATGTCGTTCTTAATGATCATGACGATTATGGCTGTAACTGAACCAAAGCAGTAATACTGTTTACTGAAAATGTACATATTAGTTACACAGCAGTTAAACCTTAGACTATAGACTCAGAAAAAACTATATTGGATTCCCTGATCTGTCAGTAGCTGAATAACTTTGGGCACTTTATCTTAACTTCTTCATGCTTATTTTCTTATTTTAAAATGGTAATAATAGTATTTCCCTATGATAATAGTATTGTGAGGATAAAATAATACAATCCAAATAAAGTGTTAAAATGAGCACACGACACAGAGTGAATGTTCATTAAAAACATTCCCATGATAATAATGGTTTAATGTAATGGATTTCTTCCCCTTCTTTGTCCTTTCTGCAGTAATGATAGAACATCTTATTTTTCCTGTTGATAAGATATTGCCAGACTGTGCTGGTGGTCCAGTGGTTAAGAATGAGCCATGCGATGCAGGGGATGCGGATTTGATCCCTGGTCGGGGAACTAAGATCACACACGCCTCAGGGCAACTAAGCCATGTACCACAACTACTGAGCCCACTGGCTCTGGAACCTGAGCACCACAACTTGAGAGAAGCCCATGCATCACAAAGAAAGACCCCGAATGCCACAATTAAGACCCAAGGACAGCAAAACATAAACAAATACTAAAAAAAAAAAAGCTATTGCCCATTTTTCAGATGAACATAATTACCTCTGTTCCACGGAGGTCCTTAGGAAAATAGATCTCTTCGGTCATTTGGACACTTAGACCAAAATCCACCAAAACAGCTTTTGTGGACATGAAAACGATGTTGCTAGCTATAAAGAGAGGAGAAATTTTGGTAAAAAATTGTGTATCTATCCATAAACAAAATGGAAACATTATTTAAATTGGGTTTCAAATAAAGATACATTGAAATGCTTCCTTTATTGAAATGAGTGCATTATATTCAAAAGGGAAAGGTGAATGTGGGTGCGAGTTTAGGTAAAAATCACTTCAGATTTGTCAAGAATTCAGTCAAAGTGGATATAAATGAAGGTAGTCATTAATAATCCTCAAATTACAATAGCCAAGACATGGAAACAAGCTAAGCATCTATCAATGGATGAATGGATAAAGAAGATTTATACATATGCAAATTTTGTGATATACACATATACGTTGCCTGATACATATTAATATAATGGGATATTATACGGCCATAAAAAAGAAGGAAATCCTGCTATTTGTGACAACATGGATGAACCTTGATGGCTAAATAAATCAGAGAGAGAAAGACAAATATCATACAATCTAACTTTTATGAGTCTAAAAAAGAAAAAAGCAAGCAAACATAGAAACACAGAACAAAGTGGTTGCCAGGGGTTGGGGAAAGAGAATTTGGGATGGTGGTAAAAAAGGTACAAACTTCCAGTAACGAGATGAAAAACTTTTGGGACCATATGTCCAGAAGTAAGGTATAGCATGGTGACTATAGTTAACAATTGTTGTTCGGTTGCTAAGTGGTGTCTGACTCTTTGTGACCCCATGGACTGCAGCTCTCCAAGCTCCTCTGTCCTCCACTATCTCCTGGAATTTGTTCAAATTCATGTCCACTGAGTCAGTGATGCTATCTAACCACTTAATTCTCTGCCACCCCCTTCCCCTTTTGCCTTCAATCCTTCCCAGCATCAGGGTATTTTCCAATACTGTATCGTATTTTTGTAAGCTGCAGATTTTAAAAGTTCTCACCACACAAAAAAATTATAAATACATGAGATGGATGATGTATTAACTAACCTTATCATGATAATCATTTTGCAATATATACATGTATCAAATTACTACACTGTACATCTTAAACATGTGTTATATTGTCAATTATTTCTCAATAAAGGTGGAAAATATTTTTTATATTTTATATACTGTGTACTATTATCAAGCCACTTTCTAAAACTAAAAAGTAAAATACCCAACTTTTCTCAGTACAAGTTTTGCTAGCCCACTTTATGCTTAGATATTAAGGATTCACAGTGGATCTCCCTTATGTATTTCTCCACAATCTCTTACTCTTAGAAAGCAGTCATGCTCATGCTTAGTTGCTCAGTTGTGTACAACTCTTTGCAACTCCATGGACTGCCAGGCTCCTCTGTCCATGGAATTTTCTAGGCAAGAATACTAGAGTGGGTTGCCATTTCCTTCTAGGGGATATTCCTGACCCATGGGCAGTCCTCATGCCATCAAGGACATTCATATTGAACAGAAGAGCCCATCTGCCTAAAGTCCAGCTAGTCTGTTTAAGCCAAAAAGGGACACATCCAAAGATAACTCACGTTTAATGTCATGGTGGATCACTTTCTTTGAGTGCAGAAAATCAAGTCCCTTGAGAACATGTTTTGTCACCCAAATAATCTCAAATTCTCTCATGGGTCCACAGCTCTCCAGTTTCTCCAGGACAGACCCTCCTTCGCCTGCTTCCATGAAGAGATGGACAGTTTCACCCCATAGAACGGCGCCATATAACTCGGCAATGTTCTCGTGCCGGAAGCAAGCCTGGATTTCCACGTCAGATGGCTTAAATTGGTCTACTGGGATCTAGAACACAAAAGCACAAGGAATATCCTCAACAACCCCAGGATAATGAAAAATATACACAATATAGGTCAACTTACAAACCAGAAGGCAAACAAATGCCCTCAAGGATACTCTGATGTATTATGAAATTGTACTCCAGAGTAAAGATAATGTTTACTTGGGATCTGCCTTTACATTAATGTCTGCATAAGGTGAAAAAATTCAAAATAAGAAAATAAAGGACAAAATAATAAAATACCGCTTTCATTTAGAGTACAGACACCAACGAAAGAATTGTTCATGACTGACCCACAGAAGGTAATTTCCCATCTGTTATACATGGAATTTCTATGCTACCTAGATTTTGGGTCATTATTTTCAGTCTTCCTTGTCATAAAACACTGTCTTTAGTCTCACAGTTCACGTTCTAACAATGCATTTAAATAAGCACTGACCATCTATTCTATGGAAAATCAATAGTCATTAATAAAGAAGTAACTCTTACATGACAGGAATGCCTCCAAAATAAACTGTTAGACTGAAGTAGGCAAGATGCAGAAATGCATATATTATGTTCCCATTTGTAAAACAATATTCCACTATACAGACACATGTCCATAGAAATTTTCTGGAAGGACGTGTAAGAACCCATTAATGGTAACTGCTGCAAGGAAAGGGGTCTCATTCTAGCCTGCATCCTTATGAACTGTTTGGGGTTGTTAATCATCTTACATATTTCTCTTTTTTAAGAAAACACACAGCTTAAAAATTAAATATAAGGACTGCAAGGAAAACAACCCACAAAGCTATTTGCCATGTCTTTTGTGATAAAACTGAAAAACAGAACACTTTCTGGCTCTAAGAGCTTTAAAAAATGTCTCCAGATTTTTTTTTTTTAACTTGGACATATCTCTTTCTAAATGCAACCTTCAAATAACTACCATATTACTTCCTTTTTTCCCTTTAATAACAGATGCTCTGGGTCAACCTTTATGGAGGCACAAACGAGGCCCTCATGATAGACTGAGATGATAGTGTCATTATTTTCTATTTTGTTTTTTGTTAAATCAAAAGTGAGTCTGTCTTATTGTCCTTAAAAAACTTTAAAGTGTAAGAGACATACGCAAAAATGCAAAACAGATTATCACACTCCATGAATTTTCAACTCAACACACCCATGTAACCACCATGTAGATCAGGAAACAGAACTTCACCAGCATCCCTGAAACCCCCTGCTGGCCCCTACCTGTCACCGCTCCCCAGGGACACCCAGAGACAGGATTTCCAACAGGTCTGTTTAGCCTTTTGGGCCTTTATATAGGGTTGGCCAAAACATTCCTTCAGGTTTTTCCATACGATGTAATGGGAAAACCTGAACAAATGTTTTGGCCAACTCAGTATAAGTGGAATCTCATAGAACAGATCCTGTTCTGTGTCCAGCTGTTCTAGCTTCACCTACTGTAGATTTATCTACATCATTGCAGTTGTAAGTCATTTCTTCTCTCTGCTGGACAGCATTGCATTGTATAAATATACCACATTTCAACATCTGCAAACTTTCCAGTTTGGGGCTATTGCACAGTACTGCTATGGACACTCCAGCATATGGCTTCTGGGGATCGTGGATGCATGCCTACTGGTCAGGCACCTGCAGGAGTGGAATTGCTGGGTCATAGGGTGTGTGCCTGCTCACTTTGGTAAATCAGGCCAGTATTCCAAAATGAGGGCACCTCAGCGGGTGCTTAATGTTTAATAAGAAGAGATGGGGTGTCTTCAATACTGGTCTATTTAAGTTTAGCCTTTGGGGACTTTCCTGGTGGTTCAGTGGCTAAGACTCCACGCTCCCAATGCAGGGGGCCCAGGTTCAATTCCTGGTTGGGGACTAGATCCAGGATGCTGCAACTAAGAGTCCAATTGCCAAAGCGAAGATCCCACATGCCGCAACTAAGACCCAGTGCAGCCAAAATAAATAAATAAATATTTTAAAAATAAATAAATAAATTCAGCCCTTTAATCTGTAGTCCTGAGAAGTCTTGTGGCTTTCTGAACAGCGTCTACTTCCCTGCCTAGTCCCCTCCCCTGTGGGTGAGATTAAAAACAGCAGCAAATAAATTTGCTCTTGCAGGAGAGCTTCCCTCCCCTATCCTACCACAAGAAGGATGCAGGCATCCAAGCTGGCGCTAAGTAAGCTAGTACCTTCTTTTTTACCAGTGCAAACTAAATTCAACTATTGTACTTAAGTAGACTTGGGGATTGAATGACCCCAGGTAGGAAGCCTATCTATAAAACACAGATGCTGTGTTGGATTGAGCACCCTCAAACAAGAGGCAATCAAAGGGTAGCCAGCTTTGGGTAAAGAAACACACAAAAGCCCCAACGCCAACACTCAGGGCACCGTGTCTGGTTATGAAGTACATACCAATTTACATGCCATCCTTTTCTTAGTCTTTATATCTTGTGCTAAGTACACTTTCCCAAATGCCCCCCGAGGAATGAAATCAGAGCCAATGTTCCTGTAGGTCAGCTTCCAAGGGATGAGCAGAACATCAGAGTCTATCTGGTAGCGTCCATTCTGAGGAGTGATTACCTACAACAAAGCAAACATGCAGGAGGGTGAGAATTTCAGCAAGGTTCTCTTCCAAGACCCACCCTTCAGGAACTGGTTATGTTAGAACACATTCTTACATGCAGTGTTAAAAATGAATGTCACTGTATATAATCCTAACAGTGTACAGAGGCTATATTTAGAGCTTCAGCAAGACAGAGAAAGCATGTAACAGAAACACGTCACTGGCCAGACCTGATCGTATTTCTATCTGCATGTGAGTAATTCATTGCGAAAGAGAACTTTAAAAATGGTTTATCTAAGGCACCCTGATTGTTGTGACCAAAAGGCTGAAAATAAAGATTGCAGAAATGTAAACTGTACACGCAAGCTGACTGGTTTCCAATTAAAATGTGCTAACCTGTTAGTCTGCATAACTATTACTCAGAGGTGATGCACACAGAGACAGTGCGGAAATGAACTGATGATCACAGAGGATTCTGGGAAACAATGTGTTTTGCCAGAGCTGTAAGTTGACATAAATAAAGCAAGGGCAGAATTCTCTCTCATCTACTCACTCATTTAATGTTTACTGAGGGCATGATATGGGCCAGGCTCTATGTTTGGTGCTGAGGAGGCAAGAACAAGAGACAGACAGTCCCTGAGCTCTGAGTGTCAGCAGACACTTTGAACAAGACAGCTAACTCAAAAACTGAGAGCCACAACCTAAGATGGATAAAGAAGATGTGGTACATATATATGCAATGGAATACTACTCAGCCATGAAAAAGAATGAACAAATGCCATTTGCAGCAACATGGATAGACCTAGAGGTGATACAAAGTGAAGTCAAACAGAGAAAGACAAATACCACATGAGATCATTTACATGTGGAAACTTAAAAAAAAAAAAAAGATACAAATGAACTTATATACAAAGCAGAAAACAAACTTATGGTTACCAAAGGGGAAATGGGAGAGGATAAATTAGGAGTTTGAGATTAACATACACACACTACTATATATAAAATAGATAACCAGCAAGGACCTACTGTATAGCAAAGGAAACTCCACTCAATATTTTGCAATAATCTATAAAGGAAAAGAGTCTAAAAAAGAATATACAGCATAACTGAAACACTTAGCTGCATACCTGAAATGAATGCAACACTGTAAATCAACACAAATAAATAAATAAAAATAATAACTAAAAAATTAAGAGAGAGATATCTCGATAGCAGTATGGATTATAAGGGTATGTACCCATGTCAAAACTCGTCAAACTGGATATTAAAGATCTTTGTATTCTGTGTGTGTGTGTTAGTCACTCAGTCATGTCTGACTCTTTGCGACCCCATGGACTATAGCCTGCCATGCTCCATTGTCCGTGAAATTCTCCGGGCAAGAATACTGGAGTGGGTGGCCATTTCCTTTTCCAGGGGATCTTCCTGACCCAGGGATTAAACCTGTGTCTCCTGCATTGCAAGCAGATTCTTTACCATCTGAGCCACCAGGGAAGCCCTCTGTGTATTCTACTGCATAGAAAGTCTATCTCAATTTTTAAAGAGCGAAAAATTAAAGGGAGAAATAATAATAAATAAAATGAAAACAATAAGTTCACAAGAGAGGTGACCTGGAGCACATTTCTTTTATTAAAAAAATGGTGTATGGTTTTTTTCAAGGGCTAGAATCCCAAAAATACAGGTTTTACCTACAAGTCATTAGTAATATTATGACTTCAGGAATTATGAGACTATTAAAGTGACACAAAGTTATTTCAAGAACGGAAGAGGCTGCAGGGGAATGAGGATCACTTGGGGAGAGAAGATAGCAATTCATCTCCAGACCCACTGGGCTGCTTACTCGACTCTGCTCTGGGAACAACCCTGGTGACCGTAAGGGTTATTCATTCAGGACCAATTATTGCTAATCGTAGCTACACCCCACAGACATGTGCACTATTAGTCAGGGGATGAAACAGAGAAAGAGGCTCATACTTAGAAATGTGAAGTTACTGACACTCAAAACTTTAGCATTTACTGAGCCTGACCGCTGTGCAAGACCCGAAAGGGACCATAACTAAGTGGAGACTGTGGTCTTGCCAAGTTTTAAATATGACCTCGTTTCAAGAAGCGTCACCTCAAGTTCCTGGAGGCCACTTCTACGGGAGGCTGGGGACATGGTGGGTTTAGTCCTCAAGACAGAACTGTGCTCCCGGCACTCAGCTGCACTGGCTTTACCGCCCCTTCCTTGTTATTAAATATTTACAGATCCAATTGCTCTTGATTCTCCTGGGCTCACTTCAGGGTTTAAGCAGCCTTCGAAAAAAAAAATCTTACTTTTTTTTAGTTTTTTTTTTTTTTTTTTTAAATCACTGAAGTATAGTTGATTTACAATGTTGTGTTAATTTCAGGTGTTCAGGATAGTGATTCAGTTACATAAACACATATATATTCTTTTTGAGGTTCTTTTCCATTCTAAGTTATTACAAGATACTGAGTAGAATCCCCTGTGCTATATGGCGGGTCCTTGTTGTTTATCTATTTTATATGTAGCAGTTTGTACATGCTAACCCCAAACTCCTAATTTCTCCCTTTCCCCTCACCTTTCTCCTTTGGTAACCATGTTTGTTTACCTTTCTCCTTTGGTAACCATGTTTGTTTTCGACATCTGTGAGTCTGTTTCTATTTTGTAAATAAGTTCCTTTGTATCATGTTTTTAGATTCCACATATATAGGTGACATCATGGGATATTTGTCTTTGTCTGACTTCACTTGAAAGTGTTACTTTTGTTCAACTCAAATCTGCTTTAACCCACTCTGGCCCAGTGTCCTCTTAGCTGAGAGGATGAGAGTAACAATACCAGCCATCTGCTGAGTGCTAGCTCTGGCCAGGCACTGCGCTGAGTACATCACACACTAACACATCAATTTCGCACAAGTCTGTGACGTAAGGACTCTCTTTATCTCCACTTAGAGATGAAGAAACTGACTTGAAGAGGTTAAGGAACTCAGTAGGCAGTGACAGTCAGGTCTATCTGACCTCAAGCCACAGCTCCTATTCTTTAGATAAGAGCCTTCAGTTTTCCAGAGGTTATAATTAAAGTTGAACCCAGTGACCAAATGCCTAATTTATAGTCCACTGAGACGGCTTGGCCTTCTCCTCTTTAGATCAAATTCTGCAGTTCCTTCACCCCAGTGTACCATTCCCCACATTCTTCTCTGAACGCCCTGAGAGTTCTCCACGCCACCTCTGATGACAGACCCTGAACGTGCAGGGTGACACACACGTGTTGGCCAGTATGTGGTTCTGCAAAGTCCTGGGATCTTCCCAAGCCCCAGACCTTCCCTATCTGGGTTTGAAATATTTTTCCCCTTCTTCTTCTTCTTTCTAGCAGCCCAAGTAAATAATCTTCTGGAAATCTCTGTTGTCCATTATCTCTGTCAACTCTTTCATGTACTAAAGCCACATTCAAGTGCAGACATTGGAGGCAAGCTGTCCGTGTGTGTGTGTGTGCGCGCGCACGCGCGTGCACTCAGTTGCTCAGTCATGTTCAACTTTTTGCAACCCCGTGGACTGTCACCCGCCAGGCTCCTCTGTCCATGAGATTCTCCAGGCAAGAATACTGGAGTGGTTTGCTATTTCCTTCACCAGGAGATCTTCCTGACCCAGGGATTGAACCCACATCTCCTGCGTCTCCTGCATTGACAGGCGAATTCTTTACCACTGCATCACCTGGGAAGCCCCTATGCTGTCCATTTATTCATCCTGATCACTGCCATTGGCATGACCCATCACCAGCCCAGAAACAGCATTTGAGTAGGTAAGTCAGTGAGAATGATTCCATAAGGGTGATGTGGTAGCTAGAAAATGGATGTGACTTTGGGCTACATGAAGAGAGATAAGGGATCTAGAACAAAGGCCAAGCTGGCTCTGTGCTCCCCTGCTGGTCCCATAGCAAAGGCACAGCTGGGTTCAAGTTCTGGGCTGTCAGATGGGCACCGGCTGGGGCCTGAGACCCAAGGAGGAGGAAAGTTAACAGCACAGTGCACAAGAAGGGGCAGGCACAGCCAGGGGTGATGGGGAAAGAAGAGGGAAGACGTGGGGGACGAGGGAAGAAGAGGGAAGACGTGCAGTTTTGTAAACACTGGGAGGACTGTCGTAAGGAAGGAGCGTGACAACCACAATGGCCTGTGTCCTTTCAACACTCACAATGTGCAACAGGTCACTTATTATTTGCCCCAAACAACCATGTGGAGTGAATGTGGCCATTTACCCATTTTACAAATGAGTAAACAGAGGCACAGAGGTTGCAGTAGCTGGCTTGGTGTCACCTAATCCATTTCAGAGCTGAGATACATGCCGGGCACTTTAACTCAAGGGCCTCTTTACCACTACTCATCATATACCTATGAGATTCATCCCATTTTTATGGCCAAGAAGTAGGGCTAGGACTAAGGGGGCTCACAGATAAATGTTTGTGCCATCTAAGGAAGGACTTCTCTGCAATCAGTTGGCCTGATATGACCATATACACCCCAGAATATGATGCATGCTTCGTCATAGTTTTCCAAGCAAAGGCAAAAATGCCCTAGCAATTATTGGAGATGATGAATGGGGTGAGCCAAGCCTCAGAGAGAGAGAGCTTGATTCAAGTATCTTTAAGGTTTTTTAAGACTGAGAAGCCAGGAATCCGTGACTAAGCCCTGAGGAGCAGCACTCAGCATCACACACCCACACCTCTGAGTGAGCTCCTTAGGGATCTTCAGCTTCCCAATAATCACCCAAGAGTTGAGTGTTGAGAACTCATTTTAGGCTATTAATCCCAGATGTGGGTGAGAGTTGGTCTAGATTATAGGTAACTTGTAGCATCCTCATACAAAGCAATCCCTGGCTTAGTCTCCTCACGTTTCTTCCCCAGGTCCTGTGGATGTTGGAGGAATATTTATAAATATTATTTTTAGGAAAATAGCTGCTACCTGTACACACATGCAGACCACCATTTCACATACCTGTGCTTCAGGTTATTTTTGTAATTCCTGGGCCCTCCACCCTGTCTAATTCCATGGTGCTGTGATTGTTAGTTGCCAGCAACACACCATGTATCTATGCCTCCAATCTCACCATCTGGAACATTCTCTGCTCTCCATCCCCTTCATCTGGCTGATTCCAACTCAGTAATTAAAACATCACTTCCTCTTGGGGGGAATTCCCCTGGCAAGGCAGTGGTTAGGACTCAGCAGTTCCACTCTGCCAGGGCCCAGGGTTCAATCCCTGGTTGGGAAACTAAGATCCTGAAAGCTGCATGGTGTGGCCAAAAACAAGGGGAAAAAAATTTTTATTTTTTAATTCCTCTTGGAGGCCTCTCTAATGTTCTCCCTTCCTCCTATCAACCCTCATGTTTATGTGAGGTATCTTGCCTGACCATTCCCCTGATCAGGGCGTAGCTGTATTGAGAAATATTACACTGCATTATAATTACATGTTTACTTGCCTCCTTCAGCACACAGAAAGTGACCAGGAAACACAGACTGTATTTCTAGCACCTGAAAAAGCACCTCATGCCCTGTAGATGTTTGAGCTCTGTCTACAAACTAATGGACAAATCCTGGAAGGGAGCATGTGGTCCATATGAAGGTACACTTGGAACCAACATGTTTAGTAGATGACTAGCCATCATCTTGTAAAGCAGAGAAACGAAATTTCCCCGAATTCCCTTCCGCACATTCCCAATTCTATGGCCCATCTCTCATCAGTCTGATTGGCCAGGGGAAAGAAGGGAAGTCTCTACATATTTACAAGCAAAAACAATGTGTTTATTCTGTATGGTTTCCTTTAAAATAATCATTTTAAGAAGTAAGTACGCAAAAAAAGAAACACATAAACCATTATGTTTCTGATCATAGACACATATGTTATTTTGAACCAGAGTTCTCCAGCTATATTTTAGACAAACAGGTATGACCCCTAGTTCGGATTATGACTTCCCATGTATGAAAAGAAGTACTCTTCTCAAGACAAAATTAAGTATCAAATACAGTTTGGCATATCCAGACCAAAGCAAGTCATACAACAATGCAAAATGTAACCTTTACTTTTTTTTGTAAAACATGATTTTGCAATCTTGCTGGCAATTGAGCGATAGGTGAACACAGCTGGCTTCTAGCAAAACAATTCGCTACACAGCTGACCTAAATCACTGTGTTGTTTTGAACTGAACAAATGCAGTACACAAAAAATAATAATAATAATTAAGTACTTGGTACAGACTCTACTTGTTCAACGCCACCCTCCATATATTAACCATCTCTCCATTTATGCACCAAAGGAAACTGAGGTGCTTTCATCATCAGTAAGCATGTTTTGCAAGTTCCCACCCACTCCTTTGAGAATTGTTCTTTTCCAAAAATTAGATCACCTTTAGCCAGCACCTACCTTCACCTTTGACACACTAAGAGACTAAGCACACCCCAATACATCACCTGATCTTCTATTGTGGCAACTAAGTGTTGTCACAATATTTTGGATTATTTGCATACTTAGGATAACTAAACAAATATATCCCTTGTCATTCATACCTCACCAATTAAAGAGAGAGCATCTCTGGATAACTACTTACTGCCCACAAACTACATTTCTACAAGAACTGAATTTAGCCAGTACTAATACTATGATGTTTCAAGATGTAACAAAAGAGGGGCACAAAAATTCAGCCTTCAAAAATGTTAATTAAACAGAACATTCTTTGACATAAATTATAGCAATATTTTTTGGATCTGTCTCCTAAAGCAAAGGAAATAAAAGCAAGAATAAACAAATGGGGCCTAATTAAACCTAAAAACTTTTGCACAGCAAAGGAAACCAAGGACAAAACACAAAGACAACCTACTGAGCAGGAAAAAATATTTTCAAATGATACTACCAATAAGGAAAGGGTGAATATTCAAAATACACCAACAGTTCCTACAGTTCTTCAACATCAAAAAAATAACAACCTGATTAAAAAATGGGCAGAAGACCTCAACTGACATTTCCCCCAAGAGGATATGCAAATGGGCAACAAGCACAGGAAAAAATGCTCAACATCTCTAATCACTGGGAAATGCAAATCAAGACTACAAGGAGATATCACCTCACACCTGTAAGAATGGTTATCATCGAAAAGAACACAAATAACGAATGCTGTGAAGATAAGGGAATCCTCCTACACTGTTAGTGGGAATGCAAATTGGTGCAGCTACCATGGAAAACAGGATGGAGGTTTCTCAAAAAACTTAAAAGAGAACCACCATATTCCCAAGCAACTCTACTCTTGGGCATATATCTGAAAAAAATGGAAACAATAATTCAATGAGACACATGCATCCCAGTGTTCTCAGCAGCATTATTTATAATTGCCAAGAAGTAGAAGCAATCTAACCATCTGTCAACACATGAATGGATAAAGAAGATGTGGTATACACACACACACACACACACACACACACACACACACACACACAAAATGGACTACTACTCAGTCATAAAAAAGAATGAAATTTTGCCATTTGCAACAACATGGATGGACTTGGAGGGTATTATGCTTTTAAGTGAAATTAAGTCAGACAAACACAAACACTGTATGATATCACTTATATGTGGAATCTAAAAAATAAAACAAATTAATAAATATTAAAAAAAGAAACAGACTCATAGAAAATAAACTAATGGCTAGCAGTGGGTAGAGGGAAAGGAAGGGGGTACGGGATTGAGAGGTACAAACTATTATGTGTAAAATAACCTATAAGGATATACTGTGTTACATAGGAAATATAGCCAATATTTTAAAATAATATACATGAAGTATATCCTTCAAAAATTGTGAATCGTTATATTGTATACCTGTAAATTATATAATATTATACATAAACTATACTATATAATATATATCTATAAAGACAAAGTCTTTATTCCCCTCTCACATGAGTCTCAAAGCCTTTCTCTTTGACTTAATTGACAAGTGAGCTCTTTAGTGAATAATGAAATTAAAATTCATTCTTCTTAACTACCTATTTGTAGAACTACTTCTAAAATATGGAGAAGATTCTTTAAACAAAACTTTTAATGAAGGCTGTATTTTTTGCATCTTTCACACGGAGGTCATTCTTACAGATATTCCATTTTTAAAAACTGTACCTGGCAGCCAGTCTGAACAACGTTCAAATCCCACTCAGCATTAAATGTAGCAGGAGTAGGAAGCTGAACACACAGCACTCAACTGATGAGGGAAAAACATACCATATTTAACAAAATTCCAGATTCTTGAGGTCGGCGTCTGTATAAACGCTTCGCAGTGTTGGATATGTGGTTTGCAAAAGCAAGCAAGTCCTCCACGGTCCCGTATCTGACTGAGGACAACCAGGGCCCCTCCTGCCCACTGAGCAGCAGAGACTCAGATCGCTCCTCCTCGTTGTGGTTACTGCCCTGACACATGGTCAGCAGACTGGGTTCATAAACCGCTGGCTCTTCACTTGCATAAAGATTTTCCATAATGTCTATCACATCGGACACATTCAAATGTTTCATTAATAAATCGAGTTCTTCTTTGTTGTCACTCCCGGTGCTCATGAACTCCATCACTGCTGGGCTCTCCAAAGAGTCTGCAGAAGAAAGCGCGACTACTTACTTTACTGTGTGTGTATTTGCGATCAACAGGAAACCGACAAGATTGACTGGGTACAGACTTCTATATGCTTTTGTTCATAAAATAGGGGCTCCAGCCACAGGGTGTGTGAGGTCAAGTGCACAGACAGTGAAGAAAGGGACCTGAGATAACCTTTAATCTGGTGCTGACTTTACAGAGAGGAAACCTGAGATCCAGTGAACTCACTAGCTACCCACTTACTCACTGAGTTGCTGGCTTCAGCTATAGCCTCTGAAAATAAACGTTTACTAAACCCAAGTGTGAATTTGAGGAGCAGGAGCTGAGGTGCCTGGTTCTTGACAGTTTCCAACCTGCTGCTCTCCCAAAAGGGGCAACCCTTTCTACATGATCTCTGTGACTTTTAGGCCTTGGGTGAATTTAAAAAGAAAAGAAACTCTCTGGGAATTCCCTGACAGTTCAGTGGTTAGGACTCAGCCCTTTTACCACAGGATCCCAGGTTCAATTCCAGGTGGGGGAATGAAGATTCTTTAAGCCACGTGGTGTAGCCAAAGATAAATAAATACATAAAATAAAAATAGAAATACACTTAAAAAAAATTCCTTTACCAAATTCAGGAGCTAGCTTTGCAAATAAAATTCAGGTCTTGAAGCCAGAAGCATCTCAAATGGATTTTAATCTAAGCAAATTTGGTGATGGTAAGTCAAGTTTCAGGAATAATTCTGATGCAAATAAATTAAACGGCTCACTTAGAAGGAAGACAGCAAACCTCAAATCCTCCTTCTGCTGAGGATGGCTATGAGAAAGGAGAAGATTCTTTTAACCTGTAATCAGCTGTCCCCTCCTGTGACCAGAACTCTTTAACGGGACAAAGCATGCATCTCACAGACTCAAGAGGGTTCATATAACATCTAAATCAAAGACTCTCTAGAAGTTGTGGTAAGAGGCCAGGGCAGCCAAATCTATCATAAGCAAGACACAGACAAGGTCAACTAAGTCTGCTTAGCCAAAACTGTATTTCAGTTTTTTACACACATCGGGAGCCATACTTGGGGATCTGTAAATGAGAAAATGAAGAGAAATGAATTGTAAACTGTGAGGCTGTAACACAGGATTTTGGAACAATCCCATCCCAAAGGGTTAAAGATAAAAAGACTTAAGGGACCTAAGAAAATAGAAAGGTATGTATGTCTACTTAAACTACTACACTCCTGGAAGCAGCCTCTCTCTGAGAGATGTTTCAGGTTCTTAAAAGCATAAGTCTTCAATGCACACAGGGATAAATAAAACCCACAGGCTCCCATCAACCTGGAGCACACACACCAAACCCAGGGAAATATTCCATCTCAGGGCCACCTGCCCACAAGACCCAGACACAGACCTCTTGGTGAATTTCACTGGAGAAATGAACCATGCAGTTCTGTGCCATTATTAAGTTACTGGGGGATCAATTTCTGCTCTACAAACAGTGTCTGGGATAAGAAGGTAAGATCCTGCAGTCTGACACCCCACCTAGACTCAGATTGCAGGGGATCCAATCTCTAGCCTCTCCTTTTCTGTCTGCTAATCTTGGGCAAGTACTTTACCCACGGAACCACCTGCGAAGCCCTCTTTAACCCCACTGCACATCAACCTTCCCCATCTGTAAAATGCAAGTAATAACAGCATGTCCTTCATAGGTGGTTGTGAGGATCAAAGGAGCTCAAGAGCACAAGGTGCTCGGTGCAGAGTCTGGTACACAGTGAATCAACTATGTCTTTTGCAGCTGCTATGATGTGCATGAAAGCCAAGGACGGGTCTGATTCCTGGCTTTGCAGATACCTCAACAGAGCAGCTTTCTTATCTGCAAATGGGATGTGGCTACCTATTCCCCCACTTCTTTGCAGCAAGGTTTTAAAGATCGTTTCTAAAATAAGAGACAAAAAAAAAAAAAAAATAGAAACCTATGAAACGTTTTGATGGCTGTTATCACTGATAGTTGCATCTAGAGAGCAAAGGAAGCCCCCCTCTCTGAGACCTAGCGGGTCTTTGAGGAAGACTGATTTAGGCTCTTGGAGTCTGTTGAATTCTGAAAGGAATTTCTTAGGTTAATGGAGGAACGTTCAACTTGGGTTTCATGGGGCTGTTTAGTTGCAGTTTCTACTTGCAAAATTTACAGGAAAAAAAAAAAAAAACGGAATTAAAACAAAAAACAGCCCAATTTAGGATCCCACTGGCTAAAAACTTCCAAAGCTGCTAGGTCTACTTCTCAAAAGGCTGGCCAGAGAGAAAATAAAGTTCCCAGGGGTAACAGGGCTAAAGAAAGAGAGAAAAAGGTCCATACAGTTTACAAGTCAGCTGATCCAGAGAGTGGAAAGGCAGGTTTTGGTTCTTATATTCTCCAGAAAGTCTGGAGCATTTATATGTAAAACCTAAGAGGCGGAGACACACACACCCGTAAACTGGAAGCTAGAGGAGGGAGGGAATGCACAGAGGGAGGGCAGGGAGGTGGAGGAGTGTGTCTTCCGTGCCACTAATTCCTTAGCAACGCCACGCTCCTCTCACGCAAATCTGTGTGCTCCCGAGGCAACCCTGATGACCAGTTCATCCACTAAAGTTCTGGGCAAAAGCCTTAGCACTTTCAGGCCTTAACTAGGCAGACAAAATGCTAACAATTTCCTAGTTTTTCACCATCAGTAGCCATCTAGAAAAAGTGTGAATGGTGATGGTATCTGTATTCCACGGTAGCCACAAGGACTCTTCTCCACACAGTTTACAATTAAAAAAAAAAAAATCTGCATTAAATCACTGGTTCTTACTGCAGTTGGGGAGTATACCAATTTTAGACATGGACAAATGGGCAGATATAGTCAAAATTCTGCCCATTTGTCTGTGTCTAAAATCCTATGGGCAGAGGAGCCTGCAGGGTATAGTCCATTGGGTCACAAGGATCAGACATGACTGGGTAACTAAACCACCACCATAGTCAAAATTATCTGCTCTTAATTATTTCTGACACTGGCAATACAATCAAGAGGAAATACTTTTCCTAAACATAAATGGCATACTCCTGGCTTCTTTCATCTACACAAACAAAAGTTGAGGGTTTCCTGGCAAGTGTGAGTGAAAATGGCCAACATGACTGGCCTAAGTTCCTACTTAACAAAAGGATGATTATACCCTGTGGTACTTCCCATTTAAAACATTTTTCTGCCAAAATATTACATTGCCCCTCGGGGCACACATCCAGGAAGACTTTCTCTAATGATATTTTTGTTCTCAAAAAACCCCAGAATGAAGCCATTCTCACTGTATTGAAAGTACAGCCACTCCAAAATCTCTATGTGCCTCAACTCTCCAATTTTCCTTTCAGGAGACCTCAGTCCGAAACACTGCACACAAACCTCCACCCATCAGATCTGGGGGCGTTTGCCGATTCAGATAACCTTCTACTTGGCAAGTACCTACAACTCAGGGCACAGATACAGAGGCCAACTGAATTAGCGCTTCTTTCCCTGTTTTCATCAAGAGCAGTCCAAAATATGTCTTTCCCAAAATGAAACAGACTGCAGTGTTTCACGTAAAGACAGTTAACTTTTGGGAAAATCTGTATGCCGTTCTTCCTTTTAAACTTCGGAATCCTGAATACTGAATGTCCACGGGGAAACATCTGTGAAATAACGTTTTTCCCCTGAACATTCTTTCTTAGGCCAAAAACCCAGCACTGGTCTTCTGCTATAATCACCCTATTAGTCACAGAAGACGGTCCACGGAACAAGCATGAAACTTAAGTTTCAGCTCTTCCATGTCTCTCGGTCCCGCCAGCCCCCACCCCTACTCCCTTCTTCCCATCTCTTTCCTTAAAGAGAAGGGAGCCTTAAAGGGCTTGCAAGTTAAGTTAGAAGAGCAACCCTCGTTAGGGCGAGGGGCAGCTGGGGGCCCCCGCCTCCGGGGTGCACTCACCGGGTCTGGGCAGGGAAAGAGCAGCTGTGCAGGTGGCGCACGCAGCGGGAGGCGCGGAGACAGCGGGTCCCAGCCTCCGGGTGCATCGCCGGGACCTACTCTGCTCGCGCACTCGGGATCCGGGAAGCAGGAGGAAGAGGGAGGAGTCGGGGGCGGCGCCCCGAGAGACCCTTGCGCAAGGTGCTTTCCAGCTGTGCCGGCTGCAGCGACTACCCGCGCGCAGCACCGGAGCGCCGCAGCTGGAAGCGGGCAGCTCCTACCTCCTGGAGCCCCGGAATACACCCCGCACCCCCACGCCCTGATGCCGGGGCTCCCCGGATCTCAGGGTGGGAACCCCCGGGACACCCAGCAGGGCTGCGATCTAACGATACCCCCGAGCCCCCAAAGTCTGCGTTACCTGCTGCCTCCGCGCGGTCCCGCGAGCGGAGCGCTCCCGCCGCGGTCCCCCGACGGCTCTCGTCGCAGCTGGTGGGCAGCCCCCGGGAGCCGGGCGCTCCGGGGTCCCCAGGCCCGGCGACAGCAGAAGAGGGAGCCAGGGCGACCGGCCCCGGAGCGTGGCGCGCAGTCCAGGTCCGAGCTGCCAAATGAGCCCTGAGCAGCTCGCGCTCCCGGGCCGCCCTCGTCGGCCCCTGAGTCACGGCGTCTGAGCCGGCCGAGGGGCGGCGCAGCAGACTCCAGCCGCCGCCTCCCCGCCTTTTCCATTTCCCCTTTCTCTCCGTAAACAGAAAGAGCCCGCCGGCTTGCGGGGCGGCCGGAGCCCCCGCTCTGGGAAATTCCGTCCTCCCCCTCCCCCAACTTGCCCTCGGGGCCCGGGGCGGAGCTGGAGGCGGGGCAGGGGTGGGGCGCGCCCTGAGCGGAATCGGCCTCGCCACGCCTCCCGGGGACAAGGAGTACCGCGCGGCACCGGCTCTAGGCCTGGGAAAACACCTACGAGTTCCCTCTGAGCCGGGTTACCCGGCAGCCAGGGTGCTAGAGGGCACCCGGATGCGGAGTTGGCAAGGGCGACCGCGACTCGGCACCCTGTCCCCGAAGGAAGATCGTAGTTCCTAACGTGCTGGTGTTGGGCTCAGATTGCGGTTAAGGTCACAGACACAGCGCGGTGCTCCGCGCCCTCCTCCACCCCGCACCCACTCAAGTTCCAGGGCTCGCGAGAGGCGGCCGCAGTGTAAGCCCAAACCAGGAGAGTTTGGTATGGGGTAAGGGCGAACCCCTGGACCCGGGCCGGGATCGCGCGCCAACAAAACCTGGTTTCGCTCTTTCCGGCCTTCATTGGAACTAGTTATTGGTGATGTTGCCCGATACCAAAGTATGTCTGCCCTGATTTCCTCCCAACCCCAGCGTCGAATCTGGGAGTCTATCCTGCTGGGGCAGAAGCTCAAAGTTCATCTAGAGTGATCGTCCTTCCCAAGTGGAAAGCGTTTACTCCCAGGGAAGCCGGAAGAAGATTCTAGGGAAACAGCGCCCCTCGGCGAAATCCACGTTCCCAGTACCTACTGAGTACCTGCTCTCACGCTCCCGCCAGTAGTGCCTGAGTCTTGCTGGGTACCTTTTGCAAGACAGGCCGAAGGAGATGCTGTTAGGCAGGGGTCCTCAACCTCGAGGATGTAATCCCTGATGATCTGAGGTGGAGCTGATGTCATAATGATAGAAACAAAATGCACAAGAAATGTAATGCGCTTGAATCACTCCCCCAAACCATCCACCACCACCCGCTTCTCAGTTCAGTTCAGTCGCTCAGTCCAGTCCGACTCTGCGACCCCATAGACTGCAGCATGCCAGGCTTCCCTGCCCATCACCATCTCCAGGAGCTTGCTCAAACTCATGTCCACTGAGTTGGTGATGCCATCCATCTCATCCTCTGTTGTCCCCTTCTCCTGCCTTCAATCTTTCTCAGCATCAGGATCTTAAAACTGTTTCCACAAAACTGGTCCCAGGTGCCAAAAAGGTTGCGGACTGCTGTTCTTAGGCACACACCCACTCTCCCTGCTAGCGACCCAGACCTTGGATGTGCCGTGTGGAGTCCAGATTCAAATGTCTTTCAAGACTGCATCGGACCTGCTCTAAGACTCTCCATATTTCTCCTATGGAAAGTGAACTGTTATTCCCACCCAAAGAAGTCATCTGAGAATTGCCAGTGGAGGGAGGCTAGCTGAGATGTGCTAGCCTCATTTCTCTGTGCTCCTGTTTCCCACGATGGTAACAAGGTGATTGATAGGGGCCCAAGAATTTAGTAAAATGGTGAGGACTGTTTGGGGACTAAGGCATCCCCCAGATTATTTTAAATACTAGGGTGTTGCGACATGAATGACATGGGCATGTGCCATTTCTAGGTGGCCCCAGTGCTGAACCACTCCCCACCCCCAACCTGATCCAGGGGACTAGGCTTTTTCTGCTCCTGGAGGAGGGCTTGCTACCTGGACCGACCCAGTTGCTCTGACTCCACAGAGACTGCCAGCGCCCAGGCTGGGAGAAGCCCGAATGGCCTGGACGCGGACTCCGTGGAATTTGGCTGAAACTCAAGAGCAGATTATCCCAGTCTTGGCTGAAACTGAAGCATTTACTACTTAGTCTTTTCTCTGGGAACAAGATTGGCCGGGTTGTTGCCTCTAACTGTAACATGAGAAACGTCTCTCCTCTTATCTGTTGTCTTCCACCAAGGAAGGGTGAGTTTTATAAACATTTTAAAAATAGAAACATGGAACCACCCCCTTGATGAGCTCATGAAAACCACACCTAATCTTCTGGGAACTAAGTATTAGCCTTGGTTCCTACACAGAGATCTTCCAAATATAGCTGGATTTTAGGGAGCTGCTGAAATAGCTGCTCCAGGGGGGTTCTCTCTGGTTCTTCACTGCTTATGCAATAGCAGATTTCATCTGGTGGGGTGAATTAAGAGGCTTTACTCACTCTTTAATGTCTAACAGAGATTGGCCCTGGTGACCTGGATTACTGGAGAGAGAAAACAATTGAAGGGAAAGAAAAAGTTTGCAGACTACTTGCATTTTTCTCAGTCAAGACTTTGTTACACAGGCTGCAAAAGCAATCCTGCTCAATGTGCTGGAAAAGTGAGGCTTCAGCTTGCTGAGGAGAAGCCACCAAGTGGGGAGCATGCACAGCCAGAGAGGGCTGATTAAAGCAGAGATGGCTGTTTGCAGCCAGCAAAATGCACTTGAAAACTGAGCTGCAAGGTTGCAGTTTACTTGAAGAGGCTTCTCCACAGATGCATTGAGACATAACAGACTTGTTATTTGTAGTGCGGAAATCAGAGCTCATTTACACCCCCAGGACCAAGGTGATTAACTACGGTAGATGCTTCAGTCAGTGCATCAGTCTGTGTAACCCTAACCAGATCTATACTGATAAATAGAATACAGAACACTGCTTTCCAGTCTTTTTCATATTCATAAAAATTTTAGTATTTTTCTAGAACACTGGGGTAAGCTGAAATAAATTGGAGGATACCTATATGTGACTTGGGCTTCCCTGGTGGTTCAGTGGTAAAGAATCTGCCTGTCATGCAGGAGACACAGGTTTGATCCCTGAGTTGGGAAGATCCCCTGGAGAAGGAAATGACAACCCACTCCAGTATTCTTGCCTGGGAAATCCTGTGGAAAGAGGAGCCTGGTGGGCTACAGTCTATGGAGTCACTGAGTCAGACACAATTGAGCGACTAAACAACAGCAATATGTGACTTGAAGAAAAATGTATCAATATTTCATTTTCTTAAATTATAATAGCAATAAAATACAAGTGTTTGAGAAAGATCATTCAATCTTGAATTTTAGTAAAGTTTTAAATAAGATGTTTTTAAAGTTAAGTGGAACTTGAGCCTGATTTAATCAGCATAACTTTTTGCTATCTGGCTTTTGTTGCAGCTATACATATTTACCCACTATCCTGGATAGCTCAAGTGGTAAAAAATCTGGCCACGATGCGGGAGACCTGGGTTGGATTCCTGGGTTGAGAAGATTTCCTGGAGAAAGGAATGGCAACACACTCCAGTACCCTTGCCTGGAGAATTCAATGGACAGAGGCCCTAGTGGGCTACAGTCTATGGGATTGTAAAGAGTCGGACATGTCTGAGCGACTAACACTTTCACATGCATATTTACCTATTCAGTTCAGCTGCTCAGTTGTGTCTGACTCTTTGCGACCCATGGACTGCAGGATGCCAGGCTTTCCTGCCCATCACCAACTCCCAGAACCTGCTCAAACTCATCTCCATTGAGTTGGTGATGCCATCTCATCCTCTGTCATCCCATTCTCCTCCCACCTTCAATCTTTCCCAGCATCAGGGCTTTTCCAATGAGTCAGTTATTTGAAGAATCAAGTGGCAAAAGTATTGGAGCTTCAGCTTCAGCATCAGTCCTTCCAATGAATATTCAGGTCTGATTTCCTTTAGGATGGACTGGTTGGATCTCCTTGCAGTCCAAGGGACTCTCAAAAGTCTTCTCCAACACCACAGTTCAAAAGCATCAATTCTTTGGAGCTCAGCTTTCTTTATAGTCCAACTCTCACATCCATACATGACTACTTGAAAAACCATAGCCTTGACTAGACAGACCTTTGTCGGCAAAGTAATGTCTCTGCTTTTTAATGTGCTGTCCAGGTTGGTCATAGCTTTTCTTCCAAGGAGCAAGCATCTTTTAATTTCATGGCTACAGTCACCATCTGCAGTGATTTTGGAGCCCCCCAAAATAAAATCTATCACTGTTTCCATTGTTTACCCCATCTATTTGCCATGAAGTGGTGGGACCAGATGCCATGATCTTAGTTTTTTGAATGTTGAGTTTTAAGCCAGCTTTTCCACACTCCTCTTTCACTTTCATCAAGAAGCTCCTCAGTTCCTCTTTGCTTTCTGCCATAAGGGTGTTGTCATCTGCATATCCAAGGTTATTGATATTTCTCCCGGCAATCTTGATTCTAGCTTGTGCTTCATCCAGCCCAGCATTTCACATGATGTACTCTGCGTATAAGTTAAATAAGCAGGGTGACAATATACAGCCTTGAGGCACTCCTTTCCCAATTTGAAACCAGTCTGTTGTTCCATGTCTGGTTCTAACTGTTGCTTTTTGACCTGTATACAGATTTCTCAAGAGGCAGGTCAGGTGGTCTGGTATTCCCATCTCTTGAAGAATTTTCCATAGTTTATTGTGATCCACACAGCCAAAGGCTTTGGCATAGTCAGTAAATCAGAAGTAATGTGTAAAACCTCTTAGCCATTAAGAGGTTTGAATAATGACCTCTTTGCTGCTGCTGCTAAGTCACTTCAGTCGTGTCCCACTCTGTGTGACCCCATAGACAGAAGCCCACCAGGCTCCCCCGTCCCTGGGATTCTCCAGGCAAGAACACTGGAGTGGGTTGCCATTTCCTTCTCCAGTGCATGAAAGTGAAAAGTGAAAGTGAAGTCGCTCAGTCGTGTCCAACTCTTCACGACCCCATGGACTGCAGCCTACCAGGCTCCTCCGTCCATGGGATTTTCTAGGCAAGAGTACTGGAGTGGGGTGCCATTGCCTTCTCCAATGTCCTCTTTAAACTTCTGATAATAACCTTCAGATGAGAAAGTGTGCAGACACATAAGTAATAAATGTAAAACCATTATAATAATCTTTAAATTTTCTGAACAGTTGAAATTCCATTTTAAAAATCCAGTAGGTCTTGATTTTTTTCATTTCAACAGGTAGGTTTCTTATGGTAAGTGAATTTTAATGATAATTGAATGTTTTCATATTTTCTTTCTAAGTATCGAGGCTGTAATGTGAAAACTTGCACTGTCAGAGTATTTAGCTTGGATGCCACTAAAAAGACACAGCAGACAGAAGGATGAAGCATGGTGGGGCGGGAGGGAAGATTCTGGACCGCCTGCCCCACTCCTTGCCCCACCTCCACTGCCGATGCTCCATGGGCTTTGGCCTTGCTCCTCTAGCACATAAAAGGTTTCCTCCAGCCCAGGCTGGGCCCCCTGCAGCTGTTGGCAGATGGACCTGTTGGCCTCACTCAGCATTTTGGGGTGGATTAGGGATTCCATCAGACTTGCGGGGACCACATGAGCAACAGTACCTTTCACTCTGACCCCTTAGTCACCCTGTAGCATCCCAGAGAGGACCGCAGAGGCCTCCAAATGCCTTAAGGCTGCAGTCCCCAACTTTTTTGGCACCAGGAGCTGGTTTTGTGGAAGACAACTTTTCCATGGACTGGCGGGTGGGGGTGGCGGGCAGTGGAGGTGGAATGGGGATGGCTTCAGGATAATTCAAATCTATTCCATTTATTGTTCACTTTCTTTCTATTATTATCACCTCAGCTCCACCTCAGATCATCAGGCATTAGATCCTGGAGGTTGGGGACCCTTGCCTTAAGGAATATGTTCATGCCCAGTCTTTCAGTCACATTCAACACTTTGCAACCCCATGGACTGTAGCCCATCAAGTTCCTCTGTCCATGGAACTTTCCAGGCAAGAATACTGGAGAAGGTCACCGTTTCCTATTCCAGGGGATCTTCCTGTCTCAGGGATTGAACACACATCTTGTGAGTCTCCGGCATGGGCAGGCGGATTCTTGACCATTGCGCCTTTAAGGAATACAAGGGTATCTATGTTCCTCCACATCACTGTGCAGGGCTTTTCCCTACAGATCCCTCCTAGGACTCAGGGCAGGGGACAGACCAGGATGAAGGGGACAGTTTTCTCTGTCCACCTCTTTCCTTTGTCTTATCCTCAACCTTGGGGACTAGAGAAGGAAATGGCAACCCACTCCAGTATTCTTGCCTGGGAAATCCCATGGACAGAGGAGCCTGGAGGGCTACAGTCCACGGGGTCACAAAAAGTCGGACACAGCTGAGTGCATACACACACACACACGCACAGGTACACACCCCTTTGGGGACCTCACTGTACTCACCAACTTTTGCTCTCATGGTGCAAAGTGGGACCAGCAATGATAGGAAGGCCATGGGCCTGGGGCAGAGATGGAGTCCTCCGGTGGGGGTTGGGGTGAGAAACCCGCTGCTTCCTGGTCTCTCTCGCTGTGGTTGGTGTTTACCTCTGAATAAACCTGTGTATACCGGGCCTGGGTGTGAACCAGACACCTTCTGCTCTTAATGTGCAGAAAGCTCAAACTCCAGACTCTCAAAGTACCTAAATTGCACCCGTTTTATATGAAATGTATTCTTTTTTCATTCATTGCTTTGTGCTGTGACTTCCTCAAATGTGCCACACTCTGAAAACAGAAACTTCTGCTCTGTGCCTATCTCTTCCACCTCCTGAATGGAAACTCCCAGTGCAGCATTTCCTAATCTCCGGCTTCCGAGATTACCACACGGCTCAGGATGCGCCCCCCCATCAAGGAACCATTTGGGGCTCTCTCCTCCGGCAGATGCAATTACTTTCATTTTTCACATTTGTAGAGGGGGGAAGAGGACTCAGCAACGAGACTCCCCCTAACTGTGTGGGCCCACGCACTGGAGCAGTCCCTGGTGTGTTTGTGGGCATTCTCTGCTAGGCATCTCCCATGACTCCTTGTTAACCAGAGTCTCCTTGTCCCAGGACCAGATGTCACCTGCAAACACGATATGAGGGACTATTGGCAACTTACTGCCCCAGCGACGCAAGGAATTGTTTTAAAAAATTAAGTACAGCCTGATCTGCAAGTGTAAATGCAGAGGTAGAAAAAAAGTCACTATAATAACATCCTCTCCAAAAACAATCGTTACTAACTTCTTTTGGAATGGTGTTCTTTGCACAATACACATTAGGAAATTGGCTGGATTACTATTTCAAACAGTCCTTTAAAAAGGGTGTTGGGTGCTTATTCTCATATGATTGCTTTAAACCAAGTGAGTTAAATACATTTGGGGTTTTCCTTTGCAGTTACAGCACTAAAGACAATTGCAAGGACTTCCCTGGTGGTCCAGGGGTCAAGAATCTGCCTGTCAGTGCAGGAGACACAGGTTCTATCCTTGGTCCAGGAAGATTCCACTTGCCGTGGAGCAACTAGCCTCCGCACACCTCCTCCAGGTCTTCAGATGGATAATCTTTTGTCTCTAATCATGGGAAGAGAGGTTGTGAAGGTATTTCATCTGTCTCCTAGTGGGTAGAGATATGGAAGAGGGCTGCGCCCGGGAAACCTCAGATATGGAACACTAGTTTTGCTTATGCTTAAAGGGAAACTGGGCTTCCCAGGTTGACACAGTAAAGAATCTACCTGCCAATGCAGGAGATGCAGGAGACTCGAGTTCAGTCCCTGGGTCGGGAAGATCCCTTGGAGGAGGGCATGCAACCCACTCCAGTATTCTCACCTGGAAAATTTCGTGGACAGAGGAGCCTGGCGGGCTACAGTTCACGGGGTCACAAAAAAGTCAGACACCACTGAGCACAGCCTCACAAGCACAAAGGGAAGCCAGCTTTAATTCTTCCTGGGGTCTGTGGGATCCCAGAGAGACTTCCTGCCCCTCTCACCCTGGTCCTGGGTCGGGTGATAGGTGCCTGGAGGCACTGCTGGGCTTAAGGGTATCCTGAGACCTTCTCCTGGTTGCTGAGGGCAGATGGATGGGCAGTGTCTCCCTCTTGTCCACCCAGCTCTCGCACACAGCGCAACACCCCTAGGCCAAGACTCTCCCCAAAACAGGAGTCCTTGCCCAGATGCCTATAGACATGCTGGAATGGAGCCTATTTCTCTCAGCTCATGGAGCCGGCGATAAACTCCTCATGATTCATGAGACCTGGTTGTTAAGTACAGTCAAAACTAAACATAAAATTATAAGTAAATTAAATCTATATAAAAGACAAAGTGATAAAGAATAAAAACTTACCACATCCTGATTATTCTATTGCATGGAATTGTTTCTCAGCTCTTGAGGTCATTCATGTCTACTACATACCCGTGGTGGAAATACAACACCGTGATGGGTACCCATATGTCTTTTTCCAACTCTGCATTCAGTGGCCTCGAGTTAGCAGCCTAAAATAGGCCATCGTGGGAGTTTTTACACCACAGAAACCAGCAAACACTACAAACCAGGGCAGGGCTTTCACAAGGCTGGTTGTTAAATATTTATCAGCCCAGCAAAAGCTGTGTCCATGAACTTTTAACACTTTTGACATGTTTTAGGTTATTTGTTTTTGTGCTCTACCCACCTTTTCTAATATTAGTAATCCATCAGAATATCTCTTATTTCTATTGAAGTAGAAAATCTCTGACAGTGAAGGGTGTTCACGGGCCACCATCTCTCTGTCACCCTGGAGCTTCATCCTTGTTCTAACAGCAAAGCCATGGATAGTGGGGAAGGGCATCAGGGGTGTGTCCTGAGAGCCAGGCTACAGCCTAGAGTGGCCCCTTGGGGGCACAGGCAGCAGACACTTTGCTTCATAATCTGACTCCCAAGCTGATGCTGGCTGGGTTTACAATCAGTATTGCCCACTGCCTCTTAGGAAACCCCTGAGGAATTCTCATTCGGTATAAGGGGGCTTTGGCTCCCCAGGTGGCTCAGCGCTAAAGAATCCACCTGCCAATGCAGGAAACGCAGGTGATATGGGTTTGACCCCTGGGTCGGGAAGACCCCCATGAAGTAGGAAATAGCAACCTGCTCTAGTCATCTTGCCTGGAAAATTCCATGGACAGAGAAGCCTGGCGGGCTACAGACTACGGGGTTGCAAAGAGTCAGACACGATCGAGCACACGCACACTTAAGGGGGCTTGGTCCTCTGAGATCTGAATTCAGAAAGCTCAGGAGAATGGAAATATGGGGCAAGTAAAAAGTTGTTTGCACTCAAACCTCTGCTTTACTTTCTGTCCATGTGACCGTAGGCAAATTAATACATTTGTGGAGCTTCAGTTTCTTTATTTATAGAAGGGGGGAAAAACTACTTGGTTTTCATTTTACTTTTTACACTTTCCTTTTTTTAAAAAAATAACATCAAGTGTTATCAATAACCCACAGCTTTGACACTAGGAGAAAAGTGAAATCAATTATTACATGTCTTTACATTATACTAAAATACCTTTACAAAACACAATACTTTCATCTATTTGTCCATTATTATCATTCATACGACAACCTTGAAAGTGACTGTTATTAGGCTTGTTCGACATTCGAGGAAATTTAGAGATAAGTAACTTATTTGAGACTAGTCAAATAATACCCAGAACCAAAATTCTAACTCACATTTGCTACATTCAAAGCTATGCATTATATGTACTCTAATTTAAAAAAATTTTTTTTAATAATCTAAAATTAAATATCTAAACAAACTGAAAAAAAAAAACAACCATGCAGCCATTAGATTTCAATATTCTTGGACTTAGCTGGTGCTAAGTCACTCATTAAAGAGATTTATGGGGAGCAGTAGCCTCCAGGGACAACCCGCATTGACCATCTGCTGCTGTTTATTGTCCAGGAAGACACTGGTCAGTCCTCCCTACTTCTGCCTACAGCCGTGCTCTCAGAGGCCACACCAGCTTGAGTGCCCCCAGCTCCTACCTCCTTGGTTGCTTGAAACCTGCCACTCTGGGTGGTTCTGGCTAACTGAACCAAAATCAGGTCCTCTGGCTTCACCCACCAGATTAAAGATTCACGAGCATATTCTGGGCACAGACCTCCAAGCAGGGCTGAAAGAGTAAGATACTTATTATTATTCTATTTTTTCTAAATATTATTCATTTATGGCAGTGCTGGGTCTTCGTTGCTATGTGCGGGCTTTCTCCAGTTATGGTTCACGGGCTTCTCAGTGCCGCGGCTTCTCTGACTGCAGGGCACAGACTCTAGGTGCATGGGCTTCAGTAACTGTGGCACATGGACTCAGTAGCACTGAGGCATGTGGGATCTTCCCAGATCAAGGATCAAATTGGTGTCCTTAACCCCTGGACCACCAGGGAAGCCCAAGATGCCTCTTAGCTAATTAAAGATGGAGAAGCTCCAACAC
Source organism: Bubalus kerabau (assembly GCF_029407905.1). Taxonomy (NCBI): domain Eukaryota; kingdom Metazoa; phylum Chordata; class Mammalia; order Artiodactyla; family Bovidae; genus Bubalus; species Bubalus kerabau. The sequence continues at coordinate 35,627,705 of NC_073636.1, read as the reverse complement.
ACCACACGGATCCCATAAGCACCCCTGTCCTGGTGCCCAGGTTGTAGCTTTAACTACTAGAAAAATTCCAAATTAAAGATCACACCAAGACTCTGCACTTTGTGAAAACTTAAATCTGATGGCAAAGCAAATTATGTTCACTAAAAACATTCTGGAAAATAGAGATAATGAAATTTACCTCCAGTTCTAACACTCAGATCTCCAATAACTACCGTCAACATTGTAATCAACAGCATTCTGATTTTCTTTGTAATGCACAGAAATTAATATTTCCTTGCCTTTTGCCCCTGGGGACTGCTTCTAAAGTCAGCTTTGCAAGTGAGAAGCAGAGAATAACCACCACATGATTTAAAAGGCAATTTGCTCACTCATTTGTTTATTCACCAAACACCTGAGTGGCTGGTCTATGGCAGGGACAGTTCGAGGTGCTAGGAAACAGTGGTGGACAAACCCACTGGCCTTCTGGGAGCCTATCACCTGGGGACAGCGAGACACTGGACAAATACACACATACATACCATAGTTCAACTTCTGACGAGCGCTCTGACGGAAATGAACAAGGTGGAGGAAGTAAAGGGAAGTGAAAGATACTTATGAACTAGATCTTGCAAAGCTCAGAGAAGACCTTTCTGAGAATGTGCCCCTCACATAAAGATAGTGATGGAGATGATAGCAGCATGATATAGGTCAAACGTCGCTGTGTAGGTGTAGCTGTTTATCACTTAACTCTACCTTTCAATTTTGTTCTGAGCTGATGTGGGTCAATTCTCAAAGTAAGCAATGGTCTTAGAGGTGGTTTAACTCAACACCTTAGCTTTATAAATGAGGAGGATGATGTCAAGGGGTGGCTTATTCAGAACCATGTTACTAGCAAAGAGCAGAGCCTCGTCTACAGGCTAACTTTCAGTTCAGTTCAGTTCAGTCGCTCAGTCGTGTCCAACTCTTTGTGACCCCATGAATCGCACCACGCCAGGCCTCCCTGCATCACCAACTCCCGGAGTTCACTCAGACTCATGTCCATCAAGTCAGTGATGCCATCCAGCCATCTCATCCTCTGTCGTCCTCTTCTCCTCCTGCCCCCAATCCCTCCCAGCATCACAGTCTTTCCCAGTGAGTCAACTCTTCGCATGAGGTGGCCAAAGTACTGGAGTTTCAGCTTGAGCATCATTCCTTCCAAAGAAATCCCAGGGCTGATCTCCTTCAGAATGGACTGGTTGGATCTCCTAGCAGTCCAAGGGACTCTCAAGAGTCTTCTCCAACACCACAGTTCAAAATCATCAATTCTTCGGTGCTCAGTCTTCTTCACAGTCCAACTCTCACATCCATACATGACCACTGGAAAAACCATAGCCTTGACTAGACTGACCTTTGTTGGCAAAGTAATGTCTCTGCTTTTGAATATGCTATCTAGGTTGGTCATAACTTTCCTTCCAAGGAAGGAAATTTTTAATTTCATGGCTGCAGTCACCATCTGCAGTGATTTTGGAGCCCAGAAAAATAAAGTCTGACACTGTTTCCCCATCTATAACTTTGGTGACCCATAAATCCCATCTATTATTACCGTAACATACAGTTCCTTTTCAGTTCAGTTCAGTTGCTCAGTTATGTCCGACTCTTTGCGACCCCATGGGCTGCAGCACGTCAGGCCTCCCTATCCATCACCAACTCCCAGAGTTTACTCAAACTCACACCTATTGAGTTGGTGATGCCATCCAACCATCTCATCCTCTGTTGCCCCCTTCTCCTCCTGCCTTCAATCTTTCCCAGTATCAGGGTCTTTTCAATGAGTCAGTTCTTCGCATCAGGTGGCCAAAGTATTGGAGTTTCAGCTTTAGCATCAGTCCTTCCAATGAATATTCAGGCCTGATTTCCTTTAGGATGGACTGGTTGGATCTCTTTGCAGTCCAAGGGACTCTCAAGAGTCTTCTCCAACACTGCAGTTCAAAAGCATCAATTCTTTGGTGCTCAGCTTTCTTTATAGTCCAACTGTCACATCCATACATAACTACTGGATAAACCATAGCTTTGACTAGACAGACCTTTGTTGGCAAAGTAATATCTCTTTTTAATTACTTTTAGAGAAGCTTAATAGAAAGAAATGTTGCTCTATATTGTTCTCACAAATACACTGTAATCAAATATAACCAATCACACAGTAACTTGTATTTTTTTTTCCCCCCCTCTGATACAAAGTCTGGGGGGAAAGAAAGAACGAGGATTTTGGTGTTAGTTACATTACATCCAGATGTTTTTTTCTTTTTTCATTTGTTCATTTATGCTTTCTTTTGCCTTTCCCTAGCTGGTGGTCTGCCATCTATGGGGTCGCACAGAGTCGGACACGACTGAAGTGACTTAGCAGCAGCAGCTGTGTGATTGGGAAAAATGTACTTAATTCTCTGAACTTTAGTGCCCTTATTTATGAAACCAGCATGCATCTTAAGTGGTGGTTTTTATTCCAATGTTTAAGTGGAGAAAATTGGACAAGATTATAAGGGGAAAAATAGCATACATGGAGTGATACAAGTTAATGTCTTCAACACAGGGGAAACAGAGTCAAGCTTGCTGGTGGTTGGGTTTTTCTTGCAACTCACTAGGGCTCTGATTAGTAACAGAAACCCTGGGTAAGTGCGTGGAGAAACCTCGTAACCAATCCAGCAGGTTGAAGCTGTATCACTGTGGTTTTTCTCTTTAAGATACCAAACCTTCCGGTTTTCTTTGGTGCCTCTTTTCAAAATTTGCTTTATTGACTGCATCACCGGCTGTGTGGTAGTGGTTTCATTTTTACCAGTGAACTGGATTATCCCTCTGCAAATCTCCCTGGGGTTCTTGGAAAAATATCTGAAATTGATAAGAGCCAGGACATACCCAGGGTATTTGAAGGAAATACCCAGCTAAGAAATCACTGACTGCTCTACACAGTTTGCAGAGGTGTTAGGGAGATCTTAACTGTCTCCTTAGAAAGGTCCAGTTAAAGGTGTATTTTTAGGTCTCAGAGATCTCCTTGGAATGCTCTTTTTTGGGGGGTTGGGGGGATCATCAAGATAGGAAGAAGCCTAATATTAACGTGTTTGAGCCTTTAGCTCTGAGGCTTCTCAAGCAGGCTGCTCTTTTCCTAACTCAGCTGGGTTCCCACAGACCAAGCAGAAATGGTCTGACCCAGAGAGAAGATGTGGGCTCCAGCCCAAGGATGGGCTCTCACTTATCCCAGATACTGATCCCCTCCAACTCGGGGCTCCTTTCCTCTGCTTTGAAGTCCCTGGCAGGCAATTCTGCCCAGAAAAAGGCATCCTCACTGCTGGCTGCAACATTTCCAGAGAGGTGCACAAGGCAGCCAGTGACACATGGCTCCCAGAGGGCACACCAGCCTGCAGAGGAAAGAAACATGTACCGCAATCTCGCTTCTCTCTTTGAAGACAAATCCTTTCATATATATATATATATATATATATATATATATATATATATATATATAAAAAATATGAGCTAGCTTTAAATGTGGTAAGAATAAAAATGAATATTTCTGCACTGGTGACTATGTGTCTGGGTTCATGGACTTTTTGGCATCTAAGGGGCTTCCCTGGTGGTGTAGATGGTAAAAAAAAAAAAAAAAAAAATCTACCTGCAATGCAGGAGACCTGAGTTCAATCCCTGGCTCAGGAAGATCCCCTGGAGAAGGAAATGGCAATACACTCCAATATTCTTGCCTGGAGAATCCCATGGACAGAGGAGCCTGGCAGGCTACAGTCCATGGAGGCCCAAAGAACTGGACATGTCTGATCGACTAACACAAGGTCATGGACCTCATCATTAAAGACAGAATGACAATTCAAACTCACTTATAAGTGAATCAGTAGAACTCTTTGTAATATAAGTGAAAAAAAAATAATGTAAGCAAATATAGCCATTATTATTATTATTAAGAGGGGCAAGGACTTCCCTGGTGAGTCAGTGGTTAAGAACCCTCCTGCCAATGCAGGGGACACAGATTCGATCCCTGGTCTGGGAAGATTCCACATGAAGCAGGACAACTAAGTCCTGTGGCCTAAAACTACTGAGCCCACATGCCTAGAGCCTGTGCTCCACAACAAGAGATGCCACCTCAATGAGAAGCCCATGTATGGTGACAAAGAGTAGCCCTCACTTGCTGCAACTAGAGAAAGCCCCCCAGCAGCAATGAAGACTCAGCATTGCCAAAAATAAAATAAATAAATGAATTTTTTAAAAAAGGGAACAAAATATGCCCCCTCAAAATATACCATGTTACTATATAGATTATTCTGAATTAAACCCCCTTGAGCAGCAGCTGGTGCAAGACACACTGACCCACCCTCCTTCATCCCCTGTAAGCAGGAAATAAGTCTCCCAAGTGAAGTGACCCTCTGTGTACCAGGAGGGTAGAAAGACATCCTTATCATCAGAGATAGGGAATTCAAGGCTAAGAAGGTTGTATAAACAAACTTTGTTGCTTCCTCAGTAATTTACTGCCCCACGCCTACACTTCTTCGTGCTATCGATTCTTCACAAATTTACTGTTTCTTTGTCTAAGAGGTATAAAAGGTGACTGCTTGTTCACTGCTTTGAATCTCCTATTTTTATGAACTCCCTTCCATACAAAAATTCAGTTTGTTTTTCTCTGTTCGGTCTGTCTCAGGTCAACTTAATGATTAGAACAGCAGTGATTCTCAGGCTTGAGCATACCTAACACTAACAGCAACCAGTCGATCCTAAGGGAAATCAACTCTAAAGATTCATTGGAAGGACTGATGTTGAAGCTGAAGCTCCATTACTTAGACCACCTGATGTGAAGAACCGACTTGCTTGAACCTGATGCTGGGAAAGATTGAGGGCAGGAGAAGAAGGGGACGACAGAGGTTGGATGGCATCACCAACTTGATAGACATGAGTTTGAACAAGCTCCAGGAGATGGTGAAGGACAGGGAACTCTAGTGTGCTGCAATCCATGGGGTTGCAAAGAGTTGGACACAACTGAGTGATTGAATAATCACAACAAAACACTAACAGCTTGTAAAAAAAAAAATGCAGACTCCTGAATCCCACCCCTAGATAGATTGATTAAATAAGTCTGGGGATATAACCTGGAACTCTCTACTTTAGTAAGCTCACCAAATGCAATCGCCAAGTCGTTTCCAACTGTTTGTAACCCCATGGACTGTAGCTCACCAGGCTCCTCCATCCATGGAATTTTTTAGGCAAGAATACTGGAGCTGGTTGCCACTTCCTTACTCCAAGGAATCTTGCCAACCCAGGTATCAGACTTGCGACTCCTGTGTCTCCTGCACTGGCAGGCAGATTCTTGACCACTGCTCCACCTGGGAAGCCCCAAAACCAACTTTAGAAATCCTAGCGTCCCTAAATGAGAAAGCATACTTAGTATGAAATACACAAAGTAAAAACTGCAAGAACATTGCTGACACGTTCCCAAAGCCAATGCTCACAATTATAAGTGTTTGTACAGGACTTTCAATCTCATGTTCAAACTTCATGTTCCCCAAATAGGGGCAACCTCTTAGGAAAAAAAAAACCAAATTACAGGAGAAAGAGAAAATCTGTCATTGCTGCTGGTGCCTCTCTGGGAAAATGAAGACTATAGGAAAAGCTTTCAAATAAGGTAACTTTGTATCTCAGAGCTCTGAGATTTTTGTGGTCCTAATAGAAATGTTTCCTGTGGTTGGAGGTCTGTACAAAAGCCCTCTGGGTTCAGAGGCACCCAAATTACGTTCTTTAAGGGTCTTTTGTTGTTTTTAAAAAATATTGTTTAAATACCACATTTTTTTTTCTTGAGAAAAAAAGATATCAACTGAGCTGGGAATGTTGGCTATCCTAATTACTATTCCACCTTTACTCATAGCCTGTTTTTTTTTTGTTGTTGTTGTTTTTTGAGGATGAGATGGTTAGGTAGCATCACCAACTCAGTGGGCATGAATTAGAGCAAACTCTGGGAGATAGTGAAGGACAGGAAAGCCTGGTGTGCTGCAGTCAATGGGGTTGCAAAGAGTTGGACATGACTTAGGGACTCAATAACAATGGATTATTCAATCTCTCTATGCTTCAGTTTCCTCACACATTAAATAAGGATGATAACAGCTTATTTTATTGAGTCTAAGATGGACATTTTCCCCATAATTTAGTATGTCTGAAATCAGAGTGCATTTCATCATTGATAATTTTCTTTTTTAAAGCATTGTGTCCTAAATTAACTAGCGTATTTTTCTTAAGGGTGTATAAAATAATGGAATGTTCTATAATGATGTTGTCTGTTGTTGTTGTTGGATGAAATATGATAATAATATGGATATCCTAAGCATTTTTGAGGGTTAACTGAGTTAAGAAACAAAATGCTTAGAACTTGCTGATAATTAATCACTTAATAGATATAATCTATTAGTATTCTTACCCGTGGGTAGATTATAAATTAACTAGTCCCTCCTTGGTGGCCCTTTAGCTCATCTCCAATATTTCTATCATTATGAAGTGAAGAGAAGGGAAGTGAAAGTCGCTCAGTCGTGTCCGACTCTTTGTGACTCCATGGACTACCCATCCATGGAATTCTCCATGCCAGAATACTGGAGTGGGTAGCCTTCCCCTTCTCCAGGGGATCTTCCCAACCCAGGTATCAAACCCAGGTCTCCCACATTGCAGGCGGATTCTTTATCTTCTGAGCCACAAAGGAAGCCCAAGAATACTGGAATGGGAAGCCTATCCCTTCTCCAGCGAATCTTCCCAACCCAGGAATCGAACTGGGGTCTCCTGCATTGCAGGCAGATTCTTTTTACCAACTGAGGTATGAGGGAAGCCCTTCTACTGTTATCAGTTCAGTTCAGTTCAGTCGCTTAGTCGTGTCCGACTCTTTGTGACCCCATGGACTGCAACACGCAAGGCCTTCATGTGCATCACCAACTCCCGGAGCTTATTCAAACTCATGTCCATTGAGTCAGTGATGCCATCCAACCATCTCATCTGTCGTCCCCTTCTCCTCCTGCCTTCAATCTTTCCCAGCATCAGGGTCTTTTCAAGTGAGTCAGCTCTTTGCATCAGGTGGCCACAGTATTGGAGTTTCAGCTTCAATATCAGTCCTTCCAATAAACACCCATGACCAGTCTCCTTTAGGATGGACTGGTTAGATATCCTTGCAGTCCAAGGCACTCTCTAGATTCTTCTCCAACACCACAGTTCAAAAGCATCAATTCTTTGGAGCTCAGCTTTCTTTATAGTCCAACTCTCACATCCATACATGACTACTGGAAAAACCATAGCCTTGACTAGACGGACCTTTGTTGGCAAAGTAATGTCTCTGCTTTTCAATATGCTATCTAGGTTGGTCATAACTTTTCTTCCAAGGATTAAGCGTCTTTTTATTTCATGGCTGCAATCACCATCTGTAGTGATTTTGGAGCCCCCCAAAATAAATCTGCCACTCTTTCCAATGTTTCTCCATCTATTTGCCATGAAGTGATGGGACCAGATGCCATGATCTTTGTTTTCTGAATGTTGAGCTTTAAGCCAACTTTTTCACTCTCCACTTTCACTTTCATCAACAGGCTCTTTAGTTCTTCTTCACTTTCTGCCATAAGGGTGGTGTCATCTGCATATCTGAGGTTATTGATATTTCTCCCAGCAATATTGATTCCAGCTTGTGCTTCTTCCAGCCCAGCATTTCTCATGAGGCACTCTGCATAGAAGTTAAATAAGCAGGGTGACAATATACAGCCTTGACGTACTCCTTTCCCTATTTGGAACCAGTCTATTGTTCCATGTCCAGTTCTAACTGTTGCTTCCTGACCTGCATACAGATTTCTCAGGAGGCAGGTCAGGTTGTGACATTCCCATCTCTTTCAGATTTTTCCACAGTTTATTGTGATCCGCACAGTCAAAGGCTTTGGCATAGTCAATAAAGCAGAAATAGATGTTTTTCTGGAACTCTCTTGCTTTTTCCATGATCCAGCAGATGTTGGCAATTTGATCTCTGGTTCCTCTGCCTTTTCTAAAACCAGCTTGAACATCTGGAAGTTCATGGTTCACGTATTGCTGAAGCCTGGCTTGGAGAATTTTGAGCATTACTTTGCTAGCGAGTGAGATGAGTGCAATTGTGCAGAGTTTGAGCATGCTTTGGCATTGCCTTTCTTTGGGATTGGAATGAAAATTGACATTTTCCAGTCCTGTGGCCACTGCTGAGTTTTCCAAATTTGCTGGCATATTGAGTGCAGCACTTTCACAGCATCATCTTTCAGGATTTGGAATAGCTCAACTGGAATTCTATCACCTCCACTAGCTTTGTTCGTAGTGATGCTTTCTAAGGCCCACTTGACTTCACATTCCAGGATGTCTGGCTCTAGGTGAGTGATCACACCATCGTGATTATCTGGGTCGTGAAGATCTTTTTTGTACAGTTCTTCTGTGTATTCTTGCCACCTCTTCTTAATATCTTCTGCTTCTGTTAGGTCCATACCATTTCTGTCCTTTATTGAGCCCATCTTTGCATGAAATGTTCCTTTGGTATCTCTAATTTTCTTGAAGAGATCTCTAGTCTTTCCCATTCTATTGTTTTCCTCTATTTCTTTGCACTGACCACTGAGAAAGGCTTTCTTATCTCTCCTTGCTATTCTTTGGAACTCTGCATTCAGATGCTTATATTTTTCCTTTTCTCCTTTGCTTTTTGCTTCTCTTCTTTTCACAGCTATTTGTAAGGCTTCCTCAGACAGCCATTTTGCATTTTTGCATTTCTTTTTCTTGGGTATGGTCTTGATCCCTGTCTCCTGTACAATGTCATGAACCTCTGTCCATAGTTCATCAGGCACTCTGTCCATCAGATCTAACCCCTTAAATCTATTTCTCATTTCCACTGATTTAAATCTAAATCTCACTTCAATTTAAGTCATACCTGAATGGTCTAGTGGTTTTCCCTACTTTCTTCAATTTCAGTCTGAATTTGGCAATAAGGAGTTCATGATCTGAGCCACAGTCAACTCCCGGTATTGTTATAGAGCTTCTCCATCTTTGGCTGCAAAGAATATAATCAATCTGTTTTGGGTGTTGACCATCTGGTGATGTCCATGTGTAGAGTCTTCTCTTGTGTTTTTGGAAGAGGATATTTGCTATGACTAGTGCATTTTCTTGGCAAAACTCTATTAGCCTTTGCCTTGCTTCATTTTGTACTCTAAGGCCAAATTTGCCTGTTACTCCAGGTGTTTCTTGACTTCCTACTTTTGCATTCCAGTCCTCTATAATGGACATCTTTTTGGGGTATTAATTCTAGAAGGTCTTGTAGGTCTTCATAGAACCTTTCAACTTCAGCTTCTTCAGCATTACTGGTTGGGGCATAGACTTGGATTACCATGATATTGAATGGTGTGCCTTGGAAACTAACAGAGATCATTCTGTCGTTTTTGAGATTGCATCCAAGTACTGCATTTCGGACTCGTTTGTTGACTATGATGGCTACTCCATTTCTTCTAAGTGATTCTTGCCCACAGTAGTAGATATAATGGTTATCTGAGTTAAATTCACCCATTCCAGTCCATTTTAGTTCGCTGATTCCTAAAATGTTGATGCTCATTCTTGCCATCTCCTGTTTGATCACTTCCAGTTTGCCTTGACTTTTGGACCTAACATTCCATGTTCCTATGCAATATTGCTCTTTACAGCATCAGACTTTACTTCAATCACCAGTCACATCCACAACTGGGAGTTTTTTTTGCTTTGGCTCCATCTCTTATTCTTTCTGGAGTTATTTCTCCACTCTTCTCCAGTAGCATATTGGGCACCTACCGACCTGGGGAGGTCATCTTTCAGTGTCCTATCTTTTTGCCTTTTCATACTGTTCATGGGGTTCTCAAGGCAGGAATACTGAAGTGGTTTGTCTTTCCCTGCTCCAGTGCACCACATTCTGTCAGAACTCTCCATCATGACCCATCCATCTTGGGTGGCCCTACGCGGCATGGCTCATAGTTTCATTGAGTTAGACAAGGCTGCGGTTCATATGATTAGATTGGTTAGTTTTCTGTGATGGTGGTTTTCAGTCTGTCTGCCCTCTGATGGAGAAGGATAAGAGGCTTACCATTATATACGGCATCAAATATTTTTGTATGTAACCCTTTGTGTTCACCTCTAATTAGGATAGACTGCTAAAAGTGAAATTGCTAAGGTCAAAAAGCAAGAATGGTATTTAAAGGTTGGACTTGAGAAAGTCAAATCTGGATTAGGCTCGCCAAAGGATTCTTAGTCATTCTACTTAACCTTTCTGCGTCTCGGTTTTTGCATAGATCAAATGAGAATAATGATAAAATTCACAGGTGTTACAGAGAAAAACCACAGGCCCACAAAGGCAGCACATCCCAGAAGGATATCAGGCCTAGACTTAATGGCTCTCCTATTTGCAGTTTCAACCTCCACTAGAAATGTAATCTTAATCAACCAGTCTGGAATTTTCTGGTCAGTACTAATGACATCATCGGTCACATGGGCCCTTTCCACTCCCCTCCCCACCTCGAAAGGGGGAGGAGGCCAGCTGTGTGATAAACTCCCTTTCCCCTCCCACTCCATAAGTGTCTGGGCCTCAAATAATCTTTTCCTTTCTTTTTACTAACAGTTCCCTTGCCCCATCCTTCTTTCATAGAAACCGTCCATTTGGTACCACCCCTTGGAGTGCCTTTTAGATGCAAGGTGAGGTGCTGCTCTGTTTCCGAATCACTGAATAAAACCAATGAGATCTTCAGTTTTACTCGGTGGCATTTTGTTTTTTAACACAGGCATGTTGTGAGGTTTAAATAAAATGATACAAGTAGACAGCATACAGTACTGGGCCATAGTGAGTTCACAGTGAAGGTAAGCTATTTTACTGGGACATTCAAACTGGGCTTTCCTCGTAGCTCAGTCGGTAACAAATCCAATGCAAAGCAGGAATCCGCTTGCTTGCAGGAGACTGAGGTTCGAGTCCTGGATCCGGAAGATCCCCCGGAGACGGAAATGGAAACCCACGGAGAAGGCAATGGCACCCCACTCCAGTACTCTTGCCTGGAAAATCCCATGGACTGAGGAGCCTGGTAGGCTGCAGTCCATGGGGTCGCCGGGAGTCGGACACGACTGAGCAACTTCACTTTGACTTTTCACTTTCATGCATTGGAGGAGGAAATGGCAACCCACTCTAGTGTTCTTGCCTGGAGAATCCCAGGGACGGGGGAGCCTGGTGGGCTGCCATCTGTGGGGTCGCACAGAGTCGGACACAACTGAAGCGACTTAGCAGCAGCAGCAGGAGCCAGTATTCTTGCCTGGAAAATCCCATGGACAGAGGAGCCTGACGGGCTACTGTCCATGGAGCCGCAAGAGTCGGACACAAACACGACTTAGCGACTAAACTACTCACCATCACTAAGCTGACACCCTACTAAGGGGGCCCGTCGTGGACCTGTCCTCGAAGCACTGTGAAATCACCAGGGTCCAACAGTGACCCCGTGTGGCCATATTAGAAACAGCAGCTGCAGAAAGAAGGCCTGCGTTGCCAGAAACGATGAGATTCCTGTGTTCCTTTCTCGTGGTGTTCCCTGACCAGACTGTCCCCTGGCAGAAGCATGTTCCTGGGATTCTTGAACGACCTGAGACAGACAGACTCAAGTTAAGGGGTAATGGGCACTGCCGACCTGAAGAGAAAGATCTGAGCGATTATTTTAAATGTTGATAGATGATGACCTCATAGGTACACGTGAACTGTGGAAAGTTAGTCATCATTTCTACAGAAACCACAAAGAACAGTGGATCTCCTTGCACAATATAACCATGAGACAGCACTTTGGCAATTACGTGTGTCCCTTATCAGTCAGTTCAGTTCAGTCGCTCAGTCGTGTCTGACTCTTTGCGACCCCATGAATCGCAGCACACCAGGCCTCCCTGTCCATCACCTACTCCCGGAGTTCACTCAGACTCACGTCCATCAAGTCAGTGATGCCATCCAGCCATCTCATCCTCTGTCGTCCCCTTCTCCTCCTGCCCCAATCCCTCCCAGCATCACAGTTTTTTCCAATGAGTCAACTCTTTGCATGAGGTGGTCAAAGTACTGGAGTTTTAGCTTTAGCATCATTCCTTCCAAAGAAATCCCAGGGCTGATCTCCTTCAGAATGGACTGGTTAGATCTCCTTGCAGTCCAAGGGACTCTCAAGAGTCTTCTCCAACACCACAGTTCAAAAGCATCAATTCTTCGGTGCTCAGCCTTCTTCACAGTCCAACTTTCACATCCATATATGACCACTGGAAAGACCATAGCCTTGACTAGATAGACCTTTGTTGGCAAAGTAAAATCTCTGCTTTTGAATATGCTATCTAGGTTGGTCATAACTTTTCTTCCAAGGAGTAAGCGTCTTTTAATTTCATGGCTGCAGTCACCATCTGCAGTGATTTTGGAGCCCAGAAAAATAAAGTCTGACACTGTTTCCACTGTTTCCCCATCTATTTCCCATGAAGTGATGGGACCAGATGCCATGATCTTCGTTTTCTGAATGTTGAGCTTTAAGCCAACTTTTTCACTTTCCACTTTCACTTTCATCAAGAGGCTTTTTAGTTCCTCTTCACTTTCTGCCATAAGGGTGGTGTCATCTGCATATCTGAGGTTATTGATATTTCTCCTGGCAACCTTGACTCCAGCTTGTGCTTCATCCAGTCCAGCGTTTCTCATGATGTACTCTGCATATAAGTTAAATAAGCAGGGTGACAATATACAGCCTTGACTTACTCTTTTTCCTATTTGGAACCAGTCTGTTGTTCCATGTCCAGTTCTAACTGTTGCTTCCTGACCTGCATATAGGTTTCTCAAGAGGCAGATCAGGTGGTCTGGTATTCCCATCTCTTTCAGAATTTTCCACCATTTATTGTGATCCACACAGTCAAAGGCTTTGGCATAGTCAATAAAGCAGAAGTAGATGTTTTTCTGGAACTCTCTTGCTTTTTCCATGATCCAGCAGATGTTGGCAATTTGATCTCTGGTTCCTCTGCCTTTTCTAAAACCAGCTTGAACATCAGGAAGTTCATGGTTCACGTATTGCTGAAGCCTGGCTTGGAGAATTTTGAGCATTACTTTACTAGCATGTGAGATGAGTGCAATTGTCCCTTATAAACCCCGACAAATTCTGATACTGAATTTTAGTGAGTGGTTTAGTGGGGCTGTAACTACCCCCAAAGACCCTCTGATGCAGCCTGGAGTTTATATAATGAGCACATTGAATATACATAACAACTGGCTTGTCAGGTGATTGATTTTCACATTTCATCGATTGTGTTTCACATAATACCATGTCGACCTTAATTGTCTGGTGTCTACAATCTACTCAAAAGGATTAACTAAAAGAGAATATGAATTAAAAAAATTTTTTTAATTGGAGGATTAAAATTACAATATTGTGATGGCTTTTTGCCAAGCACCAACATCAATCAGCATTAGGTACACACATGTCCCCTCCCTCTTGAACCCCTCTCCCACCTCCCTGCCCTTCTTATCCCTCGCTGGCTTTTGGGTTCCCTGTATCATACAGCAAATTCCTGCCAGCTATCTATTTTAGATAGGGTAATGTATATGTGTATGTTCCAATGCTATTCTCTCATATCATCCCACCTTCTCCTTCCCCGCTGCTGTGTCCAGAATGCCTATGTCTCCTTTGCTGCCTTGCAAGTAGGATCGTCAGTAAGAGAATATGTTTTTAAAAGAAGCTTTTACTTTTTTAAGTAGACAGCATCTAGAACTACAGAACCTCAAGTAACAGTTGAAAAATGGCCATAAACCATCAAAACCATCAAAATCATATGGATGTGAAAGGTCAGTTTGAATTGGAATAAATTTAGAATATGTAATTTTAAAACTTTATAAGATTTTTTTCAATGTAGTATTTAAGAATGTATATAATAACTTCAAATACCAAGTTATATGGAAGATCTAAAATGCTTAAAGGTACATACTTCCTTTCTCCCCCTAGATACACATGGTTAAAAAAAAAAAAAGTAAAGATGTGAAAGGCAGACAATGAAAGTAAGTTGTCTCCCCCCCAACCCCCCCACAGCTCCATTAGATCCTCAATTAATCTCCTCAGAGGCAAGCTATAGATATGAGATAATTTATATTTTTAATGAACAAGTGTTTTGAATCTTTAAAATCAAATTTAGAGTTACAATGTTTAAAAATGTTTAAAAGATCAAAAGCTACACAAGGCAAAAAAAAAAGAAAAAAAAAAAAATCCGCCTTCCATACTTGTCTTCCAGCCTTTCAGTCTCATCTCCAAAATCAATCAAGGCTACCAGATTTTCTGTGTATCCTTCCAGAGGTAGTCTGCACACACACCAGCAAATGGGTGTGTTTAGTGTCCTACCCACTGGTTGCTCTACTTGCAATTTTAATAATGTATCTCTCTTTAAAACTTTTTTAAATTGAAGTATAGCTGATTTACAATGCTGTGTTAGTTTCTGATATATAGCAAAATGACTCAGTTCCAGAGATATCTTCTTTTTCATATTCTTTTCCATTAAGGTTTATTACAGGATATTGAATTAGCAATGTATCTTGAAGATTATTCCAGATCAGTAGATAAAGAGCCTCCTCTTTCATTTAGGTCATTTATTACTTCTTCCACTAAGAGCAAGTATGTCTCTACTATACATTTCTAGAATTGCTGGATCAGAGGTTATATGGATTTATATTTCTGAGAAGTATAGACAAACTATCTGAAGAACATTTCTAAAATTCAACTGGTTCAAAGAAATTCACACATAGTTGACATTTAATTTTCATTGCAAAGTCCAGTTTCATAAACAACGGAAAGGTAACTTTAGTCTCATCTCTGTCCAAATTATCTTAATTCCAAATTGGTAGAAGATTAACAAATTCTTTGTCTTCAGACATATAAAATTATAGTGAAATTTCTGTAATGGAGCAAATGGAAAAGAGTGACAATTAAACCAAATGGAAATGAAAAGTAATATGCCAGTTTACAAGTAGATGCCCTGTGTTAGCACAAGTGTTTTAAAATTTTGGTTCATAATTCGATGAATTGTGAACCTATTATGTTCTTAGTGCTAGAGGAACAATGGTGATTGAGTCACAATTCTTATAACAGCAAGCTGCTCACAGTCTTGAGAGAGAGAGAGTGTTCGTGTACCGTGCTTGTCTATTCCTGTGGCCCACCCCTTCCTCACAACACACCATGTCTTTTGGGGAACATCTGCTTCATGCTTGCTTTCCCTTCCAGCATTTACTGCTGGATGCTACTTAACCTATCAACTAGTCTGATCGCCTCAGCAGAAGCTAGACTCCCTGAGAGCAGAAACACAGTTTACTCTTGATATAAACATCATAGCACCATGCAGTACTGGCTCAGAATTTTAAGGGAATATGTCTTAACTGAATTCTAAGTCTTGGAGTTGTGACGCGAGAGAAGATCCCTTGATGCCACCCAACCATCTCATCCTCTATCGCCCCCTCCTCCTGCCTTCAGTCTTTCTCATCATCAGGGTCTTTTCCAGTGACTCGTCTCTTCACATAAGGTGGCCAAAGTACTGGAGTTTCAGCTTCAGCATCAGTCCTTCCAATTCAGGGTTGATTTCCTTTAGGATTGCAGTTCAAGGGACTCTCAAGGGTCTTCTCCAGCACCACAGTTCGAAAGCATCAATTCTTTGGCACTCAGCCTTCTTTATGGTCCAACTCTCACATCCACACATGATTACTAGAAAGACCATAACTTTGACTGGATGGACCTTTGTATGCAAGGTGATGTCTCTGCTTTTTAATATGCTAAGTTGCTTTTCTTTCAAGCAAGCATCTTTTAATGTGATGGCTGCAGTCACTGTCTGCAGTGATTTGGGAGCCCAAGAAAATAAAGTCTGTCAAGATGGAAATGACAAAAGAATTTGAGTTTCTCTTCTGAGGATACACATAGCAGGTTTCTGGAAGAGGCAGGACCAGAATCCAGCTTCCTGACTCATCAGGCTAGTACTTTTCTCACACCTCCTGATGCTTTTGCCTGATCTCAGGTTACTAGCCAGGGTCTGCCCTCATACAAAGTGCTAGGCAGAGCTTAGAGAAACAGCTATGAGGTTGGCTCTTTGGTCTTAAACAAAGAATGAAAAGATGAGTGGAATTAGTATAAGTTAGTATAAATTTAGTATAAATTCACTGGAGAAGGGAATGGCAAACCACTTCAGTATTCTTGCCTTGAGAACCCCATGAACAGTATGAAAAGCAAAATGATAGGATACTGAAAGAGGAACTCCCCAGCTCGCTAGGTACCCAATGTGCTACTGGAGAAGAGTGGAGAAATAACTCCAGAAAGAATGAAGGGATGGAGCCAAAGCAAAAACAATATCCAGTTATGGATGTGACTGGTGATAGAAGCAAGGGCCAATTCTGGAAAGAGCAATATTGCATAGTAACCTGGAATGTTAGGTCCATGAATCAAGGCAAATTGGAAGTGGTCAAACAGGAGATGGCAAGAGTGAACGTCGACACTCTAGGAATCAGCGAACTAAAATGGACTGGAATGGGTGAATTTAACTCAGATGACCATTATATCTACTACTGCAGGCAGGAATCCCTCAGAAGAAATGGAGTAGCCATCATGGTCAACAAAAGAGTCCGAAATGGAGTACTTGGATGCAATTTCAAAAACGACAGAATGATCTCTGTTCATTTCCAAGGCAAACCATTCAATATCACAGTAATCCAAGTCTATGCCCCAACCAGTAATGCTGAAGAAGCTGAAGTTGAAAGGTTCTATGAAGACCTACAAGACC
Organism: Bubalus kerabau; assembly: GCF_029407905.1. Lineage (NCBI taxonomy): Eukaryota > Metazoa > Chordata > Mammalia > Artiodactyla > Bovidae > Bubalus > Bubalus kerabau. The sequence goes on along the minus strand of NC_073636.1, from coordinate 35,610,926 downwards.
TTTTAGAAGTAACACCCCAAAAAGATGTCCATTATAGGGGACTGGAATGCAAAAGTAGGAAGTCAAGAAACACCTGGAGTAACAGGCAAATTTGGCCTTGGAATATGGAATGAAGCAAGGCAAAGGCTAATAGAGTTTTGCCAAGAAAATGCACTGGTCATAGCAAACATCCTCTTCCAACAACACAAGAGAAGACTCTACACATGGACATCACCAGATGGTCAACACTGAAATCAGATTGATTATATTCTTTGCAGCCAAAGATGGAGAAGCTCTATACAGTCAACAAAAACAAGACCAGGAGCTGATTGTGGCTCAGATCATGAACTCCTTATTGCCAAATTCAGACTAAAATTGAAGAAAGTAGGGAAAACCACTAGACCACTCAGGTATGACCTAAATAAAATCCCTTATGATTATACAGTGGAAGTGAGAAATAGATTTAAGGGACTAGATCTGATAGACAGAGTGCCTGATGAACTATGGAATGAGGTTCGTGACATTGTACAGGAGACAGGGAGCAAGACCATCCCCATGGAAAAGAAATGCAAAAAAGCAAAATGGCTGTCTGAGGAGGCCTTACAAATAGCTGTGAAAAGAAGAGAAGCAAAAAGCAAATGAGAAAAGGAAAGATATAAGCATCTGAATGCAGAGTTCCAAAGAATAGCAAGGAGAGATAAGAAAGCCTTCCTCAGCGATCAATGCAAAGAAATAGAGGAAACAACAGAATGGGAAAGACTAGAGATCTCTTCAAGAAAATTAGAGATACCAAGGGAACATTTCATGCAAAGATGGGCTCGATAAAGGACAGAAATGGTATGGACCTAACAGAAGCAGAGGATATTAAGAAGAGGTGGCAAGAATACACAGAAGAACTGTACAAAAAAGATCTTCACGACCCAGATAACCACGATGGTATGATCACTCACCTAGAGCCAGACATCCTGGAATGTGAAGTCAAGTGGGCCTTAGAAAGCATCACTACGAACAAAGCTAGTGGAGGTGATGGAATTCCAGTTGAGCTATTTCAAATCCTGAAAGATGATGCTGTGAAAGTGCTGCACTCAATATGCCAGCAAGTTTGGAAAACTCAGCAGTGGCCACAGGACTGGAAAAGGTCAGTTTTCATTCCAATCCCAAAGAAAGGCAATGCCAAAGAATGCTCAAACTATTGCACAATTGCACTCATCTCACACGCTAGGGAAGTAATGCTCAAAATTCTCCAAGCCAGGCTTCAGCAATACGTGAACCATGAACTTCCTGATGTTCAAGCTGGTTTTAGAAAAGGCAGAGGAACCAGAGATCAAATTGCCAACATCTGCTGGATCATGGAAAAAGCAAGAGAGTTCCAGAAAAACATCTATTTCTGCTTTATTGACTATGCCAAAGCCTTTGACTGTGTGGATCACAATAAACTGTGGAAAATTCTGAAAGAGATGGGAATACCAAATCACCTGACCTGCCTCTTGAGAAACCTATATGCAGGTCAGGAAGCAACAGTTAGAACTGGACGTGGAACAACAGACTGGTTCCAAATAGGAAAAGGAGTACGTCAAGGCTGTATATTGTCACCCTGCTTATTTAACTTAAATGCAGAGTACCTCATGAGAAACGCTAGGCTGGAAGAAGCACAAGCTGGAATCAAGATTACCGGGAGAAATATAACCTCAGATATGCAAATGACACCACCCTTATGGCAGAAAGTGAAGAGGAACTAAAAAGCCTCTTGATGAAAGTGAAAGTGGAGAGTGAAAAAGTTGGCTTAAAGCTCAACATTCAGAAAACAAAGATCATGGCATCTGGTCCCATCACTTCATGGGAAATAGATGGGGAAACAGTGGAAACAGTGTCAGACTTTATTTTTCTGGGCTCCAAAATCACTGCAGATGGTGACTGCAGCCATGAAATTAAAAGATGCTTGTTCCTTGGAAGAAAAGTTATGACCAACCTAGATAGCATATTGAAAATCAGAGCATTACTTTGCCAATTAAGGTCTGTCTAGTCAAGGCTATGGTTTTTCCAATGGTCATGTATGGATGTGAAAGTTGGACTGTGAAGAAAGCTGAGCGCCGAAGAATTGATGCTTTTGAACTGTGGTGTTGGAGAAGACTCTTGAGAGTCCCTTAGACTGCAAGGAGATCCAACCAGTCCATTCTGAAGGAGATCAGCCCTGGGATTTCTTTGGAAGGAATAATGCTAAAGCTGAAACTGCCGTACTTTGGCCACCTCATGCAAGGAGCTGACTCATTGGAAAAGACTCTGATGCTGGGAGGGATTGGGGGCAGGAGGAGAAGGGGACGACAGAGGATGAGATGGCTGGATGGCATCACTGACTCGATGGACGTGAGTCTGAGTGAACACCGGGAGTAGGTGATGGACAGGGAGGCCTGGCGTGCTGTGATTCATGGGGTCACAAAGAGTTGGACATGACTGAGCGACTGAACTGAACTGAACTGAACTGAGTATAAATTTCTGTTTGCTGATAGAGAAGTAAATCTTCCTACCTGGGCTAGTCTGAAGCAAGTGAAAGGGGATTATGAGCTTTCCTTGCTGCTGAGAGGTGAAAAGCTGGGTGAAGTGGACCATTTTGTAGACTCAGCATTTCTCCACCAGGGTCTCTCCTGATCCGATGCTGTGATGCCAAGAAGGCAGTGAAAGCTTGCAGTTGCACCTTTGATGGAACACTGAAGCATTTGTTAAAGGACAGCTTCAGTCTCCAGTGTCATCCCTGGGCCTCATAGATGGGAGGGCAGGAATCTTTGGCAATTGGGGATGAGAATCATGGATTGCTGATTTTACTCAAACATGATTTGAGAGGGAAAGTAAACTACAACCTCTCTCAGTATCCTTGGGGCATTGGTTCCAGGATCCCTGCAGATTCAAAAATCCACAGATGCTCAAGTCTGTTATATAAAATGGCATAGTATTTGCATATAACATACACAAATCCTCCCATATGTAGGGGATTGGGGTGCTGACTCCCATGCAGTAGGAAATCCACAGATAACTTTGAACTCCTCCAAAACTTTACTACTAAAGCATACTGTTGACCAGAAGCTTTACCAATAGCATAGACAGTCAATTAACACATATTTTGTATGTTTTATATATTATACTGTATGTTGTTGTTCAGTCACTAAATCGTGTCTGACTTTTTGCAACCTTGTAGATTGTAGCATGCCAGGCTTCCCTGGTCTCCATTGTCTCCTAGAGGTTGCTCAAGTTCATGTCCATTGAGTTGGCGATGCTATTTAACCATCTCATCCTCTTCCACCCTTATAGAGTGTATTCTTACAATAAAACAAGCTAGAGAAAAGAAAATGTTATTAAGGAAATCATAAGGAAAATACAGGTACTGTGTTATATTTATCCATACATCATCTGTTTATGAGTCATTGTGTCAGTACCTATGTCAATATTGTCATAGATGGTACAAAACACGGTAGATGTCATACATATTACTAACACTAGCCATCACAAATGAAAAGATAATGTGAAAAGGAAATTTGTTTATTTATAGTTATAACAAATAATGCATTGATAACTTTATGGTTGCCTCATGTCATGGATAAGATTGTTCCACAATTCATGTACACAAATGAATGAATCATTATAAAATTTTATGGCATTGAGTGTTAGTCATATTCATAATACTGTATTGGAAGCATTGCTACATTTTTTAAAAAACCACTTACCTATGATGATAGCTGATACACAGCTTCTCTGATTATGAGAGGGATACTATACAGTAATGAAATTCTTTGAAAGCAAAGCTGTAAAACAACAAGGAAAGTAACCCATTATTAATTTTATAGTAAATATCACTCACCTTATGCCTACGTAAGGATACACTGTGAATGAGTGCTCAGTTACTCAGTCGTGTCCTACTCTTTGCAACCCCATGGACTGTACCCCGCCAGGCTCTCCTATCCATGAAATTTTACAGGCAAGAATACTAGAGTGGGTTGCCATTCCTTCTTCAGGGAGTCTTCCTGACCCAGAGATCAAACATGCATCTTTAGCTTCTGCTTCATTGACAGGCAGATACTTTATCGCTGAGCCACCTGGGAAACCAATACACTAATATCTGAATATATTTTATGCATTCATAGCATAACCTTTTTTGTTATATATATTTCCAGGCCAGGCTATAGATTTCATCTGTAAGTTTTTTGAAATTGTCACAAATCTCCAGAATATGTTCCAATATAGTTATTGAAAAAAATTTACATGTAGGTAGATTCATGCAGTTTAAACCCATGTTGTTCAAGTCAACTGTGCTTTAAATCATCTGTAGATTTCTTATAATACCTAATACAAAGCAAATGTTATATAGTTGTCTTCGTGGGGAAAATTCAAGTTTGGTTTTTTAGAATTTTCAGGAATTTTATTTTTCAAATGTTTTCCTTCTGAGGTTGGCTGAATCTGCAGATGTGGAACCCATGGACATAGAAGGCTGACTGTAATTTAGCACACAACTTAGCAGCAGCAGCAGCAGTGAGGAAAATAGTTATTTTTCTACAGCAGCAAAAATATAAATATTGTAGAGAATGGACATTTTCATGATTTTATAGATAAAAAACATAATTTCTCAGCAATTGTAAGACTGTGATAGCTCATGCCTTTCAAAATCCCAGTGGTTGTAAGTTTGCTTTTCTCTGCTAGTAAAGCTTCCTTTTGCACTTCTGCTTGCTGAGCTGTTCTTAGTTGACATACTCAGCTTTGAACATGAAAATCCTTCTTGATGACTTGAACAGGAAACCACGAACTGAAAGGCCATTAGTAAGGTAGCCAGATAATTTATCCTCTGAATTGGAATACTTGTTAGAGTAAGAGTGTGGAGTTAATAATTACATGAGCACCACTGAATATATGCCCTCTAGAGGCTTAAATCACACACTTTCACATTTTATCAAAGACAAGCTTAACATGTAAAAAGCATTGTGTGGCATATGAAATGTAGACACGATTTAAGAATTTCCATATTCGTTTTCTATTGGCTTTCCATCTGTAAAGGATTCCTTTTTCTTTTTAGTGATAAAAATAATACCTGTTTGTTTAAAAAAAAATACTAAATGCTGGGACTTCCTTGGTAGTCCAGTGGTTAAGAATCCACTTTGCAATGCAGGGGATGCAGGTTCAATCCCTGGTCAGGGAACTAGGATCCCACACATCTCAAAGCAACTAAGAGTAGGTACTCTATTAACAGAAGAGTCTCATGATGCAACGGAGATCCCACACGGCGCAACTAAGACCCGAGGCAACCAAACTCATGAATTAATTTTAAAAATGCTAAATGCTAAAAGTCTCTCATTTCTATGCCCCTCAGCGCCTAATTTCCCTCCTCATCAGATAGCACCATTTAGGTGGCTTAAAATAAAAGAAATGTATTGTCTCACCATTCTGAAGGACAGAAATCCAAAGTCAAGGTGTTAGCAAGTTTGTGTTCCCTCTGAAGCCTGTAGGAGAATTTTGTGGCTTGCCAACCATCTTTTGGCTACATCTCTCCAGTCTCCACCTTGTCATCACTTGTCATTCTTCTGTGTGTCTGGCTTCACCTGGCTGCCTTCTTATAAGGACACCAGTTATAGCCCCTGCCCCTGCTTCACTATGACCTTATCTTAACTGATTACATCTATAATAACCCTATCTCTAAATAAGGTCACATTCTGAGTTCCTGGGGGTTAGGATAACTTTAGATGGGATGGGCGCGATTCAATCCACAATAGAAGGTAAACTCTGTAATTTAATAAATTAAGGCTGCCATCTATAACAAATATTCATAATACCTCAAAGTTTGGCTCTTTTTACCCATGTTTGAGAGAATCTATGGGAGCAACATTTTTTAACTGACATATAATTGAGTTATAATGTTGTGTTAATTTCTGCTGGTTTTCAATTTCAGCAAAAATGATTCAGTTATATATATATATATATATATATATATATTCTTTTTTCATACTCTTTTCCACTATAATAACCACAGGAGTTGAATATGGTTCCCTGTACCATACAATGGGACCTTTTTGCTTATCCATTCTATATATAATAGTTTGCATCTGTCAGTCCCAACCTCCCATTCCTTCCCTCCCCCATCTACCTATTCTTTAGCAATGTGTGGGTAAATTATTGATAGACATAGAGAAGCCTGAATGAACTGACCTCAGCTAACCAGAATCACCAACTTATTGACCAAAATGTATATATATGCACTGGACTTTCCAAAAGAGCAGTCATTAACAAGAAAATACTCAATGACATGAATGTAACTTTGTATTAAATATTGAGTAGATACAAAGTAACATTTATAAACATGTGTATGGTAAGAAGAATTCTAATCCAATGAACAATTGTAGCCCCACCACACAGTTTAAAAAATAAAACACTATCCTTCAAGAATTCTACATTTAATTTTTTAATGGCTAAATTAATGTGTGGACATACTTAGTCTAAAAACTTTTTATAATTAGAATTCTATTGAACAAAAATAGAATGGAATAAATAAATAAAACAGATAATAAGGAGTATTGACAAGAATGTAGAGAAACTGGAACACTCATAAACTAGTCGTGAGAATGAATATGATTCAGCAGCTATGGAAAATAGCCTGCAGTTCCTCAAAAAGTTAAACATATGACCCACCAATTCCACTCCTAGGTATGTATCCAAGAGAAGTGAAAACATATGCTCATACAAAAACTTGTACATGAAAATTCATAGCAGCATTATTTATAGTAACAAAAAGGTGGAGACAACCCAAAGGCCCATGAAGTGATGACTGGATACCCACTTGTGGCATAGTCACACAATGGAATATTATTCTACCACAGAAAGAAATAAGGTGCAGATAGATGCTACAACATGGGTCAACCTTGAAATGATCATATCCGGTGAAAGAAGCTAGTGACCAAAAAAAAAAAAAAAAAAAAAACCAACCCTCATATGATTCCATGTATATGAAATGTCCAGAAAGGCAGTTCCATAGACACACGGAGTAGATAAGTGGTTATTTAGTGCTGGGGGGAGTGTGGTGGTTAGGGGTGGTAGCTGACAGGGGCACAAGGTTTCTTTTGGAGGTAATGAAAGTGTTTCTAAAAATAACGGTGATTGGTGTCCATTTTCGTGAATATACTAAAAATCACTGAATGATGCACCTAAAGGGGTGTAGCAATGGCACCCCACTCCAGTACTCTTGCCTGGAAAATCCCATGGGCGGAGGAGCCTGGTAGGCTGCAGTCCATGGGATCGCTGAGGGTCAGACACGACTGAACGACTTCACTTTCACTTTTCACTTTCCTGCATTGGAGAAGGAAATGGCAACCCACTCCAGTGTTCTTGCCTGGAGAATCCCAGGGACGGGGGAGCCTGGTGGGCTGCCGTCTATGGGTCGCACAGAGTCGGATACGACTGAAGTGACTTAGCAGCAGCAGCAAAGGGGTGTATTTTGTAGTATATGAATTAAATCGCAATGAAAATTTTACCAAAAAATGACAGGGAGGGAGCGAGAGAGGGAGGGAGGAAGGGAAACCCTACTGTGAGACCTAGGTTTACTTCTATTTCTATTCCAGTCTGGCTGTAGAACTTTAGGAATGTTACTTACCTTCTCTAAGCCTTAACTTCCCCATAAATAAATGGGCATAGTAAGAGTTCTTACGTCACAGGGCTGTTGTAAGAATTTAAAAAGTCAACACACGTCAAGGGCTTGAAGTGAAGTCGCTCAGTCGTGTCCGACTCTTTGCGACACCATGGACTGTAGCCTACCAGGCTCCTCCCTCCATGGGATTCTCCAGGCAAGAGTACTAGAGTGGGTTGCCATTCCCTTCTCCAGGGGAATCTTCCCGACCCAGGGATCGAACCCGGGTCTCCCTCATTCCAGGCAAATGGTTTAACCTCTGAGCCACCAGGGAAAGAAAAAGTGTCGACTTTATTATATTCTTAGATTCCCAAGTCAGCGCCTCTTCCTCATGCCCCCGTCTCTGGTTCTATTTTCAATGTAAAAGAGTATGTCGCCTGCTCGTTCCCTTGAGCGTCTTTTTTCAGAGAACCGCGGGAGAGTAGAAATATTTAAAACATGTCAGAAAGCTCAGGCATCTTTATTCAAGCCGCATCTTATCATCTAAGGGAAACGTCCTTTGCTTAGTTTGACCCTCTAGGGTTCCTATCCTTTTCGCCTCAGCGCGCATGCGCGGAAGCCCGGCGCCCCTTCGTGCTTCTGCCGCTTTGACAATGGCGGCTTGCAGCGTGGGGCTGTTGACCCGTTTGTCCCTGCGCGTTCAGAGAAGCCAAGTCCAGCGCCCTCTTCGCAGGCTTCTCAGTTGCCCAGGAACGGTGGCCGCAGACCTCAGCAGGGAAGAGCAGTCCTCGGGGAGCGCGGAGACAGGTGTGGTGCTGGGGCTGTAGCCGCGATCTGCCTCGGGCCAGGGCAGGAGGAAGAGTCTGGAGTCGCGGGCGGGCGCTTGACCTGTGGAAGCGCCTTTGGCCATCGGAGAGGTGTCCCGACCTCGTCTGACCGCGCTCGGGGAATCTAGAGCCGCCGTCGTGGCTCGTGGTCGTAGCGGGGTTTGTGACATTTCTGCCTTCGGGGACTCCGTGTCCAGCAATGAAGTCGTTCAAGGCTCGTTTGCAGGCCAGGAACGCAATTTGCCAGTGTTTGACAGTTTGGCGAAACATTGTTGCCAGTAATGGTAGTGATTCCACAGTTCCTTTTTCGGTAGCTTCCTAGCTCACAAATGTAACTGATTTTGATGCTCACAAGTTGCTCATGGAGGCCGAGCGAAGCCTTGATGAATGAGTAACTGGGATCCTTGGTCCTCCACTGGAGGCTCTGCCTCTGAAGTTACTGCCTTTTGCTTTATTCTTCTGGCCAATTTGAACAAAATCAGCCTGGTTAACAGATCTGCAGGGGCTGGAACAGGCAGGAGTTTTAAGTTTATGTGTTGGTGTGTTCAGAAGTCCAGCCACCCCTCTTGAAACCTAAGAGATGCGTATACGCTGTTTACAATTCTTAAAGCAATCTAGCAGGAAATGTATAATTGTTTCCATTTTAGAGACGTAGACAGAGGCCCAAGGTGCTGAGTGGTTTGCAGCTGAGTTAATTTATACCTCTAGTCCCGCTGTTCAACAAAATATGTTGATTTTACCATTTCTTGGAGCTGGAATTTTAAGATATGAAATTATTTCTGGGAACAACTCTAAAACATGCTAAACCAGGAAAGTGTTTTTCCCTAAAATAAATGATAGGGTTGCTGTCCTCATCAGACTGTTTGAGAGACTCATTGACAGTGAGTGGGAAATATTGCTTAATATGACAGTTCATTGAAATGCTGATTGGATTGTGTGTAGTAGAAACTGCTTCTGTTAGAATCTCTTTAAGTGACTGAAAATTTGAGTAAGACTTCTGCCAAAGAAGCTATTATAATTTAACATGACTATGGAGAAGGCAATGGCAGCCCACTCCAGTACTCTTGCCTGGAAAATCCCATGGACTGAGGAGCCTGGTGGGCTGCAGTCCATGGGGTCGCCGGGAGTCGGACACGACTGAGCGACTTCACTTTCACTTTTCACTTTCATGCATTGGAGAAGGAAATGGCAACCCACTCCAGTGTTCTTGCCTGGAGAATCCCAGGGACGGGGGAGCCTTGTGGGCTGCCGTTTATGGGGTCGCACAGAGTTGGACACGACTGAAGCGACTTAGCAGCAGCAGCATAGCGGCTTAATTTTAGAGTATTTTCATATGCTCTTTGAGATACAGAACTATGTGAACTCAGTTTGGAAGGAATTATTATTAGTCCATTTTATAGATACAGAAACAAGTTAGTCCAGGTGGCGAGTAAGTGGTTCAAGCTTATTCAGCTATTCAGTAGCAAAGGTAAGAATAAATCCTTCTGATTCCAAAGCTTCATTTAGTAGAACTTTTTTGTTTTCCTTAAGAAATGTGTTTCATTTTGTATCATTAGGGTAATATAACTGGCTAAATATTTAGAGATTCTTGTGAGGCATAACAAGTAACAAAATCCTCATTTGAATTGCTTTTCTGTTTTTAAAGAGAAGAAGGTGATTATTCTATTTAATTTTATAATTAGAAGAAAATTGAGAAATACCCAGTTGAGTTATTCACTCAGTGCGAGAACTCATTGCCAAAGCTTTGCTAGTTACATTTTCTAATAACAAGGAACACACTGTTTCATAAAAAAGTCAGTTCATTTTTGATGAGGCTCGGATGGCTGGAAAATATTTATAATGAGCTAAAGCTACTAATTTCCCATTTCCCTGTTGGTCTTAGTTTTGACATAGCTTTCATGTGAGAAATGGAAAGAACCCTGATTTAAGAACAAGAATTTGTATTGTTCAGGACTCTGGCTGCAGATGACAGAAACTAACTCAAATTAAAGGGAGGATCCACCAACCATGTAACCAAACTCCAGGAGACATGACTGCTTTAAGGTCACCTGGATGGATGTGATGAGAGTGAGTTATTTCCTCTGCTGTTCTTGTGGCGGCCTCCTTCTCTCAGGTTCTTCTTCTACAGGTTGTTAATGGTGAAGCGGGGAGGAATGGCCACTAGTAGCTTGCAACTTTGTCCAGTGGGAGAATAATCTTTTGCCTGAATTTCAAAGATCCTAAGAAAGAGTTTTTGATCATCACCTGATCCCACCCCGCCACCCTCACCTACTGGACCAAGAGGCGCTGTTTCAAATCATTTGAGAGTCCTGGCCCGCCTAGTGGGGCGTGGGCACATGTATGGGAAGATAGCTATTGACAGCCGCCCCCTACAATCTCACAGACAGGGTTGTGTGTTACCAGAACAGGGGACATGTGTCAGGCAACCAAGGAGCAGCTAAGCTCTTTAGGAGGCAACCCAGCTTGTTAGATATTTGATTTGTTTTTTCATACTTACCTACCTCAAGATACCTTGAGATCCTTACCTTATCTCAAAAGGTTATTATGAGATTCAGAAGCGAGTGTTTTTGTGAAAACTGGAAAGTGCTGCCCCAGTGGAAGGGCAGCTGTCGCGTTCTCGTTGGTTTGTTCCAGGTTGTAAATCCCTACTTTCTTTGCAGTACTTCCCTACCAGAGTTTTAGACCTTTGATTACTTCTTTCCAGATGCTCTCTGGTTAATCAGCATCCTTCAGATCCCTAATGTCTGGAGCAGAGCGTGTACTCTACGTGTGGCCTGACCAGTGAATAGTGAAAAAGTGACGGTACCCCTTGAACTTGGATTTTATATCTATATCTGTCTTCTCCCCATTCTCACCCCAGAAGTTAATACATTCCCTTGGCTTATATTGAACTTTCACCAAATCACACTTTTGTTCTTCTTTTATACATCTACTGCTAGCCGATCCCTCCCCTCCTCCCACCCCACCCACGTTATGTGCTTCTGTGTTTATGTTGTTTTTGATTCTAAATGAAGGACAATATTCTGTGTGTTTTTGCTTACCAGATTGTTATCACGACCACTGCAAATTTGAATCTGTCTTAAAATTTAGCACTTACTACTTTTTCCTTCCAACTTTGTGTTCTTTGTACATTTGACAAGCTTTTTTACAAGGTAATGAACATACATTACCTGAAATTCCTGACCCCTCTTTCATGCCTTTGTTCTGTCTGCATCATCCGTACCTTCTGTTGTTCAAGGCCAGAGCTGTTAGTCCTGTAGACCCTGCCTTCCCCCCTTACCTCCTGTCTTTTCAAGCATGTTTCTCCATCATTCATCAAACTTTTTGATCTCCTTCTCAAATTCAGTTTCTGTTCCTCCTCAGTAGTCCAACTGCAGGCAAATACTTGCTTAGAAGTGCAAAGACATTGTATACTGATGACATTGCAGTGTTGCTCGTGATAGTGATAAAGGTAAACCATCTAAATATTTATCATAGAGGATTAATTAAATTACCATAATACCCAAGAATACTTATGCAATTATTTTTAAAATGAGGTAAATATATATATCTACTGATGTGAAAAGATATGACAGTGTATTAAATATTTAAAAATGTATTACAGAACAGAATGTACAGTACATTTTCAGTAATTTCAGTTGTGTGAAAAATGTTTATCTCTGGAGAGGTACAGATGTATATGTTTATATATGCCTTGAAAATGTCTGGAAAAGTATCACACTTAATAGTTGGGTGTTAGAACTGGAGGAGGATTTATACATTTATTCTATGAAATTTTGCAGTTTGATTTTACTTTTACAATTAGCAGTTGAACATCAGTGTAGACTCAGTAAATATCAGCAACAAGAAGATTGAGGTGGTAATTACAACTGGAAAAGTGGATGAGAAAAACTTGGACCATTAAAAAAAGAAGGAAATGGGGACCAGGTGGAAAGGCTGTCAGTAGACTGAGGTCATCCCTGTCCTAAGGATGGAAGATAGGTCCTCTTCTGTGTTGTTAAAGTAAATACAACACTGTGACTGACATTCTTCCAGAGATGTTGAAGTGAGGTATTGCAGAGTGAAGGCGATTCTGCCAAGAAGAGTCAGAAGTCTCCACAGACCTGAGCCAAATTTGCAGGATGAATGGGAGTTTGTGAGACAGAAAATGAGAAGGTGGGCATTGCAGCCAGAAAGCGAGGCTGTGAAAGTTCCTCGTGTGATGGTGTCGTGTGAAGAGCACTGTAGGTGTGCAGTGTGGAGGAGGAGGCGGTGGCAGAAGTCGACGTGGGCGAGAAGGGGCCAAGGTGCTGGGAGCTTCAAACTCAGGCCATGGGGCTGAGACCAGACTGGGAGCACAGCAAGGAGTCAAAGAAGAAGGCGTTCTTAAAAAGATTATTTTATAAAGGGCACTTTGGCACCTTTGTTTCATTGCACTCAGGCTTGAAAGTATTTCTTTTAGACTTTGAAATGTTACAGCTTATATAGACTTCTTATGTGTGTATTTATAAAAGTGGTTTTACTTTGAAAATTTTGTGGAAACCTCCCTTTTTAGCGCTATTCATTGACTATAGTCAATCAAAACAGTGGACAGTTTAATGGTAAACACAAGGGAATGGTAATAGAAAGATTGAGAGGAGCACAACTTCACTTTGATAAAGGAGGAGAAGAAATAAGATGAGGTTAGGATAAAGTTGACTGTAGCCAAGTGTACAGTCTTTATATCCTTATCAAGAGATGCTTTAAATTTTACGTGTATGTTGGTAATGTCTTTGTCTCATTCATAGGCTCTGAAGACAGGACTCCAAAAAAGAGATTCTCTGAGGTGCAAAACGAGAGACGAGAGCAGGCCCAGCGGACTGTGTTGATCCACTGCCCAAACAAAATCAATGAGAAAAAGTTTCTCAAGTTCTTATCCCAGCACGGACCTATTAACCGCCACTTCTTCTATGAAAGTTTTGTAAGTATTTGAGAAACAGTCTGACTTAACAGTCATATATTTTTTTTTTAGTTATTTTTTGCTCTCTTGCCTCTGCAACATGGTAAAGTTATATTTTCTGTTAATATCCTACAGCTTTCTTTATCTAAATTTCTTTAATGAGGTTTTTTTAATATGAGAAGTCCTTATAGGAGTATTAATTATAACCGAATCATAATTTGACTACTTTAAATCATTCCCTTATCTTAGGCATTGGAGCCAGTGGGAGGTCCTTTTTTACCTTTTAATTTTCTGTGGCAGCATTATTTTCAGCTTCACTTAACTCATACCATTTTATAGTGTTCCTTTTATTAATCTGCTTATAATGGTTTAAAACCATTGCTTGTGTGCATACCATTGTAGATTTTAATAATGAACGTTTTTCATGTTGTGATAATTGCTTGGAAATATGAACTAAAACACTATTAGTTTAAAAATATTAATAGTATTTAGGAATATGTTCTATTCTTATGTTTTTGATCTAGGGTCTTTACGCTGTTGTAGAATTTTGTCAGAAGGAAAGTGTAACTTCGTTGCAGAATATAACCCGGACTCCAAGCCTGGGCCCAGAGGCTGCAATTCCATTCAAGTCACGTTATTTAAATTTAAAATTGAGAAATTCATTAAACCAGACTTCTGAACTGTCAAGCCTTCAATGTAGTAACCAGTCTCCTCCTTCAAGCAAGAAGCTTTATCAGTTACTTTGTTGTGCAGAAAGTGTAAGTTTTTAGGTATACTTCCCCAACTTGATATATGTGTGTTTGACTTGTTTTGTACATTTTAAGTTTTTATTATCAAATATTATTAAATATTCAAATTACAGAGATACTGACCGAGTGAAAAGTAAAATCAGTCCTTCCCCATTCCTTACTGATGCACCATTTGTGATCATAAGAAGTAATCATATTCTTCCAAAGTTTTGGGCCTTTGGATTATTCTAGTTTTCTCTCTCTTGTCAACATGACATATAATTGTATATGACATTCTTTTTGTAAACTAAAAGATCTTATTTCTGGTTTTATCTCTTTTTTTTCTGCTCTAATAATGTTTGTAGTTGTTGGTCAGTCTCTCAGTTGTGTCTGACTCTTTGCGACCCCAGGGACTGCAGCACGCCAGGTTTCCCTGTCCTTTACCATCTCCCGGAGTTTGCTCAAAGTCATGTTCATCGAGTTGGTGATACCACCATCTCATCCTCTGTCACCCCCTTCTCCTCTTGCCTTCAGTCTTTCCCAGCATCAGGGTCTTTTCCAATGAGTTGCCTCTTTGCATCAGGTGGCTAAAGTTTTGGTGCTTCAGCTTCAGCCTCAGTCCTTCTGATGAACGTTCAGGACTGATTTCCTTTAGGATTGACTGGTTTGATCTCCTTACTGTCCAAGGGACTCTCAAGAGTCTTCTCCAACACCACAGTTCGAAAGCATCAATTCTTTGGCCCTTAGCCTTCTTTATGGTCCAACTCTTATATCTGTACATGACTACTGGAAAAACTGGAGCTGTAACTATACGGACCTTTGTTGGCCAAAAAATGTCTCTGCTTTTTAATATGCTGTCTAGGTTGGTCATAGCCTTTTTTCCAAGAAGAAAGTGTCTTTTAATTTCATGGCTGCAGTCACCATCTGCAGTGATTTTGGAGCCCAAGAAAATAAAGTCTGTCACTGTTTCCATTGTTTCCCCTTTTATTTGCCATGAAGCTATAGGACCGGATGCCATGATGTTTATATTAGTTTTGGTTTTTCTTACAGACTTGTCAAAGATTTAGCTAGTTCTTTTCAAAAATCTCTTTATGGTTTTATTTATCAAAATATATTATTTGGGGTATTGATTTTTCTAGTTTTTAAAACTTCTAACCTTTTATATTTCCTCTACTTTGTGGGCCTTTAAGGCTGTGGTTTTTATTTTAAATATGAATATTTAAGCTCCAGTATACACCTTCATCGGAGAAGGCAATGGCATCCCACTCCAGTACTCTTGCCTGGAAAATCCATGGACCGAGGAGCCTGGTGGGCTGCAGTCCATGGGGTCTCTAAGAGTCGGACACGACTGAGCGACTTCACTTTCACTTTTCTCTTTCATGGATTGGAGAAGGAAATGGCAACCCACTCCAGTGTTCTTGCCTGGAGAATCCCAGGGATGGCAGAGCCTGGTGGGCTGCCGTCTGTGGGGTCGCACAGAGTTGGACACGACTGAAGCGACTTAGCAGCAGCAGCAGGCACCTTCATGGTATGATCATTTTAACACCAGTCTCCTAGGGAACATACAGGACTGTTGTTCTAAGGAACTGGGGGATCGTGGGCCTTCATTCCTGAAACTTTACTGCTTTCTAGTGTTTCTTGCCTTTAACATTGGCTCTCCTCTCCCCTGCAACTCCCTTTAAATGTCCAGCTTTGTGGTGGTTTCTACCTCCTCTACTAGAGCATTTTACTGTTTTCATTTTCCTTAAACAATACTTTATACTCAGTGCCTAAGAAAAGTCGTAGTTTTAATTCTAGCCAATTTTTATTTTGCTGGTATCCTTCCTCATTCCTCAGTACTTTTTAAAGGGCATTTGTAATAAGGCTCAATGTAAAAAGATTGTGTATTTTTAAAGTCAGTCTCCTAAGCCATCAAATATCTGAAATAAAATGACCATTATGCAACATGACCTGAACATTTTCTGTGTTTTGTTGTTTTGTTTTGGCCAGCTAGGTAGATGATCAGCTGAACACTCTCTTGAGGGAATTCCAGCTCACAGAGGAGAACGCCAGGCTCCGATATCTCACCTGCTCTCTCATTGAAGATGTAGCGGCTGCGTACTTTCCGGACTGTGCAGTCAGACCCTTTGGCTCCTCGGTGAATAGTTTTGGGAAACTAGGATGTGATTTGGACATGTTTTTGGATCTAGATGAAATTGGAAATTTTACTGCTCAAAAGGTAACTGCATTTCTTTAAATCACAAAGTTAAAATTATTAGAAGAAATAAAGGAAATCTTTGGACTTAATAAAATTATAACTTGATTGCTAAGCTTAAGAGGCAGTGTGGTTACAGAGTAAAGTCTATTTGATACTGCTTCTTTGGAATTGTAAAATCTTTGCATTGGTCTAATATGTGGTCATTTTTTGTGAATATCTTAAACATGTAATAAAATGTTCCTTTTGGGGGTTGAGAAATTTTTTGGATAGACCAAGGTTACTTACTGTGTTTTTCAGATTATGTGGATATTAACTAATTGTTTTATCTGCATAACCTAGTTACTGAAATACTTTTTACATATCATGTTATTTGCTTCTATTCATTTCTCAGAATCTTTTGATTTTTATTGTATTCAAAGACTATGTTAGCTACATTTAAGTGTATGATTATCATACCTTTTTATTGGGTTGTTCATTTATCATTGTTATGTCCATCATCTCTGTAAATGCCTTTTCTTTGAATTCTTTTTGTTTATTAAGATGGCCGCTTGTCATCTGTCTCAGAAACCTTCTTCTGTATCACTATTTTCAGCTTTCACATTTTTGTTCAGTTGCTAAGTCATGTCTGACTCTTTGAGACCCAATGGACTGCAGTATGCCAGGCTTCCCTGTCCTTCACTCTCTCCTGGAGCTTGCTGACACGCATGTCCACTGAGTCAGTGATGCCATCCAACCATCTCATCCTCTGTTGCCCCTTCTCCTGCTCTCAATCTTTCCCAGCATTAGGGTCTTTTCCAATGAGAAGCTATGGTTTTTCCAGTAGTCATGTATGGATGTGAGAGTTGGACTATAAAGAAAGCTGAGCATCAAAGAACTGATGCTTTTGAACTGTGGTATTGGAGAAGACTCTTGAGAGTCCCTTGGACTGCAAGGAGATCCAACCAGTCCATCCTAAAGGAAATCAGTCCTGAATATTCATTGGAAGGACTGATGCTGAAGCTGAAGCTCCAGTACTTAAGCCACCTTATGCGAAGAACTGACTCATCTGAAAAGACCCTGATGCTGGGAAAGATTGAATGAGGGAGGAGAAGGGGACTACAGAGGATGAGATGGTTGGATGGCATCACTGACTCAATGAACATGAGTTTGAGTAAACTCTGGGAGTTGGTGATGGACAGGGAGGCCTGGCGTGCTGCAGTCCATGGGGTCACAAAGATTCAGACACAACTGAGCAACTGAACTGAACTGAAGCTCTTCGCATCAGATGGCCACAGTATTGGAGCTTCAACTTCAGCATCAGTCCTTCTCATGAATTTTCAGAGTTGATTTCCTTTAGGATTGACTGATTTGATGATCTTGGTGTCTGGGGGACTCGCAAGAGTCTTCTCCAACACCACAGTTCAGAAGCATCAGTTCTTTGGTGCTGTCTTCTTTATGGTCCAACTTTCACATCCATACATGACTACTGGAAAAACCATAGCTTTGACTGGATGGACCTTTGTCGGCAAAGTGGTGTCTCTGCTTTTAATATGCTGTCTAGGTTTGTCATAGCTTTCCTTCCAAGGAGCAAGCATGTTTTAATTTCATGGCTGCAGTCATAGTCTGCAGTGATTTTGGAGCCTGAGAAAAGAAAATCCATCACTGTTTCTACTTTTTTCCCATCTATTTGCCATCAAGTGATGGGACAGGATGCCGTGATCTTAGTTTTCTGTATGTTGAGTTTTAAGTTAGCTTTTTCAGTCTTTCATCCTCATCAAGAGACTCTGAGACTGTTGATATTTCTCTCAGCAGCATAACATATGTTGTTATATTTTGGGTATAAATAGCAAATCACTGAATTTTATGCTTTTAGTCCAATCTTTGAGTCTTTTTATTTATTATTACTGGTAAAATTTGATTTTATTTCTACTGTTTAATTTTTTATTTCCTATTTTCTGTGCTTTTCCTTTGCTTTTCCTTCCTTTCTTCCTCCTGTTGAATTCTTTCTTTATTCTGCCCTTTGATCCCTTACTTTCTTTCCATTTACAGTTTAGGGATTTTATATCCCATTTATAGTTTATTAACATGCATGTCTGACAGAGTAAAGTTAAATAGTGTGTCTGGTATCATCCCAAACAATATAAGAGGGGCTTTAATTTAATTACAACTTTGATTTGGAAAAACTTCTGCATTTTTGTACAATCTTAGGTTTCTATGACTTTTCTTTCTTATGTATTTCAAACTAATAATCTCTGTGTGACTGTCTAGTTGAAACTTCAAACTTAACATTTTGAAAACAAAAGTTTGTCTTCATCTCCTTGTTAATATTCTTAAGTTTTTATGAAAGTTCTTATTTATGTGTCACATGTTAATTAGCGGCATTTTAGCTTTCCTGATATTTGCTGTCACCTAAGCAAAGAAATCTAAGGTAATCTTTTAGGCCTGCCTCTTCATTTACATCCTTGAAGCTGCGGTCACAGGGTCCCTTAAAACTTCTCAGTTAAGTGATTATAACAACATCTTGCTTTCCACGTATTCCTCGCCTCATGCCTTGGTATTCTAGCCCTCAGGTTCCACTGAAGTTACCTTAAAACACAGATTGGATCATCCACAAACTTAGAACTGTTCTTTTTAACAGAGAATTGAAATGATCTGTTTCATAATTCATTTTAGTGATAATTTCTCATTCTGTATCTTCACACACCAGTTTTTCAGTCATATTACTTAATTACATAATTGTAAGGCACTTTTATGATGTGGATAACGAAACAATTGTTATGTCTCTTCAGTGAGGAGTGCTGTTTCCTTCCATTCCTGACTGCCATTCCTAAGCAGCTTGCAAGTCCTGGTTCTGATTCCACCTTCTTAAAACCATACTTGATTTTTTTTTTGCTCCAGTCAAAATTAATCACTCCTTTTTTGCAGTGTCTTGCTCATCTTTCTGTCTCCAGATTCCTCCTGGGTTACATTTAGTTAGTGGTTGATCTGTGTCTCTCACTGTATCATAAACGTGGGCAGAACAGGGATGGCGTCTGTTCATTTTCTCATCCCACACAGTGCCTATCTGCTCAGTGTGTAATTACAGAGTCAGAACTGGCCAAGGAATATAAAACACATCACAGTGAAATGGATCAGTCTTACTAAGACTAACATGCTTTTAATACTTGAAGTTGTATTAAATTCCTGGCGGGGACACTTAAGTTATATTAGGTTATTTTTATATTAAATAATTAACATGGCTAACAATATGTTGTGATGGTGAAAGCTTGGGCTCAGGAGCCACACTGCAGATTAATCATTCTTCTACTTACAGCTGTGTGACAATGGGTAAGTTATTTACCTTCTCTGTGCCTTGATTTTCCTAGCTGTAAAACTGGATTGGTGCTATAGAACCAACTTATAGAATGTTTGAGAGGATTGGTAGACAGTAAGAAACAGGTTTTTTTCTGTTGGAAGTAGAGGAAGGAGTTAGAAACTTAGTTGGATGTTAGATTTCTGAACTAGAGAGCTATTTAGAAAAAACGTATTTTAAAAGACAGTGCTCCAGTCTCACTAAACAATTTGACGTAATTTTGTATGTAGGTTTAACTTAAGCAATGTTGTTATATACTTATATTCTGAAATATGTGCTTATTTAAGATTATAATGGCTTTGCTAATAGAAACTTTTTAGAAATATAATGAAAAACAAGAGCATTTTTTAATTTTAATTTTTAAATAAAAATAAATTAACAACAACAAAAAGCAGGACTACTTTTAAATTTGTCCTCCATAAAGCAGCTTCTTTGATTGCTGTATGCCGTCATGAACCTCTGCTTCCTCTTGGTGCTCTGTGTGTCTCGGTACCCCACCTTGGTTTGTAATTCTCGGGACTTGTTTTATTCTTCAGCCTGAGTTGAGGACAGTTAGGAAGAGATTATAACTAAATCTATAAATATGTCTTAGCTTCAATCTACTGTATCCTTTTAAAAAATGGCTGCAGAATATTCTATTGAATGAATGCACCATAATTTATTTCATAACCAGTCCTTTTTCGTTAGTTAGGGAGCAGTATCTTTTTTCCTGCTTTATTGCCAACTATAGTAGGTAATATTCTTCTGTTGTGCGTAACAGAAACCAACCCAGAGCAGCTTAAACAAATAGAAGTAGAGGAAGCATCCTAGAACTCAGGAGTCAGGAGTCAGGAGTGTGGGTGAGTCCTGGGAAACGACTAGAACTAAAGTATAAACTATCAACAATCCACAAAGGGTCTGTTTCTCTCCATGTTTTGCTTTGTTTAATATCTTCCTCCCCTTCACTCTGCTTTCCCCACCCCCACTTTGATTTTCTTTACTTTTTCATCCTGGTGGTGTAGCATTTGCCTGCCCCAAAGTTTCTGAGTTCCATTTCAGCCACCTGGTAGCCTCTGACCCTCAGTTGCAGTTCCTGGTGGAAACACTGGGTGGTGAGGGGAGCCTCCATGGTGCTCACGTCAGCAACCCTGTCTGGTCCACATGCATTGTCAGGGCCTTCATCCTTTCAGGAGGAATGAGTTCTTGAAGAGGGGTGGGTTGAGGGCAGAGGGCTTTAAGTTAGATAGAGCTTTTAGAAGGTATTCTACCGCACAAATAGTGCTGCAGTGAGTGAACAGCTTTGTAAATCTGCTCATTTGTATTAGCATTCCTTTGGGGTGATTTCCTAGGATTTTAGTAACTAATCAAAATCGTACATATTCAGAGTTTTGCTATTTCAATATTGAAGTTGTCCCAAAAGTATGTGTCAGTTTACACTCCTCTTGTCAGGATGGATGTGTTTCTCCTCACCCACCAAAGCTGGTCCTGTCAGCCTTTTTGTTTTTGCCAGACTGATAATCAAAAAAACCTCATTGCTGTTACAATTTCCTCTTAGTTTCTGGAAAACAAGAACATCTTTTACTATGTTTCTTGCTCAGTTTTATTTCTTCTGTTAATTTCTTATTCAGATGTTTTTGGCCATTTGTAGAATTCGGCTCTGTGCAAACCCTTCATAAATTAGGGACATTATCCCTTTATATGACATGTATTATTATCTTCATTTGTCTTCTGTCTAGTAATAAATATGCTTGGCCTTAAGATGATTTTCATTTTTATTCATTCATATTCTTTTGTGTGTTCTGGAATTTTGTGTCATGCTTAGAGAATCCTTTATGATTGTATAAACATTCTCCTATTGTATTCTGGTATTTTATTGTTTAAAACCTTTTTTATTGAAGTCTTTGCTCTGTGTTGAATTTACTTTGGTTTTGGACTAGTCTAGTTTCTTTTTTTGATGGCCACTTGACTCATTCTTTCAATAGCATTTCTGCATTAATTTGCAGAGTTCATTTTATTAACTATTAAATGCCTATAGTTACATCTAGTTATATTGTCTGTTTCCTTCTGTTGATCTGCTCTTCTCATGCATGTATTTCCTGTTATAACTAGTGTGGGTTTGCAGATCTTACGAAAATGGAAAGGCTGACTTGAAAAGGGCATGTATATATATATTCACAGAGTCTGTGGTTCTATGTGTAGTATTACTAAGTCAATTATAAAAAACCAATGATCTTTCAAGTTAGTATTTTATACTTTAGAGAATCAAAAGACAACTGAAGATTTTTTAAATGTTTTTATTGAAGTATAAGTTGATTTACAGTGTTGTGTTCATTTCTGGTGTACAGCAAAATGATTCCATTATCATATATTGTGTCTATCTTTTGCATATTCTTTTCCATTATGGTTTATCACAGGATATTTAATATAGTTATCTGTGCTACACAGTAGGACCTTGTTGTTCATTTTATATATAGCAGTTTGTATCTGCTAATTCTAAACTCCTAATTTATCCCTTCCCTATCCCCATACCCTTTGGTAACCATAAGTTTGTTTTCTATGTCTATGAGTCTGTTTCTGTTTTATAAATAAGTTTATTTGTATCATATTTTAAATTCCACATATAAGTGGTATCATATATTTGTCTTTCTCCTTCTGACTTCATGGTAATCTTTGGTCCATTTATGTTGTGTAAATAACATTATTTCATTCTTTTTTTGGCTGAGTAGTATTCCAGTGTGTGTGTGTGTATGTGTGAGTGTATATCACATCATCTTTATCTATTCATCTGTCAGTGGACATTTAGGCTGCTGCTATGTCTCGTCTGTTGTAAATAGTGCTGCCGTGAGCATTGGGGTGCATGTATCTTTTCAGATTTTTCTCCAGATAAATGCTCAAGAGATGGAGTTTTGGACCATATGGTAGCTCTATTTTTGTTTTTTAAAGGAACCTCCAATCTGTTTTCCATAGTGGCTTCACCAATTTGCATTTCCACGAAGAGTGTAGAAGGGTTCCCTTTTCTCTTCACCCTCTCCAGCATTTATTATTTGTAGACTTTTTAATGATGGCTGTTCTGACTGGTGTGATATTTAATTGTTTTTAAATTTATTTTTAATTGAAAGATAATTGCTTTACAATATTGTGTTTGTTTCTGCTGTACATCAGCATGAATCAGCCATAGATATACATATGTCCCCTCCCTTTTGAACCTCCCTCCAACCTAATTTTAGCTTTGATTTATGTTTCTCTAGTAATTAGCGATGTTGAGCATCTTTTCATATGACTGTTGGCCATCTGTGTGTCTTCTTTGGAGAAATGTCTATTTAGGTCTTACACACATTTTTCTATTGGGTCTTTTTTTTTTTCCTTTGGTTTTTGTTTTTGTCATTGAGTTGTATGAGCCATTTGTATATATTGGCCCTTGTCCAGTTGAACTGTTTGCAAATGTTTTCTCCTAGTCTGTCGATTGTCTTTTCATTTTGACAATTGAGGATTTTTGGTCTGGTTCTGGCTGTGATTGCATGGAGAATTTTTTGTGTCTGTATGGTTATTAATTTTTTGTTTTGTGTGTGTGTGTTTTGACCAGAAATGACTTAGAGCATCCTTTTAGAAAAGTTTCAGAAGTTCCTTTTTATAAAAAGCTCCTCTTTGCTAATGTTTTTATTATTCAGACCTCAGGAAATTTTCTGATGGAATTTCAAGTGAAAAACGTTCCTTCGGAAAGAGTTGCAACTCAGAAGATCCTGTCTGTGATAGGAGAGTGCCTAGACCAGTTTGGCCCAGGCTGCGTGGGAGTCCAGAGGATCCTGAACGCCCGCTGCCCGCTTATCAGGTTCTCACACCAGGCCTCCGGGTTTCAGTGTGATCTGACTACTAACAACAGGTATGGTCTCTTACTTACCATCTTAAATGAACATTACAAAGGATTAGCATAGTTTTTCTTGTGCAGAAACAGTGATTTTTGACTCTTGGATATGCTTTACTAGTAATTTTTTTAAAACGTGAAAACTTGAAAAGTAGGAAGTACTTTCTCTTATACTATATATATCTATTGGGGTTTTTTTTTTTTGGTGTTCTTAATAAAATGTTAAGATACGGTGTTAAAATGTTAACATACCTAACAAACATCTTCTGAGAACTGTGTTTCATTGTTCCTTCTTATGTAGCCTGATAACAACTCAAAAGTTCTGAGTATCTAGCCTTCTAGTTTACTTAGAAAGTAAAGTGGCATCTTGAGTTTGCCCTGGGAATTGCCTCCAGATATAGTCAACTTTGTGTCAAACAAATGGTGGACTGAGCAGCCTAAGAAGACTGCATAGTTTTCTTCAGCATGTTTTCATTTTATTATCAACCTGTTTGCTTAAAAAAAAGGGGGATAATGAGAATGACAAGTTCTTTTATGCTCTGATAACTTTTCTTTGGTTCTCAGTAGGGAAAACTTCTCAATTGAGTCGTTTGTTTCTTTACACTCTAGCGTACTCATTGCATGCATTTTGTCTCCCTATACTATCTGTTAGTTAAATAATCATAACTAAAAATAGATTCATAAAATCCAATCTAAAGCAGTTTTGAATAAACTCAAGTGTTCACTAACGAGTCAGTGCTAAATACTTCTGAATTTCTCTCAAGTGGCTCATGGACTAAAAATAAATAAAAATACATACTATACTTTCTCTCATTACTATATTTTCTTTATAGTATGTAAGTCGAATAAAATGACTTTTATCTTTGTAATAATGTTATTTTAATTGTCTTGTTGCTATAGTTTTTAAAACTTTAATATGCATCAGACTTTTTATACTTGCATGTTTCTTTATATCAGATACCTTGTACTGTGTGCTACTTCTTTTTCAGCTTAATTTAGCTTCATTTACATAGCTAACGCATTTAATCACCATGAATTTCCACCCATGATGTGCCACCCATGATGGTACTTAGTAGACAGTTTGGAGTTGATACTGTGAAATAACATGTGCCCTCTCTTGGGTCTTTGAGAAATTACAAGACATGTCTTGATCATTAGGAACTTAATTTTAAAATATTCCTTATAATTCTTTGCATTATAACATATGACTAGAAGACTTAGAAAATAGGCTCTGAAGACTGATTTCTTAATACATATTTAATCTTCCTGAGTTGTGGTTTTTATAAATAGTACACTTAAGTAATTTTGGCTAAATTTTAAAAGACTTATACTCTCTTGATAAAATAATATTTCCCTTGTCTGTTGAAGGACTAGATAATCTCCCTTTCCCATTCTGAAGTGTCCTGATTTGGATGATAAAGTATAAGGTTAGGTCACCTATAATCAATCCATAACAAGATCAAATTGTTTTTGAAATTCAGTTATCAGGAAATCTTTGTCATGTTTTTCTTCCTGTGGCGAGTGCAAATCCTACATATGACTTCATTTCCCTTACAGCTTCGTCTGATAGGAAGATCAGAAATAATCATGCAGCACAGTTTTAATTAATCTGCAGAACCATTGGATTGGAATGCCTATAACCCAAATAGATTCTGATTCTGACTTTGTTCATTCTGTCTATATCTTCTCTGCATGTATCTTCAGTGCCCCTTAAAACACTAGAAAAGCTGTGGGTGCAACAAATAAACACAGGAATTAATGATGACTTAAAACAGAAAAGGACTAGTTAATCTACATTGCAACTAAAGTATGAAGCTCCTACTTACAGACCTGCTTGTGTCTTTACTGATAATTAATAAAGAGCACTTAGGTATTATTTCACTTACTACATCATGTTTATGGACTTTGATTTAAATTTTTTAAGTATGATAACTGCATTGTGGTTGTCAGCATTTAGAAGAATGTTTTAATGGTAATGAAAGGTTACCATTCATATTAAATGTTATATTGCAAATACATAATGCATTTGATGATCTGCTCTTGTTGTTCTGAATATGTTTAGATAGAGTAAGATAGTTAAGATATGTGCCCAGGTTTGTGTTTTGTTCTACTCTGGGATCATAATTTGGGGGGTTGAAAATTTCTGTTATTTTTCTCTTTCAAAGGATTGCCTTGAAAAGTTCTGAACTGCTTTACATGTATGGTGCCCTGGACTCGCGGGTTAGAGCCTTGGTGTTCAGTGTCCGATGCTGGGCTCGAGCACATTCGTTAACGAGTAGTATTCCTGGTGCTTGGATTACAAATTTCTCTCTCACCATGATGGTCATCTTTTTTCTCCAGAGGAGGTCACCTCCTATTCTTCCAACACTAGACTACCTAAAAACCCTTGCAGGTGAGACTCAAAGCATCTGTTTTCTCTCTAACTGTTTGAATGGATAGCAATACCATGTGTTATCAAAGCCGTGTGTGTTTGTTTGTTTATTGTTCAGTTGCTCAGTCAGGTAACTTTGCAACCCCATGGACTGCAGCATGCCAGGCCTCCCCATCCTTCACTATGTATTGGAGTTTGCTCAGACTCATGTCCATTGCTTTGATGATGCCATCCAACCATCTCATCCTGTCTCCCTCTTCTCCTCCTGCCTTCAGTCTTTCCCAGCATCGGGGTCTTTTCCAATGAGTCGGCTCTTTGCATCAGGTGGCCAAAGTATTGGAGCTTCAGCATCAGTCCTTCCAATGAATAGTCAGGGTTGACTTCCATTAGGATTAATCTCCTTGCTGTCCAAGGGACTCTCAAGCATCACGGTTTGAAAGCATCAGTTCTTGGGCACTCAGTTTGTTTAAGGGTCATGTATTTTCAAAGTGTTGTGACTCTTATTAATAAAATCTAAAAACTTAATTTTCTTAATGTCCACCAGGGGTCATGAGAGCTGATGATTTGTGAAGCGGAGGCCTTTAAAATTTTTCAAGAGCTCTGTCTTACTGTGTCAGTTGGCAACATTGTTTACCATCTCCTGAGCCAGTTGGAGCCTCTCCTGGCTTGACCAAGTTTGGAATGACCTTGGAGAAAAATATATCCCAGATGCAGCTTCTGATTGGAACCCAGCTTACAAATGGCTTTCCAAGTTTGAAGCTATTTCCAGATTTCTCTTAGAAATGCCAAAAACCATTTCATGGTGTTTCAAGGTCCTAGATTTTTTTTTTTTTGGTTGAAAGTTTATAGGCAATCTTAGGTAAATGGTTTTAGAATTAGTATACTATTTAATTTGTGTTTTAAATAAATTGAAATTTTGATAGTCTGCTGGGGGCGATACTAAAGTATTACAGTCTTAAATTATGAAAGGAAAATAATTCAGGGATTTACTCAGAAAATGTATATGCACTCCATCGTCTGCCCCTCCTATATATTCCTGCCAGATAATTCTTTTAAAGAACATTCCTAAAGTGGCCCTCTTTAAAGGGATTGTAAAACGATTTTATTCCCTAGAAAATAAACCTCAGGCAGTTGGCTTAGCTTTGTATTATATAGGATCTTCACCTGTAGCCATTTTTCTAGCCTCTTTTCCCACTCTTTCTCTTCATGTGTTCCCACATTTCAGCCAATAACATGTTCATAACATTTCCTGTTAGCTCCTTTTTATATGATATTTGTTTTTCATCCTGGAACATGCCTTTTCTTCTCTATAAATTCTTTTAAGTTCACTTCCATGCCACCTTTCTTATTATTCAAATTAGAAGTAATCTCTTCTTTCTGTTGGTACCGCTTGAAAATAAGCTTTAAAAATCTTCGTGTGGTGGGTTATGGAAAGTAGGAAGTTTAGAGGGAGGTAGAGCGGTGGGCCTGTATCTCACCTTTGAGGTCCATGCCTGTGTTCATCTCCTCATTCAGTGTCATTCATTCACTCTGGATCTGTTGGCTACAAACCCTGTGTCAGGTGTGGGTTTGGGTGCAGTGGTCTACATAGAGACGATAGACGACCTTCTCAGGCAACGCTTAAATCTAGTAAAGAGAGAAGAGGCACACAAACAGAAAACCTGGGTAGATCTCACCTATTAGCTGCCTGGAAAGAGCACTTCCTGTTCAGTCCTGCTGTGTGCACTGATGCTTAAGACTACTTTCCTAGAAACTGTTTGGGGAGGTATCATGGATTTTGGAGTTCAGAAGCGAAGAAAGAATAGAAACTGAAAAAAGGAGGCTGCTTTGAAGCAGATTTGTGTTAGCGGCACATCATCACACCTTGATGGTTCTCTCCCACCCCTGCTGCTGTCCGGCCCTCTGCATCCCTGCCTGGGGACATTTGCACCGCTTCTCCCTTCCCACTGCTCTGGTCTTAACTAACAGTGATTTTCAGAAATTCACATCTAATTGTAGTATTCACTCTCTTGAAATCCTTTCAGTGATTTTCCTATTATCTTTTTAAATTTCCACTAATTGTTTTAGAAAAAGAATATAATTTGTGAACAAATTTAAAATGACATGTTGAGTTTTTATTCCAAATCTATTTTAAGCCAAATACAAATTTAATCACATTCTACAGCATCAAAACATTCCTTTGATGGGAATTCTTTTATTTTCTACTTAAAAATACTAAGTTGGTTGTTTAACATTTTTCATGCTCATTCTTAAACATGGTCAGAGAAATCAGGCCATTTCAGTTGCTTTTTTCCACATAGCAAATTATAGGTATGAATTGCTAATAAATGTAAAAATGAACTTGATATAATTGTTGCTACTTTTTGATCATTGATTTTTAAACTTCTAGTGAAATCTTGAACTTGCTATGAAATACTTTTTCATAGGTAAATGTGTGTATGAAGGATGTGGTAAAGATAATTTTGAGAAGAATGTATCTGAATTTTTTTTTCCTATTCATTTATGTATTCTTTAGAATCCATGCTTTTTATACTTTCTGATTTTAACCAGGGGTCCTAGACCAATGTATCTTCAACAGTATATGGCTAAGAATAAAAACAATATTAAACTGTGAAATCATCACCATCGTGGGAACCCCGTGGTTCATCAGCTGAGGGGCTTGAGTCCTGTTACAGTCATTTTCTTCTGAACTGTGCCTCTCGTTTGATATTCAGATAGAGCCTATCAGTTTGTATTGTTTCAAAAAGAAGAAAGTAAGAGTAAGCTTGCTTGATTGCCTGCTAGTTTATTAGTAGAAGGCAGTGTCAGTTTGTGGAACACCTGTCAGCACTTCTACGACTCTGTCAACCACTGTTTGAAATCTGGAAGTTGAAGTCCAGATCTTCTAGCTTTGCGTTTAGGGTCCCTCATGATCTTTGTCTTCCTCCTCTTCTTGTACCTTCTCTCCTTTCTGCAGCTCAGGAGCTGCAGTTCTCCACGCTCCTCACTGATCCTAGAGCCTCTGCACTTCTGCACATCTTGTGTCTTCACCTGCAGTGGCTTCTTCTCCTGCCTTCTCTTTTTACCTGGAGAAGCTCATCCTGATCAAGCCAGGGAAGAGAAAAGACAAACCCAGTCCAGAATCTGACTTGTTAGGTCTCTCCTGGCTTCCTCTCTCCTCCCTTCCTTCTCGGAGGTGGTGCCCTGTTGCCTTGCAAGCACCTGGAACACACCTGTATTGTGACAACTATTAGATTGTTGTTCTTTGATCTGGCTGCCTTGACCAAGCGTTTCTAGGTCAGGCTGTCTCTGCATTTTCCACTCCTGGCTTAGAGGAGTTCAGTAAATAGATTCAGATGATTGGATGAACATTTTAAAGTTGAAGGCTGTTTGTACTGAGCACGATGGCAGCTTTCATATTTTGGTTATTCTTGAAGTTTTGTTTCTTCATGTTCTCTTACAGTCTCTACTGCTTTCCCCATGTGTCTCTTTTATTTTCTTGCGTTTTCTGTCTTGTTTTGGCTTTGGTCCCTTTGTAATATTTACTTCTGTGCTTAATGCTTTTAATCCAGCATCTTCCTCTTACAATCAGTCATTTGATTGGAGTTCTTTTGTTTAGGACGCCTGTTTTTCTTTCCTATGATGAATTAAAGGTTTCAAGAAGAAATGACTGGGTGGCACTTTCAGCAAGTTTGATACAGAGACCCCAACATAGAAGAGAGCTTTAGTTGCTCATTCTCCGTGACCCAGTGACAATTCTTTGAGTTCCAGGCACTTGGGTGAAATTTTTTTTGCATCATCTAAGTTTCCTATGTTAGAACATGCTCTTTCAGTCTTTTTTTCTGGAAGAGAAGGCCTGGCTTCTAACATGCTGAAACTTTGGCGTTTATTACACCATTTGTTGTGTTTACAACAGTTTTCCCACCCTCAAACGTGTCTTGCATCTCCCAGTATAGAGATTCTTTCTTGTACTGTCTCCAGGGTAAACCCGACATTTTCTGTCAGGAAGAGACCTGGGGGTCTCACTGCTCTAAGCATCAGGCATCCAGGCTGGGCCCTTCTGGTCAGATCTGGCACTTCAGCTGCTAAGCTTTTGGGGGCTCTGCCTGAATGTCTGGTTTCTTCTTGGCTTTCTTTACTGCTGGTTTAGGACCCAGTGTTCTCAGATCTCTTTCAGTCATTGCTGCTTGTCCATCAGTTCTTCAACGTAAAATTTTTGGTTGCTCTTGTCTTTCCTATTCTCCATCTTTAAGATTTTATGTCATTTTACTCTCATTTCAGTAGTGCTTTGGGGTAAAGGTAGATGCTGAGTTTATATCACCATCTTTACCCCAGAGCATGTGCTCTGAAACAGCATGTAGGTGCCACCCAGAGGGGCTGAGTGTCACTGGCATGCATCGCCTGGTAGGAGGGGTAATAGGACTTGACCTTGTCTGTAGATTGCCAGTGTTTCATACAATACTTCTAAGAAGTAAGTAATTTCCATAGAAATGAACAGAGAGACATAGGGTGTCATAGGAGCTTCCCAGGTGGCTCAGCAATAAGGAATCCACCTGCCAGTACAGGAGACATCCCTGATTTGGGGAGATCCCCTAGAGTAGGAAAGGGCAACCCTCTCCAGTATTCTTGCCTGAGAAATCCCATGGACAGAGGAGCGTGGTGGGCTACAGTCCATGGGATCGCAAAGGGTTGGACATGACTGAGCGACTGGACATGCACACATACAACAGACTGTCATGTTTGAATAGGCTGAGAATGATTTCTCTACGGCAACATGGTTCAGTAGAGCTTCCTGTCATCACATTGTCCACTTGTTACCTGTGGCTGTCAGGCACTTGAAATATGGTTAGTGTGACTAAGGAACTGAATTTTTAATTTTAATGGCTATCATTTGTATATTAGTTCAATAGCAGAAAAACAGGAGCGAGAGTAAAAAGGGAGAAGACTTAACAGCTGAGTTGTTTCCTGGGTTTGAATGCTTTAGGGGTTTTGAGAAAACAAAACTGGCCCTGTCTTAAATCAGGGGGTCGTTTTTTTCCTTCAAGTTTTACTGCTTTCTGTTAAAAACTTTTTCTGGTGAAGACGAACAGTTATAGACACAGTCTGTTTTTCATCACTGTACATTCCTAGAAATATTCAGTACTTTAATATAGATATACTTTAATGTGGATTTACTTTTCTATTGTAAATATATACCTGGAAAAAAGAAAAATAAGACACAGCAGCTAAAAGAGCATCAGTATATATGACTGGCCTGCTGATAATTTGAAATAATAAGGCATGTGCCCAGGTCCCAGGAAAAATAAATCTAAATGGACCTGTATATAAATTCTTCAGTTGTATAACAGTGCACATAAAATTCCTGTTAAAAAATGAGTAACAGTTTTAGAATTTAGAATCAGTGTTAGAATCTGGAATGATTTTTGAGTACTTAAGTCAGTAACCAGGGTTTTAACCAAAAAAAAAACCAAAACCACACCAAAAAAAGGGAGGCGGTAGTTTGAAGAAACCTTGTTTTATGAATTTCTCTCTGGCTATTACAGATAATCATTCAAAGTCAAATATCAGCTAACATTCAGATTCTTGGTTATGTGCCTGCTGTATGCTGGACACTGTTGCTGTGGACTGGCCAGTGGGAAGAGGGAAGGTCATCACTGCCTTGGACTGGACAGTGTTCTCTCTAGTCCCAGACTGGGGTCAGGGAGGAGATTGCATAAATGCAGCCATGGTGTGGTCAGGTGCTTGCTGATGGAGCACAGGACAAAAGGCTGGGCGCCCCCTTACAGCTAGGAAAAGAGAAAGCCCTTTTAGTGGCAGTTGATTAGTCTTCTAAGAGTGGGAGTTTGTTTGCCTGCATTTGTACAGTGGAAGGTGAATTAGAATGGATGAAGGATTTCATGGTGGCTGTATATTTATCCATAACTAGGGAAACGATTACCTCTAAAGATGTAAATACTGTTAGGAAAGGTGAATTGTGTGAGTCCACTGTGCTGTTAAATGAGTCTTACTGAATCCCTGTCACTGCAGAGGCCTGCCTCTTAGAAATTACCAGAAGTTTTTCAGAACTCTTAGAACATTCAGTTTGTATGTGTCTTGGGTGAGTTGTTGAAAGTAAATGCACAAAAGGGTAATAAGACTGAAAATGGAGATCTAAGTTAAATATAATTGATCAAAGATAGTACCAGGATTTAAGTTAGTGAAAGATGGGAACGGTCTACATTTTCATTTATTACTAGAAAACTGATGATCTCAGAGGATAGATTACGAATCATTGAGCGTTGATGGGCAGTCTGTTCACCAAAGTTCATGTAAGGTTAATTGTACTGTAGTATAATTGTTCTCAAATCCTTTTTAATGGAGTTTTAATCCTACTATTTATACTATATATAAAAAACCCTGACCAATAATAGGGCATGTTAATTATAGCTTTGCTTTGTGTGATTATAAATTTCTGAAGTAGGGAATATCTTTGAAATAGAATGTGAAATATTTTCCATTTCTGTGTATTTAAGATGCAGAAGATAAGTGTATAATAGAAGGCCACAACTGTACATTTGTTGGTGACTTGAATAGAATTAAACCTTCAAGAAACACAGAAACACTAGGTAGGTGTTTTCCTTTTCTTTGTTCGTTTTTGGACTGAAATAGACTTTCTTATTATCTTTCTTGTTTTATTTTCTTACAGAATTACTACTGAAAGAATTTTTTGAGTATTTTGGAAATTTTGCATTCAATAAAAATTCCATAAATATTCGACAGGTAAGTACTATTTCATATTTGATTATTAGGTATATCGTCTTCTACTGTGCTAATATTTAATGAGTGTAGTTTTCAAAGCATTCTAACAAATGTCATTGTATGTCAACTCTTGATGATAGAGAGTGATAAAAAATTGACACGTATTGGAGCTCCATGACTTGGGCCCAGATTCATCTAGTAGACCAGTTCTTTTCAGCATCTCTCTTTGTCAGTTTGCCATGATATCTTTGTCATCACCTACTACTAAGACTGTATGAAATATATTCTAAAAAGTTTTTTAGAAAGCATAATTTTATATACACTTCTATAAACCAGCTTGAGTTTCTGTGGAAGAAATGGAATACCTAGTCTCAAAGATAGATTTTAGTAATTCCTTCAATTTGAGCCCTTAGGGTTTAATTTACCTGGGCAAGTGAATTTATGATTTTGGTTCATCTGAGTAGGCGGAATGACAGACATTTTCCGTAAAAGAAGAGCCATCAGAGCAAACTCCAAGCAGAATCTGTTTACAAGTGGGGGATACGTGAGATGGCCTCCGGGTTTATTCTGTTTAGTGTGGGGATATTTGGTTACAGCCCGTGTAAGATTGGCTTCATAAAACACATACTCAGATATTCTTTTTTGCTGTTTTTTCAACTCTCCTTTTTTCATCCTTCCCTGACTCTTATCCTGTTCATGGAGACTTTGTTTAAAAAAGGAAAAAAAGAGAGAAAAAGTGTGGGATAGAGAGGGTAAGAGACACAGAGCTCTGGAATGTAGTCTAGAAGAAAAAGGTCATAGAACACAGGAAATGCTTTCCCCTCTATATGCCCTCACTACTCAGGGCTCAGAGAGAATGGTAGGACAGCACCCCCGCTGGACAGTGGCTTGAGAGGCATTAGGGAATTAACAGGGTCTGCCCGCAATGGAGACGCCTAACTTGGTTTTATAGTATTTATGTAAGTGATATCATTTGAAAGGGGAAAAGACTATATAGATTAGTGGATCACTGATGTTCATGAGTCACCTCTAGCTTTTCCTTTTAATTCTATGAGATATCTCACCTGGCAGAGCCTTATTTAAGTTGAATCTTTAGGAATGTATATAGGAAGCTTTTAATGTTTTAAAATACGTAATGGATAATCCTTTGTTCCTTCTCTACCTTTCTCATTTCATACTTGTGAAACATTAATTATTATATTTAAGGCTTCTAATTTTGTGTGTTTCTATTTTGTGTGTAATAGATATGTTTTTAGGAAGTCCCCAAAATAACTATCTTATGCCATTTTTCTTTTCCATATTTTTTTTTCCTTCCCAGTTCTGTTAGATAAACGTTATTTTATTTTAAAAATACTTTTATTGGTTGACTTAGTCCAGATACCTCTCATTGGAGCAGTGACATCATCATCCATAGCTCATAAACCTAATTTATTTTTCTCTAAAGAGCACTCATAAAACCAGTGGAAAAAGCCAGTCAGAAGTACACACACATATATACACTGACACATAACATGCATACATACCGAGCTCCCTTGGGGAAGAGATTCTTTACTCTGTAAAGTTAGTGCTGGTGTTTTATGTGTTTTTGACATTTTATTAAACCAAACAGTTTCTGTATCTGAGCCCTTAATATATTCATACATCTTTTTCTTCCCGGTAATGATCTACAGGGAAGGGAACAGAACAAACCAGAATCTTCTCCGCTGCACATTCAGAATCCTTTTGAAACTTCTCTCAACATTAGCAAAAATGTAAGTCAAAGCCAACTGCAAAAATTTGTGGATCTGGCCAGAGAAAGTGCCTGGATTTTACATCAGGAAGGTAAAGACCGCCCTTCGCCATCAAGTAATCAGCCTTGGGGGTTGGCAGCCCTGCTGCTACCTTCTGTAGCAAATAATATGTCTCTTTCCAAGAAGAAAAAGAAGCCTGCAAGTGAAAGAATTAAAAACTTGTTGGATTCCATAAAAAGTAGCGGTGCAGAAAATTCCACAGCCACTAATGGGAGAAGAGCAATTAGCACTCAGGCATGATGGCTGCTCATTTGCTTTCAGAACTGGTTTTATCCTGTAAGCTGGTCGCTGACTGCCTGGAAGAACTGTGTGAAGCCCTGGCAGGTCATACTTCCATCCAGTGTCTCTCTTCTCATGATCTTCCTGTCGGGCCCTTTAAACTGGTCTGAGACTCTGCAATATGTTCAGTCTCAAAGCAGTGGCACCATATGAAAACGCTAGCCATAGGAACAGGTGAAAGAAGATTAGAATGTACTTCAGATAAAATATACGAAGCAGGTGGGAAAAATCAGTCCTAGAATCAAACCATTGTTGATATCCGCATCAGTCTCTGGGTATAAATCATTTAAAGGGACTTCTAGGTATGTATATACATAGGCAATGAATACAATAAAGTTGAGAAATTTGATAAAACTCCTTAGTTTTTTATTCTTCCAAGTATTCTTTCACATATAAATACAAACATATTAGTACTGATTTCCAAAAACGTTAATATTTTTAAAAGAGATGAATATAGGTACTTCAGTTAGTACATTCTAGATATTCTAAGCTAAATATATAAAAATATTGGTACTGTGTATTTAAAAATATTAATTAGTTTTTCTCTCTTCAAAAATAAAATCCTTTTTCTACTAGTATGTGATATTCCAATATTCCTTCAGTCTCGTTTCAGAATTCTTTCTCCCTGTGGGAAGTAGATAGTATTGAAGTATAATTTCCTTTGTAGTCCCTGTAGAGTGACTGTCAGTTTATGAAGCAAGTAGTATAGTGTCTGAGAACGCAGACTTGAGCCAAGCTGCCTTCGTGGTGAATCACTGTCTCCTCGGGTCTCGTCTGTAAAACGGGGGTGATGGCAGCGCCTCCTTTGCGGAGGCTGTGGGGGTTAGATCGGCCCACAGGGAAGGGCAGGGCCACAGGCAGGCCTGGCGTGTAGTGCCCTATTTGCAATGTTGGTGGTAGATAGTCATTATTCATGCTACTCAGAACTCAGATTGGGAGATTGTACTGGTTTTCAAAATAGTTTCCCATCTAAATTTTAGGTCAGAAAGTATGAGCCCTGCTTGAGGTCTTATGGGAAGCTCACTAATAGAACTGTCGTGAAGCAGGTAAGTTCTGTGCCCATGTGGCTAGGCAGTTCACTTTCACATCTGAAACCAACAAGCAGGCATCGGTGTTCTATACAAGTGGCGTCCTTAAACTAAAAACCGTTTTTCATTCCTTTTTTTGGGGTGGGGAGGGGGGCTGCATGCAGCACAGCTTCTGGGATCTTAGTTCCCCAACCAGGGATGGAACCTGGGCCCCAGCATTGAAAGCACTATGTCCTAACCACTGGACTGCCAGGGAATTCCGTGTTTGTTTTTTTAATTAGGTTAATTCTGTTGGACTAGAAATGTGTACTGAGAGTTAAAAAGAGGTTTAAAAAGCATATTCAGGAGTTTTTAAATGAAATTATTTTTTCCACTCATAAATATTTAATCGGACATATTTCTTTTTTAGGTTGGTGTTAAGTCTAAAATGGTTATTTAAAGCACATAAAGCATTAATGTGTATATGTGTTCGCATTTCTTTTTGTTTTTATAATTTATAGAATAACTTTGACACCCTAGGTCTTTTTTACTTTGCAGAATGAGGTTTATTTACGGGATGAGTTTTAATTTACATCAGTCTTTTACATGAAGTTTTCATTCTAGTACACTGCATAAGGACTACAAACAAATTTATAATGTTTTCTCCTAAGTTCATTGTGTGTGTGTGTGTGAGTCGTTTAGTTGTGTCCAACCCTTTGTGACCCCATGGATTGTAGCCTGTCAGGTTCCTCGTCCATGGGATTCTCCAGGCAAGAATACTAGAGTGGGTTGCCATTCTGTTCTCCAGGAAATCTTCCCAACCCAGGGATCAAACCCAGGTCTCCTGCATTGCAGGCATATTCTTTGTTATTTGAGCTACCAGTGATGCTAATAAATTCATTGTATCACTTTCCAAATTTTTAAAAAATAGTTTTTATTAATCTTAGGGATAATCAGTAGTTATTTGTCATTGTCATTTCTTAAACTGATTGCAGCAATAAAGGTAAAGAAAAATTTTTTAAGTTTTTCTTTTCTAGCTGTTATGAGGCTTTTAGTCACTGGCTCTCATGAACAATGGGTTTTATTCTCTATGTGAAAATAATTTGATATGAGCTTACCTGGATCACATTGCTTTCAGTGTACATCATTCCTGATTTTATAGCCCACTAGTCTGATTCTGAGTTATTACCCATTTTTAGGAAATTAGAGAATTGACCAAGCATTCTAGGAAAACAACATATGATCTGTCTCCCTCACAACTTCCAGTTGTCATAGAGAAGAGAGAATAAGACATTTGAAGTAGGACTTTCTTCCTGCTCTCGTTTACTGCTTCCCTCTTTGTTTTGCTCTAGGTTGAGAACAGAATTAGACTCTTAGTCACCTCTGTTTCCTAGAAATTCCTTGGCCTTAGAAATACAGCTCTATTCACTTCCCTACAGCCTGCTGCTGCCGACAGTAGGAAAATGCAACATTTACATGTGTGAGTTAACACCTGCACAGTGAGCACCCGCTGCAAAACCAGCAGACAAGCCACCAAGCAGTCGCGGCTGGTCCAGGTAGCAGCTCTCTGGTCTACCCTCCAGAGGTTGGTGTTCAGTGGTGAGTAGCTGTCTTTGCTCTCAGTTCAGCCCCTTCAGGAAACACTGTAGGAGTGGAATATTCAAAATACTGTAGCAGGGAAGAAATCTTTACTACCAGAGATGATCAGAGAAGGTTTCATCAAGTAGGACAGGGTAGGCTTTGAAGGGACCATAATCTCCATCGACCAGAGGAGGGGCATCAGGATTATCGTTCTGGGAGCAGAAGACAGTGTGAATAGGTGTCAGGGAGATGAAGTATGTTTGGAGAAGGGGCAGTCCAGACAGGTGGGGTGGAGTTTTTGCTGTGATGCTCAGAGTCAAGGTTTAGAGAGATTGTGAAGGATGGCCTGTGGCAAGTTAGGAGGTTGAGTATATTTTCAGTGGTAAAGCATTGAAGATTTTTGTGTATGAGAGAAATAAATGTTAATCAGTTGCTTTTTTAGGTGACTAATCTATTAATAAGTGTAGTTATCAAGTGCCACTCCTTTTTTCTTAGCAAATTTGAGTACTTTAGGTCCCATCGTTAAGTTAGATAAAATTTGGTTGTTAAATTTTTCACACAGGTCCAGAAGCTGACTCTCATACACCTAGCAAGAGTATTTCACAAGAAAGTTAAGACTAAGTGGTTTAAAGCTATCACCAGGAAATATCATCAGGTCATGACATATGATTTTATGTAAAGCCTTACTAATGAGAAATTCTTTGCAGTATATACTTGGGAAGGAATGAAAACATGACCAGAAATCACTTTTCACCTTGGGATGATGTTGGAAAATTTATTTTAAATACTTGAAAGGCTTATTTTAGTTTCCATGCTGAGCTCAATTACTTGTGGATACATACTCCAGCGAGTATAAACATTACAGTGTTCCTCTGGAATTCCCGTGGAGCAACTCCCAGAAAATGTCTATTTTAGATGGAATCTTTAAACTGAAATATCTATGACACAGGATATATAAATCAACACAAATTATTTTTAAAATACACTATATTTTAAATGTGATCCCTTATGTTATCTGTGTATGTGTATTCCCCCATCTTTAAGTACTCAGTGGAGTCAAAACTAGACTAAAGACAGTAGATGAATACATTTAAACCTTTTTATTCACAGCAAAATTTCTAATCTTTTAGGACATGGTGCCAAGATATTTCTAAAAGAGTATTGGAAAGATGGGACTTGAAACAGTAATTGTTACACTGTGAAGAATATGTAGTATGGTAAAATACTTAATTTGGAATAGGCCAACTCTAAATTAATGAAAAATATAAGTTATAAATTATCTTTTCTGGGTGTGTTTTGAAGTATGACATATTGAAAACTTGCTGTAATGGATGCTGTGAAATAAAATGGAGCAAATTAATGAAAGATTACAAATTAAGTCAGTGTTACATTCTGTGTCACCAGAATTCATTAACGTGTCAGGTACAGTGAAAGTCATCCATTTTGAAACGTCCTATTGCACAGTTCAGTTACTTGGCTTAGGTTAATGTAGCTTAATGATTAGGATTTTAATTAATCTTCACTTAACTTACACGTGGACTTGGAGAGTATATGAGATAACATTAATATCATCTCTTTTTATCTCAAAAACTGAGTAAAAGATGGATTATGAAGCTGGCTGATGCCTTACAATGAATTTCTAAATTTAAAAACTGATTTTTTTATTCATTCCATGAAAAATGTGTAAAGAATCCACCTGCAATGCGGGAGACCTGGTTTGATCCCTGGGTTGGGATGATCCCCTGGGGAAGGGAAAGGCTAAAGGGCTTCCCTGATAGCTCAGTTGGTAAAGAATCCGCCTGCAATGCAGGAGATCTTGGTTCAATTCCTGGGTCAGGAAGATCTACTGGAGAAGGGATAGACTACACTCCAGTATTCTTGGGCTTTCCTTGTGGCTCAGCTGGTAAAGAATCCACCTGTAATGCAGGAGACCTGGGTTCAATCCCTGAGAAGGGGAAAGGCTACCCACTCCAGTGTTCTGGCCTGGAGAATTCCATGGACTATATAGCCCATGGGGTCGCAAAGAGTGAGACACTACTGAGAGACTTTGAAAATGTGTATTACAGTTCTACAGATACACATATCAGTATAAAACTGACACAAGCTTCCCCTTGCTTTTCTTTTTTAGCAGTTAATTTGGTGATTTTAGAAGGGTTGTTTGTGTATGATTTATGTGAAAATGTTCCCTTTCCCCAGGTTCTCTGGTTAAACCTACAGTAAGCATCTTTGAAGTTTCCCTGCTTCATTTCTTGGCATCACTGGTTATAAAGCTTGGTTACCAGGACTGAGTGGTCTCCTTCAGCTTTATATCACTGAATTTTTACACAAGAGACTTACAGCATTTCTTGCATATTTTATATTTTTATTTGATCAAAATATTTTTATATTTTGGTTTCTTTGCTAAAGAAGTGATGTCTAAGAATAACAGTGAGCAGTGGCACCTCACTTACCTGTTATTAAGTGATAAGATGGGTTCGAATAAATATATTTTTTCTATATATCACTGATTTCCAGAGTTTCATGCTCACTTCTGTATATAGGACTATCAAATCATTATTGTAGTCCCACCTCTAAACCTTTATCATGATTGTGTACTGGACTTTGTGCTTTACCTCCAATTCGACCTGTTTTAAATTAAAATTATTTTCTTCCTTAAAATTAGCTAGCTTCATTATTTTCTTATTTCTGTTGTTGGTACCATTATTCTCTGCCACCATAGCTCAAACTCAGAGATCCTTTGGACCCTTTCTTTTTTTGCACTTTGTTTTATTAACTGTATTTCTGTTATGATCAGCTTAGTTTATGTCATTACCTCTCTTCTAATTTAATAATCTACTAGCTAGTTTCCCAACCCTTTGTTTTCCTTCTTTTGTGTACCCATGTAAACAGCCATCAGTTTTCAAAGGAATTGGAGGCAAGAAAGTACATTTTACAGTAAATTAATATTAAGTTATATGTGTTTATTTATTGTAATTCTAAAGTTAGCTTGGAATTTTACAGAGCTTTAAGGTTATTCTAAATATGAGGTATACAAAATAGATACTGGTTGAAAATTCTAATTAGTAAAAAGCACTGGCTTCTTCTGTAACCTCAGAATATATTCTCTGTATCAACTCCACTGATGTTAAAGTTTTCAAACTTCTCGACTTGTGACACTTAATCCCAGAATACTGGTATAATGGAGTTATTCATTCAGTAAACATTCACCAATGTTTGCTCTGTAAGACACTCAAAATTGAGACATACCAAGAGATGAAAGGTTTGAATTGCTAGGAAAATGATTTTTGTTCTTGGATAGAAAGGCTCAATATAAGGGTAACAGTTTTGCCTACATATCAGTTAATGATGATGCAGTCAATTAAAATCCCATAAGGATTTTTAAAAGAAACTTGAAAGTCATTGAAAGTGTATGAGTAAGGATATACAAAACTCACTAAGAGAAAGAATTTTTTTATTTTGACAAATGACATGAAAATATAAAGTAAGATAATTAAAACAGAATATTTCTGATTTGAGATAGACAAACCAATAGAACAGTCCAGAAATATATTCAAGATATATGTGGGGATTTGTAGTGGTATGATAAAGGGTAATATTTCAGGTCAATAGAAAGATGGAGTATTCAGTAAATCCTGTTGGGACAACTGGTGTGTGCTTAGCCACTTCAGTCGTATCTGACTGTTTGCAGCCCCATGGACTTGTAGCCCACCAGGCTCCTCTTTCCATGGAATTCTCCAGGAAAGAATATACCGGCGTGGGTAGACATTCCTTTCTCCAAGGGATCTTCCTGACCCAGGGATCAAACCTGCATCTCTTGCATTGCAGGCAGATTCTTTACCATCTGAGCTATCAGGGACAACTGGTAGCTACTGGGAAGAAAAAAAAAAACAGTTTGGTCCCAGTCTCACTCTTATACCCAAATAAATTCCAAGTGGGTCGGAATTTGAATGTGAAAGGGGAGAAGTGAAACCATAAAGTACTAAACAGATCCTGGATGAATATTATGAACTTCGAGTAGAAAAGGGTGCCTTTTCAAATATGACATGAATTTATAAACGAATATATTGATAAATTTGACTACTTTAAAATGAGAAGCCATGCCATATAACAGCTGTAAACAAAATTCTGATACTGTAGAAAAGGGCTATTTTTTTCTAATAATGAGCTCCACAAATGTATAAGTAATAGGCAAAGAAAAAGATACAGAAGCAATTAAAATGGACAAATAATAAAGATGGTCAAGCTTACTGATAATTATGTAAAACTTTATTATTATGGAGAATTTTGAACACAGAAGTAAACTGAAAAGTATAATCAGTTCAGTTCAGTCACTCAGTTGTGTCTGACTCTTTGCGACCCCATGAACCACAGCATGCCAGGCCTCCCTGTCCATCACCAATTCCCAGAGTCCACCCAAACCCATGTCCATTGTGTCAGTGACGCCATCCAACCATCTTGTCCTCTTTCGTCCCCTTCTCCTCCTGCCCTCAATCTTTCCCAGCATCAGGGTCTTTTCAAATGAGTCAGCTCTCCTCATCAGGTGGCCAAAGTATTGGAGTTTCAGCTTCAGCATCAGTCCCTCCAGTGAACACCCAGCACTGATCTCCTTTAGGATGGACTGGTTGGATCTCCTTGCAGTCCAAGGGACTCTCAAGAGTCTTCTCCAACACCACAATTCAAAAGCATCAATTCTGTGCTCAGCTTTCTTTATAGTCCAACTCTCACATCCATCCATGACTACTGGAAAAACCATAGCCTTGACTAGACTTTTTTGCATAAATCCATCACCTGTTTCAGTAATTAACTCATGGCAAATTTGCTTTAATGTGTAACCCCATTTATTTACCCAATCGGTATTATTTTAAGCATATTTCAGTCATTCTGTTATTTTTTCTGTAAATATGTCAGTTACCACCAAAAGGTAACTTTTTTATAACGTGATCACAAGTTATTATCAAACCTAAGTAGAACAAACAAAAGCAATAAATCTCTCATATCTTCAAACCCACTTAGAGTTCAAGTTTCCAATTGTCTTATGGATATCACAGCTGTCTTTTTTCCCAAGAATATTTGAGTCAGGATCCAGTTACAGTCCCCACACAGTGAGTGGTTGACCTGTCTCCAAAGTCTTTAATTCTTAGGTTTCTGCTTCATCTCTCTTTTTCTCTTGTGATTTATTGGAGATACAGGATTGTCCGTCATACGGAGTTTTCTCAAACATGGACAGTGCTGATTTTGTTGACACATATGATTCTGTGCTGTGTAGTTGTTCAACATTACTTAATGATGTAAAAATATCTTTTATCAGTTGCAGAAAACTTTGAATCTTTTTTTTTTTTCTGTCTTTTGTGTCTTCATTCTGGGTGTTTCTAACCTATATTACGGCTCATTAACTTTTTTCTTTAGCTGTGTCTAATTTTTTAAACCCATTCATTCAATTCTTAATTACAATTGAGTTTTTTTTCCCCCAGTTCTGGAGTTTCTATGTGGTATTTCAAATTATTTTTTCTGATTTTCTGACAGAATTCTTAGTCTCCTCT
Organism: Bubalus kerabau; assembly: GCF_029407905.1. NCBI lineage: Eukaryota > Metazoa > Chordata > Mammalia > Artiodactyla > Bovidae > Bubalus > Bubalus kerabau. Next base: position 35,568,226 of record NC_073636.1, on the reverse strand, counting down.
TTGATTTTCCTATGAAGTCTGCCTGATAACTCAGTTACCTGGTCTGCTCTGTGACTCGTGATGCTGCCTTCCCTCCTCGGCTGCCTGACTGGTGGTGGTTTGTGTGTTGACATTGTGTGTGGAAAACAGATGAGGGAGGGCACTGTTGATCTTCCTTCAGAATGGATTTATCATTGTTTCTGGAAGGTGGGTGGGGGCACTTAGGATCCTGGATCACCGTGATCCAGAAGGGGCTTGAGATTTGAAGTTGGGTTCAGTTCCGTATTCTAGCATCACCCAAAGCCAGGAGTGCCCAGCAGGGCCCTTCTTCTTGGGCGGCCCTGAGCTCCAGTTCTTGTCCCCTTTTCCTGCCATCCTTCTGAAAGTCCTGCTCAGCTCTGATCGCCTCGTTGACAGGTATCTCCATGGAGAGAGCAGTCCCATGTGGTAGGCTCACCTCTGTAGATTTGCATGGCCACAGTCCTTAGGCTTTCACTGCGTTGTTAGCATTTGGATGCTTTCAAGCTGCTGCCGTTTGTCTTGCCCAGCTGCAGAGCCGTTTTCAGTGAGAACTGGTATGTACCACTCAGTCTGCCATTACTAGAAGCCACTGAGTTCTTTTTGACTCCAGCTTCTGGTCCTATATGTATGTATAAACATTTTTAGTTTTATAGGGATGATGTATACTGTTCATACAGTTTACTTCCTTGTAAGGGGCTTTCACATGATGTCTCATTTGCCAACAAGCCTTGAGTCGGGCAGATGCCTGGCCAGATTGAAAGCCTAGTTCACCACTGAGGAAACAAGGTATTACAGATGTTGTTTGTGCTCTGCTTCAGAAGTCAGAAATTGCCAGCTTTTATTTCTGAATTGTGATATCCTCACAGAGGATTTTGTCCATGCCAATTCAGAGTTTAAGTTTATGCCATGTGTGAATGAGTGGCAAAGCGCCCGAATGAGAATGGGGAAAATATCTTCTTTTTCCAGCCATATTCAGATACCTCAAACAACCATGAAATACAATTTTTCTTCCAGTTTTCCAAAATATTTATCTGGGTTGAGACCAAGAATGAAAGCATTTTAGGCCAAAATGCTCCTTGGAAATATTATGATTTATAAGAGAGTTCTCTTTTAAATTTTAGGCATATGTTATTAGAATATCTTATTTATGAACACAAAATTTTAGTGCATTTTTGCATCAGTGAAATACTTGTGTTTCTTTTCTAGGTTATGAGTTATTTTTCTAATATTTTACTATTTCATATTTATAGATTTCAGCTAAATTATCAGCTTATAATTGTTTAGGTAATAGATATATAGCAATTAAAAATATCCATCCTTATTTTGTTAGTTTTCAACTTACGTTGATAATTTGCTACATTCTAGCTCTGCTATATTGCCAGAAACCTTAATTCAAGTCTCTAAATATTTCATAACGCCATTTTAAAAACTGAAATTTTTTGATGTTTTTATCTTGGTTGTTCTGAACAAAGCCAGTTCTTCAAACTTCTCCTTGATGCTTCAGTAAAAATTGCATTAAGTAGTATTTGAATTTAAATGTGGTTTAAAATGTTTCTTAATTCTTAAGCCCTCTGTAGTTCCCATTTTCTAAGCAATATTAGCTATATTTGATCTTCTGCATGAAGAAAGTCTTGAGTATGATTAAATATGTGCAGTACCATCCTGGAATAAATTTTATTCATAGATTAATAAAATATGTGCAGCATGATTTAGTAGAAAATATTTTAGGCCATTAGATTTAGTTACATAAGCTACCGTCTGTTTTAAATTCTGTGCAATGAAATCTGTTTTGCTTTAAAAATAAAAAGTTCATTACACTGGGAAATGTGGACTATTTGTTTTTCAAAACCATCAAAAGCATACCCGATCACACATTTAGGGAAATTTTGAAATACTAGTTTTAGTGTATCAGTTTAGTGGCATTTGTTATTATTATTGAATTTGTTATCTGTGCTTCAAAGCACTGGATGTTTGATTTGGTCACATTTCTTATAGTACATTGGTTCCAATACAGTTCTTTTCTCTGATATGAAATAAGTACAAGACCTACAATTAAGAGCCAATTTCTTATCAAAAATCATGGATGCCAGAGAGTGGATAATACATTGAAAGTCCTGGAAGGAAAAGTCCTATCAAACAAGAATGCTGTAGCTGGGACTTCCCTGGTGGTCCAGTGGATAAGAATCCGCCTACTAATGCAGGGGACATGGGTTCCATCCTTGGTCCAGGAGGATCCCACATTGCTGTGGAGCAGCTAAGCTGTTACGCCCCAACTACTGAGGCCGCATTGCAACTGCTAGAGCCCTCAAGCTGCAGCTGCCGAGCACATGTCCTGTAACTGCTGAAGCCCATGTACCGCAGCTAGAGAGTAGCCCCCTCTCACCGCAGCTAGAGAAAAGCCCATGCACAGCGACAAAGACCTACTGCAGCCAAAACTAATAAATAATACTGTATCTGGCAAAACTGTCCTTCAGAGATGAAGGAGAAATAGGATTTTCCTAGATGAACAAAAGCTGAGGCAGCTAGTCACCTGGAGACCTGCCCAACAAGAGACGCTAATGGGAACTTTCAGACTTCCATGAAGAGCATTAGATGTAACTCCAAGCCATATGACAAAGTACAAGAATGAAGTTAACTTATAACTGTATTTTTTGGTACTTTTTGTTTTATATATGATTTAAGCAACAAATGCATAAAATTTATTATAAATCTATGTAATGGACTCACAGTGTCAGTTCAGTTCAGTTCAGTTCAGTCACTCAGTTGTGTCCAACTCTTTGCAATCCCATGAACTGCAGCACGCCGGGCCTCCCTGTCCATCACCAACTGCTGGAGTCTACCCAAACCCATGTCCATTGTATCAGTGATGCCATCCAAGCATCTCATCCTGTTGTCTCCTTCTCCTTCTGCCCTCAATCTTTCCCAGCATCAGGGTCTTTTCAAATGAGTCAGCTCTCTGCATCAGTTGGCCAAATTGTTGGAGTTTCCACTTCAATATCAGTCCTTCCAGTGAACACTCAGGACCAATCTCCTTTAGAATGGACTGGTTGGATCTCCTTGCAGTCCAAGGGACTCTCAAGAGTCTTCTCCAGCACCACAGTTCAAAAGCATCAATTCTTTGGTGCTCAGCTTTCTTTATAGTCGAACTCGCACATCCATCCATGACTACTGGAAAAACCATAGCTTTGACCAGACAGACCTTTGTTGACAAAGTAATGTCTCTGCTTTTGAATATGCTATCTAGGTTGGTCATAACTTTCCTTCCAAGAAGTAAGCGTCTTTTAATTTCATGGCTGCAGTCACCATCTGCAGTGATTTTGGAGCCCAAAAAATAAAGTCAACCACTGTTTCCCCATCTATTTCCCATGAAGTGATGGGACCAGATGCCATGATCTTAGTTTTCTGAATGTTGAGCTTTAAGCTAACTTTTTCACTCTCCTCTTTCACTTTCATCAAGAGGCTCTTTAGTTCTTCACTTTCTGCCATAAGGGTGGTGTCATCTGCATATTTGAGGTTATTGATACTTCATCCGGCAATCTTGATTCCAGCTTGTGCTTCCTCTAGCCCAGTATTTCTCATGATGTACTCTGCATATAAGTTAAATAAATCCATGTAATGGACACAGTGTACAAGGATATAGTGACCATTACAGCAGGAAGGAGGAACAAAGTTGTGTAATAGCAGAGATTTTGTGCATCATTGAAGCTAAATTGGCATTCAAAGTAGATTGTTACAGTTCTAAGATGCAAATTTTAATCCATAGGATAACCACTAATAAAATAAGTAAAAAATATACAGAAAAGTAAATTAGATAATCATAATAGTACCCTAGAACAAATAAACAGTAGACAGTAATAGAGGAATTGAGGAACCAAAAAATATGACATAGAAAAAAAATAAATGGCAGAAATGAAATTGCTTTACCAGCAATTGCTTTAAATGAAAGTAGATTGAACTCTCCAATTAAAAGGCAAAGAGACAGAAAGGACTGAAAAACAAGGGCCAACTCTATGCCATCTGTGCCCCTCTCTTTTCTCTTGTGTTCTGCTTTGCAACCTGTGGTACCTGGGTCTCCATCTTCTTGACTCGGGAAGTCCTCTGGTCCTGGGTCCCCTTCCCATGGCTGCACCAGGGAAACTCAAGGCAGTGAGCTGGGAAAACCCTCTCTCATGGCTCATTTCTTTTTCCTTTATGTCCAAAGTCATGAAAACTGTTTTGTCATAGACATTTTAGTTGTCTTAAGTGGGATAGTAAATCTAGTCTACTTCCCTGTCTTGTCTGGAAGCAGAGGCAGTATTGATTAATAGAAGTCATATAATGATTAGGGTTATACTTTTTTAGCCCTTTAAAAAGTTTTGAGTTTTATTAGTAAACTTTGGCTTTTCATCAATTACTCTATAAACTAGATTTATTTTGATAACCTTATAATTATCCATTAAAAAGGTACTCCTTTGGACTTTTAAAAATCATTTTAATGATGACAAATATATTAATTGAAAAAAGCATTGTACTTTTTTTAAACCTACTATAAAAAAAGTTCTTTATATCGATCTTAATCTTTTGGTTTTTCTTCCCCCTAAGAGTAAGAGAAACTAAATTAATTTCAAATGTGTTAACAAGTGTCTGTTGCCAGTAAGCTATTTTTTGTGTCTCAGGAAAATAATTGTATGCATTAGGTCATTATGGACTTATATTAATTACAGCAGTTACAGGGGTAGGTAAAGAAAGAAAGCTTGAACAGGCATCTTATTACTGATCTGGAAATAGAACAACTGGAAATGTGGTTCTGTGTTTTCTTTTAAAAATAATGCCTTTTGATCTTAAAAACACTAATTTAGATAGTTGGAAACTTCTAAATTTGGATATTTATATCTTTTCTTAGGTTTAATGAAAATAATTTTGTGAGTCTGTATCTGTGCTTGGTTTCTTCCTCTGAAAACTGCTTTAGATTTGAACACTCCACTCATTTAAATGAAAGAACTTACTCTTACTTAAGTGTAGGAGGAAAAGTAGAAGTTTCATGACTCACATTGATATGAAAAAAAAAAAGAATAGTGATGGGTATTGTTTTAATATGTAGTTAACAAGTGATGAATAACAAGGTTATATGTACTCCGGATGTAATGCCAGAAAAAATAATGCTTCAAACGTACAGTAATAATACTTGGTCCTAAAATGTATGAATAAGTCATAATTCATTTTTGATAGAATATTCATTGTGATTTGTATTTCTTGACATAAATATTAATTTTCAAGGAGTTTATAGCTGGGACTAAGAAAAATACTACATAATCTTGGATAAGAACAATTTTAGAAATGAATTTAATAGTAATTTTGCTAATAAAAACTGCCACATACCACTTCCATGCTGCAAATCAGTGGTAAATATTTTGTGCTTTTTGACAGCTTAACATTGTGGCTGACAGAAAGATCGGATGTTGGTTAATAGATCAGAATCATAATGTCATTGTTGGATAAATTAAAGCTATTATTCCAATTTTAATTGGGTGGTTTTAGTATGGGACATGAATAAGTGAATAAAATTTGAGCCAAATCAGGCATATAACAGAGGAACAGCAGTTTGCTTCATTTAAGAGCATCTGTGCACATCTCTGCCCCCAACCTTGGTACTCTCCTGTCTTTTTATTCCTCATATCCAGGAGGAACTGTACTCAACACATATTCTAGGCAGAGAAGGCCCATCAGCTACAGAAGGCTCTGGGAAGTTAGTTGTGTAGCATCACATTGTTGTTCAGTCGCTAAGTCGCGTCCGACTCTTTGCAGCCCCATGGACTATAGCATGCCAGGCCTCCCTGATCCTCAGTACCCCCCAGAGTTTGCCCAAGTTCATGTCACCCCCTTCTTCTTTTGCCTTCAGTCTTTCCCAGCATCAGGGTCTTTTCTAATGAGTCAGCTCTTCACATCAGGTGGCCAAAGTATTGGAACTTCAGCTTCAGCATTAGCCTCTGTAATGAATATTCAGGGTTGATTTCCTTTAGGATTGACTGGTTTGTTCTCCTTTCAATCCAAGGGACTCCCAAGAATCTTCTCCAGCACCACAGTTTGAAAGCATCAATTCTTCGGTGCTTGGCTTTCTTTACGGTCCAGCTCTCACATCCATACATGACTACTGGAAAGGCCATAGCTTTGACTATACGGACCTGTGTCAGCAAAGCAGTGTCTTTGCTTTTTAATATGCTGTCTAGGTTTGTCATAGCCTTCCTTCCAAGAAGCAAGCGTCTTCTATTTTCACGGCTGCAGTGACCATCTGCAGTGATTTTTGGAGCCCAAGAAGAGAAAATCTGTCGTTGCTTCCACTTTTTCCCCTTCTATTTGCCATGAAGTGATGGGACCAGATGCCATGATCTTAGTTTTTTTAATGTTCAACATGATCAAAAAAGAAAAAAAAGCAAACCTTTGGCAATAAGAAAAAAATCTTCATTAAAAACTAATTACTTCTGTTTTTCTCTACTACTAAAGCAGATTGTGCTGCTGCTGCTGTGGACTAGAAGTCTTACTCTGAAAAGGACTGGTGTTCTTTGAAAATGTGAAAGCAAAATGAGGGCTGCAATTTGGCTCTAAAGTAGTGGCTTCACAGAAATTTCCAATACCTCATTAAAATGATAATGATTCTCACAGGTGCCCAAGTGATTTAAGAGCAATATTGTCATAATGTACGTTCTTCCTCCATTGAGGGAAGAAGTCATAGGTTACTGTGTTGGGGGAGCCTAGATGGGGCCTTGTTTGGGGATTTGGAGGAAGTGGCTTTTGCCTCCTTCAGATGCCTTTACCTCAGTTTCCTCAGACTTCAGGATCCTGTTCTGTTAAAACATACATGGCGTCACAGCATAAAATGATGGTGCTTATACAACTGCATGTTCTTTCCATCAGAAAATAGCTTCTGTGTCATCTTCAAGCTTATTTCTGTTTTTCAGTGATTTTTGAAGTCCAGATTGAAAATGAAAAGTTGGCCTGATTTATTTACTTAGAGTATATCTGGAATTTAATTCCTTTGATTGCCGCATCCTCACATTCCAGCCCATCAGCCTGTCCTGTGGGCTGCTGTCCGGAACGTAGCCCAGACTTTGCTGTGCACCATCCCTGTTACGGGTGCCTCAGCTGCCGTCACCACTGACTGTATTTGCTTTGTATTTGCTTGATTTCCCACTCTCCATGTATACACAGTAGTTGGTAGAGATAGCTGTGTGCGAGGGCTGCCGTAACAAAACACCACAGACCAGGTGGCTTAGACAACAGAAACTTACTTTCTCATAGTTCTGAAGACCAGGGTCAGGATGTCATCAGGGCTGGTCTCTGGGGAGAGCTCATTTCTTAACTAGTTGTGAAAAAAGCTCTCTGGTGTTTCTTCCTCTTCTTTTAAGAACAACAGTCCTGGGAATTCCCTGGCAGTCCAGTTATGTAGGAGTCTGCGCTTCCACTGCTGAGGGCCTGGGTTTGACCCCTGGTCGAAGAGCTAAGATCCCATATCAGCATCAGTGGAGCTAAAAAAAAAGAAAACAAACAGTCATAAATATCAGATTACAGTCCCACCTTCATTACATCGTTTAAGCTTAATTACCTCCCTAAAGGCCCTATCTCCAAATATTGTCACTGAGAGTTAGGTCTTTGATATCATAAGAAATCTCATGGGTCCCTAAGTAAACAAGATGTCTTAAAAAAGAACAAAATTGGAGAACTCACACTTCCCGATTTCAAGAACATTACAAAGCTACATACAGCAATCCAAACAGTGGCATAAAGACAGATGTGTACATCAATGGAATAAAACAGAGTCTGAAAATAAATCCTCACATATATTATCAATTTGTTTTTGACAAAAGTGCCAAGGCTAATGAACAGTAAAGGGACAGTCTTTTCAGCAAATGGGAAAACTGGATAATCACATGCAAAAGAATGAGGTTGAACCCTTACCATATATAAAAATTAACTCAAAATGAATAAAAACCTAAATTTAAGACTGCAATTATAAAACTTTGGAAGAAAACAGAAGAAAAGCTCCATAACATTGGATTTGCTAATCTCAGAAAAGACACCAAAAGAATAAGCAAAAAAAGAAACAATAGACTAATTGGACTTCATAAAATTTTTTTTAAAAGCCTTTTATGCATCATAGGGCAGTATCAATAGAGTGAAAAGGCAACTCACAAAACACGAGAAAATATTTACCAGCCACAGATCTGATAAAGAATATGCAGATATATAAACCCCTACAACTCAACAAAAACAGAGGCAACCCAGTTAATAAGTTAAATATTTGAATACACATTTCTATACTAATAGCCAATAGGTACAAAAAAAAAGATGTTCCAACATCATTAGTCATTCAGTTCAGTTTAGTTCAGTTGCTCAGTCATGTCCGACTCTTTGCTACCCCATGAATCGCAGCATGCCAGGCCTCCCTGTCCATCACCAACTCCCGGAGTTCACTCAAACTCATATCCATCGAGTCGGTGATGCCATCCAGCCATCTCATCCTCTGTCGTCCCCTTCTCCTCCTGCCCCCAATCCCTCCCAGCATCAGAGTCTTTTCCAATGAGTCAACTCTTCACATGAGGTGGCCAGAGTACTGGAGTTTCAGCTTTAGCATCATTCCTTCCAAAGAACACCCAGGACTGATCTCCTTTAGAATGGACTGGTTGGATCTCCTTGCAGTCCAAGGGACTCTCAAGAGTCTTCTCCAACACCACAGTTCAAAAGCATCAATTCTTCGGCGCTCAGCTTTCTTCACAATCCAACTCTCACATCCATATATGACCACTGGAAAAACCATAGCCTTGACTAGATGGAGCTTTGTTGGCAAAGTAATGTCTCTGCTTTTCAATATGCTATCTCGGTTGGTCATAACTTTCCTTCCAAGGAGTAAGCATCTTTTAATTTCATGGCTGCAGTCACTGGGAAATGCAAATCAAAACCACAGTAAGGTACCACTTCAAATCCTCATTACAATGGCTATTGTATTGAAACACTGGAAGATAACCCACATTGGTAAAAATGTGGGAAAACTGGAACCGTGGTACAGTGTTGGTGGGAACGTAAAAAAGAACAGCCCTGTGGAAAACATTTAGTGGTTCCTCTAAAAGTACACATAGAGTGATCGTACCATACCATATGATCAGCACCATTCCTTGGAAAATACTCAAAAGAATTGAAAGCAGAGACTGAAACTGATACTTCTATGCCAATGATCATAGAAGCATTGTTCACAATAGTAACAAGGTAGAAACAATCCAGGTGTCCTTGAATAGTTAAATAAGTCAAATATGGTTTATAAAAGCCATGAAATATTCTTCAGCTTTAAAAAGGAAGGAAACTCTGGTCTGTGCTACAGCATGGATTCAGAGAAGGAAATGGCAACCCACTCCAGTATTCCTTCCTGGAGAATCCTATGGACACAGGAGCCTGGAAAGCTACAGTCCACGAGATCACAAAAAGTCGAACATGACTGAAGCAACAGAGCGCACACACACACACAACATGAATAAACCTTTAAAAACATTATGCTGAGTGATATAAGTTAAGTGTTAGTGTCAGTCGTGCCCGACTCTTTGCCACCCCATGGACTGCAGCCCACCAGGCTCCTCTGTCCATGAGATTTTCCAGGCAAGGATACTGGAGTGGGTTGCCATTTCCTTCTCCAGGGGATCTTCTCAACCCAGGGATCGAACCTGGGGGTCTTCTGCACTGCAGACAGACTCTTTACCGACTGAGCTACAAGGGAAGCTGATATAAACCAGACACAAAAAATGAAATATTGTATGATTCCACTTATATGAGGTATTTAGGTAAATTTATAGAGACAAAATCAACATTACCACGTGTTTACAAGGAGGTAGAGCAGCTGAAATTCTCATACCTTGTTGGTTTGACTGTAAAGTGGTACACTGTGGCCATTTGGGGAATCTATTTAGCAGTAGTTACTAAGGCTAAATATATGCTTAATCTATGACCAGTTTCCACTGTATCAAGCTGAGTGATCATCACTCTCATCATTACAACAATAAGAAACTTGAGGAATGTTCAAGTTCACAACTTTCTTGAACTCATTAGAGAACAGAGGTTGAAGTGCTACCAGCTAGCCCCAAGTCTAAGGAGAAGTGAGCACATGCAGGCAGAGGCAAGATGTGAGCTTATCTGGGTAAGATGCACACGAATATCATAGGAAGGATTTAGCTAGGTTTGTTAGAAAATTAGTAGGATCCAAGTTGGATTTGTGATAGAATTTGGAGCTTGTGGAGACTACAGATTCAAAGGGAAATTGCATCCAGGTGTATACGTATCTTCACAGACCTCACTAGGTGTTTGCAGAAATAATACATGAAAATTCTGAGAAAGGGTCTCTTGTTGTACTGGCCTAAAGAAGGGGAATAGCAGCTAAAATGTGGGAAAGGTATGAGATCCTCTCCCCCTTAAAAACCTTCAACTGCAGAGGAAAGGGTAACCAGTGTTCACTCTTCGGGCGCTGAGGAAACCCACTGCAGCTGAAGAAAGCAAAAGCAAAAGAGCTGTCCCCCAAGGAAGGACAGCAATACATACAGACCCCAAACTGTGGGGATAGAGCAGCACTGAGGACCCATCCGTAGACTCGGGGACATGGTGCCAGCTCAAGACTGACGCTTAATCAGAATGACAGAGAGTGCTTCCTCTTTGACCTCTGCCACACGACTGTGTCAGGCCACAAGTAACAGTGAAATACTGCTGCAAGAATTGTGAGAGCGTGAATCAAGAGGTACAGCACAAATGGGCTTCTCAGACGGTTCTAGTGGTAAAGAGCCCTCCTGCCAGTGCAGGTAGACGTAAGAGACACAGGTTCAATCCCCGAGTTGGGACGATCACCTGGAGAAGGACATGGCAACCCACTCCAGTATTCTTGCCTGGAGAAGCCCGAGGACAGAGGAGCCTGGCAGGCTGCAGTCCATAGAATCACACAGAGTCAGACCTGACTGAAGCGACTTAGCATGCACGCACAGCACAACAGATAGACTAAAGCTGAAGGAGGAGCAGACATTGAGAGAAATCTTCTGTCTTCTGAGCCCTACTCCAGAAAGCAAGTATTTATAGAAGAATTTGAAGACTGGTGCCTAATGAACCCTAAAACCAGCTCAATCCTATTGACTTAAAACCCCATACTAAAGGACTCCAGGCATAAAAACAACTTAACTGAGTCACTACTGACTTAACACTAGAAAAAACAAGACCTATGAAAAAGTGAGAAAAACAGCACACTGAGAGTAAAAAAAGCATACAACAGACAAGATATACGTATGGCACAGGTCTTGAAATCAGACTAATAATTTAAAGTAACCATAACTGATAAATATGTTAATGGTTCATAGGAAAAGGTTAGCACCATGCAAGATCAGATAGACAGTTTCCACAGAGATGGACACAATAAAAAAAAAAAAAAAAAAAAGAATAAAGTGAAAGTGCTAAAGGTAAAAAAAAACAGTAACCGAGGTCAAGAGGAAACTCAGTGGTCTCATCAGTAGACTTACGCAGCTAGGGAAAGAATTAGTGAACTTGAAAGTAGGTTGATAGAAATTATCCAAACTATAACCATTATCTTGTAATGCCTATAATGGAGTATAATCTGCAAAAAATTCTAAGTCAATGTGCCATACACCTGAAACTAATATAATACTGTAACTCAACTATACTTCAATGAAAAAAGAAAAGAAATTATTCAAACTAAAGCACAAGAGTAGAAAATAAAAGCATTCAAGAGCTGCTGCTAAGTCACTTCAGTCGTGTCCGACTCTGTGCGACCCCGTAGACGGCAGCCCATCAAGCTTCCCCATCCATGGGATTCTCCAGGCAAGAATACTGGAGTGGGTTGCCATTTCCTTCTCCAATGCATGAAAGTGAAAAGTGAAAGTGAAGTCGCTCAGTTGTGTCCGACTCTTCACGACCCCATGGACTGCAGCCTACCAGGCTCCTTCATCCATGGGATTTTCTAGGCAAAAGTACTGGAGTGGGGTGCCATTGCCTTCTCCGTCAAGAGCTATGGGACCATAACAAATAGTGTTAACTATGTATAATTGGAACCCAAGAAGAAGAAGAGAAAGACTAGGGTAGAAGAAATATTTGGTTGAGAATTTTGTAAGATTAATGATAGACACAAATACCAGATCAAGAAGTTCAGAGAATATCACGCAGGATAAAGCCAAAACACACACAGCCCCCAAGAGATTTCCTATCCAAACTGTTGAAAACCAGAGGACAAAGAAAATTCCAGGTCAAAATGGCTTAGCTGGTGAATTCTTGCAAACATTTAAGAAATAATACCACTTCTATGCATCCTATTCCAGAAAACAGAACACTCCCCATTCATTTTGTAAAATCAGCATTAATATGATACTGAAACTGAAGTTATTACAAGTAAAGAAAACTACAGACCAACATCTTTTATGAACAGAGATGTAAAATCACTCAAGAAAAAAGACAGTATGACTAAAGTGGGGTTTATCCTTGGAATACAGGTTTGATTCAATGTTTTAAGATCAGTCAGTATTAGTCACAAAAATCCTTAGTGAATCTATAAAGATTCACATAAAAAGCAGCTTTATTTATAATCATGGTTCATGAGATTTAACTGAAGAGGTGATATTTGAGCTGAATTTGTAGTGGAAAGAGTGGACACCACAAAATTGGTTCAGAGGGAACAGGAAAAATCTACAGCAGCACTCAGCTCTATGCAGGAAAAGTGTAATGTGAGCTACAGATATGTCACACATGTAATTTAAATTTTCTAGAAGCCACATTCAAATGTAAAAAGAAAACTATTCAATTAATCTTAGTAATATATTTTGGTTAGCCCAATATATCATAAAACAGTCATTTCAACACTTAATCACTGTTAAAACATTGACTTTTTTTTTGCACCAGGACTTGAAATCCAGTCTGTGCTTTACCCTGACAGCACCTCATGATTTAGACAAGCCACATTTAATAGCCATGTGTGGTGGTCAGTGGCTGCCATGTAGGACACCACAGTTTCTACTGGAACTCCATTGTCATTCTTGCTGGAAGAAAATGTAGACCAGAACAGTGCATCTCAGACCAGCACTGGTGTGGGACCAGTGCTTTTGGGTTTTTTAGTTTCCAATCTATTTTGGACTGATGTTTTTGTAAAGTAAAATTAAAAAACAAAAAAGAATTACTGGAAAAAATAAAAATGAAATAGAAAGTGAAATGTAAAATGCAAGCTTAATTTTGAAGTCTTGGATTCAGCAGATACACTATTCTACGCTCTCACTTCCCATTTCTGGTATTTATCTCGTCTGGGACTGGTTATACAGCATTCACAGGCCTAGGTCAGTCTGCAGGAACCCTCGTCTAGAATACAGTCGGGCTTGCTTGTCTCCCCACCAGTCGTGTAAAATGCCTGCATGAAGGGAATGCCTCACAAAAGAGTATGCTTCTGACAACTGGGTGCTCAGAACACCCAGCTAAGCTTTAGAATTGCTTCCACCTGAAAATAAAGGGGCAATGCTGTCGTCATTCGTCCAGTAAACAAATCCTTGTGTGCAGGCCACAGATTCCGCCTGCACGATCTGCAGTGCCTCTCAGGGTCTAGGTTAATCTGTTCTGGCTTTGCTTTTTTTTTTCTCCAAGCCTTAAAGATCATCTTGCAAAGGCAGTGTCCCTCTTCAATCTTCCTTGCGTGAACTCCATGAGAGTAGGGTTTCAATTTTCTTTTAAAAATATATATAGCTGGGACTGAGTTTGAGCCAAAGTCATGTTTAATGTAGGATTCAAACATATTGAAAGAATCATGGGGACGGCCAGTCAGAGGTTTCCTTGAATCCCTGAAGGACTCTTCCTGGGAGAAGTGCTCCAGTGATGTTGAGACCAGCCACAGTGGCAAGACACAGGTCCTGTCCCAGACAGCAAGACTGACTCTTTCTTCAGGAACCACCTACTATATGCTGTGGAGTTTATATAGATCATTTATTGCCTTTAACCCTCCCCATCAAATGAGCTTGAAGATATGCCCTCTTTGGAGGTAAAGCTTTCACATAGTTCAAAATTCAGTTTACGAAAGGATATACCATGAAACACAATGAAAAGTCTTCCTCTTCCTCTGCCCTGTGCCACCCAGGTTTTCTTGTCATTAGCACCCAACTTTATACATTTCTTGCATATCTTCCCAAACATCTTTTATACTTATACAAAAGTATTTACATATATTTTCTTCTTCACTTTTCACCTCCATGCTTCCATTTGTTATTATATCTTATTATTCTATATCAGATAGCAAATGTTTTCTCATCCATTTTTATGCTGCATAAATTTCCATTGAATGGATAAATTAGAATTTGTTTAACCAATCTGTTTTCAGAATTTTCCCCTCAGTCTTTTGCAACTACAAACAATGTTACGAATAATATATTATAATTTATTAATGTATCTGTAGGATAAATTCCTAGAAGCGGTGTTTCTGGGTCAAAGGTTTCACACATTTGTAATTTTAAGAAAACTTCCAAACTACCTTCTCCCCCAATATATGAGAGCACCTGTTACTTTATACCCTCACCAAGAGTGTATCATTTAAAAAATTTTTGTAATCTTTACTAATATCACTTCAAAAATGGGATCATTTAGGGATTTCCCTGGTTGTTCAGTGGTTAAGACTCCCAAGTTTCCACTACAGGGGGCATGGATTGATCCCATGTCCGGGAACTAACATCCTGCTTGCCACGTGGTATGGCCAAAAAAACCCCCACTAAATGGTGTCATGGTTTTACTTTGCATTTACTTTATTATGAGTAAGACTGAGTAGCTTTTAAAGTTTTATTATGAATAAGGTTGAGTAGCTTTTAAAGTTTTTTGAATTTCCTATTCTGCAAACTATTTACTTCATAAAAAATTTTATTGTCTTTTTATTGTTTTGTAAGAACATTTTATTTATTAGAGAGATTGGCTCCTCAACCATGAAGTGATTGTGTTTTTCTCTAACTTGTCATTTGTCTCTTGACTTTGCTACTGTGATTTTTGCCATGTAGAAAATGTTTTATGTTTACATGGTAAAAGTATATCAATTTTTTGTTTAGAGTTAAAGCCTTTTCCTTTTTAGGTTTCTTTAAAAAATTATCTCATAATTTTTGCAGTTACAATGCTTGTAAGTATTAGATGTAACTAGAATTCATCCTACCATGATATGTTAAATTGTTGTTCTTTATTTGCTAAGTCATGACAGACTCTTTGAGACCCCATGGACTGTAACCCACCAGGCTCCTCTGTCCATAGGATTTCACAGGCAAGAATACTAGAGTGGGTTGCCATTTCCTTCTCCAGGGGATCTTCCCAACCCAGGACTTGAATCTGCATCTCCTGCTTTGGCAGGTGGATTCTTTACCACTGAGCCACCAGGGAAGCCCCAGTTTGTGAAATATAAAATTATATAAAAAGAATAAAATCCATGAGAGAAAGATATATTATTTGATAAATTGTGTTGGGATAATTAAGTTGCCAACAAAAATATTGGATATCTGGATATGTGAAATAGGTGTCCATTGTTTTTTGATGGTTACCTAATATTCCCAACTCAATTTATCAAATAATACATCTTTCTCTCCTGAATGTTATTTTTTTATAATTTTATTTGTTTATTTATGACTGCACTGGGTCTTTGTCACTGCACTTGGGCTTTCTCTAGTTGAGGTGAGTGGGAGCTACTCTTTACTTGTGGTGCACAGGCTTCTCATTTCAGTGGCTTCTCGTTGTGGAGCACGGACTCTGGGGCACATGGGCTTCAGTAGTTGTGGTTCATGCCATGGACTTAGTTGCTCCACAGCTTGTGGGATCTTCCCAGACCAGGGATTGAACCTGTGTTCAATCTGCATTGGCAGGCAGATTCCTTACCACTGAGCTGCCAAGGAAGCCCCTCTCATGGATTTTAAATCCTACTTTTATTATGTTCAGTTCAGTCGCTCAGTTGTGTCTGACTCTTTGTGACCCCATGAACCTCAGCACGCCAGGCCTCCCTGTCTATCACCAACTCTGGGAGTCCATCCAAACCCATGTCCATTGACTCAGTGATGCCATCAAGCCATCTCATCCTCTGTCATCCCCTTCTCCTCCTGCCCTCAATCTTCCCCAGCATCAGGGTCTTTTCAAATGAGTCAGCTCTCCACATCAGGTGGCCAAAGTATTGGAGTTTCCACTTCAATATCAGTCCTTCCAATGAACACCTAGGACTGATCTCCTTTAGGATGGACTGGTTGGATCTCCTTGCAGTCCAAGGGACTCTCAAGAGTCTTCTCCAACACCACAGTTCAAAAGCATCAATTCTTCTGCGCTCAGCTTTCTTTATAGTCCAATTCTCACATCCATACATGACCACTGGAAAAACCATAGTCTTAACTAGATGGACCTTTGTTGGCAAAGGAATGTCTCTGCTTTTTAATATTCTGTCTAGGTTGGTCATAACTTTCCTTCCAAGGAGTAAGCATCTTTTAATTTCATGGCTGCAATGACCATCTGCAGTGATTTTGTAGCCCAGAAAAATAAAGTTAGTGGAAACTGTTTCCACTGTTTCCCCATCTATTTGCCATGCAATGATGGGACCAGATGCCATGATCTTAGTTTTCTGAATGTTGAGCTTTAAGCCAACTTTTCCCCTCTCCTCTTTCACTTTCATCAAGAGGCTCTTTAGTTCTTCACTTTATGCCATAAGGGTGGTGTCATCTGCATATCTGAGGTTATTGATATTTCTCCTGGCAATCTTGATTCCAGCTTGTGCTTCATCCAGCCCAGCGTTTCTCATGATGTACTTTGCATATAAGTTAAATAAGCAGGGTGACAATATACAGCCTCGACGTACTCCTTTTCCTATTTGTAACCAGTCTGTTGTTCCATGTCCAGTTCTAACTGTTGCTTCCTGACCTGCATACAGATTTCTCAAGAGGCAGGTCAGGTGGTCTGGTATTCCCATCTCTTTCAGAATATTCAGTTTATTGTGATCCACACAGTCAAAGGCTAATAATACATTCCAATTTGTATTGGCATCTATTTCTGACTTTCTGTGATCTTCTATTCATGTGTCAACTCCAAACTGTTTTAGCAAATTGTTTAGCCAAATGATTTAAATTATGGCTTTATAACTTGTTTTATTAATAGTATCCAGAAGGGCTTATATCCTTCTCATGAATCTTATTTTTCAGAATCTCCCGAGCTATTTTTGTTTAGTTACCTTTCTGTAAGAACTGTAGAATCAATTTGCCAAGTTCCAACAAAACCTAGTTGGTTTTTAAAACTGGGATAGTATTAACAGATTAATTCAGGAAGAGTTAACAGCTACATGATGTTGAGTCTGCCTCCTGAGAACATGGTAACCTTTCCATTTGTGTAGTTCTTCCTTCATTTCCCTCAGGGATGTGCTTTATAAATCATGCCCATTTCTTATTAAGTGTATTTCTAGGTAGTTTATCCTTATTTTTGCTCCTCTGAAAACCGGGGCTTCTCTTTCATTGTATCTTCCAGCTGACTGTTGTTACTGTTTCCGCTCTTCAAAGTGTTAGTCGCTCAGTCATGTCCAACTCTTTGCAACCCCATAGACTATAGCCCACGAGGCCCCTCTGTCAATGGAATGCTCCAGGCAAGAATGCTGGAGTGGATTGGCCTGCCCTCCTCCAGGGGATCTTCCCCACCCAGGGATCAAACCCACGTCTCCAGCATTGCAGGCAGATTCTTTACCACTGAGCCACAGGGAAGCCTTTGTTTCCATTCTTACCAGTTAGTAAACCGACCCTTAAGAGAAGTGACCTTCCAAGTCTCATCCATTGTAAGTGGTTGGGATGGAATTTGGCCCCAGGTCTTCTCATTCCACCCCGACACCAACATGTGGATAGAAACCATCCACCCTGTAGTATATACCTTGGTGACAAATGTGTATCATTACTATTGCATATGGGACTTCTGTGGTGGCTCAGTCGGTAAAGAACCTGCCTGCAATGCAGGAGACCCGGGTTTGATCCATGGGTCGGGAAGATCCCTTGGAGAAAGGAATGGCAACCCACTCTAATATTCTTATTTGTTTCTTTCCTGTTGGAGCTTAAAGGAATCTTGAGACATGATCCAGCCCATTCTTATCTTATGGTGAGAAGAATGGTGCTCCTAACCAGGAGCTCACCAGCATTTACAGGTGAAAGGAGAAATGAACCCATCCGAACGTGTTAGCTTTGTTTTACCAATTCCAGTTCCACGAAGCAGCTTGAGGACACAAGGCAGGCTTTTGTCCACTGCAACTAGAAATACTGCCTTGCAGCCTTGGTTTTGGCTCTTGAGCGGGTAATGCTATTTTAATCACCCCCGGCTGAATTTTTTCAAGGAATTGAAATTACAAGGGCTGTTGCTGTTTTCTGTGCGTGTTTAAAATACTGTTTGCTCTGCTACCCTAGAATGCACAGGAGAAAGGTTTTTTATTTTTGTTTTTCTGAGTGTCAGCACATTTCATTTCATTTAAAAATAACCACATCCTTGTTGACAAGGGTCTTGGATTCTTTCAAGGAAGCCGGGGATGGAGAGTAGGTCAGTTAATACTGTCCATGGCCTGCAGAGGGAGCTCTGTGGTTTTCTTTCTCTCCAATGCACAGCTGGTCCATTGGTTAACATCTGCGATTTTAGGGCTGAGCATTTGTCAGAGTGACTTATAAGCTGTATAATATTAGAAAGTCAGGTTAGCTCTTTCTTTCCCTACTGCTCTGCTGTGTCATGGATCACCACCCTGGGAGTGGGGGTCAGTGCAGGAGGGTTATGGTCACATGTGCCCCCATGGCACTTCTGAAAGGCTCTGGGGAAACCTCTAGGGATAGGTTGCAAGCAGTCTTCTGGTCTCCTGAGAACTCAGCAGCCCTGGGGTCTCTACGAAGAACCACTGCCTTTTCCATCGAGTTTTCCATCTACTGTTTAAATTCCTTTTAAAAATTATATAAATTATGGTAGGCAATTTTGAAAATTGAAAACACATTAAGAAAAAAGTTGCTCTTAACCTCCAATGCAGAGCTACCCACCCGGATGTATTTCTCTGTGCTCTCATAGGCACTGTACTGCCCGAAGCCTTTAGGTTCTATGACTGACAGCTGAAAAATCCACATCAGGACAGCTGCCTGAGCTGGAAACAGTCAGGGCAGGAAGGGCTTCCCCCAGTGCCGCAGGGGTAAAGAATCTGCCTGCAATGAAGGAGCCACAGGAGATGTGGGTTCAATCCCTGGGTCGAGAAGATCCCCTGTAGAAGGCCATGACAATCCACTCTAGTATTCTTGCCTGGAGAATCCCATGGACAGAGAAGCCTGGTGGGCTACAGTCTAGGGGGTTGCAAAGAGTCAGACGCGACTGAGCGACTTAGCATGCACACACGCACAGGGCAGGAATGGCCTGGCAGTCACAGAAGCTTCTGCCATCAGAACTCAGCTGGACTGAAAATCAAACCCTTCTCCCTCAGTGTCCTAATTAAGCCAATGATCTGAGGGTATGTGGCTTGTGATTGTGGCTTGTTTTCTCAGCCCATCTGACCCAGACATTAAAGGGCTGGTTCATGATCCTTTGCCGTCCATGTGATGGCAGAGAACTCCAAAATTCCGTATGACAAACGTTCTACTGGGAGCTGCACGTCGGACGCAAGGCAGTGAGTCGGCTCCTCATGCTGCAGCCTGCCGGCCCTTGAATGTCTGGGGGAAGCGAGGAGGGTGGAGACCACAGCTCTGGCACTGGCTCCTATTCGTGGAGAGACAAATGTGAGTCTTTAAGAAACTTGTTGCCCACAATTCTCTCAGAGAGGAGATGTTTCTTTCCTTAAGGAAACTAGTAGAGATAAAAAAGAATGGACCATCAAGGCTCCCGAGTGAGAATTGAAACACGTGCAGAATCCCCTCGAGGCTGTTACATTTGTGACCCGATGTTTGTTTACTGTCCACCTGTGAATGAATGGACCCTTCAGACCACTGTGAGCAAAATGATTTCTAGATGCTGATTCGCTTCTTTAAAGGAGGGAGGAAAGGAGACAGACATCAGGAATGGTTGTGCTTCTTGATTGAGTCCTCGGTCCAGTTAAATATTAGTTTGGCCTGAAAGTTCATTTGGGTCTTTCTGTAAGATATTATGGAGAAACCAGAATAAACTTTTTTGCCAACCCAATACTAGAAGAACGTTTCTTTATGAGGCATGCAGCCTGTTTTTCTCTTTCAGTGTTCAATGTGTAAGAAAAATATTTTTTAATTAGTTAATTATTTTGTGTAAATATTTGATAACTACAGGGAGGAAAAGTCCCCAAAACAGTCAAGCAGTAATCTACTTGGAGCTCATGTTGATTTAGTTTAGACTAGTGTAGGGAGTCTAAGGGAATAAAGTTTATGTTATCATAAATCTAAAGTTATCTTAGATGTTTTCTAAATTAAGTGATATGTCCTTAAATAAATGAATAACATTAGAAAATAGTGTGGAACACAGGCCAAGAGAAAAAAGTTATTTAAAGAGTTTTTATTTGCCTTTTCTCAGATTGGTTTGTCATGGATGAAACGTTTCTCTGACCATTGTTTCCTCAGCATCTCGACAATTAAGAGTGATATACACTACAACCCGGGTTTGATCCCTGGGTGGGGAAGATCCCCTGGAGAAGGCAATGGCAACCCACTCCAGTATTCTTGCTTGGAGAAGTCCAGGCACAGAGGAGCCTGGTGGGCTACAGTCCATGGGGTCGCAAAGGGTTGGGCGCAACTGAGCGACTAACACTTTCACTTTTATTTTTCATATGTGAAATAGATAGCCAATGGGAATTTGTTTTATGATGGGGCACTCAAACAGGTGCTTCTTGACAGCCTAGAGGGTGGGATGGGGTTGGAGGTGGGAGGGAGGTTCAAGAGGGAGGGGACATATAAATACCTATGGCTGATTCACATTGGTATATGGCAGAAACCAACACAATACTGTAAGGCAATTATCCTTCAATTAAAAATAAATAAAATTTTAAAGAAATAAGTGAAAACAAAGAGTAAGAGAATTTGTAAGAGATAAAAAGCTAAACTCATCAGCATTCTATTTCAAGGAGAAGCTCACCTGTTGTAAAGGATTCTGGATGCTGTCAATCTACATATGGCTTTTGTAAGAAGGGTTGGAAGGTCTGGGATGATCCAGGGAAGGGTAAAAAATGGGATCCCAGGGAAGAATCTCTCGAGATTTGCACCCAAAAATGCTGAGGGTATTTCCTGAGGGCAGGTTTGAATCTGAAGGACTGTCAGCCTCCTCAGACTGCCTGCTCAGGCTTGGGCAAGTCGGAGAGGAAAGGTGTGCTTTCGGCAGGAAGTGTTTTCTAAACTTCCTGGGCAGGACAGTTCCACCCAAAGGAGACAGTTCACTGCTTTAAAAGTGCAGCTAGATGGTAACAGCGCAGCGAGTGGTTTCTGTGCCGCAGCCTTGATTTCATTTGGGGGACAGGCAGGGATGCTACAGAGCGTGATTAAAAACTGAGGAACTCAGTTAAGAATCTAAGTGATACTCCATTGTGTATGTGTATCACAGCTTCCTTATGCATTCACCTGCTGATGGACATCTAGTTTGCTTCCATGTCCTAGCTATTGTAAATAGTGCTACAATGAATATTGGGGTACATGTTTTTTTTTTTTTATGTGTCTTTTTCAATTCTGGTTTTCTCAGGATATATGCCCAGTAGTGGGATGGAGGAGACACATTTATACCTATGGCTGATTCATATTGATGTATGACAAAAACCATTACAATATTGTAAAGTAATTATCCTCCAATTAAATGAATATTAAAAAAATTTTTTTTTAATTTCAGTGAGTCACAATCAAATAATTACTTGGACATTTGTTGGTATGTATGAGCTTATGTGAAAGTGAAAGTCGCTCAGTGTTGCCCAACTCTTTGTAACCCCATGGACTATATATAGCCTACCAGGTTCCTCTGTCCGTGGAATTCTCCAGGCCAGAATATGGAGTGGGTAGCTGTCCCCTTCTCCAGAGGATCTCCCCAACCCAGGGACTGAACCCAGAAGTCCCACATTGCAGGCAGATTCTTTACCATCTGAGCCACCAGGGAAGCAAAAGTCTTATTCCCAAAGAACTTATTTTTTAATGCTCAGATCTTTAATGTTCTTTAATATTCAGCTCTGTGATTTTTTGTTTTGTTTTGTTTATTTTTATTTTTTGGCTGTGCCCCACTGCATGCGGGATCCTTGTTTCCTGACCAGGGATTGAACCTGTGTCCCCTGCATTGGAAGCATGGCATCTTAACCACTGGACAGCCAGGGAATTCCCCAAAACTTTTATAATCTTACCACAAGAGGAGTTTATGGTTTATATAAAAGGTAACTTATTGTTGTGATCTTTATTTAAAAAAAAAAAATAAAAGCACTAGTGAAGTGAATTGGAAGAGGCTGATTTAATTTACTGTCCTTGAATGCAAAGTTGCTTGGCCTGAAAATGGAGTCTGTCTCGTGGTAGGCATCCAGTCAGCATTTGTTGAATGAATTTAATGAATCACCATTGTCTGCCACTGTGGACTGTACACCTGGCCTCATTTCCTCGGATGACAGAAAGGAAACACCTATATGAGTCCCCAAGTACTTGAGTGTCTCTTTGGATTGGACCAAGAGAACAAAGGCTAAGCAGCTGACCCTGGACAGATCACAGATGAGAGGCACAGCTGGAGATGCTAAGGGTTGACGGAAAAGACCCTGGCTGGCTCAAGTGCTGGGGACACATGACCTTAGGCTGTGAGGGACCAGGAAGCTTCGGAAGGAAATAAGCGCCCAGCTTGGCTGGCAGGACTTGCCTTCTCCCTCTTCTGACTCCCACTCCACCCACCCCACCCACCCCACCCACCCCACCTACCACAATGACTTTTTCGATCTTTGAAATTACAAGTTCTTTATTTCACATTGCATGAGTAATATGAGTAATTTCCTTGTAGAAATATGAAAAGTAAGCAGAGACAAAAAGTTCCCTGTGATTTGGGTACCTAGAGCAAGGATTGTTCATATTTCAGTGAGTGATGCCTCCACACTTGTTCCTTCAACCAAATAGCCTGAGTGTAAATATAGCTTTTATACTAACATACATATGTGTGTGTACAGTGTGACAATTTACAATACAGTTTGTTTCCTATGTTTAGTGCTATTAAAACACAGTATTGCCTAGAACATGTTTTTTTGGGTGTGTGCATGTGCTGAGTCCCTCAGTCGTGTCTGACTCTTTGCAATCCCATGGACTGTAGCCCTCCAGGCTCCTCTGTCCATGGGATTTTCCAAGCAAGAATACTGGAGTGGGTTGCCATTTCATTCTTCAAGAATATGTTTCTTATTGGCTGCATAATCTCATAAACGCAAATATCGCAGTGATTCTGGAGAACCCACCCAGATTCGTGGGGAGGGGACGTAGGTTCCCCTGCAAAGTGGGCAGTGGTGGGGTTCTAAAAGAGCCTATGAACTGGAAAAACGCTGTAGCTTTTATGAAAAATCTGTCCCAGTGTTCACTGGTTGGATTGGCCATCACACCTGCTGCGTAATCTTTGCTGGTCCCCCGTGTCATTCTGTCTTTCTCAAGAGGTTAATCACTGGAATGACATAAGATTAACTAGAAATGACAAAAATAGAACAGTCGCGGTCAGCCTGAGGGAGGGGACCTCAAGGGCTCTAGTACTTGCTGTGGGGGTTATTATCAGACTCTCAGCACCAGCTGTCTGTGCCCTAGACCTTCAGCTCTCAACTGTGGAGAGTGTCCCCCAAAAGCATTTTGAAGTGGGAAGGGACAAGCCCCTGAAAACAGAAACTTCCTAAGAAAAAAGTAAGCAGGGGTTCTTCCCTTTGATCACAGGGTAGCTTCAGGCAAATTACTAAATTCTGTGTTGCCTGTGTTTTCTTACCTATAAGATGGGGTGATTATAATACCCACCTCGCACAGTTTAAAATGGAGATCAACATGTGTTCATCTGTAAAGTACTTAGAACAGTGCTGCTATGTGATAAACTCTTAATAAATACTATATTTTATCACTATGAGTAGTAGTAATATAATTGTTGGATATTTATATCTCAGGATTTTTATATAATAAATAATTTATTAGAATATCTTTGCAGATACTTTTTTGCCCATGTTATCTGATTATTTCCTCAGAGTGTAATTGCTAGGTGCATATATTTTAAGGCTTTTGATACATGTTGCAGACTCTATTCCGGAAAATGTGTTCCAATTCATTTTACAGTCAACATTTTAAAAGGATGCCAAACTACCCACTCCCTTCAGCACTAAGGGTTGTCATTTGAAAATCCATATGTGAATTCATTGTTTCTTTAATTACTAGGGAGGCTGAGAACTCTTTCCATATGTTTGTAGTCAGCTGTATTAAATCTTCCGTGGGTTGTATCCTTTTCCATTAACTGAGTTAAATCTGTGTAACAAACATAAGTTTAATACATTTATATTATATTTATTATTATCTTTTAATACATATTTTATGGATCTTATATTTATTGTGATTTTAAAACTTTACTTTTACTGTATTACTTTGTGTTTTCTGTTCATAATGTATATGTATATTATAGGTACATTTCTTCTTTCTCCTTTCTGCTAGAATAATTGACTTTTCTTAATTTCTTTTTCTTTCTTTGCTGCTGCTACTTTGGAAGTTATACATTCTATTTCTATTTTCTAGTGGTTATCTTCCAATTTTTATCTTGTACCTGAATTTAAAAGATGCTTTGTTCCTTGGAAAGAAAGATATGACAAACCTAGACAGCATATTAAGTAAATAGCAAAGACATCACTTTGCCATCAAAGGTCTGTTTAGGCAAAGCTATGGTTTTTCCAGTAGTCATGTACGGATGTGAGAGTTGGACCATAAAGAAGTCCGAGCACCGAAGAATTAATGTTTTTGAACTGTGGTGTTGGAGAAGACTCTTTGAGAGTTCCTTGGACTGCAAGGAGATCAAACCAGTCAATCCTAAAGGAAATCAACCCTGAATACTCACCAGAAGGACTGTTGTTGAAGCTGAAGCTCTAATGCTTTGGCCACCTGATGTGAACAGCTGATTCATTGGAAAAGACCCAGGTACTGGGCAAAAGAGTAAAAGGAAAAGAGGGTGACAGAGGATGAGATGGTTGAATGGCCTCACCGATTCAATGAACATGAACTTGGGCAAACTCCGGGAGATGGTGAGGAACAAGGAAGCCTGGTGTGTGGCAGTCCATGGGGTCACAAATAGTCGAACACGACTTGGCGAGTAAACAACAGCAACATCTTGCATTACCCGCTTTTTGATCAATGACAGCTGACCTAATTTTTCCTGTAGGATGTAACTGTGCTCTGGGTTGGGGCCACATCATGCTTTGGGGTGAAGGTCAAAAGGCATAGCTCAGGACGTACGGAGCACGGCTCGTGGTAAACCACGTCCCAAAGACGAAGGAGAAAGCAAAGGCAGCCAGATGTGCCTGAGCCCCAGGGCTGTGAGATGAGTGCCAGCCTTCTGAAAATGAGTCCCGTGAGGAAATGGAACAAATCTGAGGTGTCTCTTGGCCGTGGACAGGGCAGCTCACGTAATCTGCATAATGTCAGTTCTGTAATCACAGCCTCACACACTTGAGCGAATGCAGACCCAAATGAGGACACTGAGGATGCTGGGAGCAGGTGCGACCCCCCTGCTGACCCCAAGATGGACTGTCCTAGCTTGACTCATGCAAGGTGCTCTGCAGTGTCTCTGGCGACCCTCCCCTGGAGAGAAGTCCTTCTGCCTCCCTTTGTCACCCAGCACCTGGGGTCTACAGAATGTCTCTGTCACCCACGGCAGAGAGATGGTCAGCCAGCAGTTGCTCTAAATGCATGGAGATTTTGGATACCTGCTTATTTCAACTCCAAGATACATGAAACTGGGCTATGTGTTTCCCTGCCACACCTTCCTGGAACACTGGGTTTTTGTTTGAAGATTTTGGAGAACAAAGAGTATCATTTTCATATTAAAATAAACATTAATGGGCAGAATGCAACATTGGATGAATTTCAAAGAGCAAGCTTAAAACTTCAAAAAGAGTTCAAGTTTGCATTTGCAGTTCTGGATCAAGTGCTCGGCCCTCCCCTGGGGTGCTCATCCACTGTGCTTTGTTTATTTATTGTTATTCTCAGGGTTTTAGGTTTTAATCCAGTAGCCAAATATTTTCTTCCAATACAGTGAAGACACCTAATTCAAAGGTTGTCAGAAGATTTGTTCTTGGCCTGCCTTCTCTTCCTCTCCCCTCTCCACCTCGCTGAAAAAAAAAGAAATTACTACCCAAGCCTATAAACTATGAAATGTTAGTCAATCAGTTGTGTCCCACTCTTTGTGACCCCATGGACTATAGCCCAACCAGGCTCCCCTGTCCTTGGGATTCTCCAGGCAAGAATACTGGAGTGGGTAGCCATTCCCTTCTCCAGGGTATCTTCCTGACCCAGGGATCGAACCCAGGCCTCCTGCACTGTAGGTGAATTCTTTACCGTCTGAACCACCCACATGGGAAGCCCTATACACTGCCAAGTGGGCTATAATGTGAGTCTCCCATCCAGATGCTGGAAAGGGCCGCACTTCCCTGCAGGCTGTGGCCTCAGGAACCTCCCCGCCATGTGATGCCCTCCCTGACCGCTCACACTGCCCCTCACTTTTCATAAAGGTGGGAGCAGTTCTCAGGTGTTTCTTCACCCTCAACCCAGACCAGTCCTGAGTCTATGAGTTGAAGTTGTGTGTAATCTGACCATTTTGCTCAGAAAGCCCAGCCTCTGCCCTGACAGGTATTGTCACGTTTAATTTACAAGCTGGGCATTCTTTTGTTTTTCCAAAAGTGTGTGTCCTCTTCTTTCAAAATTAGTTTATGTATTTATTTGTTTATTTTTGACTATGCTAAGTCTTCATTGCTGTGCGTGGGGTTTTCTCTCGTTGCGGCAAGCTGGGGCTACCCTCTAGTTGCAGTACACGGGCCTCTCATTGCAGTGGCTTCTCTTGTTGCAGAGCACAGCCTCTAGGGCATAAGGGCTTCAGCAGTTGTGGCTTGTGGGCTCAGTAGTTGTGGCACACGGGCTTAATTACCCTTCAGTATGTGGAATCTTCCTGGACCAGGAATCAAACATTCATCCCCTGCATGGGCAGGTAGATTTCTAACCACCATTAAAGTCCGAGTGTCTTCCGATAGCCAGTATATCTGCAGTTGGGAGGAAAGCAACCTCTAGATCTGCAGGCAGATTAGCCAAGACCTTCCTTCTGGAAGTGAACTCTCCATCAGCAGCTCATTTCATGGTCACCATCCACATTCCTCAGGCTGCATTCACAGCCCTGCCTGTGGTGGCCTCTTGAATTGCTGGATGTGTGTGTCCTTGACTCTTGTCAGGAAAGTGCTCCAGGGTCAGAATCGCTTTGCTTCCACAAAGGGCCAGGATGGAGTTGGTGGAAATGGGCCAGCACCAAGGAGTGGTCCTGGAGGCCGCACCTGCCTCAAGCTCCCCGAGGGCAGGGAGGTCCGAGGGGTGAGCATGGCCAGTATCAGAGGAGCTGGGACCGGTCTCCTGTGCCAGGTCCTGAGGTGCAAGAGCCCCGCTTGGACAGGATACGAAACTAGAAGGCAGGAGAGAGGGGTGATGCTCAGGTGCAGGGGCCAAGGTAAGAGGGTTGAAGTGACAGGACCGGGAGATGCATGGCCCAGGGGATGGTCAGCTAGACTGTAAACTTGGGATCATAAGACCTCTTTTGACAAAGTTTTCAATAAAAGTCTTAGGGAAAGTGCCTAGTATATCCTTAAAGCTAAATAAGTGTTAGTTATCTAAACGAAAAATTATAGAGAGGTGGGAGTATAGACCTACTACCACTTTCAGGGCAAAAATATTATTAATGAAAGATTTGGGAAAATGAGACTTCCCTAATGATCCAGAGGGTTAGACTCTATGATCAAAATGCAGGGGGCCCAGGTTCAACCCCTGGTCAGGGAACTAGATCCCACAAGCATGCCTCAACTAAAGATCCTGCATGCTGCAGTTAAGACTTGGAGCAGCCTAAATCAAATCAAATTAAAAAAAAAAAAAAGATTTGGTAGAAAGGAAGTCTTTTATAAGAAACATAATTTACAGGGTTATAAGAGTAATGTATGTGAAAGCACTTTCCTTAGGAGAATTTAGAGAAGTTTGAGGTGCACAGCCAAACTGAGGGGAAGGTACAGCAATTTCCCAGGTACCCCTGCCCCTCATGCACTGCCATTCCTTTATCAAGGTCCTTCTCCAGGTGGGGCATTGGCTGTAACTCCTGAATCTACATTGACTCATCACTGTCACCCCAAGTTCACAGCTTCTTTACATTAGGGTTCACTCTTGGTGTTCTATGGGTTTGGAAAATGTACAGCCATGTGTATCCATCATTATGGTGTCAGAGTACTTTCATCGTCCTGAAAATCCTCTGCACTCCACACCAACTCTTCTCTCTTCAGCCCCTGGCAGCCACTCACCATTTGAGTGTCTCCATGTTTTGTCTTTTTCCAGAATGTCATGTAGTCGAAATCGTACAGTGTGTGGCCTTCTGTCATCGGCTTCTTTCACTTAGTACTAATACTCTGCATTTAAGTTTCCTCCATGTATTTTCATGGCTTGAGAGCTCATTTATTTTCATGGTCAAGTAATAATCTGTTGCCAGGGTGTACCACAGTTTATTTATCCATTCACCCACGGAACAACATCTTGTTTGCTTCCAAGTTTTGGCAATTAGGAATAAAGCTGATTATAAACATCTGTGTAAAAGGTTTTTGTGTGGGAATAAGTTTTCACACAAAAGTTATTTCACACATAACTTAAGAGGTGGCAAGAATGCACAGAAGAAGCACACAAGAAAGGTCTTAATGACCCAGATAACCACAATGGTGTGCTCACTAACCTAGAGCTGGATATCCTGGAGTGTGAAGTCAAGTGGGCCTTAGGAAGCGTTACTACAAACACAGCTAGTAGAGGTGGCAGAATTCCAGCTGAGTTGTTTCAGATTCTAAAAGATGATGCTGTTAAAGTGCCGCACTCCACCTGCCAGCAAATTTGGAAAACTCAGCAGTGGTCACCGACTGGAAAAGATCTGTTTTCTTTCCAATCCCAAAGAAGGGCAATGCCAAAGAATGTTCAAACTATCATACGTTTGTGCTCATTTCACATACTGGCAAGGTTATGCTCAAAATCCTTCAAGATAGGCTTCAGCAGTATGTGAACTTCCAGATGTACAAGCTGGATATAGAAAAGGTAGAGGAACCAGAGATTAAATTACTGACATTCGCTGGATCATGGAGATAGCAAGGGAATTCCAGAGAAACATCTACTTCTGTTCCATTGACTATGCTAAAGCATTTGACTATGTGGATCACAACAAACTGTGGGAAATTATTAGAGATGGGAGTACCAGACCATTTTACCTGTCTCCGAGAAACTTGTATGCAAGTCAAGAAGCAACAGTTAGAACCGGACATGGAACAATGGACTGGTTCAAAATTGAGAAAGGAGTACAACAAGGCTGTATATTGTCACCCTACTTATTTAACTTATATAGAGAGTATATCATGTGAAATACTGAGCTGGATGAATCATAGGCTGGAATCAAGATTGTCAGGAGAAATATCAACAGCTGTGTCACCTGCCTTCATGGAGCTTACGGTCTTATGAAAGAGTTATACAGGGACACAGGGATGTATTGTAGTAGCGTAGTGGAGGTATTGTAGTAGTGTAGGATGCATTGTAGTATGTAGTGTATAACTATATGCCAAAGAACCACAGGGCGCTATAGCAGAGCTCTAGAGCAGAGGTCCAACTCTCTAGGGAAGTCAAGAGACCTTCTCACAAGTGATGACTTAAGTAAACTGGAACTACCTGGAAGTCAAAGCCAGAGAAGGAGTCTGGGCACAGGCAGGTATCCCAATGTTCCAAAAAGAGAAAACTGTGGAGTCTGGTAATGGAGGAAGGCAGGGAATAGAGGAGAACTTAAAGGGACCAGTGTCAGTAATACCAGAATAGAAGAAGGAAAGGGTCCCCAAAGAAAGGACTTTATTAAAAAATAAATTGCATACAGATTCTCTTTGGAGGGGACAATAAACATCTCAGGACACACCTCCTGGGACTGTTCCAAGGGACCTGAGAAATATAAAGCAAAAGTGCTGAAGTAGGTTCACTGGAGGTCCCAGGGAGCTCGGAGCGTTGCATCCACAGGTCGATGCAGTGTCAGCAGTCCAGGCTGGGAACCGTGGCTCCTGAGGAGGAAGAGAGGGCCCTCTGTGCCCTGCTTCTGCCTGTGCTCTGGGCCCATTGATGGGGCAGGGCGCTGGTGCTGTGGCCACCCGGCTGGCAAGCCCCTCTGCAACACTTAAATGCTGTGATTACAGAAATCTGCGGGACTTCTTCAGACTTTCCATGATTGCTTGTGACATCTACAGATGCCAGAGAGCAAGATCTGTTCTTTGACATTTGCTCCCTAATCTTCACAGGGGCCCAAAATCAAACCAGGCAGTCATCTAGGGTTCTTTAGCCTCAATCCACATGGCTTTATGTTTTTAAGGTTCTTTTCCTCCAAAGAATTAACATACTTTAGAGACTTCATGTAGCAGCCTTTTCAGTGATCAAAGACGTGACATTCACACACGTGACATATGGGGAAACAGAAGGGTGGACAGGCAGTTAGCTGCAAAGACCTAGGACTTTGAATCAGTCCCACCAGGTTTTAAGTCTTGCTTTGCCATTTTCTTCCAGCTGGGTGACCTTGGGCAACAATTTCTATAAGACTCAGTTTTTTTATAAGTAGGATAGTAGTGTTCCTTTGCACGGTTGTTAAAAGAGTATATGTGCCTAATGCATGTCAAGTGTTTAGCACAATGAGTTCCTACTGCTCTCAGTGCTCTAATCTGCGCATCCTGGAGAGGTCTGCAGTGTACCCGGGGGTGGGGGTGGGGGGTGGGCCACAGCACCACCTCCTTCCCTAATGCGCTTTATGCTTTGTAAGAAACCAAAACGGCGGCTTTATGTATTAGCTTTGCCAACTGAGAACTGCTCTCCAGGGATTTGCTGTTCCTGGAGGGTCTGGGCCTGGTGCTCTTAAGTAAATGATCCCTGATTATTGGCAAGCCCCATCTTGGGACCCACCACACATTGAGAGCATCCTGAAGCCTGAACAGCTTCTGCTAGGGTCTGGGTTCAGGCAGTGTTCTCTTCATCCTGAACATGCCTCCTCTTCCAAGAAGAATTCAAGGCAACTTACAGAATGACAACCAATATAAAGTAAAACATCATAAGTGAAATGAAAGTCACTCACTTGTGTCTAACTCTTTGAGACCCCATGGATTATACAGTCCATGGTATTCTCCAGGCCAGAATACTGAAGTAGGTAGCCTTTCCCTTCTCCAAGGGATCTTCCCAACCCAGGGATCAAACTCAGGTCTCCCACATTGCAGGTGGATTCTTTACCAGCTAAGCCACAAAGGAAGCCCAGGAATACTGGAGTGGGTAGCCTATCCCTTCTCCAGCAGATCTTCCCAACCCAGGAATTGAACTGGGGTCTCCTGCATTGCAGGCAAATTCTTTACCAACTGAGCTACCAGGGAAGCCCCTAATACATCATAAGGCAGTAAGAGTAGTGCCCCAAAGGCAGGGCATAATATTTTGATCACACTGCTAGAGGTGGATTTCAGATTTGGCTCTGAATGTCTTTGCAGTCAGTGTGAAAGGGGAAGTAGATTTAGCCAGTTTGTGGTCCCATCCAACTAATACCCATCCCGCAAAACCAAGTCCCCAGGATGAAAAGGAGAATAAAGTATTTTCAGTTGTATTGAATGTGTATATACGTAGTATCCATCAGACACCTGGGACTTTTGGGGAAATGGGTACCTGTTGGATTATACAAAAACAACTATCTTAGATTAGGTTTGACACATACACACTACTGTATATATGAAATAGATAACTAACAAGGGGCTTCCCTGGTGGCGTTAGTGGTAAAGAACCTGCCTGCCAATGCAGGAGATGTAAGAGGCACGGGTTCAATCCCTGGGTCGGGAAAATCCCCTGGAGAAGGAAATGGCAACCCACACCAGTATGCTTGTCTGGTAAATCCCGTGGACAGAGGAGCCTGGCGGGCTACAGCCCACAGCGTCTCAAAGAGTCAGATACGACTGAAACACTTAGCACGCATGCACAGCTGGTAAGGACCTACTGTGTAGGGAACTATACTCAGTACTCTGTAATCACCTACATGGGAGAAGAATCTAAAAAAGAGTTGATATATGTATCGTACAACTGATTCACTTTGCTGTACACATGAAATTAATACAACATTGTAAATCAACTATCAGTTCAGTTCAGTCACTCGGTTGTGTCCAACTCTTTGCCACTCCATGGACTGCAGCACGCCAGGTTTCTCTGACCGTCACCAACTCCTGTAGCTTGCTCAAACTCATGTCCATTGAGTTGGTGATGTATCCAACCATCTCATCCTCTGTCATCCCTTTCTACTCCTGCCTTCAGTCTTTCTGAGCATCAGTCTTTTCTAATAAGTCAGTTATACTCCAATAAAAATTAATTTTAAAAATAAAATAGGTAATAAGGAAAAAAGCAACTATCTTATGCTTGAGCTCAATACATCTATAATCTGACTCTTTGAGAAGAAAAGTTTGTGAAAAGTTGCAGTAGAAGATATTTTGGACAGACTTTGTGAGAAGAAATGAAGTGTCAGGGTACCCTGGCCTGTTCTGCATTCTGGGGGGTCTCTCAACCGGCATCAACAAGTCTTATCCACCCTTCATTGCACAGAAATAAAAATCTAGGGACTCTCACCAAGAATGAGGAAAACAGCATATGTGTATATTTTAACCCAGCTAGCATTGACCACACCCTTTCAAAGTTATTGATTTTTTTTGCCTGTAGTAAATTAAAAATAGTCTATTTAGCAGTGAATTTGAAAAACATGTGCTTCCAGTTCATGCTGTGAGGTCACGCTTCTCCGTGGCTGTTTGGAAATCTCTTAGCATTGTGAGTGGTACTTTCAAATCCCTGGTAATAGAAGAGGCTCATTGGGGAAAGGCTGACCCTGGAAAACCCGAATAGGTACCAGGAAACTAGCTGCCAAGTGCTTCTCTGAGTGTCACGGAGGAGGGATGGGGAGGAGAGGTCGTGGAGATAACCAGGTATGTGGGGGAAGGGGTGGAGGCAGGGGAAATAATCAGAACGCACTTGAGAGATCACAGAAAGTCTTCCCTTAACAATAGTCAAAGAAAAAAGGAAAAGCCAAAACTCTTTCCAGGAGGTTGGGAAACGTCACTCGAGTGCATCAAATTATTTTCAGCTTCCATCTCAGAGCCCACATCTCAGCCCCAGATTCCTATTCCTTCACTCACTTTGCTGCCTTTCTCATCCTGATTGTGCAGTTGACATATGCCTGCTCCACCTCCCAAAGACAAGTCCTATTTGCGTCCCTCCCAGCTCTTTGTTCTGGGGAAAAAAAAGAAGGTCCTCTCATTCTGTCAGCTTTGCCTCCCTGGACCCTTGGCTGCCCTGAAAAAGGACTCCTTGCTTTTGTAGTGAGCGCTTGCAAGGACGTGGATCAGGTTTGCCCTTTTAAATTAATGAGGTGCACAGAATCACAGGGTGAACTTGAGGGTGGCACGGTGTTCCTCCCCAGCTGTGGGGGAAGTTTCTATTCTTATCTAAAACACAGATCAATCATTTCTCTTTCCTGCAGCAACTTAATTTGATTTTTCAACAGTATTATTATCACCAATACTTTCCCCTCAACTTCTTATTTTGAAATTTTTCAAGCATACAGAACAATGGAAAAAAAAAAAAAAGAACCCATTTACTCCTGACCCAGATCCACCAATTCGGCCCCATTTGCTTGCTCTGTCCTGCCTCTCCATCCCTCCCCCTTTTTTCTCTGGGTTTAATATACATATATTAGCCTTTCTGGCTGAGCTATTTGAAATAAATTGCAGTTACCACATGTTCACCTCTAAATACTTCCTCATGAATCTCCTTAGAATATTCCTCTGCATGACTCTGATGTCATTGTCCTACCTGATAAAATGAACAGTATTTCATTGCATCACCTTATATATAGTCTGTACTCTTTCATTCAATTCAGGATCCTATTAAGAGTCAAGCCATGTGCATGGCTGTTACCACTCTTCAGTTTCTTTATGATGCAACACTTGTATCATATGTTTGATGACTTCTTTTATGTCTTTGTGACATTGTATTTTGTGAAGAGTGCAGGCCAGTCTCCTTGTAAAACATCCTACCTTCTAGACTGATCTGTGTCCTCTTGATAGTGTTTCTTTTGTTCCTGGTAATTGCTGGTGCTTTTTACTGTAACTTGGAGTAAAGACTAAATGTATGATTCGATTCAGGTTAAATAGTTCTCTGAAGAATATTATATAGGTAGTGTTGAGAACTTACTATTTCATTACAAGAGGCATAGGATGTTAAATTGTCCTAAAATCCTTTTTTTTTTTTTTTTTTTTTGCTAAGGCCACCAGACCCTGCCACTGTGTAGATAATAGTTTTCTTTTTCAAATTGGTAAATAGTAGGGATGGTGAATGCTTTGGAATTGTGAGAATAGTGCATCATTAGCAATATTTTGTCTAACAATTTAAGAATCCATGATGATCCCTGCCAGTTTGAATTATTATATTGGGACTGAAGGTTGATGATTTTTTTTGGATTGTGTAATCTATTCTATATTTATTAGCTGGCATTCTGTTAAAAAAAAAAAGCTTTCTCTCCACCTCCATTTCTCTCTGTATCACTCCCTCCCTGTCTTCCCTCCTTTTTGTATAATTATAAATTCATGGTTTTTGCAATTTAACTTGTTATAAACAATGACCATCATTTTTCCAATGCCCCGGTTGCCCTAGATTCACCAGTGGGAGCCCCTTTCTTTGGGACCCATAGCCTTTTTACGTGACCCTGTAAGTCTTTGATCACCACTTTGTTTTCTGGCACAAACTGTCCCAGACTCATCTTATGTCTCTTCTGACCCAGATCTGAAATCAACCATTTCTCCCCTTGAAATGGGGAGCAAGATTTAGAAACCAAACTCTGGGTGCCATGCGTGCTCACTGCCACACAGTGCTCATAGTGCACATAGTCACTTCACTGAACAAAGCTGGGCGATGTTTTCACAGTAATCATGAGTCCTTAATGAGTTTCCACACAAATGTCATAAGATAAGGCCTTTCCTTATCTTCTTTTATATTTTCATGTCTTTTTTTTCTTACAGAGAAACTTTTATTTCTTAAGAAGATTCATATATTTGCTTATTTCCCTTATCCAGAATAAAAATAAAATTGTTTTAGAATTATATTGGTATTGGTCAGGGTTCCTCTAGAGAAACAGAACCAATAGCTCTTCCTCTCTGTCCATCTGTTTGAGATTCGCTATAAGGAATTGGCCCCGGGCAATTATGGAAGCTGACAGGTTCCCAGATCTGCAGGGTGAGTGGACAAGAGGAGACCCAGGGGTGTAGTTTCAGTCCACTGACAATGGACTCAGTCCATGCTGGCAGGCTTGAGAC
Source organism: Bubalus kerabau (assembly GCF_029407905.1). Classification (NCBI taxonomy): domain Eukaryota; kingdom Metazoa; phylum Chordata; class Mammalia; order Artiodactyla; family Bovidae; genus Bubalus; species Bubalus kerabau. Next base: position 35,532,663 of record NC_073636.1, on the reverse strand, counting down.
CCAGAAAGAGTCAGTTCTTCAGTCTGAGCCCAAAGGCAGGGAAAAAATCATGTCCCAGCTTGTAGGCCACCAGGCAAAAGAAGGTCCCTCTTAATTGAGAAAAGAATCAGCTTTTTTGTTCAACTCCTCAATGCGTTGGAGACTCACCCACCCATTAGGGAAAGCCATCTGCTTTCCTCAGTCTACCAGTGAAATCTTTTTTAAAAGTAGATTAATGTTTGGCTGTGCTGGGTCCTCACTGCTGCACAGGCTTTCTTTATTGCAGAGAGCGGGGGCTACTCTTCATTGTGGTACGTGGGCTTCTCACTGCTGCAGCTTCTCCTGTTGCAGAGCACGGGCTGTACGGGGCACAGGCTTCAGCAGTTGCTGTGAGCAGGCTTAGCTGCCCCTCGAAACATGGAATCTTCCCAGACCAGGAGTCAAACTGTGTCTCCGGCATTGACAGGTGGGTTCCCAACCACTGGGCCACCAGGGAAGTCCTACCAATCAAATCTTGATTTCATCCAAAAACGTTCTCAAAGATCCACCCAGTGACAGTGATACACAATTAATCATTACAAATACCAGAATTAGAATTACCAACAAATCTAGTAAGTGAAGTTTCAGCTTTCTTGGTCATTCTTTTTACCTTAGAATATACTCCATTACAGATGTCAGAAATAAAAGTAACTTAGGTTAGTCAGAATCAGAAGCTCCTTAAAATGAAAAGTTACTTGAAAGAGTTACTGTTCAAGGGTGGCTATTTTATCAACTTAATATGTATTTAAGTGTACTTGCTTCTGTTTGTATTCAATTTTAGAGTTTAAAAAATCCATTTGGATTTAATTTGGGGGTCATTTTGCATATATAAGACATTTATATGGTTCAAAAATCAAAAAGATATAAAGAAGTGTACTCCAAGATGTCTGACATCCACCCCTACCTCCCATCCTGTTTCTACTCACTTATCAAATTGATCATTCTTGTGTTTTGTTTTGGTTTTTTTTTTTGCAAATATACTATATGCTGTTTACTGAGATTATTTTCTAATGGAATCCTGATTTTGATCAGTAAAGTATCACAAATCTGCTGTACACATGTCACAGAAGGCAGAGCAGTACTTGACTAGCACAAAAACATCTGGACACATGTTGTTTGACAAATTCTTGTTAATGAACTGACCTCAGTCAGATATTCATATTTAGATTTGTTTCACTGGACTTTAGTTTTAAAAAAAAAACATACATATCTTGTTATTTTGATTTACATGACTTAATTATTATTTCTATTTTAGCAAACACATTTCCTCTCTAAATTCAGTATTTCCTGACAAGGATGAGACCCTGGAGAATAGAGCACAGGAAGTCATGAGGTACTTTCTTTGTCTACTTAACAGAGAAGAGACTTCAGTTGTACTAATAATGTAAGGAAAGACCTCTGCTTTGGCCCCACCCCGATTCACGGAAGGAAGTGCTCATCTCCACCTGCCAGGATGTGGTCTGACAGCCAACCCCCTAAAGGAGGAAAGGGCTCTTTGAAAACACGGAGCTATCAGTAGAATCTCAGTGTTGCTTTTAGCCTAGCCAGGTGGTACACAGTTGCAATCAGTCATATTTCTGAGGCTATGAAAACCCAGTTGAGACTGCAAGGGATAGATTATTTAAAGGAACGGAACAATGACAATAGAGCTGTGTCTGGCTTCTTAAAACTGTCTGTTTTACATTCAATACTTCACTTGCTAGAAATGTTTTCACCTGTATAATGTCACCTGGTGGCTATGGTAACTATGAAAAGCAGGGCAAGAATTATTATACCTTCATAAAGATGACAGAAAGGAAGATGGTAAAACCAAGGATGTTGGCCAAGCAGCTATGGAGCTGGAGCTCAGGGAGTCATTGGTCTTTCTTTAGTATGTCAAGTATCGTCAGTTCAGTTCAGTTGCTCAGTCATGTCCAGCTATTTGTGAACCTATGGACTGCAGCACGCCAGGCCTCCCTGTCCATCACCAACTCCCGGAGCTTGCTCAAACTCATGCCCATTGAGTCAGTGATGCCATCCAACCATCTCATCCTCTGTCATTCCCTTCTCCCATCTTCAATCTTTCCTAGCATCAGGGTCTTTTCACATGAGTCAGCTCTTCACATCAGGTGGCCAAAGTACTGGAGTTTCAGCTTCAACCTCAGTCCTTCCAATGAATATTCAGGACTGATTTCGTTTAGGATGAACTGGTTGGATCTCCTTGCAGTCCAAGGGACTCTCAAGAGTCTTCTCAAACACCACAGTTCAAAAGCATCAATTCTTTGGCGCTCAGCTTTCTTCACAGTCCAACTCTCACATCCGTACACAACTACTGGAAAAACCATAAGCTTGACTAGACGGACCTTTGTTGACAAAGTAATGTCTCTGCTTTTTAATATGCTGTCTAGGTTGGTCATAACTTTTCTTCCAAGGAGTAAGCACCTTTTAATTTCATGGCTGCATACACCATCTGCAGTGATTTTGGAGCCCCCAAAATAAAGTCTGTCACTGTTTCCACTGTTTTCCATCTATTTGCCATGAAGTGATGCGACTGGATGCATCACAGGATGCATTTAGTTTTCTGAATGTTGAGCTTTAAGCCAACTTTTTCCCTCTCCTCTTTCACTTTCATCAAGAGGCTCTTTAGTTCTTCTTCACTTTCTGCCATAAGGGTGGTGTCAACTGCATATCTGAGGTTATTGATATTTCTCCCCGCAATCTTGATTCCAGCTTGTGCTTCTTCCAGCCCAGCGTTTCTCATGATGTACTCTGCATATAAGTTAAATAAGTAGAGTGACAATATACAGCCTTGACATACTCCTTTTCCTATTTGGAATCAGTTGTTCCATGTCCAGGTCTAACTGTTGCTTCCTGACCTGCATACAGATTTCTCAAGAGGCAGGTCAGGTGGGGTCTGGTATTCCCATCTCTTTCAGAATTTTCCACAGTTTGTGGTGATCCACAGAGTCAAAGGCTTTGGCATAGTCAATAAAGCAGAAATAGATGTTTTTCTGGAACTCTCTTGCTTTTTCGATGATCCAGTGGATGTTGGCAATTTGATCTCTGGTTCCTCTGCCTTTTCTAAGTCCAGCATGAACATCTGGAAATTCATGGTTCACATATTGTTGAAGCCTGGCTTGGAGAATTTTGAGCATTACTTTACTAGCATGAGGGATGAGTGCAACTGTGTGGTAGTTTGAGCATTCTTTGACATTGCCTTTCTTTGGGAGGGTTTCCCTGGTGGCTCAGCTGCTAAAGACTCTGCCTGCAATGCAGGAGACCTGGGTTCAATCCCTGGGTTGGGAAGATCCCCTGGAGAAGGGAAAGGCTACCCACTCCAGTACTCTGGCCTGGAGAATTCCATGGACTGTATAGTATGAACAAGGGCTTCAGAGAGGACACAATCTCTTTAGGCCAAAGTCTGATATAAAATACACAAGTACCCTGTATTACAAATACTCAATATGTTATTTATCTATTTCCATGTAACAAATAACTCCAAAACAGAGTGAATTAAAACAATAAACGTGTTATCTCAAGTTTCTGTGGGTTATGGTTCTGTTAGTGGTTTAGCTAATTATCTATGACTCTCTCTAAGATATTTTATCAAGATAAAGTGTGTGCCAAGACACACCCAAATTCAGATACCTCAGATTGATTCATCATAATCTCTGGGATCAAACAGGCATCACAAGTCTTCTAAAGCTTCTTAGGTGATTTTAACGTTCAGCCATGATTGAGAACCATTGCCCTAGCCTTTGGTTTACTTTTTTTTTGGGGGGAGGGGTAGGGTGTGGTGGGGGAGAATGGTGTTATTTTCTCCAGAAAATAAAAGATTCAGTGGAAGACTATTTTTATTCCTTACCCAGGCTGTGTCTTAGTTGGATCTTCCTAAAGGAAGAATATAGGTTCAGTTCAGTTCAGTCACTCAGTCATGTCCGACTCTTTGAGACCCCATGGACTGCAGCACACCAGGCCTCCCTGTCCATCACCAACTCCCAGAGTTTACTCAAACTCATGCCCATTGAGTCAGTGATGTCATCCAACCATCTCATCCTCTGTCATTCCCTTCTTCTCCTGCCTTCCATCTTTCCCAGCATCAGGGTCTTTTCAAATGAGTCAGCTCTTCACATCAGGTGGCCAAAGTATTGGAGTTTCTGCTTCAACCTCAGTCCTTCCAATGAATATTCAGGACTGATTTCCTTTAGGATGAACTGGTTGTATCTCCTTATAGTCCAAAGGACTCTCAAGAGTCTTTTCCAACACCACAGTTCAAAAGCATCAATTCCTCTGTAGGTAATACTTACTGAGTACTTCATAATACTTAATGTGTGAGAGAGTTTTGGTGGGTCAGCTCTCTCTTACTAATCCCTTGTGTATGGAGCTGTATTCAGAGTTCATGTGGGGGTGATGTCATTGTCTCTTTTTGAAGGATCTGTTAGTCACCCACTGTCTTAGTCTTTTTCTATATGGGAATATCTTTAGCATCATTCTTGTATGAAAATTTAATTAGGTATAGAATTCCAGGTTGACAGTTATTTCCCTCAGCATGTCTGAGCTATATAACTGCCACTGAGAAGAGTAATTTTAGCCAAATTATTATTCCTTTATAAGTCATATATTTCTTCTCCTGTTGCATTTATTTTCAATTTATATTATAGCAAATAGTGAGAATTTGGGAGATCTTTATGTATGAGAATAATGTATTGTCTGGCTTGTGAGCTTCTTCCTCAAGAGAGATTATAGATTTCTTTCTGCCAGATGCTTCAGGGCTTATCAATGGCCCAAGATAACATTTTATGTTAATTTCTAATCTTGGACAATACAGACTATGAATGTGCTATTGTTTCCAATCTCAAATCTGCGTGAGAGGAGGCCTATGGTTTACAAAATCTTAGGGAAACATTGTTTTTCTATCCAGCCCACAAGCTAAGAGAAACAAGATTCCTAGTTGCTCACCTGTGTTTGTGGGCAAATTTCAGATTTTTTTTCAGCTCTGAAGAATTCCAATTTTATGTGGAAGTGGTATTTCCAACTCATCTTATTTGTGGGATTCCTTGATAACTGAGTCTAAAATTCTATTCTCTACCCTCCATTGCATTCACTACTATGATATTCAGAGCCTTCTTCAGGTTAAGCCCTGGAATTTACCTTAAGTTTGTGTACTCAGCTTCATATCTGAAAATATATATATACATTTGATCTATTATTATTAGATTTTTTTGTGTTTGTGGATTTGTTTTCAAGTTATCTGCTATCTTGCCCTACTATTTTTGTTGTAGTTATTTTCTTTTTCTTTTTTTTTCTTCTTTATTCATATTTATTGAGCCAAAGAAAATTTATATGCACAATTTTGTGTAAATTAATGTCTGGGTTTTTTTCAAGATCTATTTTGAAATATGTGTGTATAAACAGGATTCTTGTAATCCAAATTATTCAGTTTTACTTAGACAATATATATTGTCAAAGGGACAACAAAAGCCTATGTCAACACACAGATGTTTATTTTCTAGTGTCATACTCTATAGAAGGAATAAAACGTAATCAATAGCATTAATGTCTAAATAAATGGGCTTAGGTATATAGAGCTTTTATTACAAATACAAATACAATAGTGAGTTGCTTATCTAGACCCATTAATGCACCTCTAGTACACATTCCTTCGCCTTTGTACCTCAATTCTCCGCTAAGCCATATGCATAGAAATGGAAATATCTTCTAGTCAAAATGGTATCAGGGAACAATTTTAACCAGGGGTACCACTTTGAGAGTAGTGACCTTGAGAAGTAGGCTAAAGATTTTAAATTTGAAGATGCAGTTTAGAGAAAAGTTGAGATGCTTAAAATCAAAGAAATGTGATTAATACCAGTATTATACCAAGGTTGTCCAAAGATGGAATGGACAGCTTTATAGATCTGAGAGATGGCTTGAGTAGATGTCAATTGGATAATTAATTGATAATGATGTTATGGTGGCGGTGGTTTATTTGCTAAGTTGTATCTGACTCATGCAACCCCATGGACTATAGTCTGCCAAGCTCCTCCATCCATGGGATTCTCCAGGCAAGAATATTGGAGTGGTTTGCCATTTCCTTCTCCATATTTTTGTTGTAGTTATTTTCTTTAACTTCTGCTGTTTTAGTTGTGATTTCTACAAAAATTGTTTAAATAAGATAAAAAATTAACAGGTAGCTAGGAGATTTTTATGAGTTTCCTCTAATTTTTAATTCATTTCTAATTTTGTAGCCTTGGAGATAATGAGGTCCATTTTTATTCCATCAGTTCTTAGAAAATAGTGATTCTCTGTTTTCAGGGTACAAAGTCATATATATGTATATATATATAAATTGTATATGTGTATGTGTAGATGTGTGTGTGTTGTGTGTGTGTGTGTGTGTGTTCAACCTTATTGTTAATTGGGTTTGGAGCCTCACCGTTTTGCCCATTAGAGCTTCCAGGACTGAAAAGAATTATTTAAATTATCCTATTATTATTGTATTTTTATGTATTCTTCCTTGATTGTTCTAGGCATATGTAAAATGTTTTCTGCTGTGTTTCTGCTTTATTGTCTTTGTTGTTGCTGTTTTGTTGTCATTTTGTACTTAAAGAAAGGTCAATTATAGCCTTGTTTTGAATCATTCCCTTAATCATTATAAATTATCCCCTTGGTTTCATTTAGTGATTTTTGTCTTGAGTTCAACCTCATCTCCTATTAAAGTTAAAATATCCACTTGCTTTTGTTACAGTATCTGCCCATCCTTTTATTTTTAATATTTCTGGTTCAATTTATTCTAGATACTGCTCTTTTGTGTACTACATAGTCAAGTGAGTTGCTTTAAGCTATTACGGGGGTGCTTTTTTAGGTTACAGATCTATTTATGCTTGTTCTTATAACAGATTTAGTTGGTTTTAATTTTTTATCTTCTGCTTCTGCACTTTAGCTTTATTTTCCTTTCTTTTTTATATTGTTTTATGTTATATTATTTCTATGTATTATTTTATGTTATGTTTTATTCTCAGTAATTTGAAAGGTTCATAGATGTATTTTCATTTTTCCTATTGGTTCCCCTCGTAATGCTTCAGTCTGTTTAACCAACCCCTAATATATTGATTTAACAATGTTCTCAAGGTCAATATTTGTTAAATTCTACTTGTACAACCCATTGTTTCTCTTCCCCTTCTTTTAACTCTCAAGCCTGGTCATTATATTCTTTTATTTCCTCATTTTGAGAACCCCTTTTTGCTAGAAATAGTGAACTTAAGCTGGTATTTAGTCTTTACCAGTTAGGCTGCTATGACAAGATGAGAAATAGCAAACATGCACTTCCACCCAAGAGTCCTAGTCCACCACCGCCACCCCACCCTCACCATTGTTCATTCTGTCATTGACCTTTACATTATTTATCTTAGTGTCTCTTCAGTCATGACATGCTCGGGACAAACCTTTGGCAGCAGGGATCCCAAACTTTGGATGCCTAAGGACACCTGACTCAAAGACCTTAACCCAGCTCTCCTGCATTGCAGACAGATTCTTTACTGTCTGAGCCACTAGGGAAGCCCAAAGGGCCATTCTCCAGGGGAGGCATGAAATCACAACCTCAGCATTGCTCTGCATATACTGCTGTATGAGTACCACATGCTAACCGATTGTGCCACTGGAGCTCTTCAAATTTGGAAAGTATGTTTTTTGTGTGTTTGTTAGTGGCTCAATCACGTCCAACTCTTTGTGACCCTGTGGACTGTAGCCCACCAGGCTCCTCTGTCCATGGAATTCTCCAGGCAGGAATATTGGCGTGGGTAGCCATTCCCTTCTCCAGGTGATTTTCCTGATCCAGGGATCGAACCTATCGAACCCAGGGAATCTCCCGCATTATAGGCAGATTTTTTACCATCTGAGCCACTTGGGAAGCCCACAGGTTCTCCACCCACACATAAGTAATTCAAAAAGAAGGTCTAGGCAGACTCCAGGAATCTGCATTTTAAACAAGTATTCCCAGTGAGTGTGTTGCAGGGGTTCTGGAGGCCTCACTCTGAAAGCGTCCTGGTCTAGAGATTCATGTTGCTCTGAAGCCTGGGCATTTGCTGCCTTGTTCAGTGATCAAGAGGGTGGAAGTGACAAGCACATGGAGTTGCTATTGCATTCTGTTTTGCCCACTTACATGTCTCATGTTTCTTCTTAGTTGCCTTCATACAAACTGAGGATAAGAACGGTGGTGGTGTGCCAGGGGAACCACTGAACTAGTGTTTTTAGCCTCTGTGACTTACTTATCTACACTATTCATCATTGAGGAGTAGACAAGAAAAGAGAAGCCAATAGCTTATTTATACCATAAGTACTCCTTACATATGCAGAGATGGCTTTATAAAATTCAAATTAATTTTGCATTTTTTCCAATATAACTAAGAAAAAATGATGTATCTCTGAGAGATGGCCTCATAGGGTGGTTTGACATGCAAGTTCTTCCAGAATTCAAATTGCCGTTCCACTACTTATGAACTTGGTCAGTCTCTCACGTACTCCAAGCCAGGATTTCCTCATCTATAAATGAGGAAGAAGGTGGTCCTACGTCCCCCACAGAAGCCTTGTTAGGATCAAATGAGATAACACATATAAAGTGATTGACACAGTGCCTGGTCCGCAGTAAACCTTTATCATCATCTTCATCCAGAGGAATGGCTGTTTAAGTGCAATTCCTAATATTTAGGAAGACTGGCAGTTCTTTACACAGATGGAAAAACTTGGATGCCTCAAGATTTTGTTATATTTCTTAGGCACATCCAAACTCCTTTATCTCACTGTCCATCAGTTCCTTTCTCCATGCTCCTTGGAGCCGCTGGTTTCAATTTCAAGGAAAAATATCAGGATCGGATGAAAGGAACTGAAGAAAGTTCAAGTATTTTTGTTGGAACTGCTAGCATTCTGTGAAGGCTTTCTCTGGCTTGCATGTGGGCTGGGTGTTCAGGGACCATCGAGGCTTTGTAGAGCAAGGTGGGGCTATCCAGGGGACAAACAGGAAGCATGGCCACCTCTCCAGGCTGTGTGACTCCAATTTCACATCTAAACCTGCACTCCGACTTCTGGTGAGAACAATACCTGTCCCATGTCTGTTCAAAGGTCATGTTGGAATGAACAGAATGTCTGGAGGGTAGGAACAAACACCATCACTGTTATCAGGGCTCTCACAAGAGCCTCCTCCTTTTTTCCAGCCAGAAGGCTGATGCCAGACCTGGGGGACAGGGGAGCTTGTCCCTGCTCCTGAAGCTACACTGTGAAGTGTGAACAATATGTCATGAAGACAAACCACAGTTTCTAGTGGCTCCTTTTCCAAGGCTGTTAAGGCTGCACCTGGCACTCATTTCCACCTCTTTCTGGTTTCCTGACCCTTTCGCCTCATCAGCTCTTCCTGCCCCACCCCCACCCTCCACCCTCTTGTTCCTTTTGGGTAGTTGCTGTCTCTCCAGTGGCTTTGCTCCAGTCTCCCCCTTCTCAACAAAATCTTTCCTAGAAGGGCTCTCCCCTCAGCGCCTGTCCCACCCCTGCTCCTCACGGGCTTCCACAGCCTCACACGCTGCCCTAAATGTTGCTCCAGGTGCACTTTGCACTGCTGTTCATCATTGCGTTTCCTCACCTGTCCCTTGACTTAATGGTCAGTTAAGCATGGCCTCCAACTACCAAACCCACTGGACCCCTTTCCATCCAGTCTTTAGCAGCATTTTGACACTGTACCTCCTTTGGTTTCTGCACCTGTATGCTGTCCTGGTAAACGATGTTTTTCAACATTTTCTTTTTGATCTTTTTCCCTTGCAGCACTCATTTGACTCTGGTGATGCCATCCTCTTTCATGACTTCAAATCTGGGCCAAATCAGCGAAGAGTGGTCATCTAGGTCCCTGTTTCCAACTGCCCGCTTGAATGTTGTGTTTGTTCTTTATCCTTCATCCCATTAATGTGGTATATCACCACATTTATTGACTTTCATACGTTGAAACATACTTGCCTATCAGGTTGTCCCTGATCATGGTGTATGATCTTTTTAATATGTAGTTGAATTTGGTGTGCTAGTATTTTGTTGAGGATTTTTGCATCTATGTTCATTAGGGATATTGGCTGTAATTTTCTTTTCTTGTAGTTTTCTTGTCTGGCTTTGATATCAGGGTAATGGTGGCATCATAAGATGAGTTAGGAAGTATTCTTTCATGTTCAATTTTTTTGAAAGAGTTTGAGAAGGATTAGTATTAATTCTTAATTAAATGTTTGATAGACTTACTGGTGAAACCACCTGGTCCTGGACTTTTCTTTTTTCTTTTTTTTAAGTTTTTATTCTGCACTGGGGTATAGCCAATTAACTGTTTTGATAGTGTCAGGTGGACAGTGAAGGGAGTTAGCCATATATATACATGTATCCATTCTCCCCCAAACTCCCCTCCCATCCAGGCAGCCGCATAATATTGAGTAGAGTTCCATGTGCTATACAGTAGGGCCTTGTTTGTTATCCACTTTAAATATAGCAGTGTGTACATATCTATCCTTCTAGGCCTTTCTTTGCCGAGAGGTTTTTGATGCCTCATTCAGTCTCCTTATGCCAGAAAATTTGGAAAACTCAGCAGTGGCCACAGGACTGGAACAGGTCAGTTTTCATTCCAATCCCAAAGAAAGGCAATGCCGAAGAATGCTCAAACTACCGCACAATTGCACTCATCTCACACGCTAGTAAAGTAATGCTCAAAATTCTCCAAGCCAGGCTTCAGCAATATGTCAACCGTGAACTTCCTGATGTTCAAGCTGGTTTTAGAAAAGGCAGAGGAACCGGAGATCAAATTGCCAACATCCACTGGATCATGGAAAAAGCAAGAGAGTTCCAGAAAAACATCTATTTCTGCTTTATTGACTATGCCAAAGCCTTTGACTGTGTGGATCACAATAAACTGTGGAAAATTCTGAAAGAGATGGGAATACCAGACCACCTGAACTACCTCTTGAGAAATTTGTATGCAGGTCAGGCAGCAACAGTTAGAACTGGACATGGAACAACAGACTGGTTCCAAATAGGAAAAGGAGTACGTCAAGGCTGTATATTGTCACCCTGTTTATTTAATTTCTATGCAGAGTACATCATGAGAAACGCTGGACTGGAAGAAACACAAGCTGAAATCAAGATTCCTGGGAGAAATATCAATAACCTCAGATATGCAGTTGACACCACCCTTATGGCAAAAAGCGAAGAGGAACTAAAAAGCCTCTTGATGAAAGTGAAAGAGGAGAGTGAAAAAGTTGGCTTAAAGCTCAACATTCAGAAAATGAAGATCATGGTATCTGGTCCCATCACTTCATGGGAAATAGATGGGGAAACAGTGGAAACAGTGTCAGACTTTATTTTTCTGGGCTCCAAAATCACTGCAGATGGTGACTGCAGCCATGAAATTAAAAGACGCTTACTCCTTGGAAGGAAAGTTATGACCAACCGAGATAGCATATTGAAAATCAGAGCATTACTTTGCCAACAAAGCTCCGTCTAGTCAAGGCTATGGTTTTTCCTGTGGTCATGTATGGATGTGAGAATTGGACTGTGAAGAAGGCTGAGTGCCAAAGAATTGATGCCTTTGAACTGTGGTGTTGGAGAAGACTCTTGAGAGTCCCTTGGACTGCAAGGAGATCCAAGCAATCCATTCTGAAGGAGATCAGCCCTGGGATTTCTTTAGGAATGATGCTAAAGCTGAAACTCCAGTACTTTGGCCACCTCATGCGAAGAGTTGACTCATTGGAAAAGACTGTGACGCTGGGAGGGATTGGGGGCAGGAGGAGAAGGGGACGACAGAGGATGAGATGGCTGGATGGCGTCACTGACTCGATGGACATGAGTCTGGGTGAACTCCGGGAGTTGGTGATGGACAGGGAGGCCTGGCATGCTGCGATTCATGGGGTCGCAAAGAGTCAGACACAACTGAGCGACTGAACTGAACTGAACTGAACTCAGTCTCCTTATTCATTATTGTTCTGGTTAGATTTTCTATGTCTTCATGATTCATTCTTATATGTTTCTATGATTTTACCAGTTTCCTCTAGCTTATCCAATTTGTTGGCTTATAATGGTTCAGAGTAGTGTCTTATGATTCTTTGTATTTCTGTAGTATCCATTTTACTTATTACGTAGTTCTGCTCCCATTTTTAAGTTCTAGTGTGTTAGAGTCAACTTTTGCAGCATAACAAATAGCCATAAAATCTCAGTGTCCGGAAACAGCAAGTATTTGTTTCTCACTCACATGTATGTTGATGGATTGGGCAGCTATCTTTCAGGCTGAGAATCAAACAGGTTTGATCCAAGTGTTTGATTCTTTTATGGGGCTGTAGCCACCTAGAGCATGTTATTCTCGCGATGTGTCTTAAGGTCTAATCTCAAAACTAGTTCTTCTGCTCTATTCTATCACCAAAGAAAATCACAAGGTCAAGCCCAATGTTAGCAGATGAAGGTGATGGCAAGGAGAAATATAGTCTACCACCCTGATACCTTTAAAGGTTGTACAAAGAACCCTGCCTTCTGATTTACTTTTTAGGAGTTGATGTTGGGTCATTTACTTCTATGATCTATTAAGAGTTAATGTTGTGCCAGTTCACATAAAGTAAGAATTTTGCAAGTATACACCCCATTTTCCAGCCCCGTCTGTTATATAATGGTAAACATTATACACTCTAAAATACAAAGTTTTTCTTTTATTTTGAACAATCATATGCATTTTTATGAAATTAAGAGGGAAAACTAGCCTTATGTTTATTTAACATTATTACCATTTCCAGTCTTCTCCATTTTATGCAGATTCATACCTGTTACATTTCCCTTCATCCTGCTGCTGCTAAGTCGCTTCAGTCGTGTCCGACTCTGTGCGACCCCATAGACGGCAGCTCACCAGGCTTCCCCGTCCCTGGGATTCTCCAGGCAAGAATACTGGAGTGGGTTGCCATATCCTTCTCCAATGCATGAAAGTGAAAAGTGAAAGTGAAGTCGCTCAGTCGTGTCCGACTCTTAGTGACCCCATGGACTGCAGCCTACCAGGCTCCTCCATCCATGGGATTTTCCAGGCAAGAGTACTGGAGTGGGGTGCCATTGCCTTCTCCCTCCCTTCATCCTAAAAGAGCTTTTATTGTAGTCCAGTGCTGCTGATAAAAAATGCTCTCTCACTCTCCCTTTTTTCCTTTTTATCTGAAGTGACTTTATATTGCCTTCATTCTTGAAGGATATTTAAGCTTGATGTAGAATTCAATGTTGGTATGTTTCTCTTTCAGTCTTTGAGGATGTCGTTCCACCTTTCCTGTCCTCCCTTCTTTCTAACCAGTTCCTGCTAGCCTTCACTCTGTGACCCTACTGTCCATGCTGGAACCTCCATCTTTTTCAAGAACAATGGCTACGTTGTTTAGAGATTCATTCTTAAGTTTTATCCCAGGAGAAATGCCCTAATCATTTATGATATGGAAATATACCAGATTGGGGAGGGACATGGCTAGCTCCTTTGTAGGCAAAAGAAACAACAGTGCCTTTATTTCAGATGATAGGTCTGTATATTCAGAAAATTAAAGAGGTCCTCATATTAGAATTAATAAAAGCCTAATTCTAATACAAGTGAAGTGAAGTCCTCTTTATTTTTCTGAATTAGGGCTTCCCTGGTGGCTCAGATGGTAAAGAATCTGCCTGGAATGCAGGAGACCCGGGTTTGATCTCTGGGTTGAGAAGATCCCCTGGAGAAGGGAATGGCTACCCAGTCCAGTATTCTTGCCTGGAGAATTCCATGGATAGAAAAGCCTGGTGGGCTACAGTCCATGGGGTTGCAAAGAGTTGGACATGACTGAGTGACTAATACTTTCACTTCTTCATATTAGATTTAATAAAAGAATTGTATAATATAGCCAGATACAGTGTAAGCTTATGAAATCAATACCTTTTCTTTATGCTAACAATATGAAGTTGGAAGTTAAATTTTTTATAAATACCACGTATAGATAGAAAAAAATTACACATTTAGAAATAAATTTTTTAAAAAGCTCAGCATGCTTATGAGTATAACTGTCAAATATTATTGAAGAACATAAAACAAAGCCTATATAAAGAGACAGTTAATATTCTTAAATGAGAAGATTTAATTACAAAAAATGATCTGTCATTCCAAGTTATATTAATGTTATTTCAATGGCATCTCCATTTTTTGGAGCTAAATAAAGTCATTACATAATTCATATGGAAGAATACATGTCTAAAAACTGTAGGAGAAAATAGAGTTTGATATTAGATTTATGAATATATGGGAACTTAGCATACATTAAGGTGGGACTTTGAGCCATGTTAGAAAGGATGACTTATTTAATAAACACTTCTGACTAGGTCACTATCCATTAGTACTAAAGATACTACTTGTAGCATATAACTTCTTAGTAAGACAAAAAATACTGAAACAATGAATGAAAGAAAAAATGTGTAATATGATATAATTATGTATGTATAAATATATATATACAATTTTAAAATAATTGACTACATACAATTTAAAAATAATTATATAGCAAGAGACACACTAAATAGAATCTAAAGGCAAATACTAATATACTAGGGAAAATATGATCTACACACATGATGATCGTATGTACACATGTAACATATAGTACATATGTACAGTGATCTCCTCTATAGAGAGCAATCATATAAATAAAAAAGAAAATGACATACTACCGGCCCAACAGAGATGGCCATATATTTTCAGATCATAGTTCAGAGTTGTTTCTGGAAAGCAGCTGTCCAATCAGGAACCCGTTTCCCCAGCCCCTCCCTATTTGTATCTAATGACATCATATGACTAGTTCTCACCAAAGAAAGTGGTTGTGTCATTGCTATGGTGAGACAGTCAAGGAAAAGTGTTGATTTTCCATTCTCTCCTCCTAAAGCTCTAAGGAATGGAAGAGCCAGAAGATGGAAGAAGCCCACATCCCTGAATCATCTAGAAAGCTGCCCAGCAAGCAGGGGTGAACCCTGGAGATGCTCAAATGCTCCTGGGGGGTTGGCCCAAGGTGGGAGAGAGTATAGCCACTGAGGTATGGCTGCTGCTGGTACCTCTGGTACCTCTGAGCATGGCTGGTACCAGCATCAGGGATGGAGGGGGTAGCTGGAGCCTTTTCTGCTGCCGTGAAAGCAGCACTGATGGGAGCTGGAAACTAGAAAGGAAGCCCCTTTCTCCTTCCTCCCACCTGCCAACTTCCCCTACATGCCCCCCAATCAGCACAACCCAACAAGAAGCCAGTTGGCAAGGGAGCTGGAGAAATGGAGTTTGGGGAGCTCCACCCCGTTTAGAGGGGGTGGGCTCAGAGCTGAGAGACAACAGGTTCACCCCTGAAACAAGAGAACAGAGGATCTGGAGCCAGAAAGCCTGGGTTCTCAGTTCTGCCAGAAAGAATGGCCTGTGAGAGGTTGCCTAATCTCCCGCATCGCATCTCAGTTTCCTCATTTACAGAGGGTGGGTGACATCACTGACCTCAGAAGGTGGTTGTGAAGATGACGAGTCAATATATATGCAATCGCTTTGTAAACTCCACGTGCTGTTTTAATGCAGGTGTTTTTATGATGGTCAGTCTTGTTGAAAAACCACACAGGGGAAGTGTATCTGAGTACCCTCGGGGTTGTGCTTCCCCTCAGAGATCCAAGTCGTGACCAAGCCTCCTCCTCCGAGGTTTAAACATCTTCCAAGTGGAGAAAAAAAAATGAGTTGCTCAGTCATGTCCAGCTCTTTGTGACCCTGTGTACTGTAGCTCACCAGTCTCCTCTGTCCATGGGATTTCCCAGGCAAGAGCACTGGAGTGAGTAACCATTCCCTGCCCCAGGGGATCTTCCCAACCCAGGGACTGAACCCAGGTCTCCTGCATTGCAAGTGGACTCTTCACTGCCTGAAGCGCACCTCCAAATCAGGTGGTGAGCCATGATGCTCTGTTCTGCTCAGAAGCCCTACTGCTGCTGCTGCTAAGTTGCTTCAGTTGTGTCCGACTCTGTGCGACCCCATAGACGGCAGTCCACCAGGCTCCCCCGTCCCTGGGATTCTCCAGGCAAGAATACTGGAGTGGGTTGCCATGTCCTTCTCCAATGCATGAAAGTGAAAAGTGAAAGTGAAGTCGCTCAGTCATGTCCGACTCTTCACGACCCCATGGACTGCAGCCTACCAGGCTCTTCCATCCATGGGATTTTTCAGGCAAGAGTACTGAAGTGGGGTGCCATTGCCTTCTCTGCTCAGAAGCCCAGGTACCTGCAAAGCTTCCATTTCAAGATCTGCTCTCCAGGACAGGGTGAGATGGATGGAAAGAGTAACATGGAAACGTATATTACTATACGTAAAATAGATAGCCAACGGGAATTTGCTGTATGTCTCAGGAAACTCAAACAGGGGCTCTGTATCAACCTAGAGGGGTGAGATGGGGAGGGAGATGGGAGGGAGGTTCAAAAGGGAGGGGATATATGTATACCTATGGCTGAATCATGTTGAGGTTTGACAGAAAACAACAAAATTCTGTAAAGCAATTATCCTTCAATAAGAAAATAAATTAAAAAAAAAAAAAAGGATCTGCTCTTCAAAGCCTGAGCCTGGTATCCTGTACTCAGGCTGGAGGGCCAGCTGCACAGAGACCCCTCCCAGAGGTTTGGATAAGCCCCTCCTCCCACACCTGGAGCCTGATGACTACACCACTTCCCTTTCCTCCCAGCCCTGCATGGTAGTTCCTTCTTGCTGTGCACAACCCCTGGGCCACCTGAGCCTGCTCGGCTGCTCTTTCAGCCTTCCAATGCCTGAGGTATGGGTTCTGTGCATTCAAATACCTGGTGGGCCTTCTCTTTCCCTGACTAGAACCTGGCTCAGAGAGTATTTAGGGTACCATAAGGAGGGGACCCCAGAGATAGGAACATGGACTGGATTCGCCTCTATCTTTGGCCACAAAAGCAATGCTGAGCTCCTTGCCAGTGAAACACTGGGTATTGGCAACTTGTGCATATACGGTGGCATCATGATTAATTAGTATTAGCTGTGGTTGCTTGCAGCAAAAGTGGCTGTTGAAGGCAAGGCTTTGAGAAACCAGATGGCCACTTCTGCCTACCTGAGAGAACTTACAGAGAGAAAAATGACTGGTTCAGACCTTTCAACTTTGAGCTCTACTTTTAGTAGAACAGTGTGTAGGATATAAATGGTTTCCAGAACCTACAGAAGCTACTCCTACACGGAGGGAATACAAAGTGCAGCGACTTGTCTTTCACTTTGAAGATAATATCCTGACATGCTTTCTTTTTTAAATTTTTATTACTGGAGTATAGTTGCTTTACAATGCTGTGTTAGTTTCTGCTGTACATCAAAGTGAATCGGCCATATGTGTACATAGATCCCCTTTCTCTCACCAGCCCCCATGGCACCTGACAAGATTTTGAATGCCAAAGACCCTGCAAACTGGAGAAGAGGGGTGTGGTGACATCCTAGGATGAGCACCAAGTGCGGGGATGTTTCTGTCCTTTATGAGTTCTCACTGAGTGGCATTTACAAAAGGCTCACATTAATACCATGAGTATGATGATGCTCTGCAACGTTGGCCAGCTTTTGCCGCAACCACGGTGCTCAGTCAGTGGGTCAGTGTACAGAGTGGCCGTGGTGGCAGGGATGGGAGCCCTGCGTCTTCTCCACATCTCAGCCTTTTCCTCACTGTGCCTGACCTGTTTGCCAAGCGCCTGACCCACCAACAGCAGAAACACATGCAGAGCTCTGGAGAGGAAATGACATCACTCCTGGAGGCCACCTGCAGGCAGAGTGATTCCACTGGACCCTTCTATCCTATTAAGGAGGGAGAAGCAATTTATGTTATTGGAAGGGAGCCCTTATTCTGGACGGGGTTTTCCTTTTGCCTGAAATACTTCTGCACCGTCACCATCTATGGGCACAAGGACTATGACATCTGCTGTCATTGTGTCCCTCACAACTTCGATTCTGCCAAAGAACTCATTTCATAGCAGAAGAAGCGCAGCCATGAGCTTGTGGAATGCCTCATCTTTCCATGTGTCACATCACCCAGAAACATCTGGTTTCAGAGAATGCAAGCGTGGTCCTCAGAGGAGGCAGTTATAGTGCAAAGTGAGGGACAACACCTGAGACACTGACCACTCTACAGTGTGTGATCATGGAGACTTGGTGTGGTTTCCCCCATAACCAGAGTTGAAGAGTATAGAAATCAAGGAATGAAGATGGATTTGGCTTCCATCACTAGTAAATCTCCTGGAGAATTTGCCTTCCCGTCTCAACAACTTTGGGTTTAAAGTTCTTAGCTGATTACAGATGCCTGCTTCCAGCAGGGGACACAATGCCACCATCATTTTGACAGTTGGGACCTCCACCTGGACATTTGGACTTTCATGCCACTGAACCAGTAGGCGAAGAAGGGTTTGTCCCCTAGCTGGAATGATTGATCCTGATTACCTAGCATAAAACGAGGCTGCTGCTACACTGTAGGTGGAAGATTCTCTAGAGGCGTGAAGTCCCATTTGGTCCCATGAAGTCATATAAGAGTTGATGGAAAATTCTAGTAACCTAAGAACAATAAGACTACAGAAGATTCCATCCCTTAGGAATGAAAGTAGGAGAAACAAAGTATGGAACTTGGACTGACAGAGAGACTGGCTATCTGTGGGGAAAGGGAAGAAAAGGGTTGCGGAAATCAGCAGTGGCCTGTGTCTCATATAGAAAGGAAGATGGAGCAGCGATGCTTTGTCCTCTTTGCTTGTCATCACATCATTTCATACCAGCCTTGTTGTCAATGGATAACTCTATCATGTCTGACTCCAGGTTACAGAGATTCAGGTGGAATTGCAACCAAACCCAAAGAGGAATTCATGACAATCTGAGATGGAGAGTTAACAGTTGAGACCTGATGTTTCACCTTCAGTAGGGAGAGGGTCCTTCTATGTGAGACAGACTAATGCATCTGGTAGGGCAGACACGAATCCTCACTGTTGTAGGAAACCTCCAGTAAGGTACACAGTTGCGTTTGGCTGTTGCTAGCCAAACAGCTGTTGACTGATCAATTGTCCATCAGCTCTGAGACCATGCTTCTCTATACTGCTCTGTGATTTGGGGGCTGAGGCTCTGAAAACTGCATTTCCTAGCCTCCCTTGCCAGCTTCCCACTAGGTCTGCACTAGAGGGGATTTGGAAGGTAGAAGAGGAAGGCAGGAGAGACAGGAGCCTGTGTCCATGTGTCTGGAGACCAGTGGAATAGGACTTTCCTCCAGAGACCCAAGCAACAGTCCCTGTGAGGCCCCGTCATCCCAGTTCATAGCCGGTGACACCACCTCTTCCATTTCATTTCCCTAGGTGGCTTCTGCAGTTATTAGTTTCTGGGTTCCTCTAGCACCTCATTTTGATCTTTCAGCTTTCCTAACACTGATGTCACCAATTTCCTGTGCTAATTAAAACTTTTTTGTTCGGAGTATTTGGTATGATTTCTGTTTTCCTAACTAGATTTAGTATTGTTACTCTCTATCTTATTATAAAAGAAATACCTGCTGTACCTGTCTATCTGTCCATCCATCCACTCTCTCTAGCATCATTTATCTAACACAACCTAATTTACCTAAAGAGGATGGCAGGCAAGAAGATGTTTGTGAATGATTCCTGGGGTCAGAGGTGGCCTTCATCCAAATTTCAAAATGACAGAGCTTGCTTTTGCCCCTTTTCTTCCTCCTTTGGTCTTTATCCCTTCATCCTGGGAGTCCAGAATCTCACATACCCTCCCTTCCAAATCTATGCCCCTTTCCTGCCAATTTCTTCTAAACCTAACTGATAACTAATGGAAAGCTTATGAAGAAAGGTGCAACGATTTTGGAATTGTTGGTACTTTTAGAAACAGCCTTGAAGTCACCAAAGCTTTTCATGTTCAAAGGAACCCAACAAAGTGACTAGAAGCCAACTTGGCCAATTACCATGAAGGGTCACACTGGTTCACCCTAGTCAAGACACTGGGTGGGTTCCATGGTAGTTCTCTGAAACTCTGGAGCCTCTGGAGATGATGATATGCTTTAATAAAAGAGACAGCAGCTGAACATTGTTCAGCTTTTTTTCAAGTACTGCAAAAACCAGACAAAATAAATGATGTTCCAGAAAGATGATCATATGCAAAATACTCCAGCCCTCTTGGACCTGATTTTTTCTTCCTGGTAACATCAAGAAGAGAGAATAGCCATCGACTAGCAGCTTGAGTGTGTGCAGGAGCCAAGAACTTTCTCTTTGTGTTATTTACTTTAACATGTATCAAGTAGGATGATTCTGCTGCAAGTAACAGGTAATCCAACTCAAAATTACTTAAGTAACTCAGCAATTCCACACCTAGGTATAGATGCAAGAGAAATGAGAGGACTATGGCCATATAAAAGTTTGTACATGAACATTCATAATGGCATTATTCATAATAGTCAAAAGGTGGAAATGACGCAGATATCGTTCAAGTGATAAACGGATAAACAAAAGGTGGTATATTTACACAATGGAACATTATTCAGCTATAAAAAAGGAACAAGATATATGTTTTATGAGGTATGCTGCAATATAAATGAACCTTGGAAACATGCTAAGGGAATGAAGCCAGTCACAAAAGACCATTTTATTGTATGATTTCATTGAAATGAAATGTCCACAATAGACAATTCTACAGAGACAGAAAATAGTAGATGCTTACATCTGGAGTTGGGGGATGGGAGGATTGGGAAGCAATACCAAAATGTATATGGGATTTCTTTGGAAGGGGGTGAAAATGTTCTAACAATAATTTGTGGTGATGGTTGTACAACTGTGTGTGTGTGTGCATGCTTACTAAGTCATTTCACTCATGTTCGACTCTTTGTGACCTTATGGACTGTATCTGGCCAGGGGGATTCTCTGTCCGGGGGATTCTCCAGACAAAAATACTGTGAATATACTAAAAACCATTGAATGGTACATTTTTGAGAATATGTGAATTATATTTTATCTTACCATTACCCCAAAGTTACTAAAATAATAAAGGAATTTATTTCTTCCATAACAAGAAGTCCAGAATTAGGTCAGTTTAACAGCTGATCATTGGAAGGACCGATGCTGAAGCTGAAGCTCTAATACTTTAGCCATCTGATGTGAAGAGCCAGCTCTTTGGAAAAGACTCTGATGCTGGGAAAGATTGAGGGCAAGAGGAGAAGAGGGCGACAGAGAATGAGATGGTTGGATGGCATCACTGACTTAGTGGACATCAGTTTAAGCAAACTCGGGGAGACAGCGAAGGACAGGGAAACCTGGTGTGCTGCAGTCCGTAAGATCGCAGAGTCGAACATGACTTAGCAACTGAAAAACAGCAGTTGATTAATTCAGTCTCACCAAGTCATCAGAGACTTAGCTTCTCTCCATCTCGTGGCTCTGCTGTCCTTAGCTAACTGCCCTGCATCAGATTCAGACATCCTGGAGTCAGAAAAGAGAGTATTCTTTTTGTGTGTCCCTTTATTTCAGGAAGGAAAGCCTTTCCCAGTAGGCTCCAATCTCACCATCCGTCATATCTCACGGACCAGAATTGCTCTCCTACCAAACACCTACCCAGTTGTCAGGATGACCTTGGCTCAGAGCACTCAAGTTTCACCTTGCATCCTACAGAGAAGAGGTAGGTGCTGGAATTAACCAGAGTTCCGTCAGTGTGGAGGAGGGGGTTGGTGACTGTCAGAGAGGCTACCCCAGCAGCTGCCGAAAATGATATAGGAAAGAGAATTTTCTTTCAGGAAGAATGGGAGCAGAGTGAGCTATGAATTTATATATCTCTCACTCTCCCTAACATCTATTATATTTGTCTATCATCTATATCTATCTATCCATTCTGTCCATTCAGCCACCTAACCAACCCTCCATCCATCCTACGTATGTAGGTATGCATGTATTTACCTATTCTTTTTATCTCTCTATTTGTCTCTCTATCATCTACCTACCTACATACCTACCTATTTGTACACACATGCAGATTTAAAATACCTGTACTTTTGACTTCTTAGAATTAAGAGGTGTGACTTTTACTTTTTTTTTTTTTAACTTCCATGATTTGCATTTTCATCAAAGTGCCCCAGGTCCAGCAGGGTTAGGAGGAATGCTGATGCAACCAGTTCAGCTGGCATTCCCCTCACCTCCTCAGAGCATGCTGTGGACCTGGGGCCCAGTTTGCTCACCTCCTCTCTTCTGGGCCAGCTCACCCTGGGCAGCAGAAGGGAGGAGAAGGTATGGCTGAGGTCCCCTGGGTGACCCCACTCCCTCCACTCCCACCCCCACCCCCGCTCCTCTGCCCTCCCCATACCTAGTGGACGTGAGCTCCCACTGCCTCCCCGCCCCGCTCCCATGTGGTTGTGTTTAACTGTAGAATTTTGAACCCACCTCAAGCTGTGCCAGTGGGGAGATCAAAGTCCATAAAGTGAATGTATTTCATAAACGGTGGACTTCTGCGAAGAAACCAAACTCATTTAAGCCAAAGCCAAGGGGAGTGTGATGCTTTGACTGATGCATGAAAGGCATAAAGAAGCTTGTTTCCCCTGTGTGTTATTTGGGTTCTTTTTTTTTTTTTTTTAGAAGACTGTTTATTAAAGGCCTCACTTTAAAACAAACACAGAGAACTCTCGTGTTCTTTTTGTAACCACGACGGAGCCCTTTGAAGCAGTGGATCCTGAGTGTGAGAGCGGACGGCTGTTTGCCCTCTCCTGGGCTCCGTGTTTAGTTAGCTGGGTCTTGAAAACTCTGAACCTCTTTCACCCTTGAGAGAGGTGTTCGGCGTGGACTCTGAGAGCAGAGGGAGGGGAAGATGGCGTCAGGACTTGGCACCTATATTCAAGCTTCTCTGCAAACAAGACCTGAGCCCAGGACCCTTCTTTCCCTGCAGGAGAGCCGCTGGAGTCAGCTCAGCTGCCCTGCTGGGTCCCCTCCCTGCTCTCCACCCAGCGGTGTGTGGTCCTTGATAAAATATCAGCTCTGGAAGTGGGGAGGGGCCCCCATTTCCTTGGTGACTGGTCCCAAGGTGGCCTGTGGCACCCACAGCACCCTGAGTTGGAGACACCAGCATCATAACCTCCCCCTCTGCCTCTCCAGGGCTCTTCCCCTCCTGGGCCTGGAAGTCAACAGAACAACATCTCAGCACATGTTTCTAAAGGGCAGTTGCCCCACCACAGGGAAAGCTCCTCTTGTTTCCACATCCCGCTGTGGAGAGCCTGGCTTCCATCTTCCCCGCCCCACTAGCGATCACCGGGCTATTCTGGTCACTTCCTCAGACAGTTCCTTGAATTGTTTCAATGCCATTGTGTGAGTCACTGAGCCCGGCTTCCTTTCCCTTCTCAGGCAGCTGGGAAAATCCGGCTCCCTCCGTATTTTCCTTTGTTAACTGCTGTATCCTGAAGTTGGTCAGGCCTGGCCAGGCAGGGGCGATATGAGCCGTGGACCCAGCGGCCAGCTCTCCTGGGGATCCCAGATGTCCCTCGATGGGTGGAAGGCCATCCTGGGAGGAGGCGGGGTGTCTGGGGTGAGGAGGTTTTCCCATCTGGGTTTCAAGGTCTCTGTGGGTAAGGGTAGGACCCCCATTACCCACATTCATTCCTAAAGGACAGAATGGAGGTGGGACATCGATGGAAGAGGATGACAGCTTTGTCCCAACCTGTAAACACAGATTGTGACCTTGTGGTTTGAAAGATGGAAGCTTATGTAGCATTTTGCAGAGAGGCTGGAAAGGCAATGCCTGATGCAGTAACTGATGAGGCATCACAGTCAAGGCGGCTGTAAAGACCCAGGTGAGGCCAAAAGGACCAAGATGGATGCAACTGTGGATTGGTAGGACTTGCCTCGTGGAACCTGACTCTCCGGGATCTTGACAGCATCCCAGGATTGAGCAAAGGGCCAGAAGCACTCTTCTGAGAAAATGATCTTGAAACCAAAGATGTCTAAGCCTTATGATGACTATTTGGATCAAGGCCCTACCCCCACCCCAGCCCTTCCTCCACTCTCATGCCTCCACCCAACCATCCCTTAAGTGAGTGAGTCAAAGTCACTCAGTCGTGTCTGACCCTTTGTGACCACATGGACTATACAGCCCATGGGAGTCTCCAGACCAGAGTACTGGAGTGGCTAGCCTTTCCCTTCTCTAGGGCATCTTCCCAACCCAGGAATCAAACCCAGGTCTCCCACATTGCAGGCGGATTCTTTACCAGCTGAGCTACAAGGGAAGCCCTTCAGTCTGTGGTAAATGCTCAGGATTCTTTAAGACAGGGGAAGGGCAGATACCCAGTTAGTTAGAAGACAGGGGAAAGAATGGGGCCTCAGTCAGTAACTTTGAT
The DNA here is from genome assembly GCF_029407905.1 of Bubalus kerabau. Classification (NCBI taxonomy): domain Eukaryota; kingdom Metazoa; phylum Chordata; class Mammalia; order Artiodactyla; family Bovidae; genus Bubalus; species Bubalus kerabau. The sequence goes on along the minus strand of NC_073636.1, from coordinate 35,508,298 downwards.
TCTTCCTAACGCTGCCAATCCCAGCAAAGAGAGGGACCGTGTAGCATGTATTAATGACATGTCAGTCTCTGCGCCAGCCCTGTATTATCATCTCATTTAACTATACCACTAACCTGGAGTGGGGGGAGGTGAATGTTTTATTATTATTCCCATTTTACAGTGAGAAGACAGAGGCTTGGAGGGAGTTTATTACCTCACCCAAGGTCACAGGGCTCTGAGCCCAGGTGTCACTGACTCCAGAGTCTTTCCCCGCCCTGCTCTCCTGTTTTGCTTCTCTGGAGCCAGGACGGTGCTGGTGGGGTGAGCCATGACTCTTAGTCAAGTCCTCCAGGTACTTAATCAGTAACTGAACAGTATTCTATCTTCGGTACTGTGCTGGGCCGAGCCAGGGATGGAAGGAGAACCTCCCTCCACCCCATCCCCACCCCAGCCCCCAAAGCCACACCAGCCTGAGGGTTTCCACGCAAAGCAGCTGGTTGGCCCTGGGCTTGATCCAGTGTCTGTCCCCGCCTTCCACCTCCACACCAGGGTCATGTTGTCTATCCCGCAGACTCACACCTGCATCCCTCTGATCCATCTAATCCTGGACGGACAACCCAGCTGGACAGCAGCCTGGCTTTTGTTTTGCTTTAGTCCCTGGACTCTGAGCCTGGGCCCTGCACCCAGTTCCATGCCCTGCAGTCCACAGGCAAGACTGGTTCTGCACCTCCACCTAGCTCCCCAAGACCCTGCCTGGGAGGAGTGGGCTGGAGTGGAGACCTGGACTCCCACTCCTCCCACGTCCTCCCCCACTCTGGGGTGCCTGAGTTTCTCTCTGGCCCAGCTGGAGAGTGAGTCTTTCCCTCATGGGGGCAGCACAAACCCAGCCACAGCAGATGCACTGTGCTAGCTGTCCAGAGTTCACTGGTAATCTGTGCCTGGCGATTCCCAACGTAGGAGATGAGCCAGGGACCCGGCCTGTACGAGGCCCAGTTAACCACTGATGACTTGGGGAAAGTCACCCCCCTGTGCTTCCATTTCTTTTTCCGCACACCGGGCCAATAACAGAGCTGACGTCAGGGAGCTGCTCTGGGGACTGAGCGAGTTAACACGTGCATGGCGCTGGGGCAGGCAGTCCCTATCTGCTGTTACCTGCTTACATTGTCATACAGAGGTCTGTTCGCTTCCCTGGGAGTCCAGCTTGTGGTCGCTAAGCAGAGGTTGGATGGAGCATCGAACAAAACACAGCCTTTCCTGGTTGTATTGCGGTTTGCTCTATTGTGTGCCACAGGTACTGTGTTTTTAACAAACTGAAGGTTGCTGACCTCTGTGTGCTGAGCAAGTCTATCGGCAGGCACCATTTTCCCAGCGTTTTGTCACCTTTTGGTAGCTCTCGCAGTATTTCAAACTGTTCCTTGTTATTATGCTTGTGATGGGAAGCTTTGGTGACGGATTGCGGTTACTGCTGTAGGTGTTCTGCGGTGCCGTGAACTGTGCCCACGTAAGACAGTGGACATAATCCATAACTGCTCTGTGTGTTCTGACCACTCCCCCATCTCTTGCTCTCTCTCTGGGCCTCTCTCTTCTGCTAGACACAATACTGAAATTAGGCCAACTAATATCAATAACCCTACAATGGCCTCTAAGTGCTCAAGTGAAAGGAAGAGTCAAAGGATGAGGCAAAATTCACGGCTGTCTAATTTTAAGGAATTACCACGGCTGCCCCAACATTCAGCAACTACCCCTCACCCCAGTAGTCAGCAGTCTTCAACACTAAGGCAAGACCCTCCTCCAGCAAAAAGATGACAACTTTGCTCAAGACTCAACTGATGGTTATCACTTTTTTTTTTAGAGTAAAATGTTTTTTTCATTACGGCAAGTACAATTTTGGGGAGCATAATGCCATTGCACACTTTATAGACTACAGTGTGGTAGAAACAGAACTTTTATGTGCACTTGGGAAACCAAAAATTTCTGTGTGACTTGCTTTATTGAGACATTTGCTTTATTGTGGTGGTCTGGAACCAAAGCCGTGACGTCTCCAAGTTCTGCCTGTAAACCAATTCTGCCCTGTGAGCTTCAACCATGTTAGCTACCCATCAGATTCATAGTATTTGGCTCAATGAGCTCCATCTGGACTGGTTAGCTTCTTCATTCCAGACAGACTTACTAGACCGTGTCCAGGGGTTGAACGAGTTAAGTGTACCTGCAAAGATGGGAAGGAACTTTTATGAAGAGGTTTTTTCTTTTAAATTCTTAAAATTCCCCAAGTATCTGGGGACCCATCACACAGTCTGTCCTCCCACCCAAATTATCATATCCAGATGGCTTCAATGAGTGGTGGGTACTTTCAATGCACTGTACGTGAATGTCTGAAAATGAGAAAGAATCAGATTTCCCTGGTGGTCCAGGGGTTAAGAATGTGCCTGCCAATGCAGGAGACATGGGTTCAGTCCCTGCTCTGGGAAGATCCCAACAAGCCCTGGGGCAACTAAGCCCATGCGCTGCAACTCCTGAAGCCTACACACCCTAGAGCCCGCGCTCCACAGCAAGAGAGGCCACTGCGATGAGGAGCCTGCAGCAAACCAGTGGCCCTGCTCGCCATCTAGGGAGAAGCCCACAAAGACCCTGTGCAGCCAAAAGTAAAATAAATAAGTAAATAAATTTTAAAAAGAACTATCTACTTAAAAAAAAAAAAATTAGACCACATCCTCCCTGCTTATAACCTTCTAGCGTGTAGACCACAAAATAACAGAAAATTCCAAAGCCAGTAGTCAGTAGTAGAGACTGACCGAAGTGTGATGAGGGACTACTTAACTAACTTGGTGTAACTAATGTGGTGGATCTTGATGATTGTGACCTGTTGGAGCCCATACTTTAATTTGCAGCATCACTTCTCTTTGTTGGGTTGAATCTGCATGTGACAACAGAGGATTCCTTATAACCTGCACCCCCCCACACACACACACCCTGCCCTCACCCCCGCCGGCTACAGGATCGGCATAGTGGCTCTGAGCTCAGCTAAGACCTGGTGGGACAGATCCAGACCCCACAGCCACCCTGCTCCGGTTTGCTTAAGATTACACTTGGATGCTGTCAATGAGCCATCAGAGAGCAGAGTAAATAAACAGCCTGCCCACTGGGAGGACAAGACATCCCTGTCCCTCTGCAGTGCTGGTGGGGGCAGCGAGGGTGAGGGGGCAGCAGGGGTGAGGGGGAGGAAAGACACTCTTTCATAACCAACAGTGTCTTCTCTCAGTTCAGTTCAGTTCAGTCGCTCAGTCGTGTCTGACTCTTTGCGACCCCATGGACTCCAGCACACCAGGCTTCCCTGTCCATCACCAACTCCTGGAGCTTGCTCAAACTTATGTCCATCGCGTTGGTGATGCCATCCAACCATCTCATCCTCTGTCATCCCCTTCTCCTCCCGCCTTCAATCTTTCCCAGCATCAGGGTCTTTTCCAATGAGTCAGTTCTTTGCATCAAGTGGCCAAAGTATTGGAGTTTCAGCTTCAGCATCAGTCCTTCCAATGAATATTCAGAACAGATTTCCTTTAGGATTGACTGGTTTGATCTCCTTGCAGTCCAAGGGACTCTCTTCAAGAGTCTTCTCCAACGCCATAGTTCAAAAGCATCAATTCTTCAGCACTAAGCTTTCTTTATGGTCCAACTCTCACATCTATACATGACTACTGGAAAAACCATAGCTTTGACTAGACAGACCTTTGTTGGCAAAGTAATGTCTCTGTGTTTTAATATGCTGTCTGGGTTGGCCATAGCTTTTCTTCCAAGGATCAAGCGTCTTTTAATTTCATGGCTGCAGTCACCATCTGCGGTGATTTTGGAGCCCAAGAAAATAAAGTCTGTCACTCATAAATAAAGTCTGTCTTCTCTCAGCAGGAAAAATTAAGGAGAGCTGTAATGTTTCATAAATGCCAAACTAATGTGTACACACACACCAAGGTGTTGCCTGCCGTAAGCTGACCTTGAAGTTTCTGAAACTTACCATCTATCCTGTAAGCCACAGTCTCATAGACAATGTTACTGTTATTTCAGGGCTGTATGTGGCTACTTGTTCCCAGGAAGCCACACTCTGGGGTTTTTTATTTTAATTTTTAAAAATTGAAGTATAGTTGATTAACATCATTGTGTTGGTTTCAGGTGTACAGCAAAACAATTCAGGGATTTAGATCCTTTTTCAGATTCTTTTCCATTAAAATATTCAGGATAGCTTCCTGTGCTATACAGTGAGTGAAGTGAAAGTTGCTCAGTTGTATCCGACTCTTTGTGACCCCATGGACTATACAATCCATAGAATTCTCCAGGCCAAGATACTGGAGTGGGTAGCCTCTCCCTTCTCCAGCAGATCTTCCCAACCCAGGAATCAAACCAGGATCTCCTGCATTGCAGGCAGATTCTTTACCAGCTAAGCTACCAGGGAAGCCTGGGCTATACAGTGGGTCCTTGTTAATTATTTTATATATAGTAGTGTGTGTATGTTCATGCGAAATTACCAGTATAGCCCTCCCTCCTCCCTGCCCTTTTGGTAACCATAAGTTTGTTTTCTATGTCTGTGAGTGTCTGTTTTTGTTTTGTAATTTTGTTCATTTGTGTTAATTTTTTAAAATTCCACATATAAGTAATATCACATGGTATTTGTCTTTCTCTGTCTGACTTACTTCACTTAGTATGGAAATCTCTAGGTCCATCCATGTTGTTGCAAATGGCATTATTTCATTCTTTTTCATTCCGTCATATATATGGAATGCAGCATACATCCATCTTTACCCATTCCTCTGTTGATGGACACTTAGGTTGCTTTCTTGCCTTGGCTACTGTGAATAGTTCAGGCTGGGTGTTGGGAAGTGTTGGTGGCTGGGCACGTGTGCACGCATGAGCGTGTGCATGAGCTATGCACCCGGCAGGGGAGCTCAGGAAACCGAGGGCAAGGGGGGCTCTGAGGAGTCCCTGCTCTCAGACTGCCAGCTGTGCTATTACTTACTTCTTTGTTTGTGCTCAGTCGCTCAGTTGTGTCGGACCCTTTGCCACCCCCAGGACTGTAGCCCACCAGGCTCCTCTGTCCATGGATTTCCCAGGCAAGAATACTGGAATGTGTTGCCATTTCTTCCTCCAGGGGAATCTTCCCAATCCAGAGATCAAATCCACGTCTCTTAAGTCTCCTGCATCAGCAGGTGAGTTCTTTACTACTAGGGCCACCTGGGAAGCTCTTTTAATGTTTCCTTTTGCCAACAGGTAAAAATGGCCCCATCATCAGGAATTCAGCTCTGGAAAACCAGCCCCTCTCAGCAGACTCCCTCCTGAGAAGAGCTGCCATGGACACCGGTCCCTGGAGCATCCCTCCCTGAGGGCTGGAGGGTCAGACTCACTGCCCCAGCCCGGCACATCCCTCCTGGAGCAACAGTGGGCCTTCCTCCTTGCTCTGGCCCGCGGGCGTAGTTAGTGCTCATTTTCTTCGCTTTTCCCTCCTTAAGACTTTCTCTGGAGGCGAGTCTGATGAACTAATTTCCCCTGAGATGCCAATTACTGATAAAGCTCAAAGTGTGACTGAAGTGCAGTTCTCTCAGAGATAAGGGTATCTTAGGAAGAAGGAAAGAGGTCTGTATGCGTGGAATTCCAGGCATCTTGGAGCCGCGAGGGATGGCGGGGTTTGATACACGCGTTCACACATGCACGCACGCATGCAGCATCTCAGGCAGGATGTGACTCCATGCTGCTTGCTGGAAAGGGCTGAGCTGGCTCTTCTCACATTCGAGAAAAGACAGAAGACATTGTCCAGACCCTCCATCAAAGCTTTGCACCTTTCAGCTTCACTCCTTCCCCTGTGGATGCTTCCTGGGCGCCTAGCACGCGCAGGCACTGTCCTCGCGTGCTCAACGGCAGGCTCGTCAGGGCTGATGCCTGACATACCGCACATGGGCCAGAGGCAGGAGGGCGAATTCGTCCTGCAAGGTCCTGCCAAGGCCCTCCTCTGACCTGCTCCCCCAGGGAACTGGCATCCCAGAGGGCAGGTCAGTCCCCTGTCCAGGGCTCCTGGGGGCAGATGGCATCTGCCCTCCCCCTAGAGCTTGCCCCGGATTGAGTGTGGGTCTGGCCACTCGGCTCATCTCCCCAGCAAGGCAGGCCCTGCCAGCCCACATTCTTGAGTCGGAGAGAAGCCAGGCGAGCTGAGGGCCTGGTGTCAGGTTGCTCAGCCCTGGCTGCGCCTCTGTTCTGTGTGCCTGGCGAAGGCCCTCCCCACCCCCGACTGCCTAGTGACTGAAAACATTCCACTTCTGCCTCTCCCGTCGGGGGCGGACCCGCCAGGATCCCTGTCTGAATTCTTCTTCATTAACGGGGATGTGCTTGCCACCCGGAAGTTGCTAAGAGCTCCTTTTGGTGGAGGATGATGTTTTTTGCAGGAGGGACCCCTGATGGTTTTTCTGTTTCTGTTTCCATAATACATGCTGAAACCCACACTTCATTGAAAGCAGATGGTCACCGAGTCCCCGCGATACCCAAGGGGCGAGGCCGGGCCAGGAAGCTTCTGATTCTTGTCCGCCCGCCGGGCAGCCGTGGCACAGATAGGAAAGATGAACGAGGTGGGAGCTGGCGGGCCCAGCGGTAGGACTCTGGAGACAGTGCGCAAAGCGGGGCAGGGACAGCCCTGTCTGGACAGTTGGGTCGCAGGAAAACAGAAACAGGGGCACAGGGGCCGCGAGGGTGGGTAGAGATTAAGAGAGAAGGAAAGAAACAAGCTGCGGAGATAAACTCTGACCTCTGCGGGCCCCTCATTCCCAGGCCCTGAGTCCACAGTGTCAGATTCCCGGGAAAGTGCGTGGTTCAGAGAGCCGCCCTGCCGCAGGAAATTGGTGCTGAAGCCGCAGCCGCGGAGACCCGGGCCTGACCCTCCTCATCTGTCTCCGTGCCCGTGTAATGAGAAGCATATTCTCCACTTTATCTTTCCCCAAAGCATCAGCCCTTATTTCTCCATCTCCAAAAAAGGCAAAGGGAGGACTGGCTGCCTCCCATGCTGCTCAACATAAACTTGTCACCAGCAGAGCCCCATCCGGTGCCTCAGGCCCTCAGGACAGTCTGTGTTGTCCAGAGGCCCCCCAAGGTGGCCCCGTCTGTTCTCTGCTCCTGCAGGAGGCTCCACGGTGACCTGATACTTGGAAGCCACTATGGTCGCAGATATGAAGGGCGCTCTGGCCCAAGGCGGCCGACGCCTAGCCCACCTGGCAGTAGGGGCATACATGCCTGACTTCAGTCCTGACCCCAAACCTCAGCACAGCTGTCTGTGGATGAGAGAAACTCCTCCCCCTCCCCATGTCTCCTCCGCGCCCAACTCCCCCCAGCCCGCCGCCCCCGCCCCCGCCCCTGCAATCTGGGCTGGGAGACCAACACCATGCACCTGTTGCGGGAGGGCGGAGGGGTAGACCTGACTTGAGCTCACGTGTAGGAGGGTTAGATCTGTCCAGGGATGACCAGGTAAGGCAGGTCTTCCAAAATTTTCTTTTTTGAGTGGGGGCGGGGGGCTAATACAGCGTTGGGATCTTATTTCCCTGACCAGGGATTGAACCCGTGGCCCCTGCAGTGGCATTGCAGAGTTTTACACTGGACCACCAAGGAAAGTCCCTAAAACTTATTTTTTAAGAGTGATTGAGGAATCTCCCAGGGGAAAACTTACCCTGAGGCCCAAGGGAGCCTCCACGAGAACTTGAACTTGGCAAAAAAGGCAAAGGGAAGGTGGGAGGCTGAGCGAGGAGGGTGCAAGCTCAGCTTGCTGTCTGCAGTTTGCTGGGGTCCAGTCCTTGTGGGATCACAGCCGAGTCTCCCAGGAGCAGGGGCTGTGGGTACATGGACCGTGGGTCCCATGTTTCACTGGGGCCCAGTCCTTCTGGGGTCACGACCGAATCTCCTAGGAGCAGAGACTGTGGGTACATGGACCAGGGGTCCCATGTTTCACAGGCACTGCACAGCTTGCCCTTCCGGGTGGACTCATTACATGGAGGGGCGGGGGAGATGCCCTCCCCACTGAGAGTGGACAGCGCAGCTTCAGCATCTCAAGGGCTCTGATGCATCAGGGTGCCTAGAGGAAAGTGGGGGACAGGGGGTGCAAGCCACCAGTGAGAAATGGGGGCAGAGAAGAAGGGGGCTGGAAACAAGGAAGACAGCCAACCACAATCACAAAACATGAAAGTACAGGGACATGGTAGATGGCGAGGCAGCCAGGCTACTAGAGAGGTGGGTGGCAATGGGGCTCATGGGAAAAAGGACAATTGAAGATGACTCCAGGATGCCAGGCAGCAGGGCTGAGTGGGCACCAGTCCCCAGAGCTGCCCCCCACCCCCATGGTTGGTTTCCTCCCAGAGGGTGAGCAGAGCAGCGGAGGATGGGCACACGCAGGGCCTCCTTCATGTCAAACACTGACCCTTTCACTTTTCAGCCCATGTTGGAAAGTATTCCCTGTCCTGTTAAGATCAGGTTACCTACTGTATTTTAGATTCCACATATAAGTGATACCATGCGAGCTAGTAATACAACATTGTAAATCAACTATACTTCAAAAAAAAAAAAGAAGATCAGGTTATGGATCCAGTTCAATACCCCACCCCACCACCCCCTCCAATTCAGGAAATGCAACCTGAGGGCAGAAACTTCATCCTTGAGGGGGGTGTTGGGGAAACTGAAAGGCTAGATACCAGACAACAGCAAGCTTCTGAGAAAACTTGCCATGAAGCCATTCAGAATGAGAGAGCAGAAGGGACTGTAGCTGAGGAAGATGGACCTGGAAGGGGGTATGGCCAGGACCCAACCCCTGTGATGTTGTGATTTAGAATAAGAAGTCCGTGCAGGTGTCTGTCCCCATTCACGGCAGAGAGCTTAAACCCATGGCCTTTCCTAAGTTATGAGAGGCATAATGGTATCTTTTGTGATGCTACTGAGATGACTTGGGGACCACACCCAGGGATGGGCCCAGGAGCCAGCCATGTGATCAGTGGGACCTTCAATCCTACCCCAACCTCGGGGAGAGGAGAGAGACTGGACAATGAGTTCAATCACCAAAGGCCAAAGATGCAATCAGTCGTGTCTCTGTAATGAAGCCTCCATGAAACCCCAGAAGGACAGGGTTTGGAGAGCTTCCTGGTGGTGGAGGGTGGCGGTTTGGGGAGGGTGGTATGGCAGGGGAGGGCCTGGAAGCCCTGGGCCTCCCTGTATATCCTGCCCTCCTCATCTCTTGCATCTGGCCTTCCTGGTTACATCCTTTTATAATCGAGTGGAGATATAGTCAATATGACGCTTATATGAGGTCTGTGAGCTGCTCTAGTAAATTAATCCAACTCAAGGACAGGGTCAGAGACTTCCCTGGCAGTCCCAGTGGTTAAGACTTCGTGATTCCAACGCAGGGGCCCAGAGTTCAATCCCTGGTTGGGGAACTAAGATCCCAAGGAAAGGGTCGTGGGACTCTCCCATTTGTAGCCATTGGATCAGAAGCCCAGGGCACAGTGCGGACCTGTGACTGGCGTGTGAAGTCGGGGCAGGGGCAGCCTTGGGGGGCTGACCCTTTACTGTTTGGGATCTGATACTGTCTCCAGGCGGACACTCTCAGGATCGAGGTGAACTGTGGGACATCCGGCTGGTGTCCCAGGGCTGCATGGTGCTGCGGGGACCCCTCCCCCCACATGAGAATTGTGTGCGGAGCCCTTGACCACCCATGGCCTCAAGGGCGGGGGCCGCTTTTCTCTCTGGAGGCTTTGATGATCCTGCCACTTCTGAAGTCCTCTGTCACTTGTCATTCGGATTTGCTTCTTTACACAGTTGGTCTGACATGGCTCCCCTCCCATGATCCCTCTCTGCCTCCACGTGCCCTTGGGATGACCTGCTTCGTGGGCCGGCGTACTTGTTGTCTGAAGGCTGCTGCAGAGACCAGCCCACGGGGTCCCCAGCCAGTCGAGGGGATGTATCTGTGGGTTAAGGGACAACAGTCTTATTTTACTGTCGTCATTCTCCTCCCTGGGGTGGAAGCCTCCTGAGGGGAGGGAGAGTCCACATCTGCATGTGTTGCTTCAACCAGCTGGGAGACGCTCATTCACCTTCAACTTGAAACATGAGGCAGAAAGGCTAGGCCCAGGATTGCTTTTTCTCTCTTGAGCCTGAGTAGTCTTGTGTTTAGGCCCTGAATACTTACAACTTCTACTGGAAGGTTGATAATAGTAGTGTTATTACCAACCACTGAGCACTTGCTAAGTTGCTTCAGTTGTGTTCGACTCCTATGGACTGTAGCCTCCCAGGCTCCTCTGTCCATGGGATTCTCCAGGCAAGAATACTGGAGTGGGCTGCCATTTCCTCCTGCAGGGGATCTTCCTGACTCAGGGATTGAGCCTGAGTCTCTTATGTCTCCTGCATTAGCAGGCAGGTTCTTTACCACTGACGCCACCTGGGAAGCCCAACTTACTATATGCTAGATACCACACATGCACTCACACACACACGCACAATCCACAGTCCAGAATTCCACAGCACGTGTGTACGGTGGGTAGGCCAGCAGGCCACTCACCAAGGCCACCCCCTGGGAGGGTCGCTGCCCTCACGTCTGACTCACGCACTGTGCTGTTTGCTTTGCTCCCTCTAGGAAATCCTGTTCTCACAGTTTGCCAGGCAGGGCCTCACAGGGGTGGTGCCCACATGTGAGTCTGGCTAATGTTTTGGTCCAGGAACTGCACCCCTTTGTGGGAAGTCACTGCTCCTTCCCTGATAAGAATACAGGGTCCTGGACAAAGCCCCAGGCCAGGGGCCAGGAGACGGGGGACCTGGACGCTCTCTCATGCCCTTGGGCAGGTCACTTCCCTCTCAGGAAAGTGGACCCCAATTTCTTCTATAAGAATGAGGGGCTTGGACTCTGCAAAGGGTAAAATTCCTCACAGCTCTAAACATCTAATGTGTGCTTGCCTGCTCAGTCGCTTCAGTTGTGTCCGACTCTTTGCAACCCCATGGACTGTAGCCCACTGGGCTCCTCTGTCCATGGGATTCTCCAGACAGGAATACTGGAGTGGGTTTCTATGCTCTCCTCCAGGTGATCTTCCCCATCCAGGGATCAAACCTGAGGCCTCCTGCATCTTCTGCCTTGCGGGCAGATTCTTTACCTGTGAGCCACTGGGGAAGCTTATAGCAAAACTCCAGGAACTTTTTATTCCTACTTTTTTTTTTTCATTCAAGTGAGTCTGATTGGATGCAACATGGTGAAAATATCCTTGCAGGGTCAGACTTGTTGGAATTTATCTTTTCTGTTCATCTTTTACTATTATTATTATTATTTTTGCCACACTGTGCAGCATTCTACGGTATCTTTGTTCCCCAAACAGGGATCAAACCCTCACCCCCTGGAGTGGAAGCACAGAGTCTTAAGCACTGGAGTGCCAGGAAAGTCCTCATCTTTTGTTATTATAATCTAGTGTGTGCTGAACGAGATGCTTTATTCCAGATGTTTTGGTGGCAATTTTATTTACTTAAATGAAGCATAACATAGAATCAAGAAGTTAGAACGGATAACATAATGAAGGGCGTATGCCCACCCCTGGCTTCAGAAAGAAAGCACGAGCCACCACAATGAAGCCCCTCTCTGCTTTTCCCTTATGTCATTTCCCATCTCTTCTCAGAGACAACAACTATCTGGAATCTTACCTGGATCATCCTCCTGCACTTTACACATAAATATTATACATACAGGACTTCCCAGGTGGTGCTGGTGGTAAAGAACCCACCTCCCAGTGCAGGAGACGTAAGAGATTCAATCCCAGGGTGGAGAAGATCCCCAGGAGGAGGGCATGGCAACCCACTCCAGTATTCTTGCCTGGAGAATCTTACGGACAGAGGAGCCTGGTGGCCTACAGTCCATAGGGTCACAAAGAGTTGAACACAGCTGAGGTGACTTAGCACGCATGCATGTTATACATAGAATTTTTTCATGTGTGTGACCATCACATAAACAGTATCACAAAGTGTATATCATCTCCTTACTGACTTCCTCTCCACATTCAGTTTGGGGTTTTGATCTATGTAGATTCATTTCTACTGTTGGATGATTGTCTATTGTATGGATCAGTGGGAATTCATTTAAAGGCATTTTCTTCTTGGGGGAACTTTTCGATTGCTATCCTTCTTTCTTCCTTTTAACTTATCATACACAAGGCTGTTCTGAATGTTCCTAGTCTGTGTGTGTTCCTGAACACATGTGAAAGTTTTCCTAGAAGCATTGTTGTTGGCCCTGACTTGCTGAGATAGTTCCAAATCGCTTTCCACGGAGGTTTGCTGATAAACCCTCCATCTCTTCAAAAACATTAGGTATGGTGCCGTCAGACTTCTTTTTATAAACAACAAGATTTTTTGAGTAAGTAAAACCTTCAAGTGCCTCAAAAATCAAAACCATAAAAGGGCAGGATGTGAAGATAATTTTGTTTCTGGTCCCCCGGCCTCCAGTGTTCCATTGTGTTAACTGTCCCTAATGCGTCCCTTCTGGGGACATTTTGATGCATTCTAGAAGCATTGTTGTTGCCAAGGGTGTGCTGGTGTTGCTGCTGCTGCTAAGTCGCTTCAGTTGTGTCCGACTCTGTGTGACCTCATAGACTGCAGCCCACCAGGCTCGCCCATCCCTGGGATTCTCCAGGCAAGAACACTGGAGTGGGTTGCCATTTCCTTCTCCAATGCATGAAAGTGAAAAGTGAAAGTGAAGTCGCTCAGTCGTGTCCTACTCATCACGGCCCCTTGGACTGCAGCCCACCAGGCTCCTCCGCCCATGAGATTTTTCCAGGCAAGAGTACTGGAGTGGGGTGCCATTGCCTTCTCCGTGTGCTGGTGGGTATCTCCTTTTGGGGTTTCTCTACTCAGTGACCACCTCCACAGCCTCCCATCCCGCCCCTGTTCCGTTCACCTGACAATATACCTTTGTGACCATTCTGCGTCACTACAGAGCATCTGTATTCTTATTTTGCTGTCAAAATCATTCACTGCTACTTGACTCCTTTTTAAATTAAAAGAATACATTTTTTGGTGAAATGAATCACACATCAAAGAATCAGAAGAAGAGGAATAAAATGAACCCAGCCGACTCCTCTCTCAGGCTCAGAAAGAGAACTGAATCATCATCTCTGAAACCCTCCTTCTCCTCTTCTTCAGCGCAGCCCCTTCCCTCCACCCCAGCTGATCCTGCTCCAAACTCTAGTGTCAATGATTCCTCTGCTTTTTAAAATAGATTTCCAGCCCATGTGTATATCCTCAAAGGACCCACTGCTCAGTTTTGACTGGGTAGCAAATGCAAATTTAACTGGAATAAAAAAGTTAAATAAATAAATAATCCTGCCCCTAGGTTCCCAGGGGAAGGTAAGGTCAGTGGAGTTTCTGGGTCGAGATTCCCTAAACCCCTCTGGAAAGGTTGGGATGCAAATCCATGGGGAGCTCTGGGCTTACACCATTGGATACCTGGCTGTGAAACAGGTTCTGGGTTCCACAGCAATGTGGTCTGGTCAGCAGCTCAGAGCTTCTGGGTCTGAAGTCACTGGAGCCAGGAACCTCTTGATCACTTCACTGATGACTTTCTACCTCTTTAGTATATTTCTGGAACTCCTATTAAACATCAGTGTTGGACACCCTGGTCCTCTAAATGTTCTATTTTCACCTTTTTGTGTTTTTGACTACTCTCTGGAAGACAGAGGATGAGATGGTTGGATGGCATCACAGAGTCGATGCACAGGAGTTTGAGCAAGCTCCAGGAGTTGGTGATGGACAGGGAAGCCTGGCGTGCTGACGTGCTGCATTCCATAGGGTCGCAAAGAGTTGGACAGAACTGAACGACTCAACTGAACTGAACTGGGAGATTTCCTCAGATTTAGCTTCCACTGAATTTGTGGTTGCTGCAATCAATTTTAATTTCTTAGAGCTCTTTTGTGAACTTTGAATGAATGATCCCTTTTCAAAATATCTCATTCTTGTGTCATGGATGAGAAATCTTTTATGTGGCTAATGTTAAGAGTGTGTGTGTGTGTGTGTGCGTGTGTGTGTGTATCAATTCTGGCTGAAAAGTTTGAGCTGAGGAATAAAAGGCTGATTAGATGCTCTGAGTCCACGATTGGAACTCGTTGATTTCCACACTATAATGGGGCCATTTGCTGGGGAACCCCTAAAGTAAATTTCCGAGGATGTTTCCTGTTGGGCTGGTGAGATTCTCTGTGGGAATCTCTTCATCTCCTGGCTTGAGAGGAAACCAACCAGTGATCTGGGAACTGAATGGGAGAAAAAAGCTGGAATATCTCTGCATTAAATGTTCAGTAGACAAAGTTTACCTGTACCCACAACCATGACTGCCATGTCCCAGTCCCTTGACCTGCTGTTCTACCCTCTCCAGAGATGCAAGGTAGAAAAAGTTCCAGGGGTAGGGAGGGAACAAGGGGACTTAGAGATTCATACTTCCTTTTTTATTATTATTATTACTAGAGTATCATTACTTTACAATGTTGTGTTAGTTTCTGCTGTGCAGCAAAGTGAGTCAGCTGTATGTATGCATATATATCCTCTCCCTCTTGAACCTCCCTCCCAACCCCACCTCCATCTCACCCCTCTGAGTTATCACAGACCACAAAGCTGAGCTCCCTGTGCTGTACAGCAGCTTCCCACTATCTATTTTACACATGGTAGTGTATATATGGGAGAAGGCAATGGCAACCCACTCCAGTACTCTTGCCTGGAAAATCCCATGGACAGAGGAGCCTGGTGGGCTGCAGTCCATGGGGTCACCAAGAGTTGGACACTTACTGAGCGACTTCACTTTCACTTTTTACTTTCATGCATTGGAGAAGGAAATGGCAACCCACTCCAGTGTTCTTGCCTGGAGAATCCCAGGGACGGGGGAGCCTGGTGGGCTGCCGTCTATGGGGTCGGACAGAGTCGGACAAGACTGAAGCGACTTAGCAGCAGCAGCAGCAGTATATATATGTGGGCTTCCCTAGTGGCTCAGAAGGTAAAGAATCTGCTTGCAATGCAGGAGACCCGGGTTCAATTCCTGGTTCAGGATGGTCCCCTGGAGGAGGAAATGGCAACCCATTCCAGTACTCTTGCCTGGAGAATTCCATGGACAGAGGAGCCTGGCGGGCTACAATCCATGGGGTTGCAAAGAGTCGGACATGACTGAGCAACTAACTCAGTGTACATATGTCAGTGCTATTCTCCCAATTCGTCCCATCCTCCCCTTCCCTCACTGTGTCTATTTGGATGGACCTAGAATCTGTTATACAGAGTGAAGTAAATCAGAGAAAAATATCACATATTAACACATATATATATGGAATCTAGAAAAATGGTCCTGATGAACCTACTTGCAGGGAAGGAGCAGAGAGACGCAGATGTAGAGATCATTACTCCTGAAGCAGCATCGCCCAGATTCCTTTTTCCCAACATCGTCTTTACCCCATCTCTGGATTTCCCACACTTCCCTTTCAATTCTACTTTCAAACTGGGAAATCGTTTCAGAACTTGTCTCTTTCTTGCAGTCTCATGTCAAACCAGGCCATAAAAGCAAACTCATGTTGCACGTGTTTTGTTTTCCCCACTTCTTAACTAAAACCACAAGTTCATTTTCTCCATTTTTCTTATTGCAGGCAACACGCTACATATGTCAGGGTTTCTGCTAGATCAGCACTATGGTACTGGTCCTAATATCTGCATCCATCAGTTTGAACTAAATTATGTTGCAATAATAAATGGCTTCCAAAATCCTAGTGCCTTACAACATCAGATATTTATTTCTTGCTCATATACGTATTGGCAGCACATCAACTTTCGCCCTGCACTCTTCTGTGATACAGGCTAGGAGGGGCCATTATCCTTATCTTGTGGCAGAAGAAACAAAGAGCCCAGGCCTGGGCTCTTAAAACATCTGTTCAGACAACTGTATACATTTCACAGGAGAAAGAAAGTCACACGGTGAACCCTGATCTCAGTGGGCAGCAGGTCTGTCCTCCCTCCAGGCAGGATGCCGGGAAGGGGCTCTCTAGGGGGTACACATAGTAGCGAGGAAAAGCAAATATTTGGAATAAATAGTACAATCATACCATCTGCTGTATTCTTTTTAAAAAGTTTTTTTGTTTTTTTTTTTCCTGGAACTGATTTGTCCAAAACAGATCTGGGGACCTCCCTAGTGGTCCAGTGGTTAAGAATCCGCCTGCCAATGCAGGGGACACGGGTTCAATCCCTGGTCTTGGAAGATCTCTCCAAGCTGCAGAGCAACTTAACCCGTGTCCCACAACTACTCAGCCCACTCCCCCTAGAGCCTGTGCTCTGCAAAAGAGAAGCCACTGCAATGAGAAGCCCACACACCACAACTAGAGAGGAGCCCTCACTCGCTGCAACCAGAAAAAGCCCGTGTGCGGCAACAAGGACCCAACACAGCTAAAAGAAAAAATCAAAATTGAGATTTGTCCTCTTCAAGCCATCATGTGCTAATGAGATAAGACATTGTCATGTGGCATCTCTTTCCTTACCACCCCTGTCTCTTCAGTGAGTGCGTGGGCTGGCTCTGTGGTAAAGGATGAGCTGCTTTGCCTCGGAACATAATGACCTGCGAACATCCAGTCCCACAGTATGAAGGTGATTCCCATGGCTACCTGTCCCAGCAAGGTGCCAGCACTAACTCTTAGAGCTCCCTCCGCCTTCTCCTGAGGGTCTCTTATGTAGAACCCCACTGGGTGAGATGCTTTGGATGTCGTTTGGGCGTGGTTTCATGTCTATCAGCATCTCGGGGTGGGAGGGTTCCACTGGTTTCCAGGCTGAGATTGCCATGAGATCCTCGTTTCTCTTACAACTCATGTATACTTTCAAAAGAAGCTCCCATCACTGGAGATGACTGGAGATTTCATTCTAGCCAGCAGAAAAGTTGAACAAGGCTCTTGTCTCTAAATATTCTCTACTTGCACACAAGGCAGGTAGTGGGATCTTCCTTTCCTCTAGTTGCTGACTGAGCATAAATTAATGGCGTTTACATTTTTAGGAACAGTCATCAGCTCATGATTCATGATGAAGAAAATGTTCCTATCTCTCCTGCTCTGTAAGGGTTTATTTTGGTTTCCTGGTTGTTTATGTTGAAAGTTCCAAGATTCACGGCCTTGGCTAAATCTGCAAAGAATCCATCATCTAAACAGCACCTTTCTCTAGGTCTGTAGGGTACAGACTATTTATTTTTATCTGAAAGTGACCAGCATTCATTTTGGCATTGGTCCCAGATGTCACACCCTGAAAAGCTGACCTAGCCGGGGAGTAGCTATGCCTCTCTGCTCCTAAAGTGAGAAGGATACAGCCTGTTCATGCTGGAAGACAGTGGAAGCCTTGGAGCTTTGTGGGTGACTAGGTGATGCTCTTTGAGCATCCGTCCTGTACAAATTCTCAAACTGGCCACATGAACCTATCAGCTTGGTCTAGTCGTGTGTCTGTATTGCACTACTTTGCTTGTGAGTGGTTGGAGGAGCCCTAGAATTAAGGTTAATAGGAAAGCTCCTTTAGGACTTCCTTGGTGGTCCGGTGGCTAAGACTCCGAGTTCTTAATGCAGGGGGCCAGGGTTCAATCCCTGGTCAGGGAACTAAGATCCCACATGCTGTAACTAAGAGTTCATATGCTGCAACTAAAGATCTTGCATCCTGCAACGAAGATGGAAGATTCCACATGCTTCAACTAAGACCTGATGTATGCAAATAAATATATATATATATATATATATATATATTTTTTTTTTTTTTTGAAAAGAAAGGCTTCTTCACCTTGAGTTGAGCTAGGTGGTCTAATGACCCTCACGGACTATTCACACATGGTCCCTTCCCCTGCCAGGCACACCTAGAGTGGCACTGCCCATCACCTTGCGCTCAGGTAGAGCTCTAGCCAGTGAAGTGTGAGCAAATGCCTGTGAGTGCCGGTGTGCAATGTGCTACAACTGCTCCTGACACAGCAAGTGTGATGCTTCTGATTAATGGTAACCTGAGTGAAAGGAGGCTGAGCTCATCTGCCCTGGACGGATGGTGTGAGCAAGAAATTCTCTTTGTTATGTTCAACCACTGACATTTCATGGTTATTTAGAACCATACTTAAGCACAGGCCATCTTGGGCCATGAAATAACACAGACTCAAAATCCAAGGTTTTCTAACTCTGACCTGAAACCCAGAACCATAAGAGAGAAAATTTACAGATGACTATATTTTTAAAAGTCAAAAGGTCCTAAATGGTAAGATTCAAAATGCAGAAAGCAACAGAGGGAAAGTACACTGAGGGGAAGATGTTTGGAGCTCCTGGACTGAAGGCTTGTTTCTCTGTACTCAGATCATGCTGTTCCTCCACTTAAAATGCTGTTCCCACAGAGAGACTCATGGCTCAGACTCTCACCTGCTCCCAGAATCAGCTCAAATGCCGTCTTCTCAGAGAGGCTTTCCTGAACTTGAAGTTCTCATGCAACGGCTGTCCTTTCCTTTCTTTATTCTCCTGATGATGTGTTCAATGTTGTGCCCATCTATTTATTTATTTAGGTCTGCCCACTCCATCCCCTGGGATGTCTGCTTTGTTTGCTTTATTTACTGCTATGCCTCCAAAGTCAGACACAACTGAGCGACTAGCATTACTATGTCTCCAGCACACAAAATGTTTGGCACTCAATAAGGATTTGTTAAATGGATTATCCAAGTCTGGGTATGTGAAAAAAAAAGTACAAAACAGTATGAATTTTATGCTTCCATTTGTGTAAAAGGGATTTTCCTCCTCTTATGTAGTCTACACTGTTGGAACTCCTATAGAACAAACAAATGCTTTTGCCAACAAATAAACTGCAAGGCGTATAAAGAAGAGGAAAAATCTGTAGACTAAGAGAGACCTAAGAGGGAAGGTGGGGGAGAGATAAATTAGGAGTTCGGGATTAACATACACACTGTGGTTTTTCCGTCACTCAGTCGTGTCCAACTCTTTGAGACCCCATGGACTGCAGCATGCCAGGCTTCCCTGTCCATCACCACCTCCAGAACTTGCTCAGACTAATAGCCATCGAGTCAGTGATGCCATTCAACCATTTGATCCTCTGTCGTCCCCCTCTCCTCCTGCTTTCGATCTTTCCCAGCATCAGGGCCTTTTCTAATGAGTCGGCTCTTCACATAATTCTATATATAAAAGAGATAAACAAGGACCTACTGCATAGCACAGGGAACTCAATATTCTGTAATAACCTATAAGGAAAAAGAACTTGAAAAAGAATAGACATATACACATATATATGTATCAATGAATCACTTTGTTGTACACCTGAAACTACCACAACATTGTACGTCAACTATACTCCAATATAAAATACAAATGAAAAAAATAAGAGACTTAAAAGATGCATCAATAATAGTACCACATGTATCTTATTTGGCTCCTGATTCAAATAAACAAACTTTTTTTTTTAAGGCTGACATTTGTGAAGCCATTGGAAACTTGAATACTGCTTGAATGTTTTAGATTATTAAGGAATTATTGTTGATTTTAGGTTGTGATTATTGTATTTTGGTTATGTTTTAAAAGTCTTTATCCTTAGATAGACACACAGAAATATTTACAGATGGAATGCTGTGATGTCTGGGAGGGGACAGGGGTGTGTGATTGAAACAGAATTATTCTCAGGTTGATACTACTTGAAGTAGGGTGGTGGGAGCACGGGTTTCCATGATAGCATTTGGTCTGCTTTTGCATTTTCCACAGCCAAAAGCTTACAAAAGAACATCTGTATGCACATTTACACACACATACACACATGCACACACACATACATGCACACCATGCACACACACCTCTATTGACTTGTACATGCAACATGTCTCTCTAGAAAGATCCTTAAGAAACTTACATTGTCTATGGGTTGGGGTGGGGGTCCCTGGATAGCTATGAGTAGCAGGGAGTTTTTTTTGTTTTTGTTTTTTGTTTTTTTTGTAAATTTATATGTATTTTTCAAATTTTGGACAGTATGAATGCATTCTCTATTCAAAAATGTCATTTAATTATTTTAAGCTGGTCCTCAAGAATGTTTGTTCTTAGCTGTATGACCTCAGGCAAATTTCTATAAAATTCTTCTCCTATAAATTGAAGACAATGGTGTCTCCTCCCAGAGGTGAGGAGTATAAAACATTCGGCATAATGCCGAGGATATGGTGAAGTCTTCACCAGCTGTAGCTCGTTTCATTTTTACTAACCCTGAGTGAGGGATGGGGGAACCAAGAGAGGAAACAAGAGATCCCAAGCTTGGACCAAAAGCTCTGAGAGAGACACACGTGTTTGTTTTTGGGGTCCTATGGCCTTGCCTTGATTAATATCAGCTGTGTGAGAGCAGACAGGCTGTTATTTATCTTAGAGAAGATGACTTGGGTTGGTACTCAGTCTGATTTTCATGTGCCTTTATTTTGAAATTGTGGTTTGAGGGTTGCCTCAGGAATTGGAAACAGCTGGGGCCTCAGAACCTCAGTGTGGCCCTGCCAGGGCACTTCTTACCTTTTTAGGTTACCACATCATCTTTATCTATAAATGAGCTAGTGAGGTCAGAGGACTGTCCTGGACCACCGATTCTAACTCCTTGTTACTCCCCAGAAATATTCAGAAGTCTGTTTCCAACAGTCTCAGTGGGGAGACTTCAAATTCATTTCATTCATTCAACCATTTATTCAACCAATGTGTGCTAGGTACCATTCCAGACACTGGAAACTCAGCAGTGAACAAAGCCTAGAGGTGGTCTCCTCTCATGGAGCTCAAATTCTAGGAGTGGAAGGTAAGCAACACACAAGTGAACCAACCACCAATCCACAAATATCTGAATAATTTCTGGTAACCACCTGTATTATCAGGAAAACAAAATATGAAATTGGTGTAAAGAAAAGAGGGGTGGTCAGGAGAGTTCTCTTTTGAGGGAAGAATACCTGAGCTGAGACCTCAAAGATAAGACATGAGTCATGCAAAGATCTGGGAGAAATGGTCTAAAAAAATGCAATTTAAATGCAAAATAAATGACTGTTCTGCTCCACTTGCCTGGTGTGTCTGAATTTAATGAGAATTTGCTGTACCTGCTCCCATCTGCTCCCACCGCCCAGGGAAGGGCTACCTTCAAGGCTGTTTGTTACTTTTAAAAATAGCTCATCTAAGGTACCTCTGTGGACTTCTCTAGGGATCTGATTTCCAAAAGTGTTAATGCTACATTTTGACGATAGATCAATCTGACCAAAAAAAGCCTCATTTTATTCTGAAAACTGTCCTGAGAACAAATCTTAAAATTGTGAAAGAACTGAGGGACAGTATCCAATTCTCAAGAAGAAAAGGAGTCTTTGGAATTTGCTTTTTCTTTTATCTTATCTTTCCTTATCTTTCTTTTCATTTCCTAATGCCTATGCCCCCAGATGGAGAAGGAAATGGCAACCCACTCCAGGGTTCTTGCTTGGCAAATCCCATTGACAGAGGAGCCTGGCGGACTATAGTCCATGGGGTCACAAAGAATTGAACACGACTTAGCTACTGAGCACGCATGCCCTCATAATCTTTACCCAGAAAAGAATGAGAAGCCTCTCCTGCTGAAACCTTACTTTTCTGGGTCTCTTTCCTCCACTCCAGAGGTTGTACATGGGAGAAACATGCATGGGATGGAGCAGGGCAAAACTCATCTTTTCTGAGTAAATTCAGTGCCTCTTTTGTCACACAAATGCTGCTTTTGTAAACCTTACCGTACAAATACGCACTTATTTCCCACTGATTTTTAAGAAAAGACTTAGTGAATGTAGAGCAGTTGAATTCAACCACTGGCACTTGGCGACACAAGCTCACACCCTGGTCACGTGACACTGACCCGGCCTCCTGGAGTGAGGACTCGGGGACGCGTGGTAACGCATGTGAGCTGGGACGACCAATTGACAGAGAGCCAACGCAGTCAGTGGGGACAGAACCCAGGGCCCATAGTACATTCAGGGACCCAGAAAAATGTCTTAATTTCTTTCAAAACCAGAAGGAAAAAATACAATTTTAGGCCAAATGAGAAGTTAATAGATATTACCAATATACTCATCTTTATACCCAAACAGTGATAAAATATCATCTTTTTAATGAAGAAACGGCCTTTGAAGGCCAAAGAGCCCAAGGCCATTGATATCGTTCAGGGTTAGTGACAAATAATGCAATAATGAAGCTGCACCTTTATTATCTATGATCAGGAGTGGATTTGCTAGTGGCCGAACATGTAATAAGGTCACTGTATGAGAGGTGATTGGCGGCCACCTGAGGAGAGGCTTGTTCTGCCTTCTTCACTGAAAGGAGCATGTATTTTCCTGATTGCCTCCATCAGTTTTTCCCCCTGCCTGTTTTTTGGCATCACTGCTGTGACTTCAGCAATTCTTTCTTCTCTGCGTCCCCATCCTTCTCTCTTCCCTTTATTCCTCCAGTCCTTTCACGTTACTCCTCATTCCCTTCCTCCTGGCCTCCCTCCTTCCCACTAAATGTGTCACTTTTCCTTGTGCTTGAGGTGACAGCAAAAGGGGCAGTGCAAGCCAGGAAATCATAATCACACAAAGGACTTCTCGGGATGTGGCTGAGTCCCAAAGAACACATCTCCTGTCCTTTTTATGTACAAGGGAGGGCGTGTGTGTGTGCGTTTGTGTGCTTGTGTGCGTGCATGTGTGTTTAGCAGAATTCACCGGCTTCACTCTCTCGGGAAGTCTCGCTATAAATTTGGTCTGCTAAGTCCTCATACTACTTGCCTCCGAAATGTCCTAAAAACATGCTTCTGTCGTTTGACTGCAAGTTGAGGAGCATGACAACCGAGGACACAGAATTAATGGAAGTCATAAAGTTTTACCTCCATGAGATGCACTCTTGAGATCATAAAGCTGTAGGCCATGAAAAACAGCGACTGACTGCAACCGTGGGGTGAGGAAATTCTCTTCTGAGTTGAGCTCTAATCTTGGCAGCAAACTGGGCAAGGTAATGCCTTTGTGGACAAACTATGAATTCGTAAATAGATACAATTTAGACTTTCAAGAAAATGGGGTCAGGCAAGGGTTGATTGTTAGGCAAGTAGAAGGTCCTTGCTAAGTTTTTAAGGTCTCAGATTTATGGACATTCTGAAAGGTCACCGGCTATGGTGGGAAGTTGAATCCATATTTCAACACTGGCTCTGCCTTTGTGTATTGATGGTTTCCTGGGCCTGGCCAAGCCCTGACCTCTTGGCGGTAGTGAAATTTCTGGAATTTAGCTTTATTGGCTCTGAAAGTGCACCATGGCCTACAGGAAAAAGTTTGTGCCTCTAAATTATTGTGACTAATATGTTACATAGGTCTAATACAAAATAAATATTGTTGATGGGCTTCCCTTGTAGCTCAGTGGTAAAGAATCTGCCTGTCAATGTCCAATTCCTGGGTTGGGAAGATCTCCTGGTGAAGAAAATAGCAGCCAGCTGAAGTACTCATGACTGGGAAATCCCACGGAAAGAGGAGCCTGGTGGGTTATAGTCCATGGGGTTGCAAATCAGATACAACTTGGTGACTAAACAACACCAGCCACAACTACTTGATGTCCAGCAACTAAAAGTTACATGACATGTAACATTATTTGGTATCTAATACACCTGCTTATTTGAAAATGGGAGGAAAAAACAAAAATACAAGAGGAGAATGCATTATGTGAAACAGGAATCGTTTAGATGGTGAAACTATTCAGTAATGGTGGATATATTATGCTATACATTTTTCAAAACCTATCAAACTTCACAGTACAGAGCTAACCTTATTATGTGCAAATTTTTAAAAAATCATTTAATAATCAACAAGATCCAATTGTATAGCACAGGGAACTATATCAATATTGAACTATATTCAATATCCTGTGATAAACCATAATGTGTGTGTTAGTTGGTCAGTTGTGTCTGACTCTTTGCGACCCCATGGACTGCAGCACACCAGGCTCCTCTGTCCATGGAATTCCCCAGGCAAGAATACTGGAGTGAGTTGCCATTTCCTTCTCCAGGGGATCTTCCTGACACAGGGATCAAACCCGGGTCTCACGCACTGTAGGCAGATTCCTTACCCTTTGAGCTACCCAACCAGCAGCAATAAAACATAATAGAAAAGACTATGAAAAAGAATACATATATATGTGTATATAGATATATGTGTGTGTGTGTATGTACATATATGGGAAGCAAGGAATTCAAACCAGTCAGTCTTAAAGGAAATCAACCCTGAATACTGTTTGGAAGGACTGATGCTGAAGCTGAAGCTCCAATACTTTGGCCACCTGATGGGAACTCATTGGAAAAGACCCTGATGCTGGGAAAGATTGAGAGCAGGAGGAGAGGGGGTGACAGGATGAGACAGTTGGATGGCATCACCGATTCAAAGGATATGAACTTGGGCAATCTTTGGGAGATGGTGAGGGGCGGGGAAGCCTGGCGTGCTGCAGTCCATGGGGTCACTAAGAGCTGGACACGACTTGGCGACTGAACAACAACAAAAAGAATATAACTATTCATGAGTGTACCTTGATATAAATTAATAATTGAATACATTTTAAAATTGAAGTATAATTGATTTATTTTCAAGTGTACAACATAGTGATTCATGTATATATTTCATATTCTTTTCCTATAACATTTTATAGGTTATAAAATGTTGAATATAGTTCCCTTTGTATACAGTGGGACCTTGTGTATCTATTTCATGTATAGTATTGTGTACAGTTAATCCTTAATTTACCCCTCCCCCAATACATTTTTCTAATCGGAGGAGAATAAACATATTTCACACACAGAAGAATTCCAAATGACTTCTGTAGACACTCCTTTCAAGGAGGACCATCACTCCCATCTATCAAGTGTGGTCTGTGACTTTGTAGTGAATCCCTCCAAGAGGACAGTGTGGAAAGGTGAGCCCGAGAGAGTGGCTTTTCAATGGAGGAATCTGATACACACAACCTCAACTGGGCGATCAAGGTCAACGTCAACATAAATCACATTGATAGGACCTGACCTTGAGAAGATGTGATGAGAAGGGCACCAGACCTCTGTGGTCTTCCTCCCCAAACCCATAACCCCTGTCTGACCGCAAGGAAAACATCCGACAAACCGAAATAGAGGAGCGTTGCTTAGAACACTTGACCTGTACTCTTCCAACTGTCAAGATGATCAAAGACAAGGAGCCTGAGAAATGATCACAGTCAAGAGGAGCTGAAGGAGACAGGATTAAGTGCGATGTAATGTCCTGGGTGAGATCCTGGGACAGAAAGAGGACATTGGGTAAAAACAAAAGGCATTTGAATGAAATCTGGACTTTAATTAATGATGTAACAAGGCCGGTTCATTCATTGTGACAAATGTTCACAATTGCGTAAAGCGGGTGTGGGCACATGGGACTGTGGACTACCTTTGCAACTTTTCTAAATTGAAAAGCTTAATTAAAAAATAATAATAATTTTTTAAAAAGCACAAGCAAGAACACAGTTTATCAATTTTCTTTCCAAAATCCAGAAATTCATCCAAGCCCCTTTCCTTTAACATTGAAAACAGGTTCCTGGCCCCTGATAGCCCTGGATGGCTCTGGCTACTCCTTCCTTTGCTGAATTTCTTCTTCAGCCTTGGACTCAACAGCAGCTCCTGTTCAACTGTACGTGACCTTTGTTGGGTGAATTTCTGAGATTTGCATGGCGCAGAGTGTATTCTGACTGTTTGTGATGCATCAGTAGGCACCCCCCCCACCCTGTCCATACCCTCCAGCCAAGGTCACCGTGACCTCACTGCCCAGGCGTTCGGCCCAGCAGGCAGGGCACTCCACCACCACGTGCCAGGGCAGATGGCTTCTCCTTAGTACAATGGCTTGATTTTGTAAGCAGATGATCATGAAACTATCCATTGGGGGCAGTTTTATTGTGTGGGTGCTTCTAGTGTTTGGCCCTTATTATGGCTGCACAGGACATCTCCTATCCAAGGAGTGACAATGACCGTGCCCTCAGTGCCGGGTCATTGAGAGGCTGTAGATGCCCAGGGCAAGGCCTGCCGAAGACACCGTGGCTCTTGCAATGTTCAGACTCACTGTAAGCCCTCATCCCTCCCTTCCCACCCTCCTGAGCACAGAGGGGTATGTAGCCTAGGGTGTGCGTGCCTATTATATCGCTTCAGTCGTGTCCAACTTGGTGCGAACCCACGGACTGTAGCCTGCCAGGCTCCTCTGGCCATGGGATTTTCCAGGCAAGAATACTGGAGTGGCTGCCTTTTCCTTCTCCAGGGGATCTTCCCTAGGATATGGGTCCCCAAATTGTGTCCTGCCCATCACTCTGAAACCCCTAGATAATGCATGTGTTGTAAACACATATATTTGGAAAATTCATGCACCATGCCTTTCTTTTGGAGTTAGCAGTGTATATTGTGGCCTGTTGGAGATTTCCTATAGTGCAGACAGGTGTGGTTTTTTTTTTTAAATGAAAACCCCCCAAGCCTACTGAACTCTTACTGCCTGGGATGTATCCACCCCTGAAGCAGTGGAAATCCTGGATCTAATCAGGGGCAGGAAGCCAGGCAGGAAGGCAGGAGGTGGTGGAAGTCTGAAGACCAAGTATCCGCAAGACAGATGAAGCTGTTGGCCAGCAGCTGCTGAGAAAGCAATCGGAAGGACAGCATGGGGTGGCGTCTGTGCGTGGCTTCCACCAATGCCAATGGAGGCTGCTTGAGTCACTTTTTCCCTAGAAGGGCGAGTGTTGGGTGTGGGTGTGGGCCATGGGAAACCATGAAGTCCTGTTCTCCAGGTATATACAGTGAGCAAATCGCCAGCTCCAGCTCCTCTGCTGTAGGAGGAGCAAAAACAAATCCAGAAGTCCCTGGCTCAGACTACTGCTGGTCCACAGCATCGGGTGATGGGTGGTGATGCATGCTCTGTCATGTCTGACTCTTTGCAACCCCATGGACTGCAGCCCACTAGGCTCCTCTGTCCATGGGGATTCTCCAGGCAAGAATACTGGAGTGGGTTGCCATTTCCTTCTCCAGGGGATCTTCCCAACCCAGGGATCGAACCTGTGTTTCTTGTGTCTCCTGCATTGGCAGGCAGATTCCTTACCACTGTACCACCTGGGAAACTCCAGACCTCTCCAGGAGGCTCCAGTTCTGTGTCATTTACTGGAAATGGGGGAAGCCTGGGATAGTTATCTCCCTTAAGATTTTCTGATTCCCCTGGGAGGTGATTGGCAGTCTTTCTGGGATCCCTGTGTTTACCAAGATAAATTAATCCTTGTGTGATCTGCTTAAGAAGCAGATACAGAGCGTACATCTGTCCAGATCCCAAAGCCTCAGAGAAGAAAAGCAGACCCTCTCAAAGCAGCCGCAGGAAGACCGAAGTGTAAATGTGGCTGGCCATTCGCCTGCTGGAAGGTTAAGTCCTGTAGTGTTTTATAGGCAGAGTTATAATCCCTCTCCTGGGGAAATTTAAAAGCTTCAGGACGACACAACTCAGAATGAAACACAGTACTGGAGGTTCCAATATGTCTAAGGCAATCGTCCTCATACGAGACAACGCCCATGGATCACCCTTCCTCTGAGATCTCAGATTCTCCTTTTGTATAAATGTAAATGCAACAAATCCACAGACATTGCATTTCAGATATCTTCATAGCCAGATCCACAGTCACAGAGTCTTTTTGATATGGGTATAGTCTAGCTGTTTCGCTGAATGGCTCTAGATGAAAAATATTTTCTCCAGTCTTTGTCCTTGTAAAGTAATTTGTTTTTACAAAAAAGTATCTTATTGTAGATATTTAGTTTTGAGGGCAGGAACCAGGGAATTTTTCTTGAAGCTGTGGGGCCCTTTCTAACTCCAATTTCTCAACTGTAAGATACTTGATTTAGGATTTCTGGTCCCCAGAACTGTGAGCAAATCAATTTCTTTTGTTTTGAACCACCAGGTTGGGGGACATTTATCCCAGCAACACAGAAATCCCTAGAGATCTTGCCCAAAGCAGTATCAGGTGAGTGGTGAGAGTGGACACCAAATTGAGGAGGTATTGATACTGGAATGCATGACTCATAATAAATTCCAGGAGGAATAAAAAGAAAACACAATAACAAAACTTTGAAAATATTGTAAGCAAATATAAGAGAATTTCTTTTTAATAATCTTGGAGTGGGAAGGCTTTGAAAGAAACACAGACTCAAACACATAAAATGAATAAATTTGACTATAGCATCAATAATTTAAAAATTCTATATGAGAAAATATTTAATTCTATAAAAGGACTTCCCTGGTGGCTCAGACGGTAAAGTGTCAGCCTACAATGTGGGAGACCCAGGTTCAATCCCTGAGTCAGAAATATCTCCTGGAGAAGGAAATAGCAACCCACTCCATTTTTCTTGCCTGGAAAATCCCATGGATGGAGGAGCCTGGTAGGCTGCAGTCCTTGGGTCCCAAAGAGTCAGACATGACTGAGCGACTTCACTTTCACTTTCATATGATAAAAAAAGACCATACACAAATTTTAGAGGAAAAATGAGCTATGGATTTTGATAAGCAAATATTGTATATTTGCTATATATATATGAAAGTGAAAGTGAAGTCGCTCAGTTGTGTCCGACTCTTTGCGACCCTGTGGGCTGTAGCCCACCATGCTCCTCTGTCCATGGGATTTTCCAGGCAAGAGTACTGGAGTGGGTTGCCATTTCCTTCTCCAGAGGATCTTCCCGACCCAGGGATCGAACCCAGGTCTCCTGCATTGTAAGCAAGACACTTTACGGTCTGAGCCACCAGGGAAGTCTATATATATATATATGATATTAATGTTCAGAATTAATAAGGCATTTCTATGAATCAATAAAAAGGATAAATAGTCCAATAGGAAAATGGGCAAAAGAAACAAAAAAGCATTTCACTGAAGAGGAAAACCAAGTGGGCAATAAAACATGAAAAGATGTTCTACTTTATTAATGATCAGAGATATATTCATATCATATTGGGGACTGGGCATTCCTCAAACATGGTTGGTCACAGTGGTATAAATTGGTACAGCCATGAAGGATGATTCGGTAATATTTATTTACAAAATCCACTTTGTGTAATATGCCCTCAGAAACACTTACATTTGTGTAGAAGATGATTCATTGCTGTGCTAGAAACAGACAAATGCAGCCAGTGCACCACCTTTTCATTCTGGAGCTCTGGGCGCTGTTGCAAAATTCAGTTCCTTGAGATTTTAGGCCTGAGGCCCCCGTTTTTTGCTGACTGTCAGTGGGGGGCTGCTGTCCATCTTGGAAGATGCCCACAGTCTCTGGCCATGTGGCTGCCTCTCAACAAGGCACCTCATTTCTTCAAGGCTGGCAGAGAACTCTCTCTTCAGGAGTCCTTGCAAAGACGGAGTTAAATTATGTGGTGTATTCAAGGGGGTGACCATCCCACCAGGCAAAAGTGGACACTCTCAAGGAAATTATTAATAAAATCATGAACTTATTCTGGTCTGTTGTGAAGATGACTTTTGGTTTGCAGGTTTTATTTAATAAGAGATCAGAAGATACTCAATTGTGCAGTATCACTACATTGTGTCTTTTATCCTCAACTTCTAAAGACGATTGACTTACAGACCCCAATGCTTTTACCTTTGATCAGATCAAGGGCGAATCAAAGTGAACTATACTAAGCTACGAAAAAACACAATCCCTGAAACTCTAAGCTTCCTGCTTGCTCACTGCCCTGCGGTCGCTTGTACAAACATTTCCTAAGCTTCCTATCTCCCGGACAGTCCTGGGAATTGCTGTCAAAAGCGGGTTGTACCGGCCTTTGCAACTTGGGTTTTGTTTTTCTTCTTTTCCAATGTGGATAAGCTCATGGATGATGTAGGCCTTGATTAAGACTGAATAGGCCCAGCAGTAGAAATGTATATATATATAGGCCCGGGATTTCCTGCAGAGTTTGTCATCTTTGGAACATTCACAGTGGAAAATAAAGGTATCCCTCTTCCCCGTGGCTAAGATAATACAAAAGCTGTGTTCTTTGGACACTTCTGCTGCCCCAGCAGTCCATAAGAGATTTCCGCTTTGTCACTAAGCCACCATCATGAGCAAATTGTTTTGTTAGTTGGCCAGAACCTCTATATACGCCAGCATCACGTTAGCAGGAAACTCCAGCTGCGCATGTGGAGGTGGGGTGGCCTTGCCTTCAAGAAAGTTTCATTTTTGTTTCAAGTTGTCATCATCTTTTATTGGGTTCAATAACATCAGATGAAAACATATGCAGGGGTGTTTCTACATCTGGAACTTAGACCTCCCGCTGAGGATGGTCAGGGTGACTCCAGGGAATAACCTCAGAAAAGAAGCCAGAGAAGGCACTCTTCATCGCACCAAGACGCTCAAAGCATCCTGTGTCAACCCCACCCGTGCCTCGGGAATAATCAGACTCCATCGCAGGCCCAGCACTCTTCACCTTTTCCAGCTGTTTTTCATCTCCTGTTCATTTCTGTAGACCTGGGCCCTGCCCAACATCTGCCCTGGCCGGAAGTGTACATGAAGTCTAACCAAGACCTGCTGATCTATTGTACTCAGATCACTGGTGCTGCCTGTGGCTTAATTTGCTTAACTCTCTGGACTCCCATGTGTTCCTGGCCAGTGCTTTCTGCCTAGTCTGTGGTTTTGCTTCAACCACCTAAACTCTGGTTCAACTGTACTCAAGATCATCCATGCTCTGACACCCTGGATCTCGATTCGGTCACCTCTGCTCTAGCTTATTTTTTGATCTGTAGTTGTCATGTTCTTCCTAACCCTAAACTTTCCATTTAGGAGCCAGACTATGGTCCTCTCCCAGTCCCAGTGCCCACTGACACACAAGCCCACCTGCTCACTCAATTCAGCTTTTCAAATCAAAGCAGTCTTAACCGAGCCTTGACTGTCCCCACCACGTGCTCTCAGGGTGAAAGTCAAGCTCAGGGAAGGAGGAAGGTAAGGGATGCAGTTAGACTTCAGGACAGGATGAGCAAAAGGATGGAGATGGCGGAAGGTGAGTGTCCACTGGCTACATTTCCTGGCAATGTACAAAACTGGACATGTAATGATATGATGAGAGCTGCGGAATACGTATGGATGTCAAACTCTCAAAAAAACAGACTCAAAACAAGTTTATGGTTACCAAAGGGGAAAGGTGTGGGGGAGAAATAGATTAGGAAATTGGGATTAAAATATACACAGTACTAATAGATAACCAACAAGGACTTACTGTATAACTCTGTAATAACCTATATGGGAAAAGAATCTGAAAAAATAATAAGACACATATATGTATAACTAAATCACTTTGCTGTATACTTGAAACTAACACAACATTGTACATCAACTATACTCTAATATAAAATTTAAATTAAATTAAAAGAAACAACAGAGTCAAGATAGCACTATAAAAACATGTATTCCTGCCACCCACAACTTGAGTGACTTGGGTGTATAACAAGTCACACTTGGTTACACCCAAGTTGGGTGTAACTTGCTGCTACAAGGCAATAATAATAACTCATTTTGTAGCATTTCTGAATTTAAAGAGCACCTTTTAAAAAATTCTTTTTAAAACAATAATACTAATCAGAATTTATTTATTTATATTTTTATTTCAGCCAGGTTGTATACCCTGTGAGATCTTATTAAGAGTTCCCTAACCAGGAATCAAACCTGTGTCCTCTGCAGTAGAAACGCAGAGCCCTAACTACTGGACTACCTAGGAAGTCCCCCTAAAGAGCATCTTTGCATCTCATGTTTAATCAGCTCCAAAATAGATACATTTTTATTGTATATTTTAAAACTTCTAAAATGCTATATCTTGCAATCAGTGTTTTGTGATCACTATGAGCCAGGTGTTACCTGTTATCACTGTTTCGGCTTTGAAGATGCCGACATCAAAGTCAACAGCATAGGTGGCAACAGCCTGGCACAGTCCCAGGGACAGTGACTCCCTAGTCCTTGGGGGCCAGATTCTTTGGTGGGAGTGAAGGAGAGGGAAAGATGGTGCGTTAGATGGAGTTGGCCATTCTTAAAGGACAATTCAAAAGAAAGCAAGCTCTAAATAACTGTGGAGTCAGCTTAGGAGATCAGTACTGTTGGCTTGCAGCTCTTTGATGGATTCTTTCAAGATGCACTGTAGCATTAAACTCTTCATGGCACAGGAGAGTTTATGTGGTAAAACACAGCTTTCAGCGACTCTGAGTTAAAAAGCCATTTGGAAGAGTATGAATGTGAAGATGTTTCTAATTTATTTCTCTTGTGTTTTCCTTTTTATAGACGCCTGTATGTTATACAAGCAATGTCTAAGTAAGGCTAAAACAACTCTTATAAGACAAGTAAGATAAAAATTTTTCATGACAAGAAAGCATTGTCTCATTGTTTGGCAGTATGTTTTCTTTCTTTCTCAGTGGCTTTCAGAGCATAAAATATGTCTTCATTTGGTCTCTGAGAAGTGGAAGACACTGTCCTCAAGTGTGGCCCACTGGTCCTCCTTTTGGTGCTGAGGATTCTTTGGTGCTAAGATTTCATGGTGATGTGTCAGTTCCCTACTCACTAGTGGTTTGATTCAGTTTTGGCCACAGAACATTCCTTATTTTTCTGTTTCAAGGCACTCATAGGATCTAGGTTGATAAATGCTTTTGAAATCAATGCACCTTGTAAAAAGCAAAGATCAGAAATGGAATAGTGAAAAATATGTCCAAGTACAAAACATTAGCCAGTGTTTGCAAGGCAGCTTGGGTGATGCAGTGGAGGATCACTAATTCTTGAACGTACTAATTCTTGGCCAGAAGTCTTGAGAAATGTAGGGAAAGTGTGTGAGGAGGAAATGCTGCAACCAGAGCTCATAGAAATCAAACTTGGTAAGACCACGAATATCTTCAATGAGTTCACAGCGCTCAAGCCAAGATTCATTGAAACCACAACCACAACTTTCAATACCTACATCCTTCTAGGGGAAGGACTGTATCTTGCTATTATCAGCTATAATGTATCCATTTTCCTTCCCAAAAGACACTCAGTATTCTTATTGGGAATTACATCCTCCTGTTTAGCTTTTTTTTTTTTTTTGGCCCCTGCTTCCTGCCTTTCTCTGCATCTCTCCACTAAGGTTGGCAGAGGCCAAGGGAGCCCAATACTTCCTCCCTCTGCCTCTTACTATAGTCAGATTGGGCCAGTGATCTCAGCTTGAATGATCAGATGCTTGTTCTTAAGAGACTTTAAAATCTGTTCAGGTGACAGGAAAAGAGAGGGGTTTCAGAGGTTAGATTCATCCCATTGGTTTCTGTGACTGTCACAGTGATGTCTTGATCACATTACCCTGCCAATAAGACTGTTGCCTTGTTCTATGAATTATGACCCTCTTCTCCAGGTCTTTCATGGTTCTCTCCATCCCAGACCTATTATTCCAGCTTCCTACCAATTCTAAGAGTCTCACATAATTTCCTCTTACTACCTTAGTGCTTCCAAGAGCCAGTTTCTCTTACTTGCCACCAGGAACCCTGATTGATTCAATAGCATCTTGTATAGAATAAGTAGTACCATAACGGAGGGGAGGGAAACCAGCAGACTATATCCCAGAGCCTCCTCTTTTGTTTCATTAGAGGGAGGAGATGAAGGCATGGATTCTTTCTCTGGAGATCTTAAAGAGCATGATGATGGCGCATCTGATACAGGGTGGTCCTGCCAAAGGATAATACATGTGGCCTTTTAGGCTCCCCCTGCCCAAGATTAGATACCTGGTGAAAAAAGAAAGTCACTCAGTCGTGTCTGACTCTTTGCGACCCTATGGACTGTAGCCCCCAGGCTCCTGCGTCCATGGGATTTTCCAGGCAATAATACTGGAGTGGGTTGCCATTTCCTTCTCCAGGCGATCTTCCCGACTCAGGGATTGAACTCAAGTCTCCAACGTTGCAGGCAGACTCTTTACCATCTGAGCCACCAGGGACTCTAGGTACCTGGTGGGCTTCCCCAATGGCTCAGTGGGTAAAGAATCCACCTTCAATGCAGGAGACACAGGAGATGAGGATTCACTCCCTGGGTTAGGAAGATCCCCTGGAGAAGGAAATGGCAACCCACTCCAGTATTCTTGCCTGAAAAATTCTATGGACAGAGGAGCCTGGTAGGCGACAGTCCAAGTGTTACAAAGAGACGAACACGACTCAGTGACTAAGCGCATGTGCTCCAGAAGCTCAGCAGGCGAGCGTAGGCTAAGAGCACAGAAGTCCCTGTGCCCAGCAGCCTCCATCCTGTCTCTTCCTCCCCAGGTGCTGAATTAGCTTCAGAAGCACTCGGCAGGTGACGATGGCATGGTCTCAGCCACGAATCAACACAAGGGCCTACTGTATAGCACAGGGAACTCTACTTGCTATTCTGTAATAACCTCTGGGTTATATGGGGAAAGACTCTAAAAAGAATAGATACTTACATCTGTGCATAAATGAATCACTGTGCTGTAAACCTGAAACTAACACGGTATTATAAATCGACTCTACTTCGATAAAGAATAAAAATTAAATTTAAAAAGCAGAGTTCCTTTCAGGGTTCTGCACATATGTTAACTTTGCTAAGCCAAGAAACATCCCCGCCCTACAAAATCATACAAATCTATAAACTTTTTTTTGGCAGTAATATTGGTGACAAGCAGACATGCATCCTGGAAGAACATGGTAGAGTGTGGGTGTATGTTGATTTGGCATTCAAAATAGATCCTTTGTTGATAAAATTGACTGGATCTTTCATTACCTATTACTTCCCTTTGGGAAGCAGGCAAAACAGAAGTGGCAGTCTCCAACCTGAGTCTTGAACATTGGGGTACATGTGTCATTTTGAATTATGGTTTTCTCAGAGTATATATATACTCAGGGGTGGGATTGCTCGGTCATAGGCAACTCTATTTTTATTTTTTTAAGGAACCTCTCTATACTTTCTCCAGTGGCTGTATCAATTCATACTACTGCCAACAGTGAAAGATGGTTCCATTTTCTCCACACCCTTTCCAGCATTTATTGTTTGTGGATCTTTTTGATGATGGCCATTCTGACCTGTGTGAGGTGATACCTCATTGTAGTTTTGATTTGCATTTCTCTAATAATTAGTGATGTTGAGTTCATTGCAGCAATATTTACAATAACCAGGACATGGAAACAGCATAAATGTCCAATAACAGATGAATGGATAAAGAAGATATGGTACATATATACCATGGACTATTACTCAGCCATAAAAAGGAACAAAATTAGGTCATTTGTAGAGATGTGGATGGACCTAGAGTCTGTCATAAAGAGTGAAGTATGCCAGACAGACAAAAACAAATATCACATAGTAGCATTTATAAATATATGTGGAATCTAGAAAAATGGTATAGATGAACCTACTTCCAGGGCAGGAATAGAGATGCAGATGTATAGAATGGACATATGGACATAGTGGGGAAGCGGAAGGTGGGACAAATTTGGTGATTGGGATTGACATGTGGGGTTTACTACCATGATTGGGATTTACTACCATGTGTAAAACAGGTAGCTAGTGGGAAGCTGCTGTATAGCACAGGGAGCTCAGCTCGGTGCTCTGTGATGACCTTGACAGGTGGGATGGGTGAAGGGGTGTGGCCCCAAGAGGGAGTGGAAATATGTATACGTACAGCTGATTCACTTTATAGCAGAAACTAACATGACACTGTAAAGCAATTATACTCCAATTTAAAACAAAAAAGCCTAAAAAATTAAAATGGATAACCAAAAGCAAAACAACAACAAAAAAAAACCAAAGTAGAGTCTTGCTTGGGGGAC